>NC_092873.1:418397966-419012966 GCF_028372415.1 Notamacropus eugenii
GGAGGAATAAGACCTAAGTAGAATGGAAAAGCCAGGTTATGAAGGCCTTTAAAAGTCAAGCAGAGGATTTTCTATCTAATCTTGGAGATTATAAGGATCCACCAGAATTTACTAAATGGTGAAGAAGGGGCAACATGGTCAGATCTTTTGTTTTAGGAAAGATAAATTTCTCAAAACCTCAGCCTCTATAGATCTGTGATAATCTTCCCAAAATATAAAGGTCTTGGATTTTTTAAAATTAATTAGTTTATCTGTAGTTAGCAACATTGAATTTTTTTAAAGAAATATTGTTCATTTATAGCAGGATGATAGATTTTTGAAGAAATATTACTTCATTTTACTTTTATATATGTCAAGCCTGTCACAGAGCTTGGCATTTAGTAGACCGTTATCAACTTTTTGTTGAATCAAACTGGATCTTACGTCCAAGCTCCTGATGGCTATCAAAAACAAAATCTTTTGGTTGTCGTTCAAAGCCCTTCATAACCTTCCTTTTCTCCTTCATCTTTCCAGTCTTTTTACATTGTTTTCCCATCTACATATTCCTTGAACTAGTAACAGCGACCTCCTTGCTATTCCATGAAAAAGTCACATCCCCTCTTATCTCCTGACATTTTCTCTGGTTGTTTCCTATGCCTAGAATGCTGTCTCTCCTCATCTTCATTTCCTGGCTCTCCTGGCTTCCTTTAAGTCTCAACTAAAATTCTATATTCTACAGAAGACTTTTCCAATATGTTTTAATTCTAGTACCTTCCCTCAAGTATTTCCTATTTTTTCTGCTAATATATCATTTGAACATATGCGTTTGCTTATTGTCTTTCCCGTTAGATGGTGAGTTCCTTGAGGATAGGAATTGTCTTTTGCGTTTTTTATATACTCAGAGCTTAGCATAGTGCCTGGCATACTGCAGATGTTTCATAATTACTTATTGACTGACTGACTTTCCTTTCTAGAAGACAGAAATATCCTTTTGGGAGGTTCATGAAGTCTTAGGCCACTAAAGGAGTCTTTAGCACAGTACAAGATTTGACCTCATTTCATACTTCAGACAGTTCCAGATATCTGGACAGGTAAAGCAAAAATAAAATGTATAATTTCCTTTTATGAGTCAGTATACTATCTTCATAATAACAATGGACCAAAAATTAAGAAACTTCCTACTAAGTAGCTATATGACTCTGGACAAGTCCTTTGACCTCTCTGGGTCTGACTTCCTTGTCTGTAAAATACAATTTCTTTGGTCCTTTCTCGTTATCAAATTCTGTGATCCTATGATTTCCATAATACAAAGCCATATTCTTACAAAAGAATGTAGACTCTCATCAACATAAACTCATCTTTTAATAATTCTAATTTACATCTTATCTTCATTATTTAATTCTTTTCCACAACAAATTAGAATACTGAATTTACTGACTTCAAAGGACCTGAGTTTTAAATCCTTTCCTTTCCATTTACTAATTGTGCAACCTTTGGCAAATCACTTCACCACTCTGTGTTTCAGTTTCCCCATCTGTAAAATAAGAGAGTAGGGCTCAATAATCTCTAATTAATATCTCTCCCAGCTCTAAGTCAATCATCCTATGTCTCTGATCCTGATAGGCACGGATGAGTTTTAAAATTTTTAAATATATGAACTTAACAATAAACATGCACATTTCAATATGCAAGAAAGAAGTTTGTATAGTGTTAAGAAATTGTAAATTACTGTTCCATACAGTTGGGTTTCCTTCCTTCCTTCCTTCCTTCCTTCCTTCCTTCCTTCCTTCCTTCCTTCCTTCCTTCCTTTCAATTTTTAAAGACAGAGATAGAAACTGAATCTGGGATTTCATTGGCACAGAAAATCTTGGATGAGGAAACTTCCTTGACCACTGGAAGTTAGTATCTTCTTTGCAATTAATAGACTTATAAGGGTTACTTAGAGTACTGAGAGGTTAAGTCATTTGCCTAGGATTACTCAGCCAGTTTGTGTTGGAACCTGAACTCAGTTATTCTTACTTCTGATTTCAAGGCCAGCACTCTATTTAGTAAACTACACGGCCTCTTCTTTTTAAAGAAATAAGTCTATCATCAATAAATCTATCTGCCTAATTAAAAAAAATAGTAACAATACAGTTCTGTGTCCTCTTGCATACTTTTTTTTGGTTTTGTGTGCGCACATTTAAAAATGTTTTGTTGATATTATATATATATATGCATGTGTGTATATATATGTATATATATATATTTTTTTTTCACTATCCACTTGTGATGAGATCTTCACATCTATTGAAAACAAATGGCATGCAACGAGCTTATGTTTTACCTGGAGGGTTCACTGGATAGAGGGAGTCTGAAGTCTATACTAGTCATGCCACTGTACTAGGTATTTAAGTCAAATTATTTTCTGGAAGAGACAGAGAATTGCTATTTTGGATTGCAATCACAAGCAAATGGGTATTATAATGTACTGTCATTCTGAGCTCCTTGTAGTTAAGATAATTATGAGTCACTATCATTTTAAAGAAGTCTCATCCAAGGAAACCATTAGCATTTGAGTTAATTACCATTAGTGAAATACCTATAAAATGATTTTCTATATAAATATTTGTAGAAGTGACTTGAATTCATATGGCTTCTTTGAAGATCATTCTGTTTTCTGTAAGTTCTTTGAAAATTAGCTTTTGATCTCATAAACTGCATCTTTATAGATGCATTGTAATTGCTAGAATTGATTAAAAGCATGTGTTGTGAGATGATCAGGTGAACCTATGTAGACTCGATAGAGTAAAAGATATGAGATCATTGCTTTTGAATTAGTACTTGACTCTGATTATTCATCTTACCGAGGTGGGAATATCACAAAGATTATTAACCCTGACCAGGTTGGATTCATACGAGGATCTTATGGAATAGGGAAGTCTACTATGCTCCAGAATGGTTGATCACATGGGTATAAGAAACTTTATTATTAGGTATAAAAATCCCTATGAAGTGATTTAGGTCTCCAGGTCAGAATGATTTCAATAGGGGCATAACTACTGCAAATCTGAGTTATATCCTTTGAATTAGGTCTGTGAAAAGGAATAGTACTGAGATCTTAGGGAGATCTAGAGAAAGTTAGGCAGATGTAAAGGAGCTAAGAGCTGATACATAGATAGATGATAGATAGATAGATAGATAGATAGATAGATAGATAGATAGATAGATAGATAGATAGTTAAAGCTGATTAATTGGTTGATTTTAGATATAGATATATTTCTTTAAAAATAAGCAGCCATTTTTTATTCTTTTGTGTTCAAAGAGGACCAGTGACATCATGGGTGATATCTTGACTTGCACATGAATTGGATTTAAGTGAGGCAGAGTTGCACAAAGTTATCAGCCACATTCTCTTTTTCTCAGTCTTTGAAGTCCAGTGGCCAGACAAAAGTAAAGTCAACTGGTGATAGCCCAGGATGCAGTCCATGACTTTGGTGTCTTTAATGTCTCCCCAAGCTTTAAGTGCTCCACAATGCTTATGTCAGTCACCTCATGGCTATTGAAACAAATTATTCTCATCCACCCATTCTACCAGGGAAAGTTTTCACATGCTTGGGTAGACATTACCCTGAAAAGAAGGAGTACAGTATAGTGGAGGGAGTGCTGACCTTGAAGAGGTCTCTTTGTAAAAGAAGGGGAAGTGAATTCTGACTTTTCATAGAACCCCTCCCATGGCTTCTCCTAATAGCCCAAGAGAGGGCAAATTTTAGATCTACATGGTCTTAACCTTTCACAAAGTATTTTAATCTTCTATTTAATTCTTTTAATAATTTTATATATTTAATATGTATTAAATATTACATATTGTTAAGAGTATATTTAATATTTTAATATAATTCGATATAAAAATATAATAATGTATTTATATAGAGACATAATATATTTAATTAACATCATATTTAATATAATAATATAATTTAAATAATATATATTTAATAATATTCTTAATATTTTATTTTCCTGCAATGACATGTAGAAGCAATATTTTTTTAAGTATTGAGTTCCAAATTGTATTTTTACCTTCTTCCCTTCCCCCCTCCTTGAGACAGTAAGCAATCTGATTTAGGTTATACATGTACAATCATATAAAACATATTTTCATATTAGTCATTTTGTGGAGGAAAAAAGGAAGGAAGGAAGGAAGGAAGAAGGAGAGAGGAATAAAGAGTTTACTTTGGTCTGTATTCAGTTGCCATTCAGATGCTTCTGGAGAAGGATAGCATTTTTCATCATGAATCCTTTGGAACTATTGGTTTGGATTGTTGAGAACAGCTAAGTCATTCACAGTTGCTCATCACACAATATTGCTATTATACAATATTCTCCTGGTTCTGTTCACTTCACTTTGCATCAGTTCATATAAATCTTTCTAGGTTTTTCTGAAATCATCCTGCTCATCATTTCTTATAACACTGCAGTCTGTGGAGTCTTATACTTATGAAATCATAGATCTTTAAAGTATTACATTGCTATGTACACTACAATCCTAAATGCTAAGGAAGACATAAGAAAAAGATATCTGTTCTCAAAGAATTTATTGAATAGGTAAAATGCAGGAACTAGGACTTAGTCTTCCCATCCCATTCATGCAGGCAAATTGAGTCCCCAGAGTAATACTGGTTGCTTTTACACTTGGGATTCTAAAGGTATCTCTGAGAGGGGGAGGGTATTTCTAGTATGATTGTTCATAAGCCCCTATTGGTGTACTTCCCCCATTCATTGTCAGTTAATATCATTTAGCCATCCAGAAAATTAGGATGTTTACTAAGGTTATATAGTATGAACAATGGGGACAAAACTTTCCCCCAAAAAACTGTGATCACATGTTCCCCCAAATGCATACAGAATCGGAGGAAAAAGTAGGTTCAGAGCACATGTGGCAAAGGTGATAACTCACATCAACTGTAAGTCCTTCTGCTGTAAGTTATTTTCTCTATGGGAAGCCCTCATGAAGTTCCACTTAAGTATTGAATAACTTGCTGATGGGTTCCTTTTCAGTGGGCATCTAATTTTTCTTTGACCTAGATTTTAATTTGTTTTTCACTTTTTACTAGTTGCATAATCACAAAAAAAAAGAAAATCAAGCCAAAACAAGCAAAAAAACCATTTAGCTCCTTTAAACCTCAGTTTCCTCATCTATAAAATAGGTATGAAAATACCATTTCTTAGCTTATAGGGTTGTTATGAGGCTTACCTGACATAATACATATGAAACATTTTGGCAACCCTAAATTTCATACAAATGTCAGCTACTATTATTTATTTACCTCTGATACTCATAAAAACTGTGTGAAATAGTCGAGAAAAATAACATTTTTATTCAGTTTTGCAGCTGAGGAAATTGAGGCTTAGGTTCATTGACTTGAGTATGGTTAAATGACTAAATGACAAAGTCAGGCCTAGAACCTAATTCATGGATAGTGAAATAGTGTGAGGAAGACCCTTCACTAAATTTCTACTTGGGATGCCCTAGCTTTGCATGGAGATGACCCTGGGAAATTTTGCTTCTAGGATATAAATTATTGTAGCCCTCAAAAAAATTTGGGTCTGGCTCTGTGACTATTACCATAGTTAGGTTAAAAGAAGTTCATCTTCAAAAGACTGGCCACTTGGTTTTGTCCACAAAATTCATGAAAGAATTTGGGACAATTGATAAAAGTCACAGATACTCTGATTCATTGAAGAAACAAATGAGGAAGATATACTTGCATAGAAAGGTGTGATAGAAATGGAATTATACTTTTAATCTAATCTACCATTACTTTATTTGTGTTGCCCAAAGCCATATATGAAATGAAAATGATCAAGTGAACATGTCAGTATGAATAACTGTCAAGAAACACTTTTTAAAAGTATCTTTTTCCCTGAGGAGAATTTTCTGTTCCATAAAGAAATGAAATTAATATCTCTCCAATTTGATTGGCAGATCCATATATATCCAATATACTTGGGTTCCTTTAATCTTATGTATTTAATGTTATGAATTTTAAAATATCATTCTGAAAAGGGATTCAACATAAGCCATGGCAGTTCAAAGGTCAAAGGGGTACATGACATAAAAAAGGTTAAAAACCTTTAGACTAGATGATCTCTAAGATTCAGTTCTAGCATCTGATAATTCTAGAAAGCTTGATGAGCAGCCATTATTCAAGAAGGAAGAAGTAACTTTATGGAAAGCTCAGCCTAGGAAGAATATGTTTCTTTTTTACATGTGAGATAATGCTATGGTACCCAGACACTAATTGAGTTCAATATTGCTTGGGAATATTTGGTAATGGTCTGTTTAATCTGGCAGAATTGGGAAAGAAACCCTAAAACTTCTCCTGCCTTGTAATTTTTCTGGATAGGAAAATGGAATTTCATTTGAGTCATTTTATACTGGAGACTGAATTTCAAGGTTCTTCATTTTGAAAAGAATGAGCATTGGAGGTTCTCCAGAACCACAGCTCTTTCCTATGACTCTCTGAAAGAGGAAGCTGGAGCTTACGCTCCCCATTTTCTTCCATGCAGAACGGCACCACTCATCAACCAGTCACAGTTCAGAACCTACAAGATGAAGGCCAAGAGGAAAAAGGGTGTCCTCTCCCTAACAAACGTCTCTGCTGAGCCCTGGATGATCTAACTTTGCTTCCGTGAAATGGCTGAAATAGAGGCACCAGCTGAAATAAGATTGACTAACAAAGCTTTTTAAGTTGGCAAGCATGCCATCCAATACCCCCTTGCTTCCATTAATGGCATTAGACTGATATGCCAGAATTCTGGGAAGGGTGATTCCCACAGTACTTATCCAAAATGTTTTTCAAACACACGTTTAAAAAAACCCCACATATATGAATCAAGCACTGTGCCTCACGGACAATTTTTCTAAGCTGGAATGAATTATGATAGCTCCTGTTGCCTGACCAACTACCCCAGTACCTTCCTCAAGAAATATATGAATACTGCCTTTGCCTTAATCAAGAAAGACCTTTTTAAAACTGATATGGAAAAATCTGCATTTGACCTTGTGACCCCTCTTTTTGTCAACAGTTTCATCCACATCTGGTCTTGAACTGTAAAATTGTTGGCATATTCCAGAGAGTACTGCTCTGACAGCTGCAGGCATTCTGTCCACAAAGTAACTCCACTCCCAGAGCTTCAGGAAACCAGAACTGCAAACCTTTCATTGCTAGTTCATTTAACATTGGAGGACCATAAAGAGAATTCCAATAAGTTTCCACCAAAAGCTCCTTCGGTTTTGATCTTGAAAGGTAAGAAGAATATAATCCAGTGGCAAGAAAATAGGTTTGAGCCTCAAGAGACCTAGGTGTACCACGATCTTTAGACTTCAATTTTCCTAGCTATTAAAAAAAGGATAATACTCCCTGTACAAAATAGTTCAAATGGAGGTCATGGGATTAAAAATGAAATAAACATATACAATTACTACAAAAACAGTTTCAAAAATTGTAGACAGGAAAAAGGGAGAAGGCTGAATTGTTCAAATCATTTTATTTCTAGGTGTCTATGTTGTTTTGTACAAAGAAAAACAACATACATTTAACCTGGGAAGAATAATCCAAATCAATTGTTTAACAAAAAACAGAAACCCAAAATAAGTAAGGAAATAGAAAGAAATGCCAAGTCACAAGGTCCAAATGCTCTACTCCCTAAAATGATGAAACACCAGTGGTAATCACTGAACCAGTGTTGGTTATCTTTGAACAATAATAGAAAATAAAACACATATTTCTGTCTTTAATACGGACAGATATTGTTCTGATTTTCACAAAAGGAAAATGGCACACAAATCAACTGAATGGAGACTTTAACAATGATTCTTAGAAAAATTCTAGAAATAATTTTGGAGCATTTAGAAAAGGAAACAATAATTATTTTTAAAAGGCAGCTTCATTTCCTTTTCCGACAAAGTTACTAGTTTGAAAGATCAAGAAAATGCTATAGACATAGCATATCTACATTTCAGAAAGGTGTTTGACAAAGTCTAACGAGTATGTTTTCCTTGCAGACAAAATGGAGAAATGTGGATTAGATGATTAAGATAGCTACATGGATTCAGAGTTGCTTCAGTCACTCAAAGCAAGAAAACTACTAGATTGATGGAGGGAAGTCTCCTTAGTCCTATTCTGTCCAAAATTTTTATCAGTGATTTGAATGAAAATATTAATGGACATTTTATTAAATATTCATAAAGTTCAAAATTTGGAATGATATATTGAGTCCAATAAGATTAAGTTTAATAGGAATAAATATAAAGTCCTATATTTGAAGTCAAATGGATCAGTTGTACAAATGAAGAAAGATATAGGTAGGAAACCATTTCTATAAAAATTAATTGGAGGTGTCAAAGAATTGTAATCTCAATGAATCAACTATGTGAAATGGCAACCAAAATGTTAATGTGACACTGAGCTACACTGATAGAAACATAGTGTCCTGAATAAGGCAAGAGATAGTCTCATTGTGCTCTGCCCTGATCAGATTATATCTAGAGAGTTGTATTCAGTGCTGGGGACCACAATTTAAGAAAGACATTGACAAACTGGGGGATATCCAGAAGAAAGTCATCACAAAAGTGAGGGAATTGTAGACCATACTACATTAAGCAAACAGCTATATGGAGCAATGATTGGAGCCCTGGATGTGGAGTTGGAAATACCTGAATTCAAATTCCACCATAGTCACTTATTGTCTCTGAGACACTGGACTTGTCTGCCTTAACTTCCTTATATGTAAAGTGAGAATAAAAGTAGCATCTACCGTCCAAAATTCTTAAGAGGATCAAATGTGATAATATATATAAAGCACTTTGCAAATCTTAAAGTGCTTTATAAATGCTACCTATTATTGTTAAGTATTGTCTGAAGGAACTGAAATATTTAACTTGAAGAAGACACTTGGGCGAGGAGACGTCATGTAGTTAGAGCTGTTTTGGTTGCCTCATAAAGCAGAAACAGGAGCAAAAGTAGAAGGTATAAGTCACAGAGAGGTAGATATTGTCTTAATTAAGGGAAATGATTCCTAACAATTGAAGTTGTCAAAAAATGGATTATCATTCCTCAGGAGGGAATATGTTTCTCAGCCCTGGAGATCTTCAAGCAAAGGCTAGATAACCACTTGATGGAAATGTTGTATAAAGGATTGCTTTTTAGATAAAAGTTGGACTCAAAGACCTCTGATGATGATTTAATTCTTAAGGTCTGGGATTTATAGGAAGGGAGCCAACTTCACATTTTTAATAAGAGTAGTCCCATTCCAATTATACATACAAAATGTTCTTCTTTACTGCAAATACAAAACTTGCTAGACTTCTCAGACAGCATTAAGGAACTGATCACTCTTAATTGTAACCATGGCAAATGTTAAGAGAAGCAGTGATGAATGGAACAAAAGGTTTCAACGAAAGGGTGTGTGAAGTTTCATGTTGGAGTGTGTACATTTCACTTGAACTTATTTAAAATCTCAATGTATATGTGAGCTCACTGATGGAGATAATCTCTAGACAACTATAAAGTAAAAGTAATACATACCTTCTCATCCTATAAAAAAATCTGGTGCATGTTACATAAATCCTTCACAGGGGAATCAAGACAACATGCTAGAGACTTTTCTTTAGATCTCTTGACACGGATCTTCTGGAATATCCATTCATTATCTTTCAATCTTGCTAAATAACTAGCCACTGTCTTTTCTAGGTATACATATTTCTGATAATGTTATGTGTCCTATTTCTTTCGCCTAATTCTTCATTGAGAATACACTATAAGGCAAGTCACATTGACCATGTACCTTTCCAACAAATACCCTTCAGGGCTCTTCCAAATTTAATTTTTGAAAGACTCAAGAATGCCTCATATTCCATGATTTGCAGCCCTGCAGCACCATCAGAAGAATATGGGAAGTGACAGGGATAGGAATTGGTCTCTGATTTCATTAGTATAGGGATGTCTTCTGTGATGAAGTTGCTTAAACCAAAGCAAGTTGACACCTCTGAAATATAAGAGAATTTCTTAGAGAATTGTAAGGTCAAATGATTTCCCCAGGGTCACTTAGCTGATATGTATCAGAGACAGGACCTGAACTCAGACCTTCCTAGCTTTGAAGCTAGCACTCTATTCATATGCCATGCTGCTGCAAGAAGAATATTATCATTTTTAAGAGGCTGATTTTTTCTTGTTTTTTTTCTTTTTTTTTAATTTTTAATTAAATTTATTTATTTAACTTTTAACATTCATTTTCACAAAATTTTGGGTTACAAATTTTCTCCCCTTTTATCCCCTCCCCCCCAAACACCAAGCATTCTAATTGCCCCTATGACCAATCTGCTCTCTCTTCTATCGTCCTTCTCTGCCCTTGTCTCGATCTTCTCTTTTGTCCTGTAGGGCCAGATAGCTTTCTATACCCCTTTACCTGTATTTCTTATTTCCTAGTGGCAAGAACATTACTCGACAGTTGATCCTAACACTTTGAGTTCCAACTTCTTTACCTCCCTCCCTCTCCACCCCTTCCCTTTGGAAGGCAAGCAATTCAATATAGGCCAAATCTGTGTAGTTTTGCAAATGACTTCCATAATAGTTGTGTTGTATAGGACTAACTATATTTCCCTCCATCCTATCCTGTCCCCCATTACTTCTATTCTCTTTTGATCTTGTCACTCCCCATGAGTGTCAACCTGAAATTGCACTCTCCTCCCCATGCCCTCCCTTCCATCATCCACCCCACCCTGCTTATCCCCCACTTTCCTGTATTGTAAGATAGGTTTTCATACCAAAATGAGTGTGCATTTTATTCTTTCCTTTAGTGGAATGTGATGAGAGTAGACTTCATGTTTTTCTCTCACCTCCCCTCTTTATCCCTCCACTAATGAGTCTTTTGCTTGCCTCTTTTATGAGAGATAACTTGCCCCATTCCATTTCTCCCTTTCTCCTCCCAATATATTTCTCTCTCACTGCTTGATTTCATTTTTTTTTTAAGATATGATCCAATCCTCTTCAATTCACTCTGTGCACTCTGTCTCTATGTATGTGTGCGTGTGTGCATGTGTGTGTGTGTTAATCCCACCCAGTACCCAGATACTGAAATGTTTCAAGAGTTACAAATATTGTCTTTCCATGTAGGAATGTAAACAGTTCAACTTTAGTAAGTCCCTTATGACTTCTCTTTGCTGTTCACCTTTACAGGGTTCTCTTCATTCTTGTGTTTGAAAGTCAAATTTTCTTTTCAGCTCTGGTCTTTTCATCAAGAATGCTTGAAAACCCTCTATTTCATTGAAAGACCAATTTTTCCCCTGAAGTATTATACTCAGTTTTGCTGGGTAGGTGATTCTTGGTTTTAGTCCTAGTTCCTTTGACTTCTGGAATATCCTGTTCCACGCCCTTCAATCCCTTAATGTAGAAGCTGCTAGATCTTGTGTTATCCTGATTGTATTTCCACAATACTTGAATTGTTTCTTTCTAGCTGCTTGCAATATTTTCTCCTTGACCTGGGAACTCTGGAATTTGGCCACAATGTTCCTAGGAGTTTCTCTTTTTGGATCTCTTTCAGGCAGTGTTCTGTGGATTCCTTGAATATTTATTTTGCCCTCTGGTTCTAGAATCTCAGGGCAGTTTTCCTTGATAATTTCATGAAAGATGATGTCTAGGCTCTTCTTTTGATCATGGCTTTCAGGTAGTCCCATAATTTTTAAATTGTCTCTCCTGGATCTATTTTCCAGGTCGGTTGTTTTTTCAATGAGATATTTCACATTATCTTCCACTTTTCCATTCTTCTGGTTTTGTTCTGTGATTTCTTGCTTTCTCATAAAGTCCTTAGCCTCCATCTGTTCCATTCTAATTTTGAAAGAACTATTTTCTTCAATGAGCTTTTGAATCTCCTTTTCCATTTGGCTAATTCTGCTTTTGAAAGCATTCTTCTCCTCATTGGCTTTTTGAACCTCTTTTGCCAATTGAGTTAGGCTAGTTTTCAAGGTGTTATTTTCTTCAACATTTTTTGGGGTCTCCTTTAGCAGGGTGCTGATCTGCTGTTCATGCTTTGACTTCATGTCTCTCATTTCTCTTCCCAGCTTTTCCTCCACCTCTCTAACTTGAGTTTCAAAATTCTTTTTGAGCTCTTCCATGGCCTGAGCCCATTGAGTGGGCTGGGACACAGAAGCCTTGACTTCTGTGTCTTTGCCTGATCGTAAGCATTGTTCTTCCTCATCAGAAAGGAAGGGAGGAAATGCCTGTTCACCAAGAAAGTAACCTTCTATAGTCTTATTTCTTTTCCCTTTTCTGGGCATTTTCCCAGCCAGTGACTTGACCTCTGAATATTCTCCTCACACCCACCTCACCTCCTGATCTTCCCAGCCAGCGTTTGGGGTCTGAGATTCAAATGCTGCTTCCAGCCTCAGGGCTTTGGGCGAGGGCAGGGCTGCTATTCAGTGTGAGATTAAGTTCAGGTGCTCAGGTGGGGGCAGGGCCGCCTCTCGAGCTCAGTTCCCTCAGGGAGTTTATGCACAGACCTTCAACAATGGATCCAGGCTCCTGCCTGCTTGGGGAGCCCCAATCTGCCGCCGCCCCTCAGCTTCTGCCTCCCGAGGGAGCCCGAGCCATGGGGGCATCCCACTCCCCCCTCGACCCGCCAAAGAGACTCTCTCACCAACCCCTGTCACCTGTGGGTGGAGGGACTTGTGTGGTCACTGGAGATCTCATCCCTGAAGCCTGCTCGGATCTGTTTCTCTCGGTGCTGCGGCTGCGGCAGGTCTGGGCTGGGCTCCGCATCTGCAGCGCGACGGACCTTTTGTGAGAGGTTTGCAGGTCCTTCTATGGGTGGAGGGACCCGCGTGGCCACTGGAGATCCCGTACCTGAAGACTGCTTAGATCTTTTCCTCTTGGTGCCGCGACCGTGGCAGGGCTGTACTCAGCTCCCAGTCCCGGTGCCCAGTCCGCGGCACGAAGGACCTTTTGCGAGAGGTTTGCAGGTCTCTCTGGAACAGAAATCTCCCTTGCTCCAATGTTCTGTGGACTCTGGGTGCAGAATTCACTGTGAGTTACTTCTTTGTAGATGTTCTATGGGTTGTGGGTTTGGAGCTATGCATATGTGCGTCTTTCTACTCTGCCATCTTGGCTTCGCCCCCTGATTTTTTCTTGATTCAAAGAGAAGTTTGAAGTCATTACACAGAACAATTTCCCAGAGGTACTCTCCTTCTATTCAATTCTGGACCTACCTCACTGTCTATCCTGTACATCTGTCCAACAAAGATATGCCAGTGGACCAGCACTATGCATTGCCTACAGAATGCTATATCCTATTTTGGACAGTAGACCTTCTTTATCCACTTGCTCGCTCCTGTTGGGATCATTCAGTGAAATTCTTTTGAGGGTTTATGACTCATTTCAGAACATATGCAGAATTCAGACTTGGATGGGGTGAACACAAACAGAATGGGGTTATTCACAAACAGAAGCAATGAGATGGTCATCTAAAGGAATGTAGGTGTTTTATCTGTATATTTATAGTTCATCCAGGAATGAATCCCAAATAAGTAACTAGTCATTTCCTGTAATGGCAGCTATGTGGTGTGGTAAATAAAGCACCAGGCCTGAAGTCAGGAAGACTTGAGTTAAAATCTAATCTGAAACACTTAATAGCTCTGTGACTGAACAAGTCACTTAACTCTATTTGCTTCTATTTTCTCATTTGTAAAATGAGCTGGACAAGAAAATTGCAAACCACTCCCCAAAGGGGTTCACAAAGTCAGACATGACTGAAATGACTGAACCACAGCATCATTTCCTGACAAAATATAATCAATATAATATTTTATGATATACATGCTCACCATGTCCAGCATCTCGTGAGTCCCTTCTCAAAAAAAGCCTTCATCAAAATAGATATAAATTATCAGTATGAACTATATGACTTTGACCTCTCTCATTTCTAAATCCTGAACTATATTTTCTGATATATTTTTCTCCTACTTCCCTTATATTTTTAATGTATTGATGTCTCAAGTATAAGTTGATTTAAGTTAAAAAAGCTTACTGAGTTCTAAAATTTCTCTACTATCTTATCCTCTATAACAGATGTTGGTGTATAAACTGAAATTATTTTGTGGATTCTAGTTCTGCTGCTTTCTTGGTGGCTGCTACCTTCCCCATTCTCAAATACTCTTCTGTCAATATCAGTCTTCTTGAATGTGTCCATTATTGTTTTGGCTGGGAAAATATGTTTACAAATCACATCAGATACCCTTTATCAGTCCTTGAGTTAGAGACTTCTACCTGAAACCAATAAGCTTCCACCTCCAGCATCCCGGTGCACTAGCTACTAGGAGTGATGAAATGTTACTTATGTTTTTGTGTCATTATTACTATCACAAAGAAAAATACATCAATATATCAAGTATAACAGCAGCAATGATAATAATACTTCCAAATAGCTGTTATTTCCACACTATGGTACATCATTCCAATGATACAGAATACAACTCTTCCAAGGCACAGGGCGTAGTCTTCATGAATTTCTGTAACCTCCATAAATCATCATCTGGGACTACATTTCTGATGGCCAGACTCTTCACACTAGTTAAATCAGTCCTTAACTGAGCCTCATCTTGTTGGTAGTAATGATGGTGATAGTGGTAGTAATAAAAAATCATTATAAGATGACCTGTGAGATGAGACTAAAATAAGAATATTCTGCTCATCTTCCCACATCATCTGAGTTCTTGTTACCTAGATACTTTGCCTGGACTCATTCCCTAAACGTTAGTCATCATTAATCACCCTCTTAATCTCCCATTCTCTAGTCTATTAATCTCCCTACTACCCATTCTTTCACCCCCATGTACCTTAATGATATCTCCACATTTTTTCCCACTCTTTAACTCTTTTCCCCTTTTCACAAGTGCCCTCTGGAATTCATAGTCTATAATAAACAAACTTTCCTTCATTTTAGACCACTTTCCTTTTCTTTCCATTTCCAGTTATCATTGGGTTATCCCCAGACAATGTTGTATCTCTGGCTTTTCTTTACTACACTATTTGAATATTTTCTCATCCCTCGTATATTCACTGGACCCAAAGTTTAGGGTCAGGATGTTTCTTGCTATTAATTACTAATTCCATACTTTGCTTCTATCACCAACACTCAGAAACTTCTCCTTTGAAGAATAATCTGTCCAAATGTATCACCCTATCTGTATGGTGGAGGCTGTTATCTCCCATTACCCAAGATATTCTCTCTCCTTTCTTAATGAATTTAGGGCCTAGGAAATAGACTACTTCAATTCCTGTCCTTACTTCAGGGGATTAATTCATATATATTGATATTCTCTCAGATACTTAAACTTTCTAGTCCCTTAGTCTACATAACTCCAGTGACCTCTACTCCATTTCAGTGTAATGGAAATCAAATTAGGATCTTTTATTGTTTTTGTTTTAAAAATGCCTCTGATTGAATAATGTGATTGGGGACGATCTCTCCTACCCATTGATGATAAGCTTGGTTAGGGGAGTTGTTTTGTAGGAGGGTCCCAAATACCTTTTTTTTTCTATTTAGGCCCTGGGTCAGAGGATTATGCCATCTGGTTCTAAACAGTGTATAAATACTCTGAGGGTGAGGTTTTACTTTGGAGGCTTACTGACTGCAAGTGTTTCTTTGGCTAGATAGGAAGCCACTAAGCCGTTAAGGAGCTCCCCAACTAAAACCCAGAAGTTGATGCTTTCCTCTCAGGTAACTGTGTATACATGTAATGGTCAGATATGTATATGAATGTAATGGTCAGGCAGTTTGGAAGAACTGTCTGTTGATTTATTTTTGATTTCTCTGAAATTTTGATTTTGGTTTTCTCTGATACCTGTGCTTGATTCAAGTGATGATTAACCCCTTGAAAGTTGTTTTCCTTTAATGAATGCAGGTCTAAGAACCTGTGGTAGTAGGCCCCCCTGTGTATGTTGGGGTGCTTACTGATATAATCAGCTACAAAGACAGATGATAATATTCTTGATCTCCATTACTCACATGGGTTCAACTTCCATGTTCAAAAACTCTGAAATGCCTTTATCCGCTCATAATTTTCTATCAATCCATCTCTCTCTGACTTACTATCAATCTTTACACTACTTAGCTAGTTCATCATATCTATTATTCCCACTAACTGTGAATATACCCCAAAGCTCTGCCCTGGATCCTCTTCTCTTTTCTCTCTATATTCTTTCATTTGATGACTTCTTCATCTTGCATGGTTTCAGTTACCAAGTCTGTGAAGATTACTTTTGGAGAGCTATCTCTAGTCTCTCTCCAGTACCACTTCACCAGCTTCCTATTTAATATTTTTAATTGAATGTTCTATAGGCATCTCAAGCTCATTATATCTGAAACAAAATTTATTATCTTTTCCTCAAAACCACCCCTCTTCCAATCTTCTCTTTTATTATTGGGACGCTGCCATACTTCTAGTTAATCAAGTTCAAAACCTTCATATTTTCACCTCCTTACTTTTACTTACTCCACAAATCCAATCAGTTGCCAGCCTTGGGAACTATATCTCTACAACATTTCTCACATTTCTCACTCTCTCCCCATCTACACAGTTGTCACACTATTTCAAGCACTCATCTATTCTCTCCTAGATTATTTTGCAATAGTCTTCCAAGCAATCTCTCTACCTCTAGTATTTTGCTAACATAAACCATTCTCCACATAGCCACCAAGCTGATTTTTCTAAAGCACAGATATGACCATGTCAACCCAATTCCTCATCAATAAAACTTCAGTGACTCATAATAACTTCTGGATCAGATAAAAGTTCCTTTATTTGACATTTAAAAATCTTTGCAAACTTGCCCTCCCTACCAGTCTTCTTACACGTTACTCTACTGTGGTCTAGACATATTAGACCATTTGCTATTCTCATTCATAATATTTTATTTCTTTTCTCCATGTCTTTGTGCTGGTTTCCCCTCATTCCCAGAATATACTCTCTCCTCAGCTCCACCTTTTAGAAGCTCTGGTTTCCTTCAAAAGTCATCTCAAATGCCACCTTCTATGTAAAGTCTTGCTTGATTCCATATGCCCCCCCGTCCCCGGAGATAATTTCCTCTCTCCCTAAACTGCATTTTAGTAATTTCAAATGTATGTTGTATATGCTCATGTGATAGATGATTAATTTGAACCATATTTTATTCCCATCAGTACTAATCAGTTTGATGTGATTCTATGGAGGTGGGGATTATAAATTCTGTACTTTAAACTCCAGAGTTGTGAACTGCAGATTGCAAGTTCACTCGCTTAATCATAGGAAGCTAAGTAGAGGACCTCCATTCCTGTTTTTCCTTGTGATGGTGACCAAGTCCAATGGGAAGAGGTGACAGAATTACATGGAAAATCCTCCAGCTATTTTTGTTGCCCCTCCATCCTTCATCATCCTTCTATTGCTGAACATAGGGAGATGACCATGAGCACTGACCAATGACTGATCCTCATTGACAACCTGCGGCCTGCCTTTCTACTGGCCCATCTTCCTCAGAGGGGGCCACGAAGTCTTTAATAAAGTGCCATTGGCTCAGAGTTCTGCCTCAGCTTCTTTTATTGTAGTTTGAACAATTTTGAACCTCACACTCATATGTACATATTGTCTCCCCTATTAAAATGTAAGCTCCTAGAAGGCAGGAAATGTTTCAGTTTATATATAGTGCCAGATCAGAGGTTCTTAACCTTGGGTATATGGATAGACATCAGGAGTTTCATGAACTTAAATAGGGGGAAATGCACCTTTATTTCCACTAAGTTTTATTTTCCTTTGTATTTCATTTTATACATTTGAAAACATTATTTTGAATAATAAGAGAAATGCTAATAAAAACAACACTAGGATTTTACTTCACACTCTGAAAATTGGCAAAAATGATAAAAAATGGCAACAATCAATTTTGGAGAGGTTATGGAAAAATAGATGCTCTAATGCACTCTTGGTAAAGCTATGAGATTGTACAACCATTTTGGAAAGCAATTTGGAATTATGGAAATAAATTGTCTTTGAACCAGAGACTGTATTACTTAGCTTATACCCAAGGAAGCCACTGATAAGAAAAGCATTCCCATGTACTCCAAAATATTAAAGCAGCACTTTTTGTGATAGTGAAATTGAAAACAAAATAGATGCTTCTTAACTAAGGAATTCCTAAACAAATTGTGGTAGATGAATGTAATGGAATATGGCTGTGCTGTAAGAAATTATGTGTGTGGTGAATACAGAGAAGCATAGAAAGACTTATAAGAACAGATTTAGAGTGATGTAAACAGAGCCAAGAAAATAGTATACACTGTAACTACAACAATATAAACAGGAAAAAATAATGACTCATCAAATAATTAAAAGTAAATATAACAAAATTATATAAATCATGTATGACTCAAGTGCAAAGATATGAGAAGATATCTTCATGGAACTGGGGTGCCCACAAGTATTATGCATTGCACATGTTTTGGGACTTTGTCAATATACCAATGGGTTGTTCAGAGCATTTTTTTCTCTCCTTTTCCTTTCCAAAAATACTATTTATCATATAGGATAGCTCTCTGGGAAGGGAAAAGAGGATATGTAGAGATAGTATAGTGATGTGAGAAGCAGAAAATATCAATAAAATGTATTTCAAAAATAAATAAAAATATTATCTTGAGGAGAGGTACATAAGCTTTACCAAATTGCAATGGGATCTATGGCACAAAAGGGGCTAAGAACTCCTGTGGAGAAAGATTAATAAATACTTGTTGATTAATTGATGTGGTAATAATAGTAGAAGAAGAAGAAGAAGAAGAAGAAGAAGAAGAAGAAGAAGAAGAAGAAGAAGAAGAAGAAGAGGTGGTGGTGGTGGTGGTAGTAGTAGTAGTAATAGTAGTAGTAAGTAGTAATTTTGTTGTTTTTTTCAGTAATAAGAGTAGTTTATTTTGTTGGACTAGCCTGTGATTTCATTGATAGAGAATTCCTGATAAGGAAACTCTTTCAATCAATTCAGTTCATTATTTACTCTGTCATTTAGAGTCTTAGTGAGTTACCTATGGCACAAAGAAATAAAACGACTTCCTTAGGTTACATAATCAGTATAGGTAAGCTACAGAATTTGAAATCAGTTTTTCTAGGTTCTAAGGCTGGCTGTCTGTCAAGAATAGCATGTGGCTCCCTAATAGTAATTATTTATAATTTATCTCCCACTCTTAGAAATACGATCAAATGAATTGACACTCTTAGTCATGCCTGATTTTACTGAATGCCAGTGTACTTAAATGTCTGTCTGATACAGGAAAAGTAGACTAGCCCTCTTATTCCAGAAGAAAGAAGGAATAGATGCAAGATAGAGATAATTTAAACAAATAACCATAAGTGTAATTCATGATTCCAAAAGAATTCTATCAACGCTATGTCTAGATTTTTTGGATCAACTCATGGTTGACATATTCAAAGATACCAAAGGTCTTTTACCCCATATTGGTGCATTTGAATAGATTTCAGCTCCCTAAATTTTCTAGTAGAGAATCACTATGGGTCAGCATAATTAGTGGTCCTTCCAGTGGTCACTCTATGCCTGGATAAAGGCATTTTCCTGGGAATTTATATACACAATCAATCAACACATTTATTAAGTGACTTATTTTGTGCCAGGTACTTTGCTTGGTTTTTGGAATATAGCTTCATTTCCTAGTGCCAGACCAAGAATGGACTATAGGAGACAGGAATGAAGCATAGCATGGCCATCCTATTGTACCCTTCTTATATATCTGTGTTAATATGGTTTATATATTATTCAATCAATCCTTATATCTAGATCAACTGAGAGTATGGTCTTGTCTTCCTCTGTTCCTCAGACTCTCAAAACTAACATACTATCACTTCAAATTCTAAGTAACAAATAAACTTATTAAAAAAAATTCTAAGTAACATCCACATTTAAGTCTCCTTGCAGTACTTAACAGATTCTACAAGGTCAACAAGTACTTCAACACATAATTTGGCATCTTCCTCACCCTGTTTTTCTTTCCCAGTTGAGATTCCTCTAGGCTTGTTTTTCTTTTCCATTGGAGATTCTGTACAATTATCCTTTTAAATACATGAAGTTCTCCTTTCTCTTTACTGGTTCTGAGCCAAGAAATAGTGACAGCTGTATTTAACTGTTGGGGTAATTGGCGGGTTAATATATGTGGATAACGCAGATGAAGAAACATTAACATCTGCTCAACAGCCATTTGACTATACAATATGTGTGGTTCACAATTGTTTTTACTATTGGACTGTATCCATATGGCATTAAACTGAATTGGATATATGATGATTATCCAGTTAATTTGCTCAGTGTAAACATGTGAAGACCCTTTGGATTGGACAGAGACCTTTTGCCAGGGAAATAAGCCCCTTTCATAAGATTCAGCCACAGGTAGGTTATACCTGTTGAGTTCATGCCACATGAAAATCAACCAAAGTAACTGGAGACATTTATACTAAAGAACAAAAGACTGGAAAGGGGCATGATAACAGTCTTTAGGTATATGAATGTTCTCCTGAAAGACAGATTAAACTTGTTCTGTTTGGCTCCAAAGAATAAAAAAATAGGAATAATGTATGAAAACTGGGCAGAGGTGGGGAGGATTTAGACTTGAATTTTTTTAGTTCCCTAAAAATTAAAATTAATAATTTCAAAAATAGAATGGCCTACCTCAGGTAAATGGTAGGTTCCCTATCACTGGAGGTCTTTAGGCAAAGTCTGGATGAGTACTTGTCTGCTATGATATAGAAAAAATTCTTTTTTTCAGATGAGGAATGGACCAGATGGCCTCATGTCTCTTCCAGCTCTGAAATTCTGTCATCTGTACTTCTGACAATCAGCAGAAGTACTAAGAATCTGAATGTATGCCTGGTTTAAAAAAAAAAGGAAAAAGAAACACATAATCAAATCAGTGTTCCTGTTTTAATGAACTTCTAATTAACTCATCTGGATGGATTTTTAAAAAAGCTTTAAATCTATAGTTTGGTCAAGTCTGAATTGAGCTTTCAACTTTACACTGGCATGAAACACACTAGTGCTTGGACTTTTCCCTCCCCTAGGACTTTCAACAAGTTATTTTATTGCCACAGAGACAGTGTCTGTCACTGAATGAGGTTTTGGGCAAAATCTCATTCCTAGATCCTGACTATATCAAAAGAGTGAATCCTCATTACTTTGAGTGCTGCCTATTTGAAATTTATGGTAATTTGGCAAAGGGTTGAAGTGAAATACAATTTAATATAACCTACACAAAGGAATTTGCTAAAGCAAATTAATTACATTAGGGTGATCAGATAGGATAGATTTACCTACTTAAGGAAAAAAACTATTTCAAGAAAGTACTTGAAATCAAGCACAATCAATTAACACAATTCAAGCATTAATTAAATACCCAAAAAGCAAATACAAAAAAGATGAGAAAACAAAAATGAAATGGTTCCTCTCCTCAAGTAGCTTGCATTCTACTAGAAGAGAGAGCATATATTCCTATAAGTATTTGCAAAATATATTCTAAGTAAATACCAAGTAATTTGACTGGGGTGGCACCATCATCTAGGTGGACCATGGAAGGCCTGATATAGGAGCTAACATTTGTACTAATCTTTGAAGGAAATTTTGTAATTTCATTACTATAAACTTCATGGGCCAATTAGAAATCAATTGTGTCTATTCATTAAGACAGATTCCAAAAGAGTCTCCACTAGGCTGCATTATACTAGTTGAATTCTAGTTATTGTATGTACTCAAAAGTCACAGAATTCTAATTCTTCTAGATATTTTTTCAATAAAACTTTTTCACAAATGAAATGCTTTTCTCCCAATCAATCTGAATTAAAGAAATATCGTGGTGACAGCATAGGTCTAGTGGAAAGAATACTAGACTGAGAAGTAAAAGATGAAGATTATCAGTTCAGCACAGTAATCAATTAGCTTTGTGACTTTGGACAAGTCAGTTCCTTTCTTTAGTCTTTGGTTTCCTCATCTTTTAAATGAGGGAGGGAAGGACAAACAAATTCTGGTTAACTAAGAGATTATTCATGTCCCTTTATGTAGTCCATCAGGAAAATCATGTGCATATATGCACACACTAATCACACACATACATACATGTGTGCATATATATGACACATACAAATACATGAGTATATGTGTGAGTACAGACAACATACATATATATTCACACATATATCCACATAAATTTATACTATATATAGACATATGTGTCTATGTATGGACAAACATATACATGCATGCATATGTACATATATCTTGGGATATTATGACAAATGGACAATGAATTGGACCCAGAGTTACAGAGGATGAGGCAAGGGTACTGAACTGATTCTGCAGAAATGCTCAGCTCTTTTAATGATCTCCAGGTTCAACCTGAAAAGAAGGGAAATATGTTTAAAAATAATAATACTCTTCCTAGCATCTTGCAATTCTATGAGATACTGAATAACATAGTTTTGGAAAAACTAAAATTGAAGGTCAGTCAAAGGGCAATGGGGAGGTTGGGCATAAACTGGTTCTAATACATTGCCAAAGAAGAAGAGTATGGGAAAAAAGGTATAATGGATGTTTTCAGAGATATATGATCAGAAAGAGATGAACTAGTAATGCATCGAGAGCAAAGGATTGATGATAGACATTCCTGGGTGCTCCTTTAGAATCAAAGCTTTATCATGAATGCTAGAAAAAGGTCCATAACATGCAGGGTAAAATTCTTGCAGAGTATTTAAGGGAGAAAGGAATAACAATCACCCAGGATAAGGAGACATACTAGTGAAGGCGGTCCCCGTAGAAATGAAATGATAATATCTCTTTACATAGCACTTTACGGCTTACAAAGCACTTTGTATATATAATATAATTTTATCTTCACAAAAACCCAGGGAGGTAAGTGTTTTTATTATCCCAACTTTACAGATAAGGAAACTGAGGCAGGTAACGGTTAATAATTTGCTTGGGGTGACTCAATACCTACCTCCCAGGTTTATTGTGAGAATCAAATTAGATATTTATAAATTGCTTACCACAGTGCCTGACACAGAGTAAGTGCTCTATAAATGTTAGCTATTATAATTATTATTGTCTAAGGATGGATTTGAATTGTCTTCTTGACTCCAGATCTAGTGCTCTATTCAATGATCCATTTAACTCCTCAATTCCAGATCCATCAAATATTGAAGTCAGCCAACCTATAATCTTTCATAGCTTTTCCTTCTAAAAAAATGCTGGTTGGTTGACAGACTAGCTATAAATGAAAAAGGCATGTATTTGTTCATGAAAGTTATCATAATGATTTAAGAAGAAACTACTACTTTTCCTCCAAAATAATAGAAGTAATCCAAATTCCCCTAGCTCAAGACTTAGGGTATTAGATTGAAGATTTGTATTGAGGAATATCTGGAATACTAGTTAATATATCTCTCTGGTTAAGAAAGTGTTGAATACAACCAATTTTGTTTTAAAATATAAGTATGTTTTAATCATCTCAGTCATGTGGGACTCTTTCTCAAGCAAACATTCTTTTAACTTTCAACTTCAATCCTTGGAAATAAGTCCTCATTTTACTTACAGATTAATTTTAGATATCTTACACATACAGTGAAACCATCTATTTCACTTACTTTCCAAAAATGTATGAGATAGAACTTTAAAAAAAATAATTCAGGGGGGTAGATTTTCTTTAATGGGTCCTGCTTGTTTGGGTCCCAATTGCTTCTCCTAGAAAGTAAGCTTATTATAATGGAAAGGATTCTCTACTTTGAGTTAGACAGCCTGGTGTTAACCCTAATTTTTCTAGTTGTGCTTCTATGGACAAGTCATTTTCCTTCTGAGTTTATTCGTGCTATTCACTGAGAGTAACAAAAATGTAGTACCAATTTCATAGGGAGTTTTGCTGAGCTATCAATATTATAGCCATGCCAATTACCTTCCTATTCTTGTTTTCCTGTCCTTCTTGAACTAGATTAAACCTTGGCTGTTTGTGGGGATCTTTTGAGCACTTCAACAAAAACTGAACAGATAGAGCTGACCCTAATTCTGGCTCCAGGAGTTCTGAGAGATTGTAGAATTTCCTGATGAAAAGAAAAGCCATCTTTCTGGCATGGTTGAGGTGCTAGGCGATTGATTAGATGATATCTCAAAGTCCCTTCCAGTCCTGTAAGTCTATGATTCAAAATTTCCCTTGAAGAAGAAGCAACAGGACTGAAAATAGTATTTCATGTTAGGAATTTACAAGCTTCCTAACATTTGGTAGCAGTTTATAAAGACATTTCCCTTCCTGAATGACATGAGATAGGTGGTGATGGTGATAGCTACTGAACAGAGAGAAGAAGAATGTGCACTGTTGGATTTTGTCTTGACAAAAGATAGTTGTTTGGAGGCAAATTTGGAAGAGGAGAAGGAGAGGTGTTAGCACTAACTGCCAAAAGCCATTAACTGGAGGTTGGAACACTGTCAAGCTCCTTTGGTTTTCTTCCACAGCTATTTCTGCCTGGTTACCAAGAAGGTCAAGATAGATATCATTTGGTGCATCAACTCTCTCCTTAAGTCCAATGAACATGGGCAGTCGAGACAGTGATCCAGTTAGCTGAACAGCAGCAGCAACAAAAATTACAACAATAATAAACTTCTGCTATGTGAGGGAAAAATATGAACTTGACCCTGAAGGACTTGGATGGTTTGTCTAGAAGAGCCACAATGGTAGCTCTACATTCTGTTGTAAGGAGGTATTGTGGAGAGATGCTGCTGAGATTACATGTCAGCACTTCATGCTCAAGCATGGGTTAACATGGGCTAGTGGGACATGGTAACTGATGACTTACAATCAAAAGATCTAGGTTCACATTCTGATTCTGCTACTTACTGTCTGCCTATATTATTTTCAGAATCAAGAGGTCTGAGTTAAAAACTCAGCTCTGTTGATTATGACACGTGTAATTATGAACATGTTATGCAACTTCTCTGAATTTTGACTTCCTTAACTATAAAATGGGTATCATAATAACTGTAGATCCTACTATAAAGGGTTGTTGTGAGACTCAATTGAAATTGTCTGTAAAGACCTTTGTGAACATTAAAGTGCTGCAAAAATGTCACATTATTCTTCTGAACTTAGGGACAGCAAACAAGGTAAGTGACAGTACATCTGCATCACAAATTGAACATATATTAGCAATCCCCTGAGAGCACACATCCTATTACTGATAATGATAGCAAAATGGTAAATAAATGAAATCACAAAGGCCTCCAGCTGGCCAGCTTCTTCTCCTCCCTTTTCTGGGAGATTAATTATAGTACTTAACATTTGTAAAGTATTTCTGACACATCAAAATGGCCAGATGGGGATTTGTGCTGAGAATCCAACCCATTATTATTAATAAACTGCTTGTGGTCCTGGCTGCTCCCAGGAGATAGAGAGCTGGGGGAAAAACTGAAACACACTTTCACATTTTTTTCCAATGTTTTAGTTTGGGGGAAACTTAGAGGCTTTTGGTGGTTCATTTTGAGGTCTGGGCAAAGGTTCAAGCCCATTCCTGAGTTATCTCAACTAGTTCACCCTCCCTCAGTCAAAAGCCAACAGTTGCAAAGAATTGCAGTGATACTAAACCCTAACACTGTTCGGTGCTGAGAGGTTTTTAATCTCTCTCTTGTCCATCTCCTTATCTTCTAGTGCTTCTCTGTCTCATTCCCTTTTGCAGAGGCTCCCAACATAATCAGTCTTTCCTGAAGCTGATGACAGACACAAGAAGCAGATGAACTCTGAGGTTAATGGAAGGGGAATGGGGAATGGGAAATCCAACTTGATGGAGAGAGGAGGAAACAAATGAAGCTTTTTAGCTGTGTTGGCTATATGTGAACGGTATGATATAAGTGGAAAGAGTCTAAGGTTCAGAAGTTCAAGAAACTGGGTTCAAATTCTGTCTCTGAGGTTTATTTCCTAGAAGGCTGTGAACAACAACAAAGATGTTGAACCAATCACTTCACATTCCTGACCCTCGGTTTCCTAATGTGTAAAATAAAGAAGTTATAACTAGCTGGTTTCTGAGTTACTGCCCAGCTTTAGATCTTTGTTCCTCTGTTGGGAAAAGAAAAAAGAAAAAAAATGATTCTGAAAACATAGGACAAAAATAATAACAAAAACAAAAACAGAAAAACAAATATTAGCTACCCTAGAAGGAGTGTTGTAGTGGAAAGAACAATGACCCAGAAATCATTACACTCAAGCTCAACTCTTATCTTTGCTATGACTAGCTGTATAATCTTGGTCTAGTCACATTTTCACTGCATGTTGGTTTAATAGGATCATCAAATTAGATGTAGATGGTGCCTTACCAGTCATTTAACCCTTTTATTTTACAGACGAGGAAACTGAAGTCCAAAATGGTTAAATGACTTGCTCAAGGCAATATGGACAGTAAGATGTAGAATTGGAACACAAACCTAAATCCTTTGAGTTCATATCCAGCACTGCCATATTGTCTTATCTATAAAAGTGAAGGGATGATGCTAGAATTCTATGATACATACCTTTATTGCCAGAACCTTAACACACCTCTGTAGCCAAAAAGAGATTTTTTTATCAAAAGATTTTTTTTGCCTAAAAATTTCCAGTAGAGCTAACTATGCTTTCCTTCTAGCATCTTCCAAATTCCTTACAGTCAGTAAATTCTTTAGTGGAGAATTTAGAAGTATTATATAATGGAAAAACCATAGATACCATATAATTCTCAGAAAATCACTTTCTCTTTGAGCCTGTTTCTTCACCACTAAAATGGAGATGATAAGGCCTACATCAGATAGTTTTTAAGGGAATTTGCCTGTGAAAGAGCTTTGATGACTCTATGCAGACATAAGGTGTTATTATTCCTTCTAGTTTCTAAACTAAGGTCCCTTTGTGAAGCATAGACATGGAAAAAGTAAAGCATGCTATTGCTTCTTGTGGTAGATTTCAATCCAGTTTTAGAGATTACTCTGCATAAGGCACTATATTGAGCCACTTCAGCATATACAGAGATAAATCAGACATCATCCCAGACCTCAAGAAGTTTATAGCATAGTGGGAGGGGGAAGGGGATACAATAATAAAGGCGACTGCTCTTAAACTAGGGACAATGTCCCCAACCTGAATCTTGCATGTCATATCCAAAAGAGATATCCACAAATACATTAGTCAGTTCAAATGTTCCAGGATTCTATAGCCAAAAGAGCATAGCATGGTGTATAGTAGGAAAAATACTAAATTTGTAGTCTAAGAGATATGGTTCAAATCTCAACTTTGTCACTGGTGATGATCTTGGGTAAATCACTATTTGGACTCAGTTTCCTTATCTGTAAAATGAAGAAGTTGGATGAGATGACCTCTGAGGTCCATTTCAGCTTTAATTCTATGATGCTATGGTCTGCTTTAACATAACTATCTATGAACATTTGGAATCAGAGAATTCTCATTCAAGTCTATGCTGCTACTTCCTGTCCATGTAAACGTAGAAGTTTCAAAGAGGCAGATTTACATGTGATATGAGGGGGTAAAATAAACTTCTTAGATCTTAGAGCTATTCAAATGGGAATAGGCTATTGCTGGAGGCCATGAGTTCCCTCTCACTGGAAATCTCCAAACCAAGCTGAATTTGTAATAGCTTTATACATTTTATAGGTATTCATAATTAGAGATGGATTGGATTAGATGGCTTTGAGATTTCTCCCCAGTTTGAGCTTCTGTGAGTCACTAACCTTGGTTAAATCTCAGTTTCTTTATTAGTAAAATGAAGAGTTTGGACTAGGTGGGCTCCTTTCCAGTTTCAAATCTCAAGTCTACATGTATGTCTAGAACCAATGTAAAGTCTATGTAGCAGCAAGACCCTCAAATGGTTGTAGGGCCTAATCTAATAAGATCGCACATTCTGAATGTCAAGCATAGCACAGCACTTAAGACTTGTGTTTGCTGGTAGTTAAAGGGTTCACTTTTTAGGAGGAAAAGAGAGGCTTGGGAATCCTTACTGAGGTTCCAACTTCATTTCCAAAGATACGAGATACTGTCGTTCTGGCATCTCAATATGTAGCTATCCCCTGAGTCTTTTTCTATTGCCTGCTCTGGACTCAGTTATGATCCAAATACAGTGAATGCACATAACAATGCTGTCCTTCATGTCCCAGAACACATAGGAATGTGTTATCCAGCTACTATGCTCTACTGGTTTTTTTTTTTAAACATGGAGAAAACACCAGTTCCTCTCTTTCCCATGTTCTAGGTAATCACATTACAGCTCAACCTTATTAGTAACACAATGGATAACTGTTTCCCATTTAAAAGACCAATGCAAAGAACTGAAGGGTCTCCAGGCAAGCACTATTTATTTAACAGAACAGCATCTGTCATCACCATACAGTATGGGTTGTCTCTTTATGCTATTTTAGGCACTCGGTGCTGTAAGATTTGTTATCTTGTACATAAAGTCTGAAATCTCCTTTTACATAGGGTGAGTTTGTTTTGAGGGGAGAAATCTGAAGCATGAAATGCTACAAAGCTCAACCAAGTGATCATTTTAAAAATAAACTTGTACTTCTCTACTTGGAGTTCAGTGTTGAACTGAAGTGAGAAGTGATTGGAAGAGGAAGTGGTAAACACTGTGACAGTAGAATCTCAGTAAATCTCAATTAAGCAAGATGCTGAGGGAATGAAGTGTTTCATTAGTTTAATTTTATGGCTAACTGAGGTTTAGGCTGAAAGCATTTTGTGGCTTACAACAGGGAAAGTGATGCAGCTGAGCTGCAGGGATGGGGAGAGAGCAGATGTGGCGAGGGAAGAGAGGAAAAGATCTAGGTAGGACTTTTTAGCAGTAATGGAATTCACTTGACATGGTGTAGGATTTTAGGATTATTTTTTCCCTTTCCTTACATCTATAGGTATTCCTTGTGTGCTGCTAATATTTGGAAGGTAAATCAAAGTTGATTTCTCTAGGCATGCCTCTAGGATGTCAATTTTCTGTGACTATATTGTTAAACTTCATATATTGCAAATGGAATCTGTGATTATGTTGTGCCTCAGATTCAACAAAAAAGAAATACCTGATTAGACTTCTTGAGAGCACTGCTTTGCCTTGATTCTGAGTGCCTTCAATGAAAAAGTTGTCACAGGAAAGAGAGAAAAATAAATATATAGGGAAATCTGTTCTAGACCAAAGAAAGATGCCAAAGGTTATAGAAAAATTAGCAGCCATATAATTGTATAGTGGGAATATAATTTTGAATATATCCAAATATATTTCAGATATATGTTTGAATATGCCCAAATATATATGCATATTGAATATAACCAAAATAACACAAATATTTACTGTTGTATGTTTCACGAATAATTTATCTGTGTACAGGTGGATAATCAACTAACTAGAATAAAAATCCAAGATACCCCCAAATCACAAAAGAAGATAAAAGATGAGAAGAAAGTTGCAATAGCACTAGTATAGACACCTGAAGCAAGCTGATGATACAGAAAAATAGAAAAGGGATAATAGCAAAGACATTGACTCTGACTTTGTCTTTTCATTAGGAGTTATACTAAGCACTTACTAAATACTTGTTGATTAAGTACCAAGAAGCCAGAAGAACTGAGGAACAGACTCAGATAGAAAACACTTTATCTCCTTGCCAAGTAGTGGTATCTGACAGCCAAGGGAAGAACAAATTCTAGGCTCGGGTTCTATCTCTAACACCTACTCTCTCTGTGGTCCTGGGCAGGTGTCTTACTCTCTTAGCTGTCTTGGAAACTCTCTAAGACTATGTAATGAAGTGGCTAAACAATATTGTAGAAGGCAAAGGATATAGTCTCACAGTCAAGAGTTTATCTACCCAGCAATGCTTAGTATAGTCTTACAGGGGAGAAAGCCGATCTTTGATGAAATACAGGGTTTCTGATCAATTCAGAGCTCTGTGGAAATTTTAAAATTCAAACATAAGAGTTAGGGAAATCATAAAAAGATAAATATAAATGAACAACAATTTAGGAGTAAGCAAGGATAAATTGCTTATATTTCAATGTGAGGAGATGATACATGTGTCCCCTCTGATCTCCATCATTATCAGAGGTCATAGAGTTTAATTAGACAAGGTCTGAGAATGGTTCTGTTATGATTTAATGATATTAGGAGAAGAATGGAAAAAGGAAGCAAAAGGAACTAAGGGAGAAGGAAGAAAAAGAAAAGTTGGGAGAAATTACCTCAATAACCAAGATGCACATAAGTAGACATTAAAATCAACAAGGAGGGGGGAGGAATAGCTGATGCTTGAATTTCATTCCCAAATTTGATGTAGTAATTATTATGGAGATCATATGAACACAGACAAGTAAGGATAAATTCATACAAAGTAAATTCTAAATAATACGCAAAGGATGTAGGGAAGATGTAGGAGGTTCCTCAAGTAGGAACTTGGGCTGAACCTCAAGGAAGGTAGGAATCTAAAGATGTAGAGTCTTGCTAGGACATGCTTGAGACAGTGGACAATTTATGAAAAGAGTAAAGAAATGGACTGTCACATATATGGGGAGTGACATGCAATGGCTTAACCCTGATACTTGAACCCCCAACAAAATATTTCATTTGTTTTAAATTAATTTGTACTATCACACAGAGGGAAAGTTTTTCATCTAGAACATTTGTTTTCTGCGATACAGCATACCCAAATGGTTGATCAGAGATGATTTCTATTAGATACCCATCACCCTGTTGCCCCACCCATCTCAGCCCTTCTCTATCTCCTTTCTGCCCAGATGGATAGTCTGGGTGTGGTGCAGGGGTAGGGAAAGGCAAGTTACATAACAGCCCTGCAGGAAGCATGGGATGTCTACATTGACAACAGGCACCCCAGGGATCAAACCCAGCTGCTTTTAAAACTCTAATGGTGCGTCTCTACCCCACCCTTGATGAAATCACATGTGACCTTGGAAACTTTACAAGATCAACATGCTGATTTCTGTATATGTGTTGAATGTAGGCATAACTCAGAGAGAGGCAGAAAGAAAGAACACTGGGTGAGGAAATGTAAGACTTAGCTCTTAATATCAGCTCTAGCACTAGCAAACCCTGTGTGAACTGTAGCAAGTTGCTTAACTTCTGTGTCTTAGCTTTCTCATCTGGAAAATGGTTATGAAACTATTTTACAAGGAAGCATTGTGGATGATGCTAGAGATCTGAGGGACTGAGAGAGGGAAATGAAAATTAGCCCAAAGAGGAAAGAAGAGAAAAATAGGGGCATGAATCTTTCATGCAGGGATATATTTATATTTTCTTATAGTTGATGTAAATACATTTATAATAATAAATTGAAACATATTTCCTCTTGTTTGAAGGGAAATCTTCTGGTTCATAATGAGGGCGTATAAGCTCTGGGAACCTCCTTGAATTCTTCTTGAACCTTCCTACTTAATCTGTGTTTTCATACCCAAATCTGTTATCCTAAACCTAGCCTGGCCCTCCATTGCCTCTGGATTGACCAGCCTGCTTCCCACTCCTGTCCTCCATTGTCTGTTATCCCCTGATTGCCTCCAGCAGTTTCGCACCCTTGATTACATAGGAATCCCACTCTCTTGATTCTGAACTGCAGTCACCCCAGTCCCATTAAAATCTTCCTTGAACTTCTCCTCAAGACTCTCCCCAAATCCCTCCTCCCATCCCCCCAGACTATTAGACCACCCCCAGATCCCTCCCACAGTCTTTCTGTATATAAGTTCCATCTTGCCTCCATGAAGGTTCTCAGATTCAATTTGACCCAAATTCAATCTAGCTCAGATTCTATCTGGCCCACTTGTCAATACAAGTGTCACAAATGGTGAGGCTTCTTAAAAGTCAGGCCAATATAGTGAATCTTTAATAAACTTTGTTTTACTTTGACTAAAAGAAGGCGTGGGTCAAATTCACTTGGACAGAACCCAGAGTGTCACTATGTTGGGGTTTTCAAGCACCCCAAACCTCAACATTATGGTTCCCTGACCTCAACAGTAGAATCCTAGATCTAAAAACCTCAGAAGCAGGACAGAGCCAAGATGGCGGAGTAGAAAGACGCATATACACATAGCTCCGAACCCACAACCCATAGAACATCTGTAAAAAGGAACTCATGGTGAATTCTGGAGCAGTAGAGACCACAGAACAGTGGAGCAAAGGAGATTTCTGTTCCAGAGGGACCTGCAAACCTCTCGCAAAAGGTCCGTCGTGCTGTGGACGCGGAGCCCAGCCTAGCCCTGCCATGGCCGCGGCACGGACAGGAGCAGATCTGAGCGGGCTTCAGAGACGGAATCTCTAGCAGCAGCGTGGGTCCCTCCACCCACAGGTGATGGGGGTCGGTGAGAGGGTCTTTTGGGTGGGTCGAGAGGGGAGTGGGGTGCCCCCATAACTCAGGCCCCCTTGGGAGGCAGCAGCTGAGGCGGGAGCAGACCAGGGCTCCCCAAGCAGGCAGGAGCCTGGATCCATTGTTGAAGGTCTCTGCATAAACCCCCTGAGGGAACTGAGCCCCTGAGGTGGCCCTGCCCCCACCTGAGCACCTGAACTTAATCTCACACTGAATAGCAGCCCCACCCCCGCGGAAGGCCTGAGGCTGGGAAGCAGCATTTGAATCTCAGACCCCAAGAGCTGGCTGGGAAGATCAGGAGGCGAGGTGGGTGTGAGGAGAATATTCAGAGGTCAAGTCACTGGCTGGGAAAATGCCCAGAAAAGGGAAAAGAAATAAGACTATAGAAGGTTACTTTCTTGGTGAACAGGCATTTCCTCCCTTTCTTTCTGATGAGGAAGATCAATGCTTACCATCAGGCAAAGACACAGAAGTCAAGGCGTCTGTATCCCAGCCCACTCAATGGACTCAGGCCATGGAAGAGCTCAAAAAGAATTTTGAAACTCAAGTTAGAGAGGTGGAGGAAAAGCTGGGAAGAGAAATGAGAGACATGCAGTCAAAGCATGAACAGCAGGTCAGCACCCTGCTAAAGGAGACCCAAAAAAATGCTGAAGAAAATAACACCTTGAAAACTAGCCTAACTCAATTGGCAAAAGAGGTTCAAAAAGCCAATGAGGAGAAGAATGCTTTCAAAAGCAGAATTAGCCAAATGGAAAAGGAGATTCAAAAGCTCATTGAAGAAAATAGTTCTTTCAAAATTAGAATGGAACAGATGGAGGCTAAGGACTTTATGAGAAAGCAAGAAATCACAGAACAAAACCAGAAGAATGGAAAAGTGGAAGATAATGTGAAATATCTCATTGGAAAAACACCTGACCTGGAAAATAGATCCAGGAGAGACAATTTAAAAATTATGGGACTACCTGAAAGCCATGATCAAAAAAAGAGCCTAGACATCATCTTTCATGAAATTATCAAGGAAAACTGCCCTGAGATTCTAGAACCAGAGGGCAAAATAAATATTGAAAGAATCCACCAATCACCACCTGAAAAAGATCCAAAAAGAGAAACTCCTAGGAATATTGTGGCCAAATTCCAGAGTTCCCACATCAAGGAGAAAATATTGCAAGCAGCTAGAAAGAAACAATTCAAGTATTGTGGAAATACAATCAGGATAACACAAGATCTAGCAGCTTCTACATTAAGGGATCGAAGGGCATGGAATAGGATATTCCAGAAGTCAAAGGAACTAGAACTAAAACCAAGAATCACCTACCCAGCAAAACTGAGTATAATACTTCAGGGGAAAAATTGGTCTTTCAATGAAATAGAGGACTTTCAAGCATTCTTGATGAAAAGACCAGAGCTGAAAAGAAAATTTGACTTTCAAACATAAGAATGAAGAGAAGCATGAAAAGGTGAACAGCAAAGAGAAGTCATAAGGGACTTATAAAAGTTGAACTGTTTACATCCCTACATGGAAAGACAATATTAGTAACTCTTGAAACTATTCAGTATCTGGGTACTGGGTGGGATTACACACACACACATGCACACATGCACACACACATAGAGACAGAGTGCACAAAGTGAATTGAAGAGGATGGGCTCATATCTTAAAAAAATGAAATCAAGTAGCAAGAGAGAAATATATTGGGAGGAGAAAGGGAGAAATGGAATGGGGCAAATTATCTCTCATAAAAGAGGCAAGCAAAAGACTTATTAGTGGAGGGATAAAGAGAGGAGGTGAGAGAAAAACATGAAGCTTACTCTCATCACATTCCACTAAAGGAAGGAATAAAATGCACACTCATTTTGGTATGAAAACCTATCTTACAATACAGGAAAGTGGGGGATAAGGGGATAAGCAGGGTGGGGGGGATGATGGAAGGGAGGGCATGGGGAGGAGAGTGCAATTTGAGGTCGATACTCATGGAGAGGGACAGGATCAAAAGAGAATAGAAGTGATGGGGGACAGGATAGGATGGAGGGAAATATAGTTAGTCCTATACATCACAACTATTATGGAAGTCATTTGCAAAACTACACAGATTTGGCCTATATTGAATTGCTTGCCCTCCAAAGGGAAGGGGTGGGGAGGGAGGGAGGTAAAGAAGTTGGAACTCAAAGTGTTAGGAACAACTGTCTAGTAATGTTCTTGCCATTAGGAAATAAGAAATACAGGTAAAGGGGTACAGAAAGTTATCTGGCCCTACAGGACAAAAGAGAAGATGGAGACAAGGGCAGAGAGGGACGATAGAAGAGAGAGCAGATTGGTCATAGGGGCAATTAGAATACTTGGTGTTTGCGGGGGGAGGGGACAAAAGGGGAGAAAATTTGGAACTGAAAATTTTGTTAAAATGAATGTTAAAAGTTAAATAAATTAATTAATTAATTAAAAAAAAAACAACAGCCTGAGGGCAATTAACCCAACTCATAAGTGACCAAAAAATCCCCTTTACAGCCTTCCCAGAATATGGCTATGTTGTCCTGACTTGAAGACTTATAATGGAAGGCTAACATATTACATCTAAAGTCAACCTATTCCCCTTTGGGATAGGTATTATTAGCAAGTTGTTTTTTTGCCTCAGAGCAAGTTTTAGTCTGCTGTATCTTTGCATGTTTACCCATTGTTTTGAGTTTTACCTTCTGGGGCCACGGAAAACAAATGTAATCTCTTTTCTGCATGATAGCCCATGAAGGGAGACATCCTTTTTGCTCATCAGTCTTCTCTTTTTTAGTCCGAATATGCCCAGTTCCTTCCTTTTAGTTCATGAATCTTCTCTTTTTTAGTCCAAATATGCCAAGTTACTTCCTTTTGGTTCACAGATCTTCTCTTTAGTCCAAATACATCCAGTTTCTTCAGCCATTCCTTATATGGCATGCTCTTTGAGGTAAAAGCTCTGATTTGTCAATGCCCTTCCTGATATATTTTGTGTCCAGAACTTTTCTGAGTAGTCCTTGCTGAATAGAGTACAGTATGAATATCACCAGCCTCCTTCTAGCCTCTGTGCCTCTCTGATGGAGCTTAAGGTTTCAGTAGTTTGGTTTTTTTTGCTGTTGTGTCATACTGTTGTTTTCTATTCAGTTTATAGCCTATTAGAAGTCCTGAATCTTTTGCAGTTGAACTGCTGTCTAGTCACATTTCTCCCATATGATACATGTGAAATTGAGTTTTTGGAAGTTGAATAAGTAACTTTACATTTAAAAAAAATAAAAATAAAAAAAATAAAAAAAATAAAAAAAATAAAAAAATAAAAACCTCAGAAGCAATCTACTCTAACCGTCTTATATAACAGGTGAGAAAACTGAGGCCCAAGGTCACACAGGATATGATAGCTATCTAAAAGTGTCCATATTGTTGCCATGTATGATATTACTTAAACTCTATCAGATGCCCAAGTTCTATATGTGAAACAGCCGCAGTTGTCACTAAGGTGACTCAGACCTAACTTTGACACTTATTTTGTTTTTGGCTTCTGAGATTCTGGGTTCTATACTTGCATTTATTGTTGGTGTTGTTTTTTCCAAATAGGCTTAGATTTACGTTCAAATTACTTTCCAATAGTTTCGTCAGCCCCAGTTTAAGAATTTATTACTCGCATTTATCATAGCAATATCAGTTTGCTTTTGGTATAAGACATCAAAATTAGGCTGACATTTATTATCACCATTGCTGTAGATATTAAAACTTAGAAACTAAGTTCCATGAAGTATCAGATTTTAATCATTTGCTTGTGCCTTTAAACAAAATGAGAGAAACTTTTCTTGAAATGTAATAAATCTTTCAGGGCCAATTCCTCTCATATAGAATTTTAGAGGGAGCAAGGACCTTCCAATCACATAGTCTAAAATATATATATATATATATATATATATGTATATATATGAAAACCTAGTCCCAGAGTGGGGATATCATTTATATAGAATATTATATTTGCATCATAAGATGAGGGTTTGAATTCTCACTTGGTTATTTATGACATATTTGATGTTGGATAAGTTATTCAACTTCTCTTAGCCTTAGGGTTTTTTTTGTTTTTAATTTGTTTTGTTTCTCTTTTCTATAAAGTGACTATTAATTAGAATTGATAACTTCTGAGGTTGATTCTAGTTTTCTGAATCAACTTGACCAAGTTAAAAGTAGCACCGATGGATTTGGAATCCAAAACTATCCCCCTACTAGCATTCTTTTCACTACCGTGTGCTGTCTCACAGTGTCAGTGACACACTGGTTGTGGGGTTCTGTCTATAGGAGCTGGAGGGGTGATAATAATCAAAATCCCTAATTAGGTCACTAACATGTTCACTTTTGAAAATAATATGCCTTTAGTTTCCATTTTGCGTTCAAGCTTCTTAATGAGCCCCCAAATAGGGGCAGTCTTTCTGTTCCCAGTTGAATTGAGTGTTTGTTACTCTGAAAAAGAATCCATCCCTTGGGAATACTGATAGCGACTGAATGCATAGCAAAAGGATTGAAGGATTATGGATCAGGTCCTAACCCCATTTGTATGTGACTTCAGACTAAGTGCAGTATTATTTTACCTTTTGGTTACTTGTACTTTTGCGTCATTGAATTTTTCTTTTCCCTTCTCCCCTGCTCCAACTTATGGCCCAGCTAGGAGATCATCCCAGGCCGTACAGCAGATGCGTACATTCTGGAGAAGTAGATGGCAGGCTCTCAGACTTGAGGCCGGTGACGTTTTCCTGAATTATGATTAGTGGCCAGTTGGAGTTGCTTGTGGTTATCCTGGGTGGTGCTAAGTAACATGTCACTGATGCTTTCAAAACTTTGGAAAAGACTGTTCTTGGTGGACCCTATTATTACAGGGGCTCTCCAAATGGTTTATGCAAGGAATAGATATTTAGGATCTGAGTCTAATATGAAGGTACATAATACTTTATAACTCAGTGTTATCCTAACAGAATATTATACCATCCCAAACTTGAGAACTTCATGTTTACATTTTTTAAATAAGGTTTGTATTGATCACTGAGATGCCTCTTAACAATATCCAATATTTCTTATCCAGGAAAATCTACTACTCATAATACTCTGAATGCTACTTAAACCAGGGCTCTCTATAGGAGAGTTGGTGAAAGGGAGAGGATGATTGTTGTGGGACCTGTTCAGCTTCATAACCATTCTTACATTAAAGCACACAGGAAGCCCCCAGAGACCACCTCTGTATTGCAAGACTTTTGGCAATTCAGCCCTCCTGAGGGGAAAAAAAGACAAACCCTGGGTTCCTAACCATAGATGGCCACTCCTCTGTTTCTGCTAGCCTTCTCCCCCTTCAACAATGTGGGTTCATTTCCGTGAACTCTGTCCTTCCTGGACCAAATGTCTTTCAATGAGAGTGACTATAATTCCAAAATTTTTAATTTGTAAGAACTCTGTTCACTCTGGGTGATTCAAGTAGCTTGCTGTAACCCTTTCCAAGAAGTAAAGACTTAAATTCTCCTGAATGTGAAGTGTCTTTTTTTCCCCAACCAGATTTAAAATTTCATTGCTAGAGGTAACGCCTGATGGAGAACCTCCCTGAACCAAAGCAGAATAGCACTTATTCTATAACTTACAGTTTTAGACCTTGTCCAGGGACAGTGGGAAGCTAAATGAATGACATGTCCTAGGTCAAGTAGCATGCGTCAGAGGGGAGACTTGAACTTAGCTCTCCCTTCAGACAAATCTGACTATCCACTACTCTTCTAGGTTTCTTCTCTGACGTACTTTATGAGAATTTAAAGGAGACCTATAATTAGTTCTGATGGTTCTTTTTATTTCCTCTCTGTAATCCTCCTCACATCCCTCTTTGGAATATTCCAATTGCTACAGAAGACACCACTGTATTTATAGGTTCAAAAGCTTGACATTATCCTTAACTTGTTACTCTACCCCATTGCACATGCGCAATCATTTGCCAAATCTTAAACTTTCTACCTCTGCCTCAGCTCCCTTCTGACAACAAAGGTAATTGCCTTAATTCATGACCTCACCCCTTCTTGCCTGTTCAATTTAGATGGTGTCAAAGTTAGGTTTGAGTAACCTTAGTGACAACTGGGGCTGTCTCACATATAGAACTTGAGAACCTCTGGAAAGGGCTGAAAAGTTCTCATGCCAGAGGTACTAGTCTACCCCATACACTGCAGAAAAAATGAGATAGTAATTGAAAAGAGCTTATTAAAGTACTGGATCTTATTACCTAATGTATAGTAAGTAGGTCTTAATAAATGTTTGTTGATTGAATTACAGTTTGCTGTATATTTTTATTGTTTGTTTTAGTAATTCTGTCTGACATTATTTTAGCTTAGAGATAGTATGTAGCACAAGTATTTCATCATCCCATCATATTCTAAGCCTGTTTTTTCTTAACTTTGCAAAGTATTTTTAAAAAATTTCCTGAGATACCCACAATCAGATTCTTAGGACCCCTGGGAGCTATTGAGCATTAGTAGAAAGCTTACAACTATTCAGCTATTTTTGTATTTTTGGAGAAGGCAGCATCAGTGAGGGAAGCAGATGGAAAAGGAACTAGTGGCTTGTAACTTCTGGAAATTCTACTTAGGGACCTGGTGGTGTGGGAACTTTACCAAACTATGTGGTTGAGTTTGTCCCACCTAGGTCACCACACAAATACATGGTTTTTTACCTCATCTTTTACTGTGTTTTTATAGTTTAGCTCAGAAGAACATTCATGTGTTCTAAAAGGGTACTGAGCCTTTTGACAGTGCTCCCAGCAACCTCATCATGTTGCAAGATCACATCAGCCTCCTACCTACACTTCATCAGTACCCTCTGTTCCTTTGATTCCTCTATTTAAACCTCTGTTTAAGAAGGGGGCACAGACCAATCATCTCTTCATTCCCCTTCTGGGTGCTCTACTTTGGACTTTTCTATTAGTCCGTACCCATCTCTCCAATTTCCCTCTCTACCCTTTTTTAGCTTCTTTTTGAATTTTGTCTCCTCCCATTAGAATGTGGTAACGTCCTTGAGGGAAGGAACTATCTTTTCTTGTATTTCTATCTCTAGTATTTAGCACAGAGCTAGATACTTAGCAGTCATTCAGTCAAGAAGCATTTATAAAGTGCCTATTTTGTTCCAGGAAGTGTTAGGGATATAAAGAATGGCAAAATAAAAAACAAACAACCAAAAAACCAAAAAAAAATTATCCTCCCTCAAGGAGCTCACAATCTAATGAGGAAGATGAGGAAGACACATATGAAATATATCCTGTACAAGCTATGTACAGGATAAATAGGAAATAATTAATGGCACGAATGGACTAGAATTAAGAGGGGTTGGAAAAGGCTCCCTGAAGAAGGCTAGACTTTAACTGCGACTTGAAAGAAGCCAAAATAATCCAGGAGGCAGAGATGAAGATGGAAAGCATTCCAGGTTTGGGAGATAGCCACAGAAAATGCTATGAGGTAAGAGATAGAGTATCTGGTTAGTAGGTGCTTGGTAAATACAATAAATACATTTTAGAGTGTTCATGTAAATGAATTAGAATTCCATCTATGCTCAAAAGGCCAAGGACACACCTTGAAGTCAAGTCATGTGTCGTAAGATCATAGGATCCTAGGATTAGTCCTAAAAGGGACATCAGAAGCCATCTAGTTCAGCTCCTTTATGATAATAAATGAGGAAACCAAGAGTCAGAAAAATTTAGTGACTTGTCTAAGGTTACACAAGTATGGGGTGGCTGAGCTGGGATTTGAACCCAAAACCTTTAACTCTAGACCGAGTACTCTCTCCTTGATTTCACATGTCTTCCTAATTCTACCATAACAAATCTACAACATTTGGAAAAGCACCCTTCCCCTAAGCAGAGAAGAAGGCAGATTGTAAGGCCTGGTTTAGTACTTATCCTGAAATAACATCCCATTAGTGTGCTTTCACTTGAAGTTGGACAGCAGCTGAAAGAAGACTTATTTCAATTCATTTTTTTCTCTTCCCATTGGAATACTGAAGTACCAATATAAAGAGTGACATCATAAAGAGGCTCCAAGGTCTTTAGGGATCCTTCCCATTCTTGCCAAATGATGAATAAGTAGTTGCCTTTTGTTTTCCAGCAAAAAACTCCTGACTAGACCTTTCTCCATAGTGAAGTAGAGACTTAGAAACAGAATATGCCCTTGTAAACAATCCTCAAACATATTTCCCAGTTTATTTAATTAGATGAGTGTTCTTGACCTTTTGAACTCTCATATAACTAGAAGAAGTAAAAGGGGCTAATCTTTAAAAAAAAAAAAGGGGGGGGTGGTAAACAAATCCCCAAACTTGCCTGGGCTAGAAACCAAAGTTTGTACATAGGATGTACTTCACACTTGGAAAGGCAGATGCTAGGATGGAAGCAGAAAAGGCCAAATTGTTCTATGATGGCCCCATTGACCCAGCATCTTCCTGGTTACCAGAAGCCTGTGGTCTTTTTTTTTTCCTGAAGGGGGTGGTGAAAAGTATAAACGGTTGGTTTTCTCTGTGTATCATAGCCCTCTACCATATTGACAATAAATCAAGACTGCTGAAGAATTCACCACATCCCCTTTCTGTCTGGGCTTGTGGGGCTGCTTCCTTTAATTCACCGGATAGATGCCTGTGGTTTGGGAGCCATTGGTTGTTCCACTCTTTGTGCCACATGCACGCGGTTAGCTAATGGCTGGGGCGCCTGCCTGAGGTATGTGGCTATGGATTGTTCCAAAACCTTTACCTGTCTCTGAAGGCACAACTAAAGTCCTTCCTTTTCTCAGAGAAGATGTGGACATTCCTGTGATTTGAGTCATGCAGTGACATTTTTTTTTCCCCGACACGCAGGAAATTTTCCTTGCCAAGAGCACATAACTTGGCCATTGGAAGCTTCCTATGTTCACAGCAACTTCACCACCCACCTATCATGGATTCTCCAAGATAAAGTTTACAGTAGTACAGTCCAAGCTTTGGAAATATCACCAGTGCTTGTTAACTCCAGGCAGGTTACTTTGGCAGTCAGTCAGCCAGCCAGTATTTATTGAGTAGAGTTCATTAGGGTCAAAGGGATGAACTGGTTAATAGTTATTCTACATCACCATAGCTGCCCTTGCCTATAAGTTGTCATGACCATGTACTAAGGAAAGGAATAGAAAGGGAGACCAGAGAGTACTACATTATCTCTAAATTTAGGCTTTAAATATCAGCTGCTAGATAGCAGCAGGCTAGAAGAAACAGTCTTCCTCTTTAAAGGTGTTAAAAAGAGAGGCAACAGAAACTCCATGTGAATCAAATGACCTCCATTTGCTGATTGAAGCTTTCCTCCTCAGTATGGGTGGGATCCAGTCACTAAGAGAAAAATGAACAAACAAAAATATTGCCAAGAGAAACTGCCCCTCTCCTTCTAGTTAATACTCCGACCTTTAGCAACTGATTCCAGTCAATTGGACAAGAAATATTAATATCCAAATTAATACCATAACAAATAATTTTTAAAAAATCAAAATCAACTCTTTTTGTCTGTACCATGCCAATCAACCAGCTAAATGGGAGGGGAGGAGAAGGGACAAAGAGGAAGAGAGTTTCATCTACTTCTTGGTTGTTGCAGTTCTTTGTACTTACCTTTACTTCTTGGTACTTCTCTTATTTCTGCCTCTTCCTTTGTATTGCCAGAAAAAAAATGCCACTGAGGAAAATAAAGACTGAGAAAAGGCATCCAACCCATGCCTTCTGAATAATCCAGTGGCCTATAAGAATTTATTAAGCACCTATTATTATTCTATATACAAGGTATTGAAGATACAAAGACAAAAATGAAACAGCCCTGGTCCTCCAGATGCTTACATTTGACCAGGGCAGACAACATGAATACAGGTAAGCTACGTACAAAAGCCAGTCAATGAAAAAGTATTTATAACATAGAAGGTAATTCTTTTTTGGAGGGTGGAACTCACAAGGAGTTGGTAATCAAGAAAGGCTTCATGTAAGAGATAGTGCTTGAGCTGATCCTTGAGAAAAGCTGGATTTCTAAAGGTGGAATTTATGAGGTTATGTTTATATAGGATATAAAAATGTTGGTTAAAAAAATAAGAAAAGAGATCAATGAAACACACTAGAAGAGAAAGAATTAGAAATAATTTAACTCAACCCAGTATTAAATAAACTCACAAACATAAATTATCTAGGAAAAAGTTCTTTATTTGATCATATCTATAGGAAGCTTGAAATAAATCTGGCAGAAATTAAGCTGAAACTAGCATCTTACATCATATCTTGCAATCAATTTAAAAGGGGCACACAACCTAAATATTAAAGATCAGTCGTTAAAAAAAAATAGAAGACAAGTAGATTTCATATATATTTCACACATATAGATGTGGATAAATTCTTAGCCAAATAAGGGGTAAAGCTAAGGTAAAAGCTAAAATAGATAATTTTTATTACATGAAAATAGAAAGCTTTTTCACACAAAAAAAGATAATAATGCAATAGATACAAAATGTACCATATGAATATAATGGAATATTTCTGCATTTAAACTGAAGCAAAGTGAAAAAAGCAGAGCTGGGGAAACAATATATAAAATTATGATTACTGCTACAGCAATGTAAATGAAAAAGAATAATCGCAAAACCATCTCAATGAAATGCTACAAGATCACAAGGACCATTCTTGATCTCAAAGAAGAAACATAAAAGAAGATTGGTTGCTAAGTCAGGAAGGGCAGCTCACTCAGTAGAACTTAAAAGAAGTCAAACTTGCCCCTGCTGTTTTTCTTTACTTCTGAGCTTGTGGGGAATTTGTGAACCTCTCTCTGGGACTTTCTTAGAGTGGAGGAGAGACAATCTCAGGCCTTCACCTGTGGCTATGGCTTGACCAAAACAATGAGCACCAAAACAAAGCTGCTTTCTAGGTAATTTACAAGCAAACCTGGACCTCAGACCTCTGGCTGTCATTCCATAGGGTCTTTCTTTTCCAAGTTATAGGGAACTAAACAGAAAACTTGAGAGATAATCTTTTTAAACAAGGTATTCTGTTACATATTTTGTTTTTTCATCTTAGATGACTGAACAGCAGTGATCAGAAGAGGATTCTCTGAAGACAGTGGCTACTTTCAGTTTGGGATATCTTGAGTTCCTTAGTCATAGCTTACTGACCGTTTTCTATAACAACACCCTTCTCGGAAGGAAAATGACCACTGCCAGGAACATGAGCCAAAACCATTCCCTAGCTCGCCAGAAGATATAGACCTTGACGGAATTGCTCAGAAAGTTTGACTCAAAGGTAAAGGTAAAATAGCAGTTTAGTAGTCCCACAAAGTAGCTCATGTTTTGATATTTAGTATGACTTTCCGGGATGGTATAATCAGAGTCATAGGTTATTGCTTTGTGTTTGAAGTCTTTTCTTAATTCACATAATTGAGTCTTTTTGTGCTTTAAGTATTCATCTCTATGGGAAAAAGATTACTAGCTCTCCTTTACTTGTTACATATTATTGATTTAATACTGTTCTAAACCCTTTTGGGGATAGGCAAGATGAGTCAAACCTAAGCTTTGATTTAAATGACTTTCCCTAAAGTTCTAGGGGATCAAGGTGTAAAAAGTCAGAGATGGGAAAAAAAAGCCTCACCCCTTTTTTCAGATGTTTAAACAAGGTCCACATGAATCCAGAAGGGCAGGGTCCTGAGTCCAAGAAGGTTCCTCCCAGCTACCCTAGGTCAATGGTTCTTTTGTTACCCCAGGCTTGTATCTACCAACACACATGAAGACACTGTTTCCTGATTGAATCTATTCATTCCTTTATCAACAAGAATGAATATCATTCAAATAAAAATTTAGGAAGATAAGTAAAGAGATATTGGAAGCCTCCTAATTCATTTGTAGATTTCTTTTTTTTCTTTTTATAAGAGTTAGCTAGAGGCTAAATCTATTTTTAAATTTCTACAAGATGAGCCAAATATAAGCTTTCCACAAAAAAAACTATTTCCTATTTTTGGCCTTCTCACATTGTAACTGCAAAGTGCCTTGATGCTAAATACAGTCTGAATATGTAAACAATTTGAAATGTCCCTATAGCTTTTGGTTCACACATTGCTGCAACTAGTTTTCACAAAACCTTTGAACAAATGGCGCTGGCTCATATCATGTTTAATGGAGGAGCTAAGCAGCCAGCCTGGGAAGCCAGCCTTCTCTCTACACGGGAAGCTGCTATCTGAATGCACCTCAGCATTTTTGGGCTGTTATTTATTAGTTTCTACATTTATTGCCTTTTCAAAACTAGAAAATACTAGTGAAATTTAAAACAGCTTAATTAAACTTCAGATGTGCGGTTTCGATAAGCCTGGCATGGAGCCATGACATTCCAAGATTCTCAAATAGCATAATCTAATTAATTTTTTTCAAGAACATAGAGGTCATAAACATACAGTAATTCGAAACACTTAGTATCCTGCCAGCTGGCATCCCCTCCTTTCTAGTTCTCTGCACTAAATTTTCTCTTCCATTTGCATCATGCTGGAGATCTCCCCACTCTGGTAGATTGTATTATATTACACCGTATTCAGTGAAGGTATTTTTTAATGAACTAATTACATGTTAGTTGATAATAGAACATTGCTTCATCAGCCAACTGTTAAATATCCCTTTTAAAGAAAATACTTCGATCTCTAAAGAATGTTTGAGAAAAGACTTGGTCTTTGAAAACACTCTGTTTAGACAGCAATGAGTTATAAATAAATCTTATAAATTTTATATATATGTATATGTACATATAGTTAGTAGTAAAAAATAAACAGGAGATATCTGAGCATTCTATCCTTTTCTTACCAAATTGTATTTCTGAAAATGAATATTCCCTCATTCTGCTAATCAGGTTGCTTCCCAGAGTAGCAAATGTTAGGCCCATAAGAATCAACTCCATGGACGTCTCCGGATATGACACCATTGTCCATTTTGTGGTCCAACATGGTAGATTCCTACCATGATATTCATCTCCAAAGTTAGACCCTAAGATGAATTCAATAGAATTTAATTGAAGTGAAATATATGTTCACTCTAACCATGGCCTTCATTATTTCTTAGATTTCTATGGTCTTCCTTCTCTGCCTTTGTTTCCAGAATGGAATGACCTCCCTTATTTACATTTTTTTTTAAGATAAGTACTTCGTCTCCTGGATTATTTCAGTTTTTCTTCTTTATATTCTTTCCATTATGTATTTTTATTAATAAGGCAACCGGAACCTCACAAGTTCCTTTTTCCTTCCTTCCTTCTTTCTTTCGTCTTTCCTTCTCTCCTTCCTCCTACCCTCCTTTCTTTTTTAAAGCATTTTGGAGGAGGAGGAAATAAGGAAACTGGTGTATAAGTCACAGTGACTTCTTCCCAGCCAAATCCATATGCTGATATCCCACTTTTCCACCACAGCAGGGTGCCACGTTTGTGGTGAAGTCCTGTTCACCCAGGCAATATGATGTCATACAGAGTGTTGTGTTACAAACAGATTTAACAATGCATTGTTGCGTTTTATACCCTGAAAAGAAATGCTCCACTCCAGGCAGCCAAACCTAGGATCCATCTGGTAGACATGTTAGTCAATGACCCCAACAGCTCAGCACATTTCTACCTATTGAGATAGAGTAAAAATGACTCTTACAGCCCTAAAGTTCAGTTTTATAACACAGAGGATGACGTAATTGGTAAGTTTGCTTTTTCTTCACGTTCTCTTTTCTGTCTCTTTTGGTCTCTGCCTCTCTCTGGGTATATGTATATCTCTCTGTCTTTCTGTAGCTGTCTCTGTCTCTTTTGTCTGTCTGCCTCTCCTTCCTCCTTCCCTCTCTCCATCCCTCTGGCAGAATGACTCTTTGACTCTCTTTCCCTGTCTCTATCTTTCTGTCTCTGTCTGTTTGACTCCCTTCTTTTCTTCTCTTTCTTCATTACTTCAAAACTTAACTGAGCTCACATCCACTTAAGTGGCCAAACAGATACAGACACATGTGCTGGAAAATAGATATTTTTTTTTTCCCTTGAAATGTTATACACATCTTTGCAAACCAAAGCTTTACACAGAATGACTGGGTTTAATCTTGGGAGATTTTATTCTAATAATATCACTGTGATTCATTTTTCTTTCCCCTCCCCCTGCTATCCAGAGGGAAAATTTGAATTTATACTGTTTTTAGCTTTTCCCTGGAGGAATCCAAATCAGTTCACCTGCAGGCAAACAAGGCTATCAATATCTTGAACATTAAGTGCAATGACTAAAAGCAAATAAGATGAGAAGTTGTCCCTATATAAATAATAAATACACCACCCACAGGCACAATCTCAATCATGTAGGTCAGTGTTATCAAACTCAAATAGAAAAAGTCACTAAACCCATACATCAAGAGCACCACAGGTCAAACATTGACTTGGAAAACCACACATAAACATTATCTGCATTCTATTGTATTTTTATTTAGTTAACTATTTCCCAAACACACTTTAATCTGGCTCCCAAGCCCTAAGGCATACAAGCCAGCAAGGAAGCCTCAGGCAGGCTTTGACACCTCTGATGAAGACAGATAGTTTAGTGAAAACATTTGTATAGTCTTATGACCTGTTTTGTCTGTAATTTTGTGCTCTTTGCTCTGACTTCCACATGGTAGGTTCACATCTGTGGCATCCATTCTGCCTGCATCACTTCCACTTACCTCTGTAACTTTAGGCACCCTTCTCTGGTTCCCACACTGCCTTTACCTCGATCCAGGGCATTAGGGGAAAGGAAATCTTTTCATACTCCTTTCTTTCATATATCTGCTATACCTACAAATAATTATTAGTCATCCTGCCCCCCAAGCAGATTTTGAAATCAGTGAAATCCATATTGGCACCTGATAATGACTATAAAGAGAACCAAAGATGGGATTTGAACCTGTGTTTTTTGGTGTCAATTCTCTTTGCATTGTGCCAAACTGCTTGGACCTGTAAGTAGTATGTCTATGACCCAAGATATTTGAGTGTTCAGGAAGGGTGGCTTGGAAAGTGACTACTCATGAAAGATATCGTCTAAGTTTGAGATGCACCAGACCTGCAGCTGTTACTTTTCTTGCCGACTGTTCTTTAAATGCTAATAACTATGCTAGATGTATATAATACATTGTGCGGTTCTCCTTTTGGGGATTTTTTGAGAACCACAATTTTAATTAATGCATCTGCAGTTCAGAGACCAGGGTACAGTAGATTTTGATTTTGAATCAGTAAAAGTGGAACAGAATTTTTTTGGCATCTGCAAAGCGGGGCAGTTTGAGTTTACATACAAATGCACAGGAGCAAACAGAGATATCTCTCTTCATGTGTTTCTTTAAGAGAACCTTCGTAATTATGGAGAAGGGATGCAAAGGAAGCCTAGATCTGATTCTGGCTGCATGTCTTTATTCTTCCCCTATGAAATATAGGGAAATTCTGAAGCCTACAGGAATATCAGGCAATATACAGTATATAACCAGATTCTTCAAGTCTTTAGAGAAGGAAATGACAACACATCTGTTATTGTTATTATAATAGCTAGCATTTGTAGAACATTTTAAGATTTGCACAAAGGTTTACAAATATTATCTTATTTGATCTTCCCAACAACTCTAGGAGCTATGTGCTAATATTATTTCCATTTTATAGATGAGAAAACAGAGGCAGAGAGAGATTAAGTGATTTGCTGAGGGTAACACAGCTAAAAGGTATCTAAGACTGGATTTGAACTCAGGCCTTCCTGAGTGGATACTATGCCCCCTAGCTGATAATTAGATATAAATATAAAATCTCATTTGACCCTTAAAACAACACTGTAAGATAAATGCTCATATTAACCCCATTTTATAGACAGTGAAACTGAGGATCAGGTAGAATCATACAGTTAGTAAGTTTCTGAGGCAGGTTTTGAAGTAAGGACTTCCTGAGTCCCAATCTAGCACAGACTGTTTAGCCAAACAGAAAAATCTGAAAAGACTTTCTGGCAAAAGAAAGTGAAGTATTATATGTCCTCAAGGGAAAATGAGCTCAATTCTTCAGAAGCCAGAGAGCAAAAAGGAAGGCTGCTGATCTTTTATAGCAATGCATTCATTTTTCTCTTAAACTGCAGACCACTTTTTCTTGCCAATTCATACCTTTCTCCAATCTCTTCTAAGTCATAATTAACATAATTCCTGTAAGTTTTCCTTCTGTGGCTGTCAAATGTCATATTTTCTCAATTATTCAGGCTCTATATTCCTCCACCACATCCACAATCTCAAAAGTCCTTCAGATTCCTGCCAGGCTTGCCTGTCCATCTTATGGACCACACAGTATTGCTTGTTTTAAAATGATCCATATCTGTCTTGTGTATTGTAATATGACTACTCACTCTCTGATGATCTAGCATAGTAAATATATTACAAGGAAGAAGGTCAAAGGGACACTAAGTTAATCTATGACTTTATATAGCAGTCATTTACTCCAGGGCATAAAAGTGGGAATCTACTCTGGCTGGGTGGGTCATAGGATCATAGTCTTTGATCTAAAATGAACCTTCGAAAACATTTAGTCTAATCCTCTAATTTTACACTGGAGGAGACTGAGGCCCAAAGGGATTAAGTGATATGTCCAAGGTGACATAGATATTAAGTAGAAGAGATGGGATTTGAACCTGCGTTTTTTGGTGTCAATTCTCTTTGCATTGTGCCAAACTGCTTGGACCTGTAAGTAGTATGTCTATGACCCGAGATACATTTGAGTGTTCAGGAAGGGTGGCTTGGAAAGTGACTACTCATGAAAGATATCATCTGAGTTTGAGATGCACCAGACCTGCAGCTGCTACTTTTCTTGCCGACAGTTCTTTAAATGCTAACAACTATGCTAGATGTATACAATACATTGTGTGGATCTCCTTTATCAGACAAAATCTAGAGGCCCCCAAAGCAATTCTTCATTTAAAATATCTCTCCCATTGAACTTTCCTTTTTACTCCCACTGCCAATTCCTTAATTTAGCCTGGCTCTCAATATCTCATGCAAACACTACTGTTTTTTCTTCTCCTATCCATCCTCAATCTTAATCAAAGTACCTCCTTGATAATCTCACCCCACTACAATTACCTATGGGAGTATTGCCAACCATTAATTACCAATTTGGCATGAGTTCTTGTATTTTTTTTTTTTTTTGGCCAGTCCACAAAACGTTTACTACTAAAGTTTACTAAAACTGAAAAACATTAAAAACTGACTTTGGATGGGCAAGATGGATTACATCCCATCAAGATAGGACTTAAGCAATGTGAACAGGCCCTAACTCTCAATTAATTTCTTGAGAAGAAGATCAAGGCCATACTTGGATGGCATGGGACACTTTTCAAGCTAAAGTCTTCACATATGTTTACCATCACTCTCAAAACAACAGCTAGTGAAAGAAAGATGTTTATTCTAGTGGTGTTGCATAGTGATTTTTATTATACTGATTTTATTTTTTAAATCACATTCAGAGAATTCTTTTGATATATCATTGACAAAATATCTTTTGACAGAGTACCCATTGAAATAGGTTGATTTTTAAATAAGAAAAAAATAAGCATCTTTGCTCACTCTGTCTATACCTGACTTCAAAAAACACTATACAAAATTTCAAAAGAATGAAATGATAAGATTTTCTGAGAGGAATTGTTTAAAACCTAGGTTCATTATTTGACCTGGATTGAAAGATGAATTTCTTCACCACACCTCACTGTTGGTAATACTATTTTGACCCATGAAAGCCTGATGCAAGCAAGGCTTATTGAACCTGTAGAGATAAGACATCCAGAAAAAAAAATAAATCCAACCATTGGTTTAATAAAAAAATCTATTGAAATGAAATCCCAGAAGAGATTTTTTTTTCTTAAAGGGTTTATTGCTCAAAAAATCTCTTGAGATAGTTTCAAGTTCAGTTGCTGCCAGAAAGAAACTATTTGAAACTAAAACAAAGAAGTCATCAGCTGATGATGGCCTGCTTTATATATACTTGAAATGACATCTCCTACTCCAAGAAAAAAAAATCAGGAAACCTTTTTATGATATTTCAGTTATACATATGTGTGTATTTCATATGACATTTATTTTATATCTTTCTTTATATAAGGAATAGGATTAGGATTAGGAAATAGACCTATTTCTTTCATGAATGTGAGGAGCTCCTGGTGAGAAAGCTCCACTGAGGCAGGTTGGCACATTTTTCTACAATTTATAGTCTTACAGGGCTTCCTAGAATTTTGAAGACTATTGAAAGACTTACCAGTGTAACCCCAGTCCCAACTGTATCAATGGACTTTGGGACTAGGCTTACGCTAGAATCATAAAGCCAGTAGGAATCAAAGGGGAAACTTGAACCAAGGTCTTTTTTATTCTAAGTCCAGCTCTCTATCCTCTCAAATAAAGCATCTTAACATGGATTTGTATTTAATTTCAGGGATTAAAATGATTAAAAATTACTGCTCCATGTATTGGAAACAATAAATAGATGTAAAGGCATGAAGATAGGACATGGAGCACAGTGCAGGAGGAACAGAGAAGGTCAGTTTGGTTGGATCACAGAGTGAGGAAGGAGAATTAATTTATGATAAAGTTGGGAAGATAAGTTGGCACAAGAATATGAATGATTTCAAAAACTAAACAGTTTATATTTTATCCTAGATAAAGACAGAGGTTTATTGATAAGGGCAGTGATATGCTCAATTCTGTACTTAAAAGGAAAAAAAAAACCACTCTGGTATCAATGTGGAAGATCGACTATGAAGGAAAAGATTTGAGGCAGAGAGATCAATTGGCTAATTAGCTATTGTAATAGTCTAGGAAAGAATTGATGATAGCCTGAACTAAGGTGGTAACTATGAGTAAAAGGAGTCAGAAATGGGAGATGTGGAGATAAAAAAAAAAACAAGGGTAGAAAATTGATTGAATATTTGTAGCAAAAGAGAGTGAGGAATTGATGACAATGCTGAGGTTGCAAACCATGGAGACTGAAAGAACATTCATACCTTGATAGAAATAGGCAAAGTAGGAACATAGGTGGGCTTGATGTACTTCACTATCTGCCTTCTGAAACTAATGTTGCTCGACATCTTTAATTTGAGCTAAAAGGCTTTTAGTGTTATTTCATTAGCATTATTATTCATTTTAGTGTTATTTCATTTGCAATATACAATTATTTGCATTATTGTGCATATTTTCTCTCAGTTCTACATAGGAGTATAGCTGGTTCAAACCATCTCACCAAAGCCAATAATTAATTTTCAAGTGTGAGCATTCACAGAAATAAGTAAATGCTACAAATCATGGCTTGATGTATTGTTTTGTTAATTGTCTAGACTTATTAAAATAATGAAGAAAATATAAATGATTCAGATTAAATTTAGAAGTATTTCCAGTTTAATTTTTTTTCCCAAGAGAACTCATTGTTAATCCTTTTCCAGCATACCCCTAGTTCTGTATTACTTTATGCAATCTTCCCAAGTTTCTCTGAATTATTCATATGGCACAATCACATTCTACAACATCCATGTGCTACAATTTGTTTATATATCCCTTAATCAGTTAGCACCCACTTTCCATTTTTTTTCCTACCATTATAAAAAAAATGGGATGTCATGAATATTTTCTCATTTGTGGGACCTTTTCTATTATGTTTGATTTCCTTGGTATGCATACCTAGTTGTGGGATTTACAGGCCAAAGGGTATAAAAATTTTAGCAATTTTGTCCTCACAAAATTACAAGTTATCTTCCAGAATGGGTTGTGCCAATTCATAGCTCCACCTGCAGACTCTATTAATGTCTGTCTTCTTATAGTCCCTAGGGTACTATTTAAGCCTTTTATCCAAATATTTGCCAATTTGATGGAATTCCTCACTTTCCCTACTCTGTCTTTGTTTATAACATTCCTCTCCACTGGATTCCTCTTTTCCTTCTTAAAATCCTACCCATTCTTCGTTTCAGCTTAAATTCTCCTTCCTCCAAAACAATGTACATGCCACTTTAAGAGGTTTTTGGTTTTTTGCTATTTGTTTTTTTATAGCATGGATACATATCTTGGGCAGTGTGGCGAAACTGATGAATCTCTTCACAGAAAAATGTTTTTAAATGTATCAAAGAAAATACCTGGATTCCAAAGGAGACCAATTATAGTGAAATACATTTTTCATTTTTAAAGTTCTAGAATCCTAAATTAAGAATCCCAGCACTAAGCAAACATCATCTCTCTTCCTTTGAGCTCTTCAAATGCTTTAATCTATTGTTTTGTTGATTTCTAGACTTCACAAAATAATGAAGAAAATGTAAATAATTCAGATTAATCTTAAAAGTTTGACCTGTATAATACTTTTCCCTAGAAAACTCATTATGAATCCTTTTTCTGCATGCCTGCACTTCTGTATCACTTTATACAACAATACCCATGTTTCTCTGAATTCTTCATGTGGCACGATGATGCTCTATTACATTCATAGAACTCTTAGAATATCATGACCAACTTTGCTTAAGTACCTACTCTAAGTAGCCCTGTATTAGGCTGCTGGGATATTTAGATAGGTTAGGAACCCCACGCTTAAGGAATTTATATAATATATATAGTACCTCACATTCTGTTTTGCATTTTGATTATGTGTATAGATTATATACTTTAAATAAATTATAAAATTCTTGGTGTTGGAGAATGCCTCTCATACATCTATCTACCCCTTCAATACTAATTAATAAAAGCATTAACAATAGCTTAACTTTTATACAGTATGTACTATGTGTGAGGCACTGTACTAGGAGCTTTATAAATACTACCTCATTGTCACAACAATTCTGGGAGGTAGGTAATTATTATTATCACTATTCTACAGAATGGAAAACTGATTTAAGTAACTTGCCCAGGTTTCTAAGTGTTTGTGGTCAGATTTGATCCCAGATTTTCCTGAACTCTAGGTCTGAATCCTGTCTTGGTGCCTTTGTACAGGCTGGACCCCAGTAGTACAATGTATTCACTCCTTACCTCCCTTCTTAGAATCCAACATGTCCTCTGAAGCTTAGCTCAAATGCTACCTCCTACAGAATGTCTTTTCTGACAACCTCCCCATCCCCAAAATACCTTTATCTGCTGTTCTTATATTTTATATTGATCTCTCTGTGCACAATTCATTTCCCCATAGGAGGTTAGCTCCTTGAGTGTAGGGACTGCTTTGTTTGCGTATCCCAGGTGCCTGGTTCATAGTAAATGCTTAATAAATGCATACTACTACTACCATTACTACGGTTTCTACTACTGCTGCTGCTGCTATGGCGAGCTAATATTTAGATGTTGCTTTCAGCTTTGCAAACCACTTTACAAATATCTCATTTTATCCTCAAAACAAACCTGGTTGTAGGTGCTATTATTATTCTCATTTGAAAGATGAGAATACTGTGGCAGACAGAAATCTGTGATTTTTTTCCAGTGTTACATAGCTAGTAAATGTCTAAGGTCAGATTTGTATTCAGGTCATCCTGATTCCAGGTTCAGAACTCCATCCACTACACCATCCAGTTACCTAGCAGTCGATTAAGAGATTAAAATAGGAGCAGCGGAATAAGCCTAATTGTTTTTCCATAGTATGTGGTATTTTTCAAAGATGTCAAGCTTTTCCTTAAAAAAACAAAAAGAGATCCATCTTTTTAATACGAATATTTATGATGCTAGAATAGCAAAAATAACTTGCCAGTCTTAGAATAACGCAGCTTCAGAAAAATTAAAGTTGAAGGTCACCCAAAGGGTAATGAAAAGATATGGCAGGTATGAGTAGGCTGCTATCCATTACTGATGAATAATTGCACAACAGAAGAGATATATGAAGGGAAAAAGAGTTGGGGCAATAGTAATAGCTAAAGCACGGTGAGGGGGGTAACACATACTTATTCATTGGTGTTGATGAAATATAAAGACATCGCTTAGGGAGGTAGCATAACATGGTGGGAACAGTTCTGGATTTATCATCAGAAGCCCTGGGTCCGAATTTGGCCCTACCACTTACTACTTAAGTGACCCTGAGTAGTAGTCACTTAAAGTATCTTTGCCTCATTTTCCCTTTATGTAAAAGGAGAGTGTTAGCAAATATGATCTTAAAGGTTCTCTTACAGTTCTAAATCTCATTTCTATATTTCATTTTTTCCAATTTCATGTAAAAACAGTTTTTGGCATTCATTTTTAAAAATTTTGAGTTCCAAATTCTCTTTTCCTTGATCTTTTATTCAGAAGGCAATCATGATGTATATGTATATATATATATATATATTATATATATACATGTACACATATATATTTATACATATTTGTCATGTTGTGAAAGAAAACAGAAAAAAAGAAGAAAATAAAGTTTTGAAAAATATGCTTCACTCTGCATTTAGACTCCATCAGTTCTTTCTCTAAAGGTAGATAGCATTTTTTCATCATAAGTCCTTTGGAATTGTCTTGGGTCATTATATTGCTGAGAATAGCTGTCATTCACAGTTGATTGTCATATAATATTTCTATTACTGTGTACAATGTTCTCCTGGTTCTGCTGACTTCATTTTACATCAAAAAGTCTTTCTTACTTACAGAGGAAAGATTTACATAGAAGTCTTTCCAGAATTTCCTGAAATCATCCTATTCATCATTTCTTATATACATTAGTATTTCATCATAATCATATACTACAACTTGTTCCACCAGTACCCAATCAATAGACATCCCCTCAAGTTCCAGTTCTTTGCCACCACATACACACACAAAAAAGAGCTGCCACAAATATTTTTTTTTAAAAAAACCCTCTTTGGTATACAAACTTAGTTGCTGGATCAAAGGATATGCACAGTTTTATACTCCTTTGGGAGCAGTTCCAAACTGCTCTCCAGAATGATTGGATCAGTTCACAACTCAACTAACAGGACTTTAGTGTCTCAACTTTTCCACATTCCCTCCAACATTTGTTATTTTCCTTTTCTGTTATATTAGCAAATCTGATAGATATGAGGTGGTACCTTGGAGTTCTTTAATTTACATTTCTCTAATAATAGTGATTTCTTCATCTGAAAGCTGCCTGTTCATATCTTTTGACTATTTCTCAATTGGAGACTGACTTGGGTTGTTATAAATATAATTCAGTTCTCTATATATTTGAGAAATGAGGTCTTTATCAGAGAAATTTACCTTTTTTTGAGTCTCTTGAGTCTTGTATTTAAAAGTCAGATTTTCTATTCAGTTCTGGTCTTTTTGTTAAGAATTCTTGAAGGTCCTCTATTTCCTTAAATATTCACTATTATTCCCCTGAAGGATTATACTCAGTTTTTCTGGGTAGGTGATGTTTAGTTGTAATCCTAGCTCCTTTGCTCTCCAGAACATAATTTTCCAAGTCCTCTGATTCTTTAATGTAGAAGTTGCTAACTTTTGTGTTCTCATAATTGTAGCTCCACAATTTTTTTTTCTTTCTGGCTGATTACAATATTTCCTCTGATTTGAGAGCTCTGGAATTTGACCATAGTATTCCTGGGAGATTTCATTTTGAGATCTCTTTCAGGAAATAATTGGTGAATTTTTTTTCAATTTGATTTTATCCTTTGGTTCTAGAATATCATGGCTGTTTTCCTTGATAATTTTTGAAATATGATGTCTGGGTTCTTTTCTATTTTTTGATGAAGGCTTTCAGGCAATCCAATAATTTTTAAATTATATCCCCTTGATCTATTTTCCAAGTCAGTTGTTTCTCCAGTGAGACATTTCACCCTCTCTTCTATGGTTTTATTATTTTGACTGTTTTATTTTTTTTTGTATGTCTCATGAATTCATTAGCTTCTACTTCCTTAGTTCTAATTTTTAAGAAATTATTTTCTTCAGTGAGCTTTTGTACCTCCTTTTTCATTTGGCCAATTCTACTTTTTAAGAGCTCTTCAGTGAATTTTTGTACCTCTTTTTCTATTTAATCGGTTCTGATTTTTAAGATCTCTTCCATGTATTTTTGTGCTTCTTTTGCCATTTGACCTATTCTGTTATTTAAAATGATATTTTCTTCAGTATTTCTTGTGCCTCCTTTATCAAGCTGTTGACTCTTTTTTCATGATTTCTCTTGAATCATTCATTTATCTTCCCAATTTTTCCTCTACCTCTCTTATTTAATTTTTATAATCCTTTTGGAGCTCTTCCAGGGATTCTTGTTTGAGTCTGAGAGAAATTCACATTTTTTTTCTCTCAGGCTTTGAATGTAGCTATTTTGACTTTGTTGTCTTCTGAATTTGTATCTTGATCTTCCCTGTCACCAAAGTAACTTTCTATGGTCAGGTTCTTTCCTATTATTTACTCATTTTTCCAGTCTAATCTTTGACTTCCAACCTTGTGTGAAATTTGGGCTCTGTCCCAGGAGTGGAAGAAGCACTATTTCAAGGTTTAGGACTTTCTTGATGCTGTTTTGTGGACCTGTAAGTTTTCATTTCTTCTAAGGTGGTATGATCTAAGGTGAGGTATGGTCACTACTCTCTTGGATTGATCTGATTTGTAAGCGACCACAAACACTCTTCTCTACACACTCTCTTGCGGTCACATGCTCTAGTGACCTAGTGCTCCTTTTGTCCCTGGGATTGCAACCCAGACCCACATAAGGGCAATGCAAAAGAGTCCTGCACCAGCAAGCTGTCTACTGAAATCTCCTTCTGACTAGTTTTCTGATTTCCTTACCAGCTCTGGACTGAGAGCTCCAGAAACCTTACCATTTCTTGCGGGAATGCAGTCTATGTGGACTGTGTTCTATTCTCACACCAGGCAGACAAACCTTTCCTGCTAATTTTCTAAGTTGTCTTGGGATGGAAAATTATTTCACCCCATCCTATTGTTGTTTCTGCTGTTCCAAAATTCATTTTGAAGTGTTAGCTTAAAGTGGCTTGGAGGGTAATTTGGGAGTGCTCAGGCATGTCCCTGCCGCTACTCTGCCAGCTTGGCTCCACGCCTCTACCATTCTAAATCTATTATAATTCTGTGATCTACACTGTAGTTCCAAGTATGGAGTCCATGAGTTTTTATTTTTAATATACATTCCTGATATCTATATTTCAGCATAATTAGTTTCCTTTATAGTCCTATGTATTTTATTTTATGCATTTAAAAAGATCATTTTGAGAAGGGATCCAGTCTTCACCAGACTGCCAACATGATCCCTGAAACAAAAAAAAAAAAGTTAAAAAGACATCAAAGAAGGCCACAAGTATTGTTAGCAGGAGCCCTTCTGGAGAAGATTTACAATAGGAGATTTCAAAAGAGAAGAAGAAATGGATGGGTTGTAATCTACATTATTGAAGTAAGTATTCACATTAGTAAGATCATGAATTCATCAAAAGATAGAGGAAAGTACCAAAGAAACAACTCTGACTAAATGATGGAATTTTTTGAACTTCAGTCTGTCTCTGATTTCATTATTACCGAGGGGACCAGGGAGTGGTCTTTAATGGGGTTAGATATCCTGTGGTATGGATGGATGGCAAGTTGTCCTATAGATATTTCTCACACAGAAACACCTGTGTGTGCAGAGGCAATTGCTTGGCAGTTTTTCTCATTATTCGAGAAATCTTGCAAAGAAAGTTGATGCAGGGATACCCTACTGGACTGAAAACTCACCCATCTGAAATTGGGCATAGCAAGCTGATAGCAGCTTTGGAATTAACATCTGATAAAAATTACCCTTATAACCAGCAGTTACAGACAGGGGAGCAATCTAATGAGCATGAAACTTCTTTTCTCAGGAGAAAATGAAAATGAGTCACCCCAAGAGGCTCGCCCTAACAAGAATAGGCAGGAAGCCCCAGTCCCACGACTTTTCACAAGGACCATATTCACTTCGCGCAGATTACTTTGGTTATAAGAGTCAGAAGCACAGAGCCCAACAAGTAATCAAATCCATGAGCTATTTTAATAATAAATTGTTTGCTTGCCTTTCCACTAAGAGTGGTTGGCTTTGGCCACGTTTTGAATTCAGCAAACATCTTAAAACTGCCTTTCATATGTTTTTGGTCCTCTCCATCCAAAATGTGTTGAGCAAAGCACCCCCCACCCCAGCTTCATTTTTTGAAACCCACATGTATTTTAAAGGAAATGTTATTCACATTGTTTTGACTCATTTACACATTAAATTTCAAAATATTGTTTGGTGTCAGTATGCTGATGTCCAAGATGACTATTGAAGAGTTTTTATAAAACTTTTTCTTCAAAACAGGAAGTTCCATTTTGCCAAGGGTAAACAAAGTACAAGTCAAAGGCCACTTCTAAACATCAAACTCACGCCATTTGAGTGGGTTCTAAACTTGGCACTGTACCTTTTCCCATCCTTTTGTTTAATGTGGTTCCCTGTCTTCCTGTAGAAATCAAGCCCCCAAAGCCACACTGGTATGGAGGGTGAAAGAGCAAACATGGAGGAAAGGAAAACGATAAACAGAGGTAAAGTGCCTGCTTGCACTTTACTTCCTCAGGCTTACAAATATCTTCCAAAACAACTGGCCACAATCTGCAACTGAGAAACTGAGGCTCAGAGACATGAACTGGCTTTCCTCAAGGGCCCAAAGCAAACCTGGGGCTTAGCCAAGAATCCAAGCCAGCTCTCTTCCTGCCCTACTCGTCTTGTGCTCTAAACTTTTGCCAGCCCTCCCTCCCAGTTGCAGACAGGATACAGAGTTTATGCCCTCCAGTCAAGCGATGGGCTAGTTTCAAAGACCTCATTTTCAGATTAGCTGTAAATAACCAAGCCGTGCAGCTTCTTGCTTCCGAAAGCCAGAAAGCACCTCATCATGTGCTTCCCGCCCTGCCAAAGACATGGGCCCTGCCCGGGTTTAATTCAGTGTGGGTCCCCAGGAATCTCGCGATGGAGTGTCAGCCCCTGCTCCGTGGGTGGGCTATTGAACAACCCTTGTACCGCACCGCAGCAACAAGGCTATTGGCTCTGCTCGTCCTCTTTCCCAAGTATTTGCAGATTCTTTTGCGCTGTGCTATGGTTCTCGGAGGTAGACCTCTCTGTGATTTAGATGTACTTCCAAATGTCTTCACAAAATGCAAAGCACTCCTTGGCCTGCGCTTCTGAGGTGGGTGGGGCCAGGAACCTGTCTGCATTTTTTTTCCCTTTTGAATTCTAATTCTAAACTTTTCCTTTTACATTTGGCCCTAGAATTCTCAGGGAGCATCTGCTTGAGGGGATAGGGAGTGGGCATGGAGGATGAAGGGAAATCCAACGGCAACAAAAAGCCATTCATTTTAGGCTAAGCTTTTTGACATTAAAGGATGATCCTGATGAATTCTTCCTTACTTGTAATACATGGCTTTTCTAAATAACGTGAGCTTTGCTTGGATTCTTCCCGCAGTCAAACTTACATGGGGTCTATTTTAACTCTTCTTTTCTAAACCACAAGACATGTTATTTACCTCCTCCCTGAAGCTGACCCTGAACTAATTAAAAATTTCACCATATTTAAAATAACCAAATATGCATATGGGATTTACATTGGAAATTTTAGTGAACAATTTGCCAGTACATATTTTCCACCGGTTGCCACTTGTAAGAAGCTCAGCACACAAGTTAGTATGTTATCTAACCTCCCTTCTTAGAGAAAAACTTGACAAGAACCCACTCCCCCCTGAACCCATGCTCACAATATTATAATTTATTCACTTCTCTGTAGAGATGTGTAAGGAGTATCGGCTTACCTGCAAATTATATGCATACCTCAAAAAGAGCTTAGAAATTTAGAAATTAGGAATGTTCCTGGGAAGGGTCAGGAATTTTTCCATGTTATATTATTCTCTCTTTATATTATCATTGTATTATTATATACGTTATATTATTCTCTCTTTCCCTGTCCTCTTTAATGGGCTATAGTCTATTTAAGGCTGTTTCTGCACTGGCCTCCTGTGAAGTGTGAAGAATAATCTTTTGGATTTGTGATTTCAGAAATAATGTTGATATTTAAGTCAATCTGAATACGTTTGACTTTTGCTGTACGTTGACTATGCTTGCTCTAACTGGCAATTCCAAACTATTTCCATGGATGTATACAAGAGAAGGACAAAGGAATGAAAAAGAGAATTTACCAAGCCAATTCTATTACCTAAAACATGCTGCTGGACATTCCAATAAACACTACAAAGATTTTTTTCTGTAAATTTCATTTCAGAGATATGGGACCTCTTTCTAGAGAGTAATGATGCAGTCTACCTTGAACACAAAATGTCATAAGGCATACAGGGGTTTAAAGAACATTGATTATACAAAACAGTAGCTGATACAAACAAGACTGGGTGCTTTGAGTATAATAAAGAAGCACTGCAGTATTTGGGAGCAATTCTGTGATTCCTAAGTGCTTATGAAAAGCATATGTACTTAGACTCTGCACATATGAAAAAAGAATTCAATGAGTCAATTTATTAGCAATTCAGCTCATTATTTAGTCTCAATGTCAAGTAGACTTAATGTAGGAGTAAACCTTAATGAAAACGAAGTTTTAAAGTTTGTCTTAAGTATTTTTGGTATAGGCTCTTTGCAAATTTTCCTTATTTAAAGGGTTCATATCAAAGGGATCCAGAAATTTATATGTGGATAAATAGATAGATAGATAGATAGATAGATATAGATATAGATATATATTCCTGATAACTATCTAGAAATAAAGCATCATTGTTAAGTCACACTGAACTTCCAAATTGTATTGAAACATCCATCCTTATGCAAAGATAGCTAGACACTTAGTGTCAAGTTTCAATGATAGATTTGCAAATCATAAATGGATAGATTTTGAATATGGAATATTCAGTTTCTAAGATGGAATTCCAAGCTCAGTCAGTATTTATGTTTTTAGTTTCAGGATAAACAATTTGGAGGATTTTAACTGAAAGCATTTTCAGGAAGGTAAAACATGATGTGTTTTCTGTCATCCCATAGGCAAACTGTGAAAGGTCAATAATTTGAAAGGAGAGGGATAGTGTTCAAATGAGTTTCACCTGTCAATTTGAGCATCTCCTTCTGGGGCTCTTCCTATTGGATTGCTCCTCAGAAACTGGATCATCTTCCAGATCATGCCCTCTAACTATAGATCTCCCTCAGAGTTCTTCCCTGGACCCTCTTCTTTTTTTTCTTCTATACTACTTCATTTAATAATTTCATCAATAACCATGGATTTAATGACCATCTCTGTGCTTACTATTAACAAATCTACTATCTTGCCCCAACTTCTCTGCTCATCACCAATGTCTCACCCCTAACTGCCTTTAAGATACCGTGGAACTACATGTTCCATAGACATCTTAAACTCAATATGTCCAAATTAAACTCATTACCTTTCCCCACCCTCCTATGTTCTCCAGTACTGTAGAGGGTAACATCTTCCTCCACTCCTCATTATCTCTCGCCCCCTCCATATTCAGGAATCTGTTCAAATATGGCCTCAAACACTTGAGAGACAAACAATCCTAGACAAATCACTTGACCTTTGTTTGCCTCAATTTCTTTATCTGTCAAATGAGGGTAATAATAGTACCTACCTTGCAGGGGTTGTTATGTGAATAAAATGAGATAATATTTGTAAGGCACTTTGCAAACCTTAAAGTACTGTGTAAATGCTAGCTGATACTGTTATTACTTAAGAAGCCTGATCAGTGTCATTCCCAATTGATAAATGGTCGAAGGATATGAACAGGCAGTTTTCAGAGGAAGGAATTAAAGATATCTATAGTCATATAAAAATGCTTTAAATCATTGTTGATTAGAGAGATGTAAATCAAAACAACTCTGAGATACCACATCACACCTATCAGATTGGCTAACATGACAAAACAGGAAGATGATAAATGTCGGAGAAGATGTGGGAAAGTTGGAACACTAATTCGTTGTTGGTGAAGCTGTGAGCTTATCCAGCCATTCTGGAGAGCAATTTGGAACTATGCCCAAAGGGCTACAAAAATATGCATACCCTTTGACCCAGCAATATCACTTGTAGGACTGTACCCCAAGAGATCATAAAAATGGGAAAGGATCCCACATGTACAAAAATATTTATAGCAGGTCTCTTTGGTGGCCAAAAACTGGAAATCAAGAGGATACCCATCAATTGGGGAATGGCTGAATAAATTGTGGTATATGAATGTATTGGAATACTATTGTACTATAAGAAATGATGAACAGGAAGACTTCAGAGAGGCCTAGAAAGACTTATATGAATTGATGCTGAGTGAAAGGAGCAGAACCAGGAGATCTTTGTACACAGCAACAACCACCGTGTGCGAGGAATTTTTCTAGTAGACAATACTTCATTGTAATGCAAGGACTTAAATAATTCCCATTGGTCTTTTAAAGCAAAATGCCTTCTACATCCAGGAAAAGACCTATGGAATTTGATCACAGAATGAATCAGATCATTTTCTTTTGTATCATGTTTTGGTTTGTTTTATGATTTCTCCTATTCATTTTAATTCTTCTATGCACGACTAAGGTGAAAATGTATTTAATAGAAATGTATGTAGAACTGTATGCTGTATCAGGGAGTGAGCAGGTAAGGGGAAAGGGAAGGAGGGAGAGGAAAAATCTAATATATAGGGAAGTAATTGTAGAACACTGAAAACAAATAAAATAATAATAAGAAAAAAAAGAAAAAAAAAGAACCCTGATCAGTGCAATGAGTAACCATGATTCCAGTAGACCTGTAAAGGAAAGATCCCTGCACACTTCATCTCAGAATATGCAGATCTAGATGCATATTTTTAGACATGGCCAACAGTGGGATTTGTTTCACTTGGCTATTCTCATAAATTTGAATGGTTCTTTCTATTTTGTTCCTCATTTCTTTCCTTCCTTTCTTTTTTTCCTTCCTTCTTTCCTTTTTCCCCCCTTTCTTTTCCATGGATCAGGACATATTTGTGGTTGTTTTTCAGTCATTCAGTCATGTCCAACTCTTCATGACTCCATGGGCCATAGCATTCCACACTTTTCTGTCCTTCACTATCTCCCAAAATCTGTCCAAACTCATGTTCTTTGCTTCCATAACAGCATCTATCCATCTCATCCTCTACTCTCGCCTTCTCCTTTTTCCTTCAATCTTTTCCAACATCAATATCTTTTCTGATGAGTCTTGTTTTCTCATTTATGTGAACAAAGTATTTAAGCTTTGGCACCAGTATTTGTCCTTCCAGTGAATGTGTCCATTTCAATGAATGATCTCCCTACCATCCAAGGGACTCTCAAAAATCTCCTCCAGCCCTATGATTCAAAAGCAATGATTCCATGACACTCAGATTTGCTTATAGTCCAACTCACAGCCATGCACTACTATTGGAAAGACCATAACTTTGACTATATGGACCTCTGTCAGCAAGGTGGTGTCTCTGCTTTTTACTATGCAGTTCATATTTGCTATAGTTTTCCTTTTAAGGAGTGAGTGTCTTTTAATTTCATGGCTGCAGTCACCATCTGCAGTGATCTTTGAGCCCAAGAATATGAAATCTGACACTGCTTCCATCACTTCCCTGACAGGGTATATAGGAAAGATAACAAAGCTATAATACTTGATCATTGAAAAATCAACATTTTTTAAAAAAAATATAGATGGAAAGGGTAAGAAGGGGAAGGATTTTGGGTAAATTCTGAAGAAAGTAAACTACATTGGTATAGTTGCAAACAACTATACCAATAACCATGCTACTCTCTTGACACTATGCCTTGATTATATTTATCTAACTCAAATTTTCTTCCATAGATTATTCAAGGATAGGGCAATACATGTCTTCTGCTTTGCTCCCTTTTGGAGAGATAAGAGAAAGTACACACACACACACACACACAGACACACAGACACACACACACACTTCCAGAAAGTATATGTTTACATACTATAAAAGAAAAGACTCATACTAATTGAGTTTTTGTCCTTATGCAGATTTGATTTAAAATGTGAAAGACGGTAACATTATTAAATCACAAGGCTACAGGTCTCTTTACAGTAGAGTCCTCAGGGAGAAGCAATTTCTGGAAATGATTAGCAAGGGTTTTGAATCACAAATGGTGTGATTGCACAGCAGGCCAACTATGCCTCAGAGATTTGGGGGTCAGTTCAGATTCTCGATGAGTTTCACCTTACTGAAACTCAAATCCAGAGTTTCATATGATTGTCAGGCTGCTTGGGAGGCACATGCCAGAGAAGCCCTAATTAGCCACTGACTCAATCTAGGCTCTTGGCATTTCATTCATCCCTTTGTTCCTCCAGTCCATGGCTTACATTGAGATCACTCCCACACACTAACCCGCTCATCAACTCTAATATTTTCCAGGTTTACAAGTGAAGGAAAGAGGGATACCATTGTATTGACATGATAAGAATACATTTCAATAGACTTCAAAATTCCTAAGTAGACTGATCAGGTACAGTAAATATGATTATTCCTAGTCTCCTGTGCTCCAGTTTCAGATTCACAGAAACCTTCGATGTCTATTCTGAGAATGAAGGAAAAGCACCACCTTCTCCACACTAACAGTTATAGAGAAAAGTAGGATATAAGTTCTCTCTTATCATAGCACTGGAAGCTCTGACCATGAACCCATCTTTATTCTCATTAAATCCTGTTCAACACCCAAAGAGCAAGAGGAAAAATTCAGTTAGTTCAATCAAACAGTTGGTCAATTTGGTGAAAAACTCATCTCGCTACCTCTTTGGTTTTATAAAGAAAAGATAACCACGTATATACCCACCAGCTGTGTTGGTAATGTGTAAATTTCAAATTCTCTTTTTCCTATGGGTAGATCTTTCTCCTTCCAACCTCATGTGCCCTATTACCAAATTAACTCCTTTCATCAGGTACCTTATTCAAAACTGAAGCTAACATTTAGAAACCTTAGGTTGACATTCAAGATCCCCCACAAGCTGTCCCTATGCTAACATTTTATCCTTATACTTTCCCCTAAAGAGGGCCTCTACTTCCACGAATCTGTTCATTGTACCTTAAACCACACTTTTCAGACCCTATGTACATTTCACTCACGACTCTTTTTCTCACATCAGTCCCTCACATGAAATTCTGCTCTGTTTATCCAAACTGTATTCAATTTTTAAGCACCATCTTCTCCAGCAAGAATTCTCTCATCCCTCCAGCCCATGATGACGTCTCCTTCCTTCAGATTTATAGCCCTTACTGTTTACACTGCTCAATTGGCATATCATTATGGAGTTTCTTGTGACAGGGTGTTATTTTGTTGGTTTGTATTGTCATATCATTATTTCATCTTTCAGGAGTGTGCATATTTTTCACGCCTCCTTAAAAATAGGAGGCAACTTCTTGAAATCCTTAGACAAGTATTATCATTTCTTTGCCATCTTCTAAGTAGATACTTCATAATCCATCTCCCACACGTTTTCCAGTGATTTACTGAGAGTTTAATTCTGACCTTACTACTCCTCTGCTCAATAAATTCTTGAAAGAGCCCACTTACCACTAGAGTCAAATACAAATCCCTCTGTTTGGCATTTAAAGCACTGAGTAACCTGGCTCCCCCCTATTTTTCTAGTCTTATTATACAAAACTCTCCTTCAAGCACTGGTTGATGCATTTAAACACATTGATTGCTTCAAGTCTAACCAAATTGGACTTGATGTTCCTCTCAGTCGGCATTAGTCAGTCAATAAACATTTATTAAGTACTTACCATATGCTTGGCATTGTGTTAAGTAATGGAGATACAAATAAAGGTATAACAGTCAGTTCCTGCTCTCAAGGAGCTCGCAGTTTAATGAGGGAGAAAACAGTCAAACAACTATGTACTAACAAGCTACCTACTGAGCGAATTGGAGATAATAGAAAGAGGGAAAGCACTAGAACTAAGGATTGGGAAAAGCTTCCTACAGAAAGTAAAATTTTATCAGGGACTTGAAAAAAGACCAAGAAGCCAAAAGAAGGAGATTAGGAGGGAGAACATCCCAGTCATGGGGGATAGTCAGTAAAAATGCCTGGAGTGAGCAGTTGGAGAAGTGTCTTGTATGAGGAACAGAAAGGAAGCCGATGTCACTGAATCATCTCTGCCTCAGTGCTGGTAGTTCCCAGAATTCCTTCAAAGCTCTCCTCAGTTGTGACTTTCTTTATGAAGCCTTTCCTGATGCTCTCCGCTGCTGGTGCTTTACCCTCTACATTACTTTGTGTTTATTTTACATGTTGTGTGTGTGTGTGTGTGTGTGTGTGTGTGTGTGTGTGTGTGTGTGTAACTTTAGTCAAGTCAATAATAATGGTAATAGTAATAACTAGCATTTATACAGTACTTGCCAAGTACCAGGCATTAAGTGTTTTATAATTATTATATCTTTTGATACTCACCCTGAAACTGGAGCACAGGAGACTAGGATAATGACCCTGGCAAGTAGATGCTTTTACTGTATCCATTTTAGATATGAATAAACTGAGGCAAACAGATTGTGATATGGCCAGGAACACATAGATGATAAAGTGTCTGAATCCAGATTTGAACTCAGGTCTTTCTGACTGCAGGTTTGGCATGCTATCCCTTATGCTACCTATGAAATGCCTGTTATGTGCTAGACACTGCACTAAATGCCAAGGATACAAAGAAAAGTGAAAACTCTGAAAATGATGACCTTAAGAATTGTCAACCTAATGGAAGAAATGTCTTAGAAATGAATTCCTTGAAGTCAGGGATGAGTTCATCCTTGTCTGTAACCCTAGTGCCAACTATGGTAAGTTGCATATAATTGCTTAATAATATATTCATTGAATATATGAGCGAACAAAATAATGAAAATTGACTGATGACTTCAGCTAAGAATGAATTACTGCCTCTTCTGGAACTGTTTAGGAGAGGGGTCTCAAGTTGTATGGTTCACAAGTATTTGCAGTTGAATATTATAGGAATTATCTCTGGTCTCTTCATGCAGCAAATGTTAAAGTATGCCTTCCCAGAGAGAGTCATGTAAAGATTTGTTCTCCATGCGATAAAATGAGACAAAGAAAAGAATCCAGGGAGCTAAGATGGGAATATCCTTCAGGGAACAGCTTACCAACGCTGATTTCTATACCAGAAATCAGGACAAATGTCAATAGTAGGTCAGGGAAAAGGTAACAGGAACTGTGACCCAGAAACATTTCCAAAGTCATTATGTGATCTCTGTTGTCCCATCCTGTCCCTCTTGTAAGGAGAATGGGGCACTGGGGCTCAAAGGCCAAGAAGGCACAGAGGGTACCTTGCAGCAGGAAATACTGCCAGACACTGCTGCAATACCAGACCAGTGGGAAATCCTAAGCATGGGAAGTCTTCCCCTCTGTGGAATGGACAGATAAGAATGATTTCTTCACAAAGCCATAAAGATGACAAAAGCAGGCACTGTGTAGTGCTGTGCTTAGTCAGACATCAAAAATGCCACTGAATCCTGGACCATCCTCAGACATCCTGACTTTTGTCTTGCCTCTAGACTTTAATGACTCTGCAAGGGAGAGTGAGGCTGACAACTTTGCACAGTTCTGCCTTACTTAAATTCAAGTCACTAATGCAAGTCACTAATCATCTATCATTTTACCCCAACATCATGATGTTATGGTCCTCTTTGAAAATGAAGGACAAACAGCAACAGCCATTCTCTTGCTACCAAAATATACAAAATCCATGAGAACATGCTTTGCAAGAAAAGCAATTCATTGTCGCCTCTAGTATGTCCTATTTAAAGTTTCTGTTCTATTTTCCATGTTCCAACTGAACTGTGCACACTTCGGAAATATTCATTGACTTAATAGTCACCAAAGGTAATCCCTTAGGGGAAGGATTAACTTTGGGGAAGAAATTTGGATCATCTTTTATCATTACTTTGATCTAACCATTAATTTGCTCTATCCCTTCTGTGAACCAAAGGGTTGTCTACAAGATAAAGTAAAGTTCACCATGTCTCCTCCCAATTCCAAGAATCAAAACTCAGTGCCACTGCTTCCAATGGACATAAGAGAGTCGCTGGAAGCAGCAGCAACTATTTCAGGCCAGGTTCATGCATAAGGATTACTTGGATCAACAACAGACTTCTTTTGCCCCTTTATTTAAATATAGTCTACAAATATCTGATGGATAATGGATCAAAGAAATGAATATTGTTGTCTCTATTTTCCTAAGGTAATTAAAAAAATACAGCTTCTCATGAGTATCAAGTTCATTTTTTCATAGATTCTACCAAAAGATGTGTTTCATTTGAAATGATTACATATTTTTTAAAGATCAGCATGCTTTTCTTTGTGATCTTGAATGTAAACATGTCAGATTCAGGAATGTATTGAGAAGAGGAAAAAACAAACAACCTCCACAGGCATGAAAGGCCTCAAAGCACCAGTAACAACATGTTTGTTAATAAGGAGGGACCAGCCCTTTCAGTTTTTCCACTAAGAGTGGTGCTCATCCTCACTGCTAACAGTGACAATGGAAAGGAAAAAGCATTGTCAGGCTTAACTACGGAGAGGCAAGTCCAGGAAAGGTAAAAACAGCCCTTACAAGTAACAAGATCTCAATTGGCACCCATCTTTGTGGGAAGCAACAAGAATGAATGTGTAGAATGAGGACTGCTTGTCAGAAGGAGAGCATCCCATCTTAGCCATGGGCTGGGCAAACAAGTCTGAGCAATGTGTTTTTTTTTCTCTCTCAACAACTAGACATTATCAAGCAAAGAAGTGGAGCTGTTAAAAGCCCAGTTTGTTCAGTTGGTTAAATCTGCTGGAGGTTCAAGTCCTGACTCTGACAGTACTCTTTCATTCAACAAATATACAAAATATCTACTATGCACAAGTCTATATGTTATGTTTGGTGGTGGATATAAAGAAAATAAAATGCAGCACCTGTTCTCAAGGGGATTGTAATCCAGTAGAAGAAATAACTTGGGAAAGGTAGAGCAATGGATAGAATGCCAAACCTAGAATCAGGAAGAATTATCTTCCTGAGTTCAAATCTGACCTTAGACACCTGCTAGCTATGTGACTCTGGTCAGGTCACTTAATCTTGTTTGTCTCTGTTTCCTCATCTGTAAAATGATCTGGAAAAGGAATAATAAACCATTCCAGAGTCTTTGCTAAGAAAACCTCAAACGGGCTCATGAAGAGTTGGACATGACTAAAAAAATGACTAGACAACAATTTGCAATACAAGGGTCATGTGCCGCAAGTGCCTTTTGATCAATTGAAACAACACAATAAGGAAGCATAGTATTCAGTACTGAGGAAGCAATAGTCCTATTACCGGTCCTCATCAGACCACATCAAGAGTGTGTACTAGGTATGGCAGAAAGTAGGCATAGACTAATAGACCTTGACCAAGATAAGGTCAAAGTGGGTACATGATTTAGCCATAAAAGGTGATGCCATAAGCAAATTAGGAAAGCAAGCAATAGTTTACCTGCCAGATCTATGAAGAAGGGAAGGATTTATGATCAAACAAGAGACAGAGAACATTATGAAATGCAAAATGGATAATTCTGGTTTCATTAAATTAAAAAGGTTTTGCATAAACAAAGCCAATATAACCAAGATTAGAAGGGAAGCAGAAAGCTGGGAAATAATTTTTATAATCAATGTCTGTGCTAAAGGCCTCATTGCTAAAATATATAGAGAACTGAATGAAATTTATAAGAATATGAGCCATTCCCTGATTGATAAATGGTCAAAGGATATGAATAGGCAGTTTTTAGATGAAGAAATTAAAGCTGACTAAAGTAATACGAAAAAATGTTCTAAATCACTTTTTGATTAGAGAAATGCAATGGTTCCTGTGATTCTACATCATTCCTATCAGATTGGCTAATATGACAAAAAAAGGGAATATGATAAATGGAGAAAATGTGGGAAAATTGGAACACTAATGCATTCTTGGTAGAGTTGTGAATTGATCCAACTATTCTGGAGAGCAATTTGGAACTATACTCAAAGGTCTATAAAATTGTACATACTCTTTTGTCCAGTAATAGCACTACTTGGTCTGTATCACAAAGAGATCATAGAAAAGGGAAAAGGACCTACATGTACAAAAATATTTATAGCAGCTTTTTTGTGGTGGCAAAGAATTGGAAATTGAGGGAATGCCCATCAATTCTGAAATGGCTAGGCAACTTGTGGTATATGAATGTAATATAATACTATTGTTTCATAAGAAATGATGAGCAGAAGGACTTCAGGAAAACCTGGAACCATTTACATGACTTGATGCTCAGTCAAGTGAGCGGAACCAGGGGAATATTGTACACAGTAACAGCAACTTTGTGTGAGGATCAACTTTGATAGAGTTAGCTCTTGTTAGTAACACAATGACAGTTCCAAAAGATTCATGGTAGAAAATGCTATCCACATCCAGAGAAAGAACTATGGACTCTGAATGCAGAATGAAACATAAACTTCTCTCTCTCTCTCTCTCTCAATCTCTCCCTCCTTCCCTCCCTCCCTCCTTTCCCCTTTTCTTCTGATTCTTCTTTCACAACATGGCTAATATTGAAACAGATGACTGGAGGGGGAGTGAGACTGGTGACCTTGCACAACCCTCCCTCACTCAAAACAAAGTCAAGTGCAAGTCATGTCATCATTTCTCTGATGGCATGGTCTTCTTCGGCAATGGATGAGCACAATATGTACATATGTTTAATATGATTGTATCTGTATAGCTTATATCAGATTGCATGCCATCTTGGAGAGGGGGGAAGGGAAGGAAGGAGAAAAATTTGCAACTCAAAATCTTATAAAAGTGAATGTTGAAAATTAAAAATAAATTTTAAAAAAGAAGAAAGAATGTGTATCAGGAAAAGCATTGAATTTGGAGAGACAGAATCAAGGTCTACCTCCCAAGCCCTGTCAATAGTTACCTGTGTGACTATGCCCATTTTGTTTCATCTGAAATCTAAGAGATAATGCCTGATCTCATCATATCCCAATAGTATAGTGATGAAAAATGAGATAACACTAGAGACAAAACTAAGAGGAAGATCATTGGGGCTGGACCTTGAATAACAACATCCCTGAAGACAACATTCTTCCCCTCAGGTGTATTCTCTCCTTCCCCCTGCCCCACTTGCCAGTGCCAGTTGCCTGGTTTCATGTTCTTTCTTTTATCCCCTCATTGACCCAGACCACTCACAATCCCAAAATCTTGTAGCCCTTTTGCCCCTCTCTCAAGTTACCTCATCAGCTAGACATGAAGTATTGCTTCTTTTTGATTTTCCCTTTGTCACCACCACTTAGCAACCATCTCCCCTTTAAAATTTACTCTAATCTATCCAGGTCTTGTTACTGTAGCTGCAGAACTTCAGGTCACTGCCTTCCTCTCTACCTTTATCAGTGCCTTGGTTTTAGTATTCTCCTCCACTCCAGCCCCTGGTATCTTTTTATACCCCAGTCTCCCAGTTCCTCAACCTCCTCAATTTTCCTTAGTTCAGGCCTCAATCCACCTCAACCATTGCTTTGCATTATCAAATAGAATTTCTTATTCTATCTCTTCAGTCTACCTCACCCATTGAGAAGAATTCAAAGGAATGATAGCAGTAGATTAAAGAAGAAGAATGGATATCATATTTAGAGTAACAATAGCCAGGTTATTATATTCCATCTAAATCTGTGATTCTTATCACACTCAACACATCCTTCTTGACCATACTACTATCTCTACCATCACTGTAGCCCCTTTTGGAAATAAGTTGAAAATATCAAGGGCTTTTTTGTATTTTTCTTCAGTTTCCTTTTAAAATTTTCTTTAAACTTAAAAGTTTCTTTTTAAAATATCTAAGAAGCCATGTGAGATAAAGGAAAGACCACTGGACTTTCAGCCTCCTTGTCTACCAGTTTGCCAACCAACTCTATTGACCCTGGGCCTCCTGATCTACCCTCTGAATCATTTCATAACTTCTACAATCATACTTTTCCCTTCCCCTTCACCAAACCAAACTAAATTTCAACTCAACTGACATGTTATTTGACTTGAGGATTTAGAGGGGAGATATGAAAGATGGAATACAAGTTATGGTTTCTGCTCTCAGAGAACAAATCATTCCCTGGAGCCTAGATATCTCTGAGTAACATCATCCTTAAAGATAGCTTAAGACATACAGCTCTATTTCCCCTACCCTACCTCCACTGAGAAACTTAGAAGGAGTGAACCAAGTAAGTAAATCAAATATTTTGCTTATCACCTAGGCTCTATACTTTTCATCTCTTTCCAAAGCATTTATGTGTTCCTTAATGACCCAACACAAGGCAGACAAATCTACTTTTATATCAGTTAAATAACTGGGGGAAGGGATTCAGATGATTAAATGGGTATACTTGTGTACTTATGTACCAGGGGACACTGTGCTTTCACTCACTGGACAAAGAAGTTGAACCAGGACTCTAGCAATGGAATAAAGCTATTCTCCCTAGAAGATCAAAAGTTGGCCTTTGCCTGGTTTAAAGCACTAGCTAATTGTGGTCTGCCATGCACATGCTCTTAGGCTGAAGTCAAAGGAAAAATACCCACAGTGGCTATGATCTCAGGAGCTAAATAGAGTGATGTGAACTCAGTTCATGCATTCAAAACATCTTGGGAAAAGCCCAGAGCTAAAAGAAGCAGTACTTCCCAATGGGATAGGTAGCTCTCTTTTTATCAGACTTAGAATCCGTGGGATTCCAATTGACTGCAGTGAATGTCAGGCAGCTGGCAAGTTGCCTGGGGAGTGGTGTAAATATTAAAATAAAAATAAAAATTGAAGTCTGTTGCTCTGAGGAAGTTCAGACTATTCCGATAGAGAGTGAATGGAATTAAAGGCACCAAAAAAGGAAGCTGTGGTCCAGCTTTATTACTCCCTTGCTGTGTGGCTTGGGGTAAATCGCTTCACTCATTCTCCTCATTTCATAATAATAAAAATAATAGTTGACATTTGTACAATACTTGAAGGTTTGTAAAGCATTTTACACTATTGTCTCATTTACTTGTCTTAGAACAACTCTGTGATGTTTGTATCATTATTATCCCTGTTTTGCAGATGAGGAAAGCAAAGTTTAGGGAGATTTAAGGGACTTCCCAGAGACTAGGGAGTGGAGGCTGATTTGAACTCAAGTTCTAAGTCCAGTGTGCATTTGTAAAATGAATACATAATATTTGTGCTACCTACATCACATACTTGTTTTAAAGATTAAATAATAGTGGATTATTTTACCATATAATTAAATTAAAAAGTAATTATTTTATCAAATCAAAAAATATTTAATGAGAAATTATGTAAAGTATCTATAAAATACTACATGGGGCCATCTAGTAGGTAGAGGAGGAAGAGTAACAGTAGTAGTAGAACAAGTAGTTATAATAGTAGTAGTAGCAATAATAGCAGTAGTTGTAGTGGTAGTAGTAGCAGCAGCAGTAGCAAAAATAATAATATTAAGAATAATACTCCAATATGGCAAATGGATTCATGATGTCATTAATTTACATGCTCCTTTCACAGTTATATACAAATTGTAATTCAACCATGACTTTTATCCTGGGAAATCTTTTCCATGTCTTTCCATCAATCCTTGACTGGCTTTCTACTTAATAGGCAAGGGACCTTCGCTAATCTTTCAAAATATTGCGAATATTAATACAACACTTGGTCTGTCCATTCATTTTCCCATGTTCTTCATACATTATTGGACTACATCCTTTAATCATAGATAATTGGCTTAATGATGTCATGCATGTGTGTGTGTGTTTTTCTTATCACTTCTCATATGGAAGTCATTCTCACACCATAGAGTCTACTGAATGAAAATACTTTTAATTATGAAGATTCATATCAATCATGTATCTTTTCATTGACCTTTGGATCACTGGCAATTCTGATGCTAATTGCATCATTAAATGTTATACTCTATATCCATATTCTTAGCTATATAATATTACTAGAAAAATACTGTCATTTTAAAAGGTTTTTTATGACAAGAAAAATCATGAAATCATTAAAGGGCTGCATAATTTCCAAAATGCGGTCAATTCCACTTTCCTATTCAATTCTGAGTCCAGTTTGCTGTTCATTTGTATCTAAGGTGAATCTCTTGATGGATACATGCATTCCTCTTCTAGTTGCTTTTTCACATGTGGATTCCTAGGCTATTACCTTTTCAATGTCCATGGAAAAAGGCCCAGTAGTGTTCTTAGACTTTATGACGAAAAAGTGCAATACCACCTACAAACAGTGACATTTCTAGAAATTTACATTTATAGGCAATCATTCCTCCATTCAGGGTATCCCCTATTATATACGTGAATACTTTTGGCATGCATTTACTTTTGTGTCTCATGTCTCACTTGCTTTCAACAACCAAAGAGGATTATTTAACAAAAGTTATTTTCAGGGTCACCTTTCTCAACAAGGCTTGTATAATCTTAATCCCATATTTCATGGGAAACACATTGTTGGAAGAGAAACTTTACAGGGTATATTTTACTCTCTGAAGTTAATTAGAGGAGGAGAGGAGGGCAACACATACATAAATACATAGGATCTTGTATTCTTTATAATGAAAATTTATTGGGAAGTCAAATATGTAGAATTCTATGGAAAATTATCTACAAAAGCCTATTTTCCCTCATATTTTTGTAAAATATATGCTCAATATGTATGTATTCTTATATTTTGTAGATATATGGAAGTAAGCAAATTGGTTGACATCTGCTTCACAGATGACCCTAAAAATAATATATTCTGTCATCTTTTCCATTCTTTTGGAAAGATAGACCACTGAACTATGGAATGACCAGCTAACCTTGGTTGTGGTCCTGTGTAGTCAAAAGAGGATCAAAATTATATCACTGTGTTGGGGTCAATGTACAGTATGTCTGACTGTGGCAGAGTAGATCAATATAACCTCAGAATGCTCTACCACAGGTTGGTCACAAAGAGTTCATATGAACATTTGGAGTGGAGACATCTCTAAATTTGCTCATCTCATGTTTCTTTGGAGTTACTGCAATTTTGCTTTGCTTATAGAGAATACAATACTTTCTTTGATAAAATACACCATGCTAAATGGTCCTTTGCCAGTGATTTCCAAGTCTCATAACTGATAACAAAGTTCTTCAGAGAGAGCTTGAGAGTGTCCTTGTACTACTTCTTCTGACTTCCATGTGAGCCCTTGCCTTGTGTGAGTTCTCTGAAAAATAACCTTTTAGGCAAATGTATGTTTGACATTTAAACAAGATGGCCAGTCAATCTAATCCATACTTGAAATGAGAACTTCCCCTAAAACATACTCAGCAAAAAATGATTAATAATGTTTTTGTTCATCTCCAGTGAAAGGAGAAATGTCGTTTCCCAGAGTAGTTCATTTTATTTTGGAATAACTCTAATAATTAGGGATTTTTTTTTATATCAAGCCTGTGTTATCCTTTTTTTTTTTGTCATTATACTTTTTGCACCTACTTGTACACTCTGAGGTCATATAGTATGTCATCTTCCATGTGAAATTCCTTCATATATTTCCAGATAGCTTTGATGCCCCAGTTCTCCAGGGTAAATAGCCACAGTCCCTTCAAACAACCATCATATGGAATGTCTTTCCATTCTTGAAATACTTTGAAAACACATGCTAAATGTATATTATGATATGGAGCATGCGTCATATAAAATTGTAAGTTATATAATATATTCATTCTCTGAAATCTTGAAAAAGAAACAAAAAAGAATCTCTTCCTTTTTTGAAATATCTTGAAAATCAATCCCCAAGTGCCCTGCAAATAGTGGTACCTCCAATATAAATCATTTTTAGTGTGTATGTGATCCAACAGCTTCTCTCTTCTTTATATTCTTAAGTGGTATTTTTACTTCCTCATATACCATGTGGAGTTCTGAGGTGGTAGAGTCCTAATATATTGATCCTACTATCATCCTCATCATTTTCCTCTGTTTCATCATCAGAAGGAAAAGTAGAGCTCTACATCCCTCTTATACTTCCTTCTCTGTGCCTCAGTTCTCTAAATTAGTAGGAACAGATCACATTGTAATAAACTCCTTGAAAGGATCCAAATTCTTTTGCCATGCTATGAGTCTGATGAACCAAAAAGCATTTTTGATAAGTACAACACATCTGTATCTTAAAAATATTTTTGTCACATAGAAATTATTTTTGTTATGCTATTTTTACACCAAGATGTGACCTGTTATTCTGATATAAATATTAGTTATTTTAGGCTTGGGGGTAAATGAATCTAAAGGTCAATGAAATTATATATATGCTAGAACCTAAAAATACATGGATAGGTATGTGTGAAGATTCTTTGGTTTACAGACAGGATATAAATAAAGCTAGATCTCATGTCACCAAGAGAAATAAAGATTTGGTAATTATCTAGCAAACTGATCAATGTAAATGTCCAAATCAGATCATCATGGCCTGAAGGGAAAATTTTTTAATGGAATCACCTGGTTTCACTATCTACATTGATCATAACAACTGGATAGCTGCCAACTCTCCATTTCTCTTTGTGCAACATAGAAACAGTGGAATGTACACAATTATCACTCATCTAATGGTGAAAAATATTCTGCCCTTCAAATGAAACACTTTCAACCTCTCCTATAAACATGCAACTTTGCATTTTTAATTATTGGCTTCAAGTCTGAAGGATAATTCATATTGACTGCAAATGAAAGAACACTATGCAAGGAAACCACAAGAGATTTAAAAGACTGGAGTAACTGCTGCATCCGCATTTTTGGAAAAGCTTGATAGCAAAAGAAGGTGTTCCTGCCACTTGATGGCAGGCTGGTCTGAGTACATTGTCAGAGCATGCAAACGGAAAAATGAATCACTTATCAAGGTCACAGCCTCTTTACTTGCAGGTGGACATCAGGACAGAGAAACTCAGGGTCTGTGCTGGATGAGATATATGGAATTTGAGAAGATTCTGATTGTCAGATTAAAGGAAAATTCATATTAGTACTAGCCAGATACATAAGGAAAAGAGCAGATGCCATGGTTTCTATGTTGCCTCTTGAAATATAGACTGTACTGGGAAGGGTTTAAGACACATTTCCCCAAAAACTTTCCAATGAAAAGAAATAGTGCTAGTGTTCCATGAATTCAATTTCATTCTTGACCATTATAGTTTCCATTTAAAGTCACTTCTCCTTCAAACCAGTTGCAAAGGACAATGGTTCACATTTCTGTCAGGGAAACAACTCTTTTCCCCCCAAGGAAATCATGTATTCTTATTCAAACTTTGATCATAAAAATACATTGTCAGGGGTGGCACATATCTGTTGTTGAGTGGAGCCCTCTACTCTCACTAAAGTCCTTGCTGATTTCAGAATTCCTTGTGAAGGACTCTCATCAACATTTCTTTGCACCCTCCCCTCATCTCATCTGTATTCTAGTGAATCCATCATGGATAAACAACAAATGACTCATCGGATTACAGGAGATACTCAGGGTAGTTAGGCTTGCATAGTACATAACACACCCGAAATCTTTACTGCTGTTTTTTAAAGTTGGCCACATTGCATAGACATGATTGAAATGTTAAAGGACCTAATTCATAGCCTGTTCTATGCCTGGGTATTAAAATTAAGAATTATCCTTGGTCATCAACTCTCAAGACAACTTAAGACTCACAACACAATTCTCAACACAACATGATTTGTCAATGTCCCATGTAAATAAATGCCTAGACCACACATGTTCTTCAGTCCTTACTGGTGAAGGATAAAGTGAAATTCAATTCATAACTGCATAGGAATTGGGGATATTTTGTTCAGAGTAAAGAACACCTGGCAGGATATGATAACTGTCTTCAAATGTTTTTTAAAAGTCAAATAGAACAAAGATTTTTTCTAGTTATTTTATATACTGCCTCCATAGAGTAAGAGTGGAAAACTTGGAAATCAGAAAAAACCTGGGTTCAAATCTTATTTCCAATCATTCTCTGTCAGATCATGTACTTAACAAACAAATTTTTTTTTTTTATTTAACTTTTAACATTTATTTTCACACAATTTTGGGTTCCAAATTTTCTCCCCTTTTATCCCCTCCCCCCCCCAAACCCGAGCTTTCTAATTGCCCCTGTGACCTATCTGATCTCTCCTCTATCCTCCCTCCCTGCCCTTGTCTCCGTCTTCTCTTTTGTCCTGTAGGGCCAGATAGCTTTCTTGACCCCTTAACCTGTATTTCTTGTTACCCAGTGGTAAGAACACTACATTTGGTCCTAACACTTTGAGTTCCAACTTCTTTAGCTCCCTCCCTCTCCACCCCTTCCCCTTAGAAGACAGGCAATTCAATATAGGCCATATCTGTTTAGTTTTGCAAATGATTTCCATACTAGTTGTGTTGTATAGGACTAACTATATTTCCCTCCATCCTATCCTGTCCCCCTTTACTTCTATTTTCTTATGGTCCTTTCCCTCCCCATGAGTGTCGACCTCGGATTGCATTCTCCTCCCCATGCCCTCCCCTCCATCCTCCCCCCCACCTTGCTTGTGCCCCTGTTCCCCACTCTCCTGTATTATGAGATAGGTTTTCCTATCAAAATGAGTGTGCATTATATTCTTTCCTTTAGTGGAATGTGATGAGAGTAGACCTCATGTTTTTCTCTTGCCTCCCCTCTTTATCCCACCACTAATAAGTCTTTTGCTTGCCTCTTTTATGAGAGATAATTTGCCCCATATAACTTCTCCCTTTCTCCTCCCAATATTTCTCTCTCACTGCTTGATTTCATTTTTTTTTTAAGATATGATCCCGATCCCATCCTCTTCAATTCACTCTGTGCACTCTGTCTCTATGTATGTGTGCGTGTGTGCATGTGTGTGTGTGTGTACTCCCACCCAGTACCCAGATACTGAAATGTTTCAAGAGTTACAAATATTGTCTTTCCATGTAGGAATGTAAACAGTTCAACTTTAGTAAGTCCCTTATGACTTCTCTTTGCTGTTCACCTTTTCATGGTTCTCTTCATTCTTGTGTTAGAAAGTCAAATTTTCTTTCCAGCTCTGGTCTTTTCATCAGGAAAATTTGAAAGTCCTCTATTTCATTGAAAGACCATTTTTTCTCCTGAAGTATTATACTCAGTTTTGCTGGGTAGGTGATTCTTGGCTTCAGTCCTAGTTCCTTTGACTTCTGGAATATCCTATTCCATTCCCTTCTATCCCTCAATGTAGAGGGTGCCAGATCTTGTGCTATACTGATTGTATTTCCACAATACTTGAATTGTTTCTTTCTAGCTGCTTGCAATATTTTCTCTTTCACCGGGGAATTCTGGAATTTGGCCACAATGTTCCTAGGAGTTTCTCTTTTTGGATCTCTTTCATGCGGTGTTCTGCGGATTCCTTGAATATTTATTTTGCCTTCTGGTTCTAGAATCTCAGGGCAGTTTTCCTTGATAATTTCATGGAAGATGATGTCTAGGCTCTTCTTTTGATCATGGTTTTCAAGTAGTCCCAGAATTTTTACATTGTCTCTCCTGATTCTATTTTCCAGGTCAGTTGTTTTTCCAATAAGATATTTCACATTATCTTCCATTTTTCAAATCTGCGCGGTATGTTCTGAGATATCTGTCTTTCTCATAAAGTCCTTAGCGTCCATCCGTACCATTCCAGTTTTGAAAGATCTATTTTCTTCAGTGAGCTTTTGAATCTCCTTTTCCATTTGGTTAATTCTGCTTTTGACAGCATTCTTCTCCTCATTGGCCCCTTGCACCTCCCTTGCCAGCTGAGTTAGGCTAGTTCTCAAGGTGCCAATTTCTTCAAGATTTTTTTGGTTCTCCTTTAGCAGGGAGCTGATCTGCTTTTCATGCTTCTCTCTCATCCCTCTCATTTCCCTTCCCAGTCTTTCCTCCACCTCTCTAACTTGATTTTCAAAATTCCTCTTGAGCTCTTCCATGGCCCGAGCCCATTGGGTGGGCTGGGACACAGAATCCTCAATTTCTGTGTCTTTGCCTGATGGCAAGCATTGTTCCTCCCCATCAGAAAGGAAGGGAGGAAGTGTCTTTTCTCCGATAAAGTACCCTTCAATAGTTTTATTTCTTTTCCCTTTTTTTGGCATTCTCTCCAACTAGTGGCCTGACCTCTGAATGTTCTCCTCACACCCACCTCACCTCCTGGTCCTCCCAGCCAGCATTTGGGGACTGAGATTCAAATGCTGCTTCCCGCCTTAGGGTTTTTGGCGGGGGCAGGGCTGCTATTCAGTGTTAAATTAAGTTCAGGTGCTGAGGTCAGGGGCAGGGCCGCCTCTCTGGCTCAGTTCCCTCAGGGGGTTTATGCACAGACCTTCTGCAATGGATCCAGGCTCCCGCCCGTTTGGGGAGCCCCTGTCTGTAGCCGCCTCTCAGCTTCTATTTCCTGGGGGGGCCCGAGCCGTGGGGGCACCCCACTCCCCTCTCAACCCGCCAAAGAGACTCTCTCACCTACCCCCGTCAGTCACCTGTTGGTGGGGGGGCTTGTGCCGCCGCTGGAGAACCCGTCTCTGGAGTCTTCTCAGATCTGTACCTCTCGGAGCCGCGGCCACCACCGCCACCACAGGTCTGGGCTGGGCTCTGCGTCTGCAGTGTGACAGACCTTTTGTGAGAGGTTTGCAGGTCCCTCTGTGGGTGGGGGGACCCGCGTGGCCACTGGAGATCCCGTCCTCGTAGCCCTCTCGGATCTTTTCCTCACGGTGTCGTGGCCGCACCAGAGCTGCACTCTATTCCCCGTCCCGGTGCCCAGTCCACGGCGTGAAGGACCCCCCCGCGAGAGGTTTGCAGGTCTCTCCGGAGCAGAAATCTCCCTCACTCCAATATTCCGTGGTCTCTGGGTGCAGAATTCGCCCTGGCTTGGTCCCCTCTAGCCGTTCTGTGGTTTGTGGGTTCAGAGCTATGTGTATGTGCGTCTTTCTACTTCACCATCTTGGCTCCGCCCCCCAAACAAATTTTTAAGTAGCATCTCATGCTACTTTTTAAGAAGCATCTGTATATCTCATTTTCTCTTGGGGCATGGCAAGGGGGAGGAAAAAAGAAATTTACATGACAACTTTGTTGTATATTTGAAAGGAATGGCTATATTGTTTTCATAAAAAAATTAAAATGGGGTTGAAAATTCTTGATAATACCTTACACAATGCTTGTGAGGGTCCATTGTGGATATATGGAAAAACATTTTTCTTTTTTTTTTTTAGCTACAAGTTTTGTTTTTTTTATTGCCACTCCAAAATGGGAAAAAGTCTCATAAAACAATAGAAAACAGTGTCTCATCTCTTTTCCAAGTTAATCCCAAATCAAAACAACCAATGTGGAGAATTGGGTCTTTGGTTTTGTTTTATGACTATTCAATGTAGTAACTGTTGCAGTTTTCTTGATATATTGTAGAATCTTTAATAATTGTCAAAGATGTGGAACTTCAGTCAATCAAATAAGCCAGACAGCATTTATGCATCCCTCATTTTCTGGATTGCTGGTAGCCTATGCATATTTCCCCCAGATAACTTTGGTTCCTTGTGTCACAAGGCCCAGCTCACTCACATTCACTTCAATGACAGTCCCTTTAGTTATAACATCCAAAGTTGTATATAGTGGAGAGGAGGGATTTTTCTTCACACCAAGTATGGGTAGGCAAAAAGCGGCTTTAAGTTCAGGATGAGTTACATGAGCCTTCTTAAAATGTAAACCCATTGGCCTAATAAATCTTTCATATTTTGGTGTTTTTTGAATAAAATTATCCCCAACAAAGCAGACTTTGGTAACTATTCTCTTCCAAGTCTTCTTTCTCTTTCCTGTACAAATAACCTTTAACACTTCTGTTTCTCCTTGGGCACAAACTTTTGGCAAGGGCACTTCCCATTTACCAGTTTTCTCTTTTCATTTCTGTTTAATCATATTGGAAAGGACTTTGACTTGGGACTGTTGTCCAGCAGATATGCAGGCACTGCTCCTTGGGGAGTTTTTTCATCATTCTTTCGCTAGGTATTTCTCTTTTCATGCATCTTGAATAGTCTTTTTCATCTGAATCTTCTTAGCATGACATTGTTTATGGTAGAGTTTGGTCTTTAGACCAATCATTTTCTTTGCTTTCCTTGCATGTTCATGAGCCTTTTGGCTTCCCTTCTTTCTCTTTTTCTCATGGTAATCCAAGCGGTAACCATACCATTTTCGGTGTAACTCCATGTTTATGGCTGCCCTTGAGACTTGATAGGCTTTTCTCAGACACAGCCTCTTGGTTATTTAATGACATAAAAAGTTCTAGTTAAGTAGAATCTGATCTCCTCAGATTTGGTGGATTTCTTTCTCAAAAAGATATATTTTATAATGTATGTGTGTATATGTATAATTGATTTGATTAAATATACCCCAATTACATTTTTTAATTTAATTTATTTTTTAAAGTTTTGAATTCCAAATTCTCTCCTTCTCTCCTACCCCTTAAGAAGGCAAGCAATATAATATCATACAAACAAATCATATTTCCATATTAGCCATGTTACAAAAGAAAACACACAAAAGAAAAACAAGAAAAATATATTGCAAAAAGTATGCTTCAAACTGCACTGAGTTCATGAGTTCTCTTCATGATTAGTCTTTGTCCAAAGAATCAAATCACTTTTCCCCTGCTATAGCTATCTGGAGATATAATGTTTCTTACAAAGGAATCAACTGTCTTGACTTCAATCCTGATATTTCCCTTGAGAGGCCCTATATGAAGATAGGAATTTCATAATAAGTGAGACTAAAGATATAGAGTTTGTATGAAATGTTCACACCTTAGAAACTTCCCCAGTCCACAGTGACTTCTCTATCCTTTGAATGCCAATAGTTTTCATTAATGATACCCTTGATACTTAACAGTGCAAGACAATATATGACTATCTTTTCTTGTATTTATGTCTTCCTTTAAAATAACTACCTGATGGCAGGAACTGTGTTCTGTGTTTCCGTGAATCCCCTATAGTATCAAAAACCAGAGTGGAATACTCACATAGTAAGTGTGTTCAGAAAATATTTGTTGATTGGATAAATAATGATTAATAATAATAGTTAGAATGCTATAGTACTTTGAGATTTGTCAAATACTTTACCTGTGTGGTTTCATCTGATAAAGACAATGCTCCCCAATATACCTTATTTCAATGAGGACACTGACCTGGATGTTATCAGAACTTGTGCTAAACACTTAGAAATGAAAATTTCTCAAGTCACCAAGTTGACTTTCATCTGTTTCAATTTTCATAAGAAAAAGGATCTTGAGTTGACATTCATGCTATTAAGCCATGCTTAGAGCTTCTCTAAAGTCAATAAGATGACTGCCATCTTTCTATGAAACACCAAAAGTAGAACTATAGAGTAAAATTTAGTCTATTGAAAGGACGGCAGGATTTGGAGTGATGAGGTCTCCATTCAAGTCCTGGTCCAGCTCGTTGATAACTCTATGACCTTAGACCAGTCTCTCTTAACCTCTCTAGGTCTCAGTTTTCTCACCTACAAAATGAAGGCATTGGATTCAATGACCTCAAGGGTCCATTTCAGTTTTGTCTGTGTGATCCTTTGAATGTATTCAGAATTTTCGAGGCGGAGCCAAGATGGCAGAGTAGAAAGACGCACATACACATAGCTCTGAACCCACAACCCATAGAACATCTGTAAAAAGGAACTCACAGCGAATTCTGGAGCAACAGAGGCCATAGAACAGTGGAGCGAAGGAGATTTCTGTTCCAGAGGGACCTGCAAAACTCTCGCAAAAGGTCCTTTGCACCACGGACTGGGCGCCAGGACTGGGAGCCGAGCACAGCCCTGCCGCGCCCGCGGCACCGAGAGCAGATCTGAGCGGGCTTCAGAGACGGAATCTCCAGCGGCAGCATGGGACCCTCCACCCACAGGTGATGGGGGTTGGTGACAGGGTCTCTTTGGCAGGTCAAGAGGGGAGTGGGGTGCCCCCATAACTCAGGCCCCCTCGGGAGGCAGCAGCTGAGGCGGGAGCAGACCAGGGCTCCTCAAGCAGACAGGAGCTTGGATCCATTGTTGAAGGTCTCTACATAAACCCCCTGAGGGAACTGAGCCCATGAGGCAGCCCTGCCCCCACCTGAGCACCTGAACTTAATCTCACACTGAATAGCAGCCCTGCCCCCACCAAAAGCCCTGAGGCTGGGAAGCAGCATTTGAATCTCAGACCCCAAGTGCTGGCTGGGAGGATCAGGAGGCGAGGTGGGTGTGAGGAGAATATTCAGAGGTCAAGTCACTGGCTGGGAAAATGCCCAGAAAAGGGAAAAGAAATAAGACTATAGAAGGTTACTTTCTTGGTGAACAGGCATTTCCTCCCTTCCTTTCTGATGAGGAAGAACAATGCTTACCATGAGGGAAAGACATAGAAGTCAAGACTTCTGTATCCCAGCCCACCCAGTGGGCTCAGGCCATGGAAGAGCTCAAAAAGAATTTTGAAAATCAAGTTAGAGAGGTGGAGGAAAAGCTGGGAAGAGAAATGAGAGAGATGAAAGAAAAGCATGAAAAGCAGATTAGCACCCTGCTAAAGGAGACCCAAAAAAATGCTGAAGAAAATAACACCTTGAAAAATAGGCTAACTTATTTGGCAAAACAGGTTCAAAAAGCCAATGAGGAGAAGAATGCTTTCAAAAGCAGAATTAGCCAAATGGAAAAGGAGATTCAAAAGCTCACTGAAGAAAATAGTTCTTTCAAAATTATAATGGAACAGATGGAGGCTAAGGACTTTATGACAAACTAAGAAATCACAAAACAAAACCAAAAGAATGAAAAAAGGGAAGATCATATGAAATATCTCATTGGAAAAACAACTGACCTGGAGAATAGATCCAGGAGAGACAATTTAAAAATTATGGGACTACCTGAAAGCCATGATCAAAAAAAGAGCCTAGACATCATCTTTCATGAAATTATCAAGGAAAACTGCCCTGAGATTCTAGAACCAGAGGGCAAAATAAATATTCAAGGAATCCACAGAACACTGCCTGAAAGAGATCCAAAAAGAGAAACTCCTAGGAACATTGTGGCCAAATTCCAGAATTCCCAGGTCAAGGAGAAAATATTGCAAGCAGCTAGAAAGAAACAATTCAAGTATTGTGGAAATACAACCAGGATAACACAAGATCTAGCAGCTTCCACATTAAGGGATCGAAGGGCATGGAATAGGATATTCCAGAAGTCAAAGGAACTAGGACTAAAACCAAGAATCACCTACCCAGCAAAACTGAGTATAATACTTCAGGGGAAAAAATGGTCTTTCAATGAAATAGAGGACTTTCAAGCAATCTTGATAAAAAGACCAGAGCTGAAAAGAAAATTTGACTTTCAAACATAAGAATGAAGAGAAGCATGAAAAGGTGAACAGCAAAGAGAAGTCATAAGGGACTTACTAAAGCTGAACTCTTTACATTCCTACATGGAAAGACAATATTTGTAACTCTTGAAACTTTTCAGTATCTGGGTACTGGGTGGGATTACACACACACACACGCACACACGCACACACACATAGAGACAGAGTGCACAGAGTGAATTGAAGAGGATGGGATCATATCTTAAAAAAATGAAATCAAGCAGTGAGAGAGAAATATATTGGGAGGAGAAAGGGAGAAATTGAATGGGGCAAATTATCTCTCATAAAAGAGGCAAGCAAAAGACTTATTAGTGGAGGGATAAAGAGGGGAGATGAGAGAAAAACATGAAGTTTACTCTCATCACATTCCACTAAAGGAAGGAATAAAATGCACACTCATTTTGGTATGAAAACCTATCTTACAATACAGGAAGGTGGGGGATAAGGGGATAAACGGGGTGGGGGGGACGATGGAAGGGAGGGCATGGGGAGGAGGGTACAATTTGAGGTCGACACTCACGGGGAGGGACAGGATCAAAAGAGAGAATAGAAGTAATTGGAAGCAGGATAGGATGGAGGGAAATATAGTTAGTCTTATACGACACAACTATTATGGAAGTCATTTGCAAAACTACACAGATTTGGCCTATATTGAATTGCTTGCCTTCCAAAGGGAAGGGGTGGGGAGGGAGGGAGGTAAAGAAGTTGGAACTCAAAGTGTTAGGAACAACTGTCGAGTAATGTTCTTGCCACTAGGAAATAAGAAATACAGGTAAAGGGGTACAGAAAATTATCTGGCCCTACAGGACAAAAGAGAAGATGGAGACAAGGGCAGAGAGGGATGATAGAAGAGAGGGCAGGTTGGTGATAGGGGCAATTAGAATGCCTGGTGCTTGGGGGGGGAGGAGATAAAAGGGGAGAAAATTTGTAACCCAAAATTTTGTTAAAATGAATGTTAAATAAATAAATTTAAAAAAAAAGAGTAAAGGATAATGGCAAACAAAAAAAAAAAAGAATTTTCTTTGGTCATCTGAATAATTTTTTTCTCTTCAAAACATCATTCTGCAAGAGGTAAGTGAGATGAATTGAAGGCAAATTCAATTATCTTTTATTCGCCTTGCTAAATCATCCTGCTAGTTGAGAGATTAGATGTATTTTCTTAGTGTTCAATTTAGAATTGACCACCAATGTAACAAATGGACTCTCATATTTAAGCTAAGAATTGTATGGGAAGGTCTGGTCACATTTTCTCAAGAAAAAACATGCTTCTGTTTTCTTTTTTGTCCCACAGTTTTGACACTCATTTCATCTCAAATCTCCATGCACCCAAACAGAATTTTTCAGAAGAAAACACCATTAGGTACGGTTGTGAATTACTAGCGCCAAGTCAACTATTCTTCAACAGTTCTTTCCAAACAACAGATGTTCATGATGCCGTCTTTCAGCAATCGTTTGTTCACCATAAACTTATAATTATCTGCAGGTTATCAAATGTCCTCTTGAAGCAAGTCTGCCCTGGAAGCCTGTATACTTGCTACTAACTTGTGGATTTCCAGCCTACTGTTTCCTTTGCCCATCTGGTAGAGTTAGAGAAAGTAAAGAAACAATACCATAGTCTATCTAGTAAGGTCTGACATCATTCAAATTCATGACAGACAACTAGAAATGAAAAGTTCTGAATGGGCAAAGAACTAGTATCAAGAAAAAGTGATGTAAATTTTACTCATCACTTTAACAATTTCATATATAGGCACTCCCACCATCAACTCAGATCCCAACTCATTCATGCCTCCTCTGCCTTTCTGATTCTATTATCTCTGTAAATCTTCAATAAAGGCCCCAGACAAGTCACCATTGTTGAGAAGGGTGTAAGGAGAGGGAAAACAAAAAGTGGAATGGAAAGATGCAAGAGAAGGCTAAGCTTAGTCAAGCCCCCAAAAGCTAATTATGAGGCTGAATCAAAGGTGAGCAATTTAGGGTTGGAAAACGGAGTTGTACCAAAGGTCGGAGCAAGGAATAGCAACCTGTGGCAAGAGGAATCCATAAAACAATATTCTGGCTTTATGCCTCAAACTTTTCAAGTTAGAATTTAGAGTCAGAACTAACCTCAAAGCCATCTAGTCTAGCCTTAAAGAAAGTATAAATCCCTATCTACATCTCTTCCAATAAGTAGTCATACAACCTCTGGATAAAACTTTACATTGGTAGACCACATTATCCTTAGGGCAACCCATTGTATTTTAGGACACCCTTAATTAACAGTTGTTTCCTTATATCAAGATAAACTCTACCTCTCTCAAATGCCCTCTGATTGCTCTTAGTTCTACTTTTTGGGGAAAAGAAGCCTAAATCTAATTTTTTCTTCCAATGATAAGCCTTCTCAAATTTGGAGACAGCTATCAGGTTACCCCTGAAATCTTTGTTTCACTTTCCTAGGCTAAGCCTCTGTAATTCCTCCAACTGATCCTCCTTTGGTTTTCCTGGTGGCCCTCCACCAGATACATACCAGCTGCTCAAAGTTCCTTCTAAAATGTGATCCCTAAAATTAGACACACTATTCTAGCTTGTATCTGAGCAGAGCAAGATAAAGAATCCCTATTCAACATGGTTTCTATTGAGACAGAAACCAGTACCAGTATGGGTCACTTAGGGTCTGCACATGACAAAAGGTAACTGATCACATCAGGTAGAAGTGGAAAAGTTATGAAAATAGTTGAAGCCTTGACATTTCTTAGTTAAATCCTGGTATGGAAACTCCTTCCAGTAATACTCTTGCATCTAGAACAATTTTTAGCATAACTTTGAAATAGGTAAGGTCTGTCTTTTTGTCCCTCACCTCCCTTGTTAAGAAACCACTCCACCTCAACTATTAATACAGTCATACTGTCAGAGGTCCCTTCAATAAAGGAGAAAAATGATGTGATAAACTGACACTTATTAAAGACTCAATTATCCTTCAGAAGAGTACTTGACTTCTAAAAGAGTAAGGACCTTTAACAGAGCCAGAAAAAAAGGTTTTAGATCAGCATACATGAATGAAATAACACATCAGGAAAGAAAATTTTGGAGGGGAGTAGGAACTCACTATGAATTTATATCACATTGACTGTTGCTTGTTTAGCCAATCGCTTCAATAACCTGTTACTATTTGATTCAATCACTCCATTAACTCAAAGCTGCAGCAGTCCCAAACTATCTCTCAGAGAAAATACATAAACTCCTGATAGAGATTTAAAGTTGAGCATAATCTGACTTCTACCAGTCTTTCCAGATTTATATAACAGCTAGCACTTATGTAACTCTTTAAGGTTTGAAAATCATGTTACATAGATTGTCTCATTCAATTCTCACAAAATGTTATTACACCCTTATTTTACAGATAAGGAAACTGAGACAAAGAGAGGTTAAGTGACCTTAGTACAGATAATGTGTCTGAGACAGTATTTGAACTCAGGTTTTCTCAAAGTTAAGTGTATCCATTGCACTAGCCAGCTGCCTCATTGTTATTTCAAACAATACTTTCTTGTCAAGCTGGACTATTTGTTCTTCCCAATATATGACATTCTCTCCTTACCTTTGCAAATACTATCTCACACATGCTTGGAATGCTAACCCTCCAGAAGTCCACCTCTTAGATTCCCTAGTTCCATCAAAGGCTGAGAATTAGTCCCTTTCAAATCTACCCATACCCAATAACTATAATGATTCCTCTTCTACTATATTTCTTTGTATTTGCTTTGTTTAAGATTCATACTAATTCATCTGTATACATGTTGCCCAAAGTCAGTCATTTTTGCTGAGTCAGTCTGAACGACTCCATCTTAAAACCATGTTTAGACTTTGAGAAAGCGGCAGGGAGCCAGCTAACTTGCATAAAATAGCAGGGCACACATGTTCACTAATCCCATCTTCCCAGGATGTTTTAGTAAGGGAGGAGCTGAGACCAAGGCTAAGACAGCACTAATCCTATCTCTACCTAATTACATGTACCAGTCAAAAATACTTTTGCTTGTATATGGAGGTTGCTTACTCCTGTCTATAAAGGGCAGTACACACTTTGAATTGAGACCAGTAACTATCCAAAAGGGCAGCTAGGTGGTGCAATGGATAGAGTGCCAAGAATACAGAGTGCAAGGCTTGGAGTCAGGAAGACTCATCCTCCAATTTCAAATCCAGATGCTAGGCTAAAGCATTTATATTTTATCCTTGAGGTCAGGAGGAACCACTTTTGAACAACAGAATGACATGGTCAGATTATTGTGTGGATGACGGACTAGATAAGGGAGAGGTTGGTAATGGGGAGACCTGTTAGGACCCTTTTGTAATAGTCTAAGGAAGATATGATGAGAGCTTGAATCAAGTTGTTAGTGATGTCAGTAGAGGGAAAAGTACTGGTTCAAAGATGCTGTGGAGGTAGAATAGACTTTGTCAACATATACGCAATTAAATTGGGTGAGAATGAATGACTCCACATGGGTCTAGCCATACTCTTCATAGGGAAACTTTATGTGCTGTTGGGAGTCAGAAAGAAAGAGTCCTCAGTCATGTCTAATATGTGGAAACTCAGTTTATTACCCTGGGAACATAGGTTCTAGCTGCGTGGCCCTGTACAAATCATGTAACCGTTTGCCTCAATTTCCTCATCAGTAAAATGAACTGGGAAGGGAAAAGCAAACAACTCCAGTATCTTTGGCTAGAAAACCCCAGATGGGGTCACAAAGCATCAACACCATTGAAAACAACTGAACAACATAGGCTATAGGAATAGAAGAGATCATCTATGCCAAAACTATTATTTTTTACAGATTAAGAAATTAAATTAAATCAGATAAGTAAAGTGATTTGCCCAAGGTCACATAGATAGTACACAGTAGAATCAGGATTCAATATAAACTCTTATTTGACACTTGAAAGCTCTTCACAACCTGACCTCTTCCTTATTTTTTAGACTTCTTATCCTTCCAAGTTCTCTATGGTATTGCCATCCAGTTCTACTTGCTCTTCTATGGGCACAACATTCCATCCACATTTTTCAAGACTTTGTGCTGGCTGTTGCCCTTCCTCATCCTTGAATTGCATTATAACTTCATCTCCACCTTTTGAAATATCTTGTTCTTTTATTTTAAATAGCATTGTTTTTCCCTAATTGTAAGTCAAGACAATTTTTTTGCATTCATTTTTACAAGATTTTGAATTCCAGATTTTTCTCCTTTTCTCCCTTCCCTCCCCTTTTCCTAAAATGGCAGGCAATTTGATGTAAGTTATAACTGCTATCATGTAAAATGTATTTCCATATTAGTCAGATTTGTGAAAAAAAGAAAAGATCAAAAGGAAAAAAAAAACATGAAAAGGAATAAATGGGAAAAGTATGCTTTGATCTGCATTCAGAGTCCATCAGTTCTTTATCTGGATGTGTATAGCATTTTCCTTCCAGGGTCCTTTGTACTGTCTTGGATCATTGTTTTGCCAGGAATAGCTGAGTCATCATTGTTGATCATCACATAATGTTGCTTATACTTGTACAATTTTTCCTGGTTCTGCTGATTTCACTTTGCACATCAGTTCATACAAGACTTTCCAGGTTTTTCTGATATCTGCATCTTTATGATTTCTTATTGCATAATAGTATTCCATTACATTCATACATCACACCTTAATTAGTCATTCCCCAATTGATGGACATCCCCTCAATTTCCAATATTTTGCCACCATGAAAAGGACTACTTTAAATATTTTTACACATATAGGTCCTTCCTTCTTTTTTAATGATCTCTTTGGGATACAGATTTAATAGTGGTATTGCTGCATCAAAGGGTATGCACATTTTTATAACCTTTTGGGCCTAGTTCCAAATTGTTCTCTAGAATGGTTATTTCAGTTCACCATTCCACCAACACCCTTGCCAACATTTATCATTTTCCTTTTTTGTTATGTTAAGCAATCTGATAGGTGTGATGTGATACTTCAGAGTTGTTTTAATTTGTATTTCTCTAACCAAAGTGATTTAGAGCACTTCTTTGTATGTCTTTAGATACCTTTGATTTCTTTATCTGAAAACTGCCTGTTGATATCCTGTGACATTTATCAATTGTGGAATGGTTTGTATTCTTATACATTTGACTCAGTTCTCTATATATCTGAGAAATGAGGAGGATTCAGGTTTTTGATCCACTCTACTATCCACTTCCATTTTATGGGAAAGTTTGTCCCATTCACATTCACTTGTGAATCACACTATGATTACTGTGTATTTACCTCCACCCTATTTTTCCTCCTGTTTGTCCTCTCTCTCTTTTCACTGTTTTGGTTCTGTCTACCACCTCCTCCTATTTGCCCTCTCTTCTATCAGTTCCCCTGCACTTACTTAATCTCTTCCCCTCCTATATCCTTGAAGGGTAAGATAGAGTTCAATATTCAACTGATTGTGTATATCATTTTCTCTTTGAGTCAATACTCAATGAGAGTATTTTTCTGATGAGAGTAAGGTTCAAGTAATGCCCATTGTCTACTCTCCTATCTTTCCTTCCACTGTAATAAGTTTTTTTTGCACCTCTTCACATGAAATAATTTATCTCATTCTACCTCTCCATTCCCTCTGCATCCAGTGTATTCTTCTTTCTTATCTTTAATTATTATTTTTATGTCATTCCCTCAAATTCATTTCATACTCATACCCTCTGTCTATTTATATTCCTTCTAGCTGTACTATTAGTGATACAATTTTTAAGAATTACAAATATCATCTTCCCATGTAGGGATATAAACAGGTCAGCTCCATTGAATCCCTTATGTTTTCTCCTTTTCCCTTTTTGGTCTTCTCTTGGTTCTTGATATTGGAGATCAATATTTTTGTTCAATTCCAATCTCTTTATGAAAGTCTGAAATCCTTCTATTTCACTGAATGACCATTTTCCCCCTTGATGTATTATGTTTGATTTCATCGGGTAGAAGATTCTTGTTTGTAGTCCCAGGTCTTTTGCTTTCTGGAATATCATGTTTCATAACTTCCAGTCCTTTAATGTTGCAGCTGCTAAGTCCACTATAATACTGACTGTGGCTTCCCAACATTTGAATTGTTTCTTTCTGTCCACTTGCAGTACTTTTTTCTCAACCTGGTAGTTCCGTAATTTGGCTGTAATGTTTCTTGGAGTTTTGATTTGGGGATATCTTTTTTTTTTTTTATAAATTTATTTATTTATTTCACTTTTAACATTCATTTCCACAGAATTTTTGGGCTCCAAATTTTCTCTCCCCTTGTTCCCTCCCCCCACCCCACAACACCGAGCATTCCAATTGCCTCCATCACCACTCCGCTCTCTCCTCCATCATTCCTCTCTGCCCTTGTCTCCATCCTCTCCTCTGTCCTGTTGGGCCAAATAACTTTCTATACCCCTTTACCTGTATTTCTTATTTCCTAGCGGCAAGAACAGTACTTGACAGTTATTCCTAAAACTTTGAGTTCCAACTTCTTTTCCTCCCTCCCTCCCCACACCCTCCCTTTGGAAGGCAAGCAATTCAATATAGGCCAAATCTGTGTAGTTTTGCAAATGACTTCCATAATAGTAGTGTTATATAAGACTAACTATATTTCCCTCCATCCTATCCTGCCTCCAATTACTTCTATTCTCTCTTTTGATCCTGTCCCTCCCCGTGAGTGTCGACCTCAAATTGTACCCTCCTCCCCATGCCCTCCCTTCCATCATCCCCCCACCTTGTTTATCACCTTGTCCCCCACCTTCCTGTATTGTAAGATAGGTTTTCATACCAAAATGAGCGTGTTTTTTATTCCTTCCTTTAGTGGAATGTGATGAGAGTAAACTTTATGTTTTTCTCTCACCTCCCCTCTTTTTCCCCAAACTAAAAAAATCTTTTGCTTGCCTCTTTTATGAGAGATAATTTGCCCCATTCCATTTCTCCCTTTCTCCTCCCATACATATCTCTCTCACTGCTTGATTTCATTTTTTTTTAAGATATGATCCCATCCTATTCAATTCACTCTGCGCACTCTGTCTCTATGAGTGTGTGCATGTGCATGTGTGTGTATGTAATCCCACCAAGTACCCAGATACTGAATAGTTTCAAGAGTTACTAATATTGTCTTTCCATGTAGGGATGTAAACAGTTCAACTTTTATAAGTCCCTTATGACTTCTCTTTGCTGTTCACCTTTTCATGCTTCTCTTCATTCTTGTTTTTGAAAGTCAATTTTTCTTTTCAGCTCTGGTCTTTTCATCAAGATTGCTTGAAAGTCCTCTATTTCATTGAAAGACCAATTTTTCCCCTGAAGTATTATACTCAGTTTTGCTGGGTAGGTGATTCTTGGTTTTAGTCCTAGTTCCTTTGACTTCTGGAATATCCTATTCCATGCCCTTCGATCCCTTAATGTGGAAGCTGCTAGATCTTGTGTTATCCTGATTGTATTTCCACAATACTTGAATTGTTTCTTTCTAGCTGCTTGCAATATTTTCTCCTTGATGTGGGAACTCTGGAATTTGGCCACAATATTCCTAGGAGTTTCTCTTTTTGGATCTCTTTCAGGCAGTGTTCTGTGGATTCCTTGAATATTTATTTTGCCCTCTGGTTCTAGAATCTCAGGGCAGTTTTCCTTGATAATTTCATGAAAGATGATGTCTAGGCTCTTTTTTGGATCATGGCTTTCAAGTAGGCCCATGATTTTTAAATTGTCTCTCCTGGATCTATTTTCTAGGTCAGTTGTTTTTCCAATGAAGTATTTTACATTTTCTTCTATTTTTCTTTCTTTTGAATTTTTTTGATTGATTCTTCATGTCTCATAGAGCCATAAGCTTCCACTTCCCCAATTCTAGCTTTAAGAATGATTTTCCACAATTAACTTTTGTACTTCTTTTTTTCATTTAGTCAATTGTACTTTTTAAGCAGTTGTTTTTTTCAAAACAGATGACTCTTCCCCCCACTCCCATGATTTTCTTGCATCCCTCTCCTTTCTTTTCCCATTTTTTGTTGGGAAATACACACACACACAAGCACACACACACACACCACAAATTTGTTTATTTTCAGTTTTCAACATTCACTTCCATAAAATCTTGAGTTTCAAATTTTCTCCCCATCTCCACCCTCTCACCACCCTCGGATAGTATGTATTCTGATTATGCTTTCCTCCAATCTGTCCTTCCTCCTATTGACCCCCTCTCTTATTCTCATCCTTTCTATTTTCCTGTAGGGCAAGATATATTTCTATTGCCTATATATCTTATTTCATAGTTGCATGTAAAAACAGTTTTAACAGTCATTTTTAAAGCTTTGAGTTCCACATTCTCTCTCTCTTCCCTCTTGCCATTTGTCCTCATTGAGAAGGCAAGCAATTGGTTGAAGATTATACATGTGTAGTCATGCAAAACACTTCCATAACAGTCATATTGTGAAAGACTAACTATATTCTCCTCTATCCTGTCCCACCCTCTATTTATTATATTCTCTCCTTTGACCTGTCCTTCTACCAAAATGTTTGCTTAGAATTATCCCTTCCCCCAATCTACTATCTCTTCTATCATACCCCTTTCTTATCCCCTTCTCCCTTGCTTTCCTATAGGGTAAGACAAACTTTCATGTCCAATTGAATGTGTATGTTATTCCCTCCTGAAGCCAAATCTGATAAAAGGAAGGCTCACTTATTTTCTCTCATCTTCTCCTTCTTCTCCATTGTGAAAGCTCTTTCTTGCCCCTTTTGTGTGGGATGATTTAGTACATTTTACCTCTCCCTTTCTCTTTCTCCTAGTACATTAATTTTCATTTTTAGATATCATCCCTTCCATATATATATATATATATATATATGTATATTAGATATAGATAGATATGTAGATATAGATATATTCCTTCCAACTATCCTAATACTGAGAAAGGTCTGAGTCATAAATATCATCTTTCCATGTAGGAATATAAACAGTTCACCTTTGTTGAGCTCCTTAAGGCTTCTCTTTCCTGTTTACCTTTTCAAGCTTTTTCTTGATTCTTCTATTTGAAAGTCAAATTTTCTATTCAACTCTGATCTTTTCAGCAAGAATGCTTGGTAGTCCTCTATTTCATTGAAGTTTTGTTTTGTCCCCTGAAATATTATACTCAGTTTTGCTGGGTAGGTGATTCTTGCTTTTAATCCTATCTCCTTTTACCTCTGAAATATCCTATTCCAAGCCTTCTAATCCCTTAGTGTAGAAGCTGCTAAATCTTCTCTTATTCTGGTTTCCACAATACTTGAATTGTTTCTTTATCACTGCTTGTAACATGTTTTTCTTGACCTGGGACCTCTGGAATTTGACTACAACATTCCAAGGACCTTTTCTTTTGGGATCTCTTACAGGAGGTGATGGGTGGATTATTTTCATCGCTATTTTATACTCTCTGGTTCTAGAATATCAGGGCTGTTTCCCTTGATAGTATCTTGAAAGATGATGTCTAGGCTCTTTTCTTGATCATGGCTTTTAGGTAGCTCAATAAGTTTTAAATTATCTCTCCTGGATCCATATTGTAGGTCAGATTTTTTTTTCCAGTGAGGTTCACAATGTCTTCTATTTTTTCATTCACATGGTTTTGTTTTATAATTTCTTGATTTCTCATAAAGTCATTGGCTTACATTTGCTCCATTCTAAGTTTGAAGGAATTATTTTGTTCAGTGAGCTTTTGGAAATCTTTTTCCATTTGGTCCATTTGGCTTTTTATGGCATTCTTCTCATTGGCTTTTTGAATCTCTTTTGCCATTTGGGTTAGTCTAATTTTAAAGGTGTTATTTTCCTCAGCATTTTTGGGGGTTTCCTTTAGCATGCTATTGACTCATTTTTCATGTTTTTCTTGCATGATTTTCATTTCTCTTCCCAATTTTTCCTCTACTTCTCTTACTTGTTTTTCTAAATCCCCCTTGAGCTCTTCCATAGTCTGAGACCAATTAATATCCTTCTCTGAGGCCTTGGATGCAGAAGCCCTGGCTTTGTTGTCTTTCTCTGGTTGTATGTTTTGATCTTCCTCATCATCAATGACATAAGAAAATACCTCTTCACCAAGAAAGTAAGAATCTATGGTCTGTTTCTTTTCTCTTGTTTGCTCATTTCCCCAGCAAATTACTTGACTTTTGAGCTTTTTGTTAAGTGGAGAGCTCCACAAGTAACCTCCACCCTAGCAGTAGCTGTTGCTGCCTTGTGGTTGGGGCCAGGGCTGGGGCAGGGCCAGACCACACTCTCTCTCAGACAGGTGAGAAACCCTTTCCAGTGACCTTTGAATCTGTCTTTGGTATTTCTGGGTTGAGAAGTCTAGAAACCACACCATCTGCCAGTGATTCAGTCCCCTAAAGCCTGATCCATCTCTGTCTGTGTTGGCAGTTTATGCCAAACTGTGCTCCACTCCCAGCCTAGTGCAAAAGACCTGTCCTATCAACCTTCCAGATTGTCTTGGTTCAGTCTGTGATTTTGTGGATTCTGCTTTTCTAGAGTTTGTTTAGAGTCATTTTTTACAGATTTGTTGAGGAGTTTGGGGGGTGAGCTCTAGCAGGTCCCTGCTTCTACTCTGCCATCTTGTCTCTGCCCCATCTCTTACATCATTTTTAAGTTGCCTTTGAAGCTCTCCCATGAGTTCTTTCAGGGCTTGAGAACACCTTGCACTTTTCTTTGGGAATCCATAAGCATTCTGAGGGTGTTGTCTTCTTCTGAGTTTGTGTCTTGATATTCCCTGTCACCATAATAGCTTTCTAGGGTTCAATTTTTTTTTTTTTACTCTTTTTTCCTCATCTTTTTTTTTTCCTTTGGCCTTTTTTCTTTCTTTTAAATCTGAGCTCTGCTCTCAAGGTGGAAAGAGCACTGTCTCAGGCTATTTGCCCTGGCTGTTTACCTGGTGCTGCATTGATGCTGCCCTGAGGGCCACAGGGGACCCTTGATTCTGGTGTTTTACTAAATGTGAAGGGTAGATGGTGGCTGGCACTGCTGGAAGATATAGGGATCTGGCAGTTTCCCTGCTGCTGAGCCAGGGTCTTAAAGCTGGTGTCTGGCATATGCTCAGGAGAGTGGGATATTTCTGCATTTCCCTGGTGCTACTCTGAAGTATGTAGCAGTCTGGCAGCTAGAGGCTGCCTGTTTGCCCAGGGCTATGCTGAAGCATATGGTAGTTCTCAGACCTGGGTCCTACCCATTCCCCTGGCTATGCTGAGGTATGTGGGGGGTCCTGGTGCTGGCATTTGTCTGCTCTACCACACTGGAACTCAGGATCTTCCACTGGTTTGCTGAAGTGGGGCTTACTACCACGCTTCATATCCTAAACTGCACTCCTCTTTTGCCCAAGTGGGAGAACTTTTCGGCTGATCTTCCAAGTTTCTTGGGATAAAAGATTGTTTTACACCATCTTTTTGCATGTTCTGCTGTTATAGGATTTATTTTAAGGCACCATTTTATGGTTGTTTTGAGATGAAAGTGAGTGAGTTATGGCAATTTGCTGTTTACTTCACCATCTTGGCAAAGAATTGGCATTCCCCAAACCCCAATTCTCACCTAGCTGCTAGTGATGTTCCTCTCTAAACTACCTTTTCTTCATTTTGCATCTATAGGATGTCCCAAATGTATTAGTGTATTTTTTTTAAAGTTAAGTAGTTTTAATGGTTTAGAAATTCTCTAATATCTTTGGGACTCCCTGTATTCTGCACATACTTATACAAGTTATATTCCCCCATTATAATGTAAGGTGCTTGAAGGGAAGGGGCTGTTTGTAATGGTAATTTAAATGAGAAGATCTTTCCCATTCCCATGTGACCTGCTTAAATCACATAAAAGCCTAAGTAACATGTGGTGGGAGAAGCTTGCTGAACAATGGAACCAGAAGGATGGAGCAGAGCTGAGAGGAAGTTGGTCAGGTTAGTCAGAGCTAGTAAAGTTGCAGACAAACAGGCAGCAAACTAGAGTGAGGGAGAGAGATCATTTGTGATTTGCTGAAGGGAGATGATTTGTGGGAAGCCTAGCAGGCGGAAGGCTTGAGGATGGTGTTGCTCTCTGTGTATATAGATTTTTGTTACTATGGTGAATTTGGCTTTCTGGTATTGGGATTTGGCTTTCTGGTGTCTGAATATAGGTTTTGATTATGTCTTCCATGTGGAGAGCCTGTTGTATTTCCTGATTTAGAATTGCTTCAGGACATTTATGACTGCCATAGGTGCTGTGAATACCACATTGGTGCTACGCTATTTCACCTTGCTCTTTATGCAACTAGTAGTTAGCACAGTATATGCCACAGATTCCTAATAAGTGTTTGTTGATTTATTGATTGATTCAAAATATAGAATTCTATCCACTACTCCTATATTGTCTTTCAGTAAGAGAGACTCAAAATGACATTCATGGTTTCAAACCCTTCCTGTACTTCTTTAAATAAAATAAGTAAAACATTCGAAAACCATTTTACCATTTTAATCATTTTAGCACCCACAGCAACTACTAGGGCTAAGAAATATCCAAAATGATCAAGATTGTCGCCAGACATTAGTCAAAAGACAGGGATTACTGAACTATTGATAGGAATTTAAGGTTTGCTAAATGCTTTACATACTTTTTCTTAACCAATCTGTGAGGTAGGAGCTGCTTTTATCCCTATTTTTCTTGTAAAAGTAGGGTCAATTGAGGCAATAGATCAAATAATTGTACCCCCCTTAAAGTGTCAATATACTGTCTTCTAATACCTTAACCAGGTGAGAACACTTCTGTATCAAATCAATCCATCATAAGTTTTAGACTAAGTCCAAAAAAGTTCTTGAACAATCTAAATGGCTTTGAAAGTCACCGGATAAACTAGAAAACAAATGTTACATAGGAAGTGTGTATGGATCGTTTGAGGAAACTTGGTTATGGCCTATGGCTCATCTATATTATGACAAGCAAGTTAGAAAACAGATTCCAGCTCTAGCATCTAGCAACTACTTCATTGTTTAACTCTCTTGCCAAGCCCTTGAAAAGGAAAAGTCTGAAAAGGGAATGGGGTCGAAACAAAGGGCCCAGGTCTTAGCTTTGGTATTTGTCTCTTCCTTTCCTTGACCAGAGGAGGATCTCATTAATTTTGGAGGATTGAAGGCATCCTAGTGATGCATTAGGAATAGAAGAGGCTAATAGTAGCATCTGCATTAGGAGCCAAAGATAGATTGATTTTGAGAAAAAACAGATTTGAAGATCTTTGAGAAGATGAGCAGAAAAGCTGCTGCATACCTAAAGGGAACAACTCAGAGACTACAATAAAAGTATTTCTAGGAGTGGTGAGTTGTATGCTTTGCTACATTTAATATAAGCTTGAGCCCAGTTTCCCCTGTACTCTGTATGTACTGGTGAAAGATCTTACTATATTATCTTAGAAAATATCCTTTTCTAAAAGCTAATTAAATCTGCCTGACTAATTGACATCAACTGATAATCATAGGTGGAAAGCATAATGATGGGGACTAGTGAAATACAGCATTTGAATACCATTGCCAAACCCTTCAGGCTACCCCTCAAGGACCCTAAAGCATGCAGTAGTCAAACTGTGAGGGCTAATTGGGGGAAACTGAGGTTTACAGAGGTTAAATTGTGTGCAATATCAAAAGTTAGGTCCTATGTCAGTGCTGAAACCCAAGTCCAACTTACTTGAAAGCCAGTTCTTTGAAACTTTACCACCTCAGCAAGGAAGAAAATGAAAAGAAGAGAGGGAAAGATGGGACAAGAAAGCAAGGGTCAAAAAAAGGAAACATGAAAGATCATTTTTAAAAAGGAGGAGGAATGAAATGAGAAAAAGATCATTTGGTAGTTATGGGCAGAATACCTCTCACAACATCCAGTGACATAGAATGCACAATCCACTCTCTGCAGCAGATAATTTTGACCCACTCTTATTACTCTTTCATGACCTCTGACTCTTATAGAAGGTCAACCAATTGTTTTTTAAGCAGCTACATGGAACCAGAGATGACAAAGCACTCAGCAAGAAGATAAAAGAATCTCTGATGAACCAGAAAATAAACAGTTGTGTTTTGTTTTAAAGTAGCAGCAGTGGTTTTCTGTGTTTTGTCAGCTGGTAATCCATGGGTGCAGGCGTCTTTTCTAATATCGTTTTTGGCTAGACCAGTTGCCAATTCAAAAAAATAAATGAAAAGAAAAAAGAAAGGAAGAAAAGAAAGAAAAGAGAGTGAGAGAATAAGAAAGAAAGAAACAAAACCTTCCTTCCTGAAGGTGTGGCAAAAACAGCATGAATCAGATAAGTGGGCATGGGCAGCAGGCAGGGGGAGAGGGGGAAGTTGGTGATTTCAGTTCAGATTCTCTCCATATAGATAGATGTAGGTAAGCTGTCTTTGTGGTAGTGGCTGGGAGCCATTCTGGTGGTTGGCTGGGACTGTATCTGCTGAATAACTAGGCTAGTCTCAGAGCCAAAATCCACAGAGTGGTAGCTGAAGAAGGCCTATGGATCATTTTTGCTGAGTCAAATCTCTCTTCAGGGACTCAGGAAATAAACAAGATTCTGAAAAAAAAGAAACCATCTTGTAGACATCTTGGGAAACAACGGCCAATAAAGATTTTGGTTTTTCATCTTTTTGTTCTTTCAAAAGAAAGTTCTGTCACTAAAGGGGTTCTTTGTCAACCCTCATGGCCAATGGAGCTTACTAGAGTAATCATACCATGGTGAAGATTTGTCATCCACATGCCCCATGTTTGGTCAGAAAGAGAAAGAGGAAAAAAGGAAAAAGAAATAAAAAAAAAGAGTTGAAGGGTTAATAAAAAATTAAGGAGTTCTACCCTACCGCTCTTCAAATAATAATTATGTGTAACAAACAAAGTAATATCAACTGTCTCTTATATTTGACACCAAGAACTCTAATGAGATTAAAAATCTAATGAATTAACAGCAGAAAAGACTAATTGCTAACATCTAACTTGTTGGCTTAGCACCCTCTCCCACATCATTCACCAAATTCTAATAGCAGGGTTCCATAAGAGGCTTGCAAGTGAACTCCATGCTATTTCCTACTTTCCCTGCCATGGAAAACCCCAAAGCAGAAAAGGTCTTAAGTCTAGAAAAGCAACATGCTATACAAAAGAGTAACAGAAGGAATTGGGGCAGCATGCGTAACATTCCACCACATCTGAAAGAGTCTATCATCCATCTAGGGCCAGTTTTGTCCATCCAGATGTCATTTGGGTAGATACTAAAGCCTGAAAAACCTGAATTGTTAAATGAGGGAGGAGAAAGATTCAAATGGTGATCAATAGAGGAGTAGAAATTTTTAAATGACTGAAAATTTCAAGAAGAAAACTCAATTAAAGACCTTAAGTATAAGTGGATAAACCAACAGCAAAGTTATTAACAACAAAAGGGTATGCTATACCCTCTACATGCTAAATCAGTTAAATGGGTGCAAACATCTATAAATAGTATAAAACAAGAAAAAATGATCACCTGATAAGACTGAGGACTCTGTGGATTTGCAAGAGAGCATGCAACCACTGTAGATTATTTCTGATGGGTTTAAAAAAGAAATAAGAATTATGAAAGCCAAAATTGTGACTGAGAAATCAAAAATAGTTGGCAGAACAAAAAAATTCAATCTATGATGGCAAGTCTCATAAAAAAATAGAAAGCATAATTGATTGGGAATACAAATGCACGGAAGTAAGGGACAATCTAAAAGAAAATAATGTTAAAAAAACTTTAATTTCAATACAAGCAAAGCATATTGATCTCAGACAGGATGCTTAGAGACAACTTAAAGATTATAATTCTCTCAAAAGAATACAACAAATCAAAAAACATGAAAATCGCAATGCAAGAAATAATACCAGAAATTTATCAGATCAACTGAACTCAAAAACCAAAAGACAATCAAAAATAAATTGCTTCCAGGGGGGAAAAAGAATAACAAAAAAGTGTTCCAAACTCTAAGATCCATATTGGTTAAACATAATGATTCCAATAACAAACAACAAATTCTGCTAGCAAATGGGATAAAGATCTTCAAATACAGAGGAAAGGAAATTTAAATAACACAGAACTATTCTTCACCCACCAGAAACTATGCAAAGGAATGGAATAATGTGTTCTAAAAATCAAAGAAACTGAAGATTTAAAAGCAAGGTGACATTTCCTGAAACCCTAAGCATAAACATGAATGAAAAAAGATGGACACTTATTTCAAAAGGGGTTGAATTAAAAGCATTCAGCAGACCTGAACAAATTATTTTTTTTCAAAAACTTTGGATGATAGAAAGCTAAAGAATAACTCACCCACTTTCATCTCATTTAGCAAGAAAGCTAAATAAACATAGCAATCAGAGACAATAATGCAATAATGTAATCCAATAAACATTTATGAAGTGCCTATTATGTGTCAGGCATTTGCAAAGCACGGTGGAGACAATAAAAAGAAAGACAGTCCCTGCCTATAAGGAACTCACAATCGAATGGTCTGGACAGGGAAGGTCTCTCTCTCTCTCTCTCTCTCTCTCTCTCTCTCTCTCTCTCTCTCTCTCTCTCTCTCTCTCTCTCACACACACACACACACACACACACACACACACACACACACAAACACACACACACACACACAGAGAGCAGGAGAGCTGGGGAAAGGGGAGATATCAGGGGTATCCTATGCAGGAGCATCTTATTCCATGGAGTCGAAGCCAGGAAGATCATCGGGTGCAAAGTGGCTGTCCACTTTCTGCCATATATGAAGGAAGGCACCGAGAGTAGTTTAGAACTCCACCCTCCATTCCTCCAGAGCAGAGAAGAGGCCAAGGGAGATCATGTTAATCAAGGCTTGAATTAGAAGCATGGTGAAGAGATCAGAAGTGATAAGCATATCCTGAGAAGGACATCTTGTTACTGGAAGTTGAAACCAGGCAGAGCGGAAGATGCAAAGTGGAGTGAGCCGTAGCATTCTTTCTAAAAGTACACAAGGAAATGAGAGTGAAAGAGACAGGCTTCAAACATCATGGTCTAACTTTCATGACACCCTGCCTAAAAGTGAATCATTGTTTTTGTGGGACTAAATAACTTGAGTTCAACAAGAGGGATGTAAAAGACTCGGAAAAAAGTCATGACCTGACTAGAGGCCCAGAGAGTATAGACTAGCAGTAATACAACAATAACGCAAGCAACAACAACTGACAGTTAGATAGCACTTTAATACTTGAATCATGCTTTGCATCCATTATCTTATTTTAGCTTCATAATACCCCGAGAGATCCCACACAGACAAAAAAATATTTAAAGTATCATTTTTGTTATTGCAAAGAATTAGAAACTAAGGGTGTGCCTATCAATTGGGGAAGCTGAATGGCACAGTGGACCGAGCACTGGGCCTGGAGTCAGGAGGACCTGAGTTCAAACCCAGCCTCAGAAACTTACTCTGTGTGACCCTGGGCAAGTCACTCGGCTCTGTTTGTCTCAGTTTCTCATCTGTAAAATGAACTGGAGAAGGAAATGGCAAACCGCTCCAGTGTCTTTGCCAAGAAAACCTCCAATGAGGTCAAGAAGATTTGGATACAATTCAACAACATTCAGTTGGGGAACAACTGAACTAATATAATGTAACATAATATACTATATTGTAATATAGTATAATACAATACAATACAATATAATAACTAATGATATGATATATAACTAATTATATAATATATAACAACATATAATAATAATAACTAGCTCTTATATAGAGCTTACTATGTGCTAGACACTGTGCTAAGTGCTTTACAATTGTTATCTCATCTGATGCTCCCAACAACCCTGGAAGGTAGATGTTATTACTATCCCCATTTTATAGATGAGGAAACAGAGGACAAGAGGTTTGACTTGCCCATGGTCATAAACTGATAAGTCCCTGAAGTCAGATTTGAACTCAGATCTTCCTGACTCCAGGCACAACCCTCTATCCGCTGTGCCATCTAGCTTCCTAATAGAATATAACTGTGCCATAAGAAGTAAAGAAAGGAATGGATTCAGAAAACATGGATTCAGGAGTACTTGAATAAACAGAGGCAGAGTGAAGTGAGCAGAACTGGAAGAACAGTTGATACAATGTAAAGAAATACAGCTTTGAAAGACTTAAGATCTTGGATCAAACAATAACCCATGACTCTATAGGATTAATAATGAAATATACTTGCCACCTCTTGATAAAGAAATGTTGAGCTAGAGATGCAGAAGGAGGGATACATTTTTAGACATGGCTATGGTGTGGATTTGTTTTGCTTAACTACGTCTATTGGTTACAAGGGAGGGTTGTTTTGTTTTTAATTGTAGGGGGAAGAGGAAGAGAGGAGGGCCATGAAGTGATGTCATAAAAAAATACCAATGAAGCAATAATTTTTTAAAAAGTATACATATAGTAGTTGCAGTAATAATGATTCATATTCACACAATATGGTAACTTTTACAAAGCTTTTTTTCCCCTAGCAACACTCTTGGGAAGTAAGTGTTATTCCCTCCATTTTATAGGAAGAGGAACTGAGGCTGGAAAAAGTTAAGTGACTTGTCCATGGTGACACAGCTAGTGTTAGAGCCAGAATCCAAGCCCAGGCCTCTTGACTTCAAGTTGTAATGTACTTTTTGCCATATCATGTTACTTCTTTAAAAAAAAAAGTGTTGTGTAGTAGCAGCAACTATAAGAGTAAGAGTCTTACAATTTCTAAATAATAGCTGTAGGAATAAATTAATTAAATTAAGTAGGGACATTTTGTTTCAATTTAGCAAATATGAATTGTGCAGTATCCAAAATGTAGTATCCAACATTGGTAGGGTGTACAACTAATTGTATAAGCCCTATAGCTAGATACACTTGTTGATCAGTGCTGTGACCACCATTTATTTATTTATTTTTAAAATTAATTTGTTTTCAATTTTCTATAATCACTCTGTGACCATTTTTTAAAAAACATATTTTGAACTTGGAGATTCAAGTTATGCCTACTAAAATTGCCAAATGCTACAAATATACTTTTTGTACCTTTTCTATGCACTACATATGCTATGCCAGGGATGGGGAATCTGAGGCTTTGAGGTCACATGTGGCCTCTTAGATCCTTAAAGGTGACCTTTAGACTGAATCCAAAAGGTTTCTTATCACTAGTCTATGCTTTTTCTCTTTTACCTGACTCCAAGAGACAGAGGTCCTGACATATATTTTTGCATTCTTTCAGCACTTAGAACTGTGATTTGCATGTAGTAGAAAATAAATGCTTATTAAATTAATTAATGTCAAATGAAAATAGAAAAGAATGGAAGGGAAGGCATTAGGTGAGGCTGAATAGGTTTGCTTCATTCCTGGGAAATAGATACAAGACTTTTAGCCTGAGTGGCTAAAAGTAATTTTCTTATTCATTGTTCCATTAGAAACAAGAAACTTGGGGTAAGGATACTAACTCTGATAACAGCTTTTCAGGTGAACTTGTCATTTTATATAGATAGTTTGTCAAGTGGTTAGAACATGGTATAATGAGCCCAAGGTTATGTCTCTGGTCCTCCATGAATTACTTAGAATTGTTCTGTTCTAATTATGTTTTGTATCCCCAACGCAACAAATAGCCAAGGATGAAAATGAGAATAGTTTAGTGCAAACATTCTCTGCTGCTAAAGGAAGGATTTAAAGCGAATGCCTATGGGAGATAAGTCAATAGTATCATCCCTATATTAAAAAAAAAAAAAAGGCTTTTGTTTCCCCTCAAGGCTTTCAACTTTCTACTATGATTCCATCTGACACTTGGTTTCAATTTTAGGATACCATTAAAATAATCTTGCTTAAATAATAGTGAGGGGGTAGCTGGAGTTTTGTTGGATTTTTTTAACCAAAAAAAAGGTGAAGCAGCAGGAACAGCAAAGTTGTCCCTTTCATGTTTGACATTCATAGGCTGTGCTAAAGAAAACATTTCTGGCATATTTTTAGACTTATTATGGAAAGTGGACCCTGCTGGGTCACATGGACAAGCTTCCAAACCAATAAGAGTCAGAAATGCAAAAGAAAAATACCCTGGGAAAGTTTCCTTCAGCTCATACGTAGCACAGAATATAGTGCATTCCCCTGTCCAGCCTATAATTAAGATGAAAGGCATGTTTCCCTCCAATTTGCCATCCAGTGGCATGGTTAGCATTCCATCCAGACTGCCATGGCCTGATTCTTCTAATGCAATGCCTTTTTTTTTTAAAGAGAAAACACACATTTCAGTCTTAAGGGTTTCATAGGATGAGCTATTTCAGCTCTAACTATTTTTAACTCAGAAGAAAACATATTTGAATCAACTATTTCTTACAGGAACTAAAGTATAGGTTTGTCTGGTCTTCAAATTCTGCCTGTCTAATTTATTTAAGGTACTTATTTTTAAAAAAAACCTTTTTGCTGCCATTTCTAGTGATGGGTGAAGCTAAAAAGGTTTGGACATTTTGGTATGTGCCCAGAAGTTCACATTTTTTGAGCCTCTTGGGGTACCAAAAGTTGGCCAGGAAATTTTTGAGAAGAGGACGGCCTATGATGGTTCTGATATTTTCAGATTCCACTAGGACTTGAAATGCTAGACTGGTCTTTTTTGTGGATATTCAATCCTTCCCTTCTTTGTCTACCTTACTTAAATCATTAAGAAGAAACGAAATAGAAGATATCTTTTGAAACTGAAATTCCCTCTTATTTTCAACTCTCTGGGCAGGCTTTAGCTCAGTAGCTGATTTTCAGGTGTACATGAATGTTTATGGAAAAATATTTTATACTCATTTATTTATATATTATTTATTCTCATTAGGGTATACATTTAAAAGCTTATACTTAGTCCTTTGAACATATGAAGAAATTCTTTCTTGGAGGTCATAAAAATTCATGGTCTAATTGGATTGAGCATCAGTGATTTCTTCACTGGGCACAATCAGAGAATCTACTCATGAAATTAAAGCAGGGTGGATTCATGGAATGGAAGGAGCGCTGTACTAAAAGTCACAAAAACCAAGTTCAAGTTTTGGCGCTTTAACTAACCAGATATTTGACTTTGATCAAGTCACTCCAGGGTTCAAGTTATCAAATCACAAAAACTAGAAGATTAGACTAGAGGAGGATAATAACTGAAATTGTGTGTGTGTGTGTGTGTGTGTGTTTCAGTTGCAACATGCTTTACATATATTATCTCATTTAATCTTGGCAAGCATGGCATGAAGTAACACTAGGTTTATTACCTCTTTCTCCCTCTTTTTTTCCTCTGTTGATGTCTTAGATAATTGCTAATGTCTCTTCCAACTCTCAAGTCCCATGAGTGAATGATTTCCCAGAGAATCAATCTCTGTCATAACAAATGTTGTTTATTTAGTCAGGATCCCCATGGGAAATCTTGCTTATTTATGTTTGTACCATTCCTATTACTTACAGGGCTATTTAATCAAGTCAATTGGCCCTAGAGTAGCTTAAGATGAATCCAAATTTTATGACATAACAGAGATGTTACCTTATCCTCATCACCTGAAACCTCTACAAGGAAAAAAATAATCATCTTAATTACAGTCTCTGTTTGGGTCAGGTGTCAGTTGTTCACAGCTATGTTTCAGTATCTTGAAATTGTTTCATTTACCTAACTTTGGACTACCCTGTTCTTGCCCATCTTCAATTATTGCATGAAACTCAGAATCACAGTATTTTTGAGTTGGAAGAGAACTCAGGTGGACCTAATCTAATCCATGCCTGAAAAAAAAATACCCACTTCCATACAGTAGCCTCTGCTAAATGGCATCCAGTGAGCAGTGGCTTGCTACTTTCCAAAGCATCCCATTTCACTTTTAGATAATTTCGATTTTTAAGGAGCCTGCCTATGTTTTCCTCTCTCCAACTTTTATTCATTTCTTCCTATTCTGTACTCTGGGATCAGACAATAAGTTTAATACCTCTTCCAAATGATAGTCTTTCAAATATTTGAAGGCAGCTCTAACATTCCCCCTCAAGTCTTCTCTTGTCCAAGCTAGCATCCTAATTCCTTCAAAATTATTCTCATATGGTGTTAATTCAAGACCTTAAACCATCCTGTCTTCCACTGCAAGTGCTACAGTTTATTCTTTGAACTGTGGTGCACTCAGATGAACAGAAGCCACCAAATATGATCTGACCAGGGTAGAATTCCAAAGACACACCACCTTCTTATTCCTTATAGTCAGTCTAATTCTTCCTTGGCAGCTTTCATGCATTTTTTCCTAGCTCTGCCATATGATACACAAATATCTTATTGTTCTCATTTGTCTGAGATACCATCTTCCTCTGAAATTCTATGAACATTTGGGTATATATACCATTTTCCAGACAGAGGAGTGCTATGAGACCCACATTTAGATTATAAGGATCCAGATTTGAATTCTGCCTCTGTTACTTACTTGTGTTAAACTGAGCAAGGCATCTACTTTATCTTTCCTTCATTTTCTTCATCTTCAAAATAATTGAGTCACACTAGCTAGTCTCTGAGCAGCTAGTGGCACAGTGGATAGAGAATATGGACTGGAGTCAGAAAGATTCATCTTCCTGAGTTCAAAATCTGGCCTTAGACACTTACTAGCTGTGTAACCCTAGGCAAGTCACTTAACCCTGTTTGCCTCAGCTTCCTCATCTATAAAATGAGCTGGAGAAGGAAATGGCAAACCACTCCTGTATCTTTGCCAAGAAACCCCCAAATGGGGTCACAAAGAGTTGAACATGACCAGAATGACTGAACATGTAGGCTCTACAGTTTCTTCCAACTCTAAATCTAGTGTCCAATGATCTTATCCTCAATGCAGTCACTTTGAGGCAAGACAATGGAAGAAGCATTTATTAAGCATTTTTTTGTGTTGGAAACTGTCCTAACTACTAGGCATACAAATAAAAGGAAAGGAAAGACACCCTCTGCCCTTGAAGAGCTTAAATACTAATGGGAAAAAACAACACAAAGGGAGAAAACACCAAAGGGAGCCAAAAGGGGCTTGGACAAAAGGGAGAAGGAAAGTACCCACTTGTGAACATGATATCAAAGTCCAGAAAACCAGAAGCAGAGCCAGGAGAACAATGTAGGCTGTCCTACCTGAGCATCTCCCCAAATGGAGCCCTCTACCCCTGAGGACCTCACCAATGGGAGAAGGGATATTCTGAGGTCAGAAGGCTGCAGGAATAGATGGATATTCCATTAGGAACAGGTGCCATGTTCTGAAGGAAGTTCCAAAGGGAGACAGCAGATGAGGCAGGGTGGCAAATGTGAAAAGTCAGAGACAGGAGGGGGAAAGGAGTGTAACTGAGAAGAAAAAAAAAAGAGAGTTGAGTTTTGTTTTGTTTTTCTATTAAATTCAACATTCTTTGAGCATCTATTGAGTACTATCATTAAGGAAGATAGAGTCATTGAATTTAAGTCTAAAAGGGCACTCTGAGGTCTTCTAGTCCAAACTTATTGTTTTATATAGGAAGTAACTGAGGCCCAGAAAAGCAAAGTGACTTGCTCAATATCACACAGCTGTTGATGACTTGTGTATGAATTAGATTTAAGTGAGGCCGAGTTGCTCAAAGCCATCAGCCTCACTTTCTCCTACAGAGTCATCAGAATCCAGTATCAGGACAAAAGTCAAAATGACTGGCAATGGTCTGGGATGCAGTGGATGACCTTGGCATCTTCAGTCTCTCACCAAACTACAGTGCCTGCTTCAGCTGCCTTCATGGCTGTTGGAACAAATTGTACTTATCTGCCTATTTTACCAGGGGAAGTCTTCACCTGCTTGGGGTGGAAATGTCCTTAACTCACTGATGGGTTTAAAGCCTCTTGGTTGCCTTTAACCCCAATTAAGCCTATTTATCAAGATGGTTGTGCTGGGGTGTGGCCACTGCTCTTCTACAGTTTCTTAGAGCCACAGGTGAGAGTTGGGCAACAGGTGGACATCACTTGCCACCGCCCATATCAGTGATCTTAGGCAAAGCATTTAACCTCTGGGCCTCAGTTTTTTCACAGTGAAATGAGGGTCTTGTGCATGCACAGTAGTCTCCAAAGTCCTTTTCAGCTCGAGTTATAATCCTGGGTATGATGTGTTATGTGAGTTGGTGGTGCAGAATCACTTCTGGCCAGTGGGAGGATCAAGATTACAGGGAGAGAGAGTAGAATGGGGAAGGGAGGGAGGGAGACAGAGAGAGAGAGGGAGAGATGGACATAAAGAGAGAGAGACAGATAGACAGAGACAAAGACAGAGACACACGCACGCACACACAACACAGATGAAGAGAGAGAAAGAATTTTCATTCCTTAAGCAATTAATAGAATAGAACAATGGAATTTTTATGGCCAGTATTAAGTCCAGGCTGTTGCATAAGGAAAGAAGCCATCTCTTGCTTAATGGTTAACATTAGGTGTGGGCTAAGTCTGGGGGACAATAGCGAGGCTCAGGTTAACCCAGCAATGTGCAACAAGAAAACAAAATTGCTCTGCAAACCAGTAATTCTCCTCTGCACATGGTATGTACTCTAGCCCTTATTGGCTCTACCACATAAACCACGGAAGAGAATTCCTTTTTGTTTAGCCTCATTACATCTAAAGTGTGTAAAGCTGTTAACTTACTATAGCAGAACAATTGATGCTCTCACTACCTCATTTAGATAAGATTAGGACTCAAAGATATCCCTGTTAATATGAATAGTCTATGTGAGACAAATTCCAGGAAGAGAAAGTTTCTTTTATGTAGGTTAACTTGCTTTCCTTTTTAGAACCCTGCCTCCAAACCCAGGTCCTATTCTGCAATCCTGGGAGGGAAAAAAAGTTGGGTTTTGTTTTGGTTTGGTTTTTTTAGTTGCTGTTTTTTAAGTACGAGTGCATAAAGAATGAGGAAATGATCCATTGTCCAAGAGATCTCAGACTATATCAGATGGCAGAGGGCTGCAAAGAAGGTTCTTAGCCCAAGACAAGTGGTCTGATTTCAATCTACTACATTAGGAGAAAGGTACAGCTCTAAGAAAGGTTTGAGAAAGGCAGTTTTTCTCAACTAGGTGTTGGAAAAATCTGGAAGTAGCTTGGAAAAAGTTTAAAATGCCAAAGGTGTTGCTCCCTATAACTTACTCCCTCATCACCCCAAGGACTTCCCCAAACTCTTTCCATATTCTAAGTTTACCTCTCTCACAAAGCCTTTCCTGGTGTTTCCAGTCAAAAATGATTTCTCTTTACTTTCAAACTACCACAGTCCTATAGGAACACAGATTTAGAGATCAAAGGGATCAAGAGACTTTTTTTGTTCACCCTCCTCATTTTACTTAAAAATACTGAGGACTAGTGAAGTTAAATGACATCCCCAAGGCCTCACAGGTAGCATATAACAGAATGAATGAAAAAAAATCACTTATTAAACTTTACTATGTGCCAATCATTGTACTCAGTTTGATATACAAACAAAAAAATTAAGACATCCTGGGCTTTCAAGGAGTTCACACTAAATGGAGAACACATGAAATGAAGTTCAGCTACTCAGAAAATGGAACAGTCCTTAAGAAATAGAAAATATATGGCAAGGCCCAGAGGCCCTTAGGTTTTATAAGTAGATTAAGTGATGATAGTGGAGGCATGGTGATAGAATAGATGGTAAAGTCTGATGTACTATCATCTCATAAAGAATGGAAATATAGGCTACTATCTCATTCAAGCTCCAAGGAAAAAGGGGAAGGACCTCCATGGTAGAAAATTAGGCCATCTGGGATATCATGGAGTAGAAAAGGGGACAAAAAGAGAAGGCAAGGGTAGTAGGGTACTTCTGTGGTGGTAGTTGATCACTTAGTTCCCTAGAATGTGCTCTGGAAAATCTAGGGGTAGGAGAGAGGACAAGGGAGGAAAGCAAGAGAAGTAGAGTACTTCTAGTTGATGGCAAAATGATAGCTGTTTCTCTTTTACCCAGGAACCCTGAGGGTCTTCCCCTCCCAGTTTAAATCTTTTTTTTTTTTTGGTAAAGGGTCCATCCCTTAAGCAATTACTTAAAGAAACCTATTTATTGAATGGGTATATCTCACTCAAAGTGAGAATGTGATAAGACCTTAGCCTGAAAGAACGAGGGTCTCACATTGCATACTGGGCCATCTCTAGCTGTCCTGATGAATATCAGGCAACTGGATCCAGATGGCTCAAGAGAAGAAAGTGATCTTGCATAGCCCTCCCTCACTCAAATCAAAGTCATCTGCAAGTCATGTCATCATCTTGATGTCATGGTCCTCTTGGGGAATAAAGGACAAACACACAAGTTCTTTATATCTCCAAGGTGACCTGATCCTCTCACTGCAATTCAAGCATTCTTTCTATGGTCCCTTATGGTTAACACAGAGGAGGCAGAGTCAAAATACAGCATTGATAGAAGTAGTGCAGTAGACCCTCTTCCACAAATTCCTTCAAAGAGACCTTGAAAATACACCAGACTAAATCCTGAAGAGGAAACCCTGAAAAAGTAAAAGCAAGCAATTTGTTTAGCCCCTCTCAGCATACAGAGACTGATAGACATCTGCAGATATTGGGGACAGGTCAGGCTAGGAGTATACCACTACAGAGCATTTCAGTGTACAGGGAGAAACTGGGCATCAAAACAAAGAAGAGGTATTAAAAACAGGCTAGAGCATATGCCAAGTATCTGTAATGGGGACAGGCACCAAATTATAACTTTGTAATCCAAAACTCAGTTCCATGTCACAAATCCAGGGCAGAATAACCAGGGAACCTGCTCATTTTGGAATAATGGCATTGCTGGGTAGAGAGGTCACTCTTTTGACATTGTTTTATTGTTTCTTGCTATCTTGTAGAGTTATTAGTTTCCACTTGCCCAATTCTAATTTTTAAGTATTTTCTTCCATAAAATTTGGAACCTCTTTTTTCACATTTTGCCAATTTTGTTTTTTATTGTGTTAATTTCTTTATTATGTGTTATGTCTCTTTCACCAAGTCGTTAATTTTCTTTTCATCATTGTCTTCCTTTCCTTTCATTTTTTTAACCTAATAGTTCCTTTACTACTATTATTTGACTTTGAAAATCATTCTTTTGCTCTTCCAAGAATTCTTGTTTAACCTGTGGCCAATTTCCATTTTTTCCTTTGATTCTTTGCTTATAATTTTTTACTTCATCGTTGCTTTTCCCCTTTACCGAGTAGCTTTTTACGATCAAGGTTTTATTGTTATTTTCCCATTTTTCCATCCTGTTTCTTGATTTGGAATTTTCTGTTGATGTTGGGCTCTATTCCTGGCATGGTGGGGTGAGGGGCTCTGTTTCAATTTTCAGGCTTTTTTAAACTGCTGTTTTCAGAGGAAGTTTTAGGGTTTGGGAAATTTTCAGTGTTTCCTAGGTGGCATGATCTAGGGAGAAATATGATCACTGCTCTCTTTGCTTGTACCCTGATCTTTACCCAGGAAGGGTCCCTGATCCCTTGAGATTGTGACTGATACTTCTCCTCAATGCTCCTCCTCCCTTCAGACCGGAAGTGATACTGACCTTCAGGGTCCTCTGATACCTTGGGGTTTGGTGTGATACTGCCCCTCAGAGCTTCTACTCCCTTTTAACAGACAGTGCTTTGTTATGGCCTTGAACAATGACCCAGAAGTGGATATGGGCAATGGAGTTACCAAAAATCATTTGGTTCTGCATCCAGTGCTATCACAAGGCTTTCCTGTAATCTCTTTCTAACTACTTTTTAGGTCTCTTTACTATCTCTGGCTTGAGAGCTCCCAAAGTTACTGATGCTTCTATTACTACCATTTGATTTTTATCACTGGTATTTCATCTACATAGCTTCTAGACCAGCTTCCTTTTCTGTGTCACAGAGTTCTCTTTCTGACCTCTTATGTTGTCTTGGGCTGGAAGAATCTCTAATCTTTCATTTTCTCTGGCACTCTAGAATTAGATTTGAGGTATTATTTTAAGTTGTTTAGAGGGAAGTGTTGGGAGAACTTGGCTGAGTGCTTTTCTATTCCACCATCTTTGATAAATGCTTGTTGATTGATGATATAAACCAATGCCAACCTAAAAGAAAGAAAAAAGGCTATAACATATAACTGGGACAACCTCAATGACCTCTATTCAACTGTTCAAAGAAAAAACAGGAAATAGATAAAAGAACAAATATCAATACAGACTGTCACAATTTTCAAAGGAAGTTTAATCATTGGAATGACCAAAAGAATTTCAGACATATCCTTGAAAATAAAAAAAAAAAATGTGGCTGCTAATGATAGCACCAGTTTATAATATTAAATCTTTGTAATACCTTACATGTTCTGAACTGTTATAACCCTTGGCTGACATATCTTTCTTCTTGGCAAGCATATCAAGTACTTGCTGGCTGAAGTTCCTTTGGTCTTCTCATTATGGCACTGAAAATTGATAGTATCATCTCACAAAAATGAGAATAAATGGCTAGAAATGCAAGTTTATAGAAAGCTTGGTGAGATACTCAACCAAGCAAAGTCATTCTAAGGTTATTTCAGGATGAAACTGCAAGAATAAAAAAATAATGAGAAATATCTGTAAAGATTTTTAATGACAATTTTTTTTCAGCTAATGACAACAGAATCAGACTAGATTACATATATATCAAGAAGGTCTATGCTGGAAGTGACATTACTATGAAGGTTTTGAGTATCAATTCTCAAGGTATCTGAAATAGGTATGTCAAAGTCAGGGGGAGGGTGGGGAAGCCAAAACTGGTTATTATAAAAGAAAATGTGGAACAGAGAATTACTACTAACTTATAACCTATTTTTCCACCTCTACAAAATTTCTATAATAATAATTTTACAAGTAAATTAAAAGAATCCTTGAGGAAGGTTTGAAAAGGGAACAGACAGGCTTTCATAAAAGATATTTGATAGCAAACCACATCTTTAAAGTTACTCACTTGACAGAAAGAAGGTCCCACTGTGCTTTCTCCCAATAAAATATTTCCCATGCTTGTGTCAAAGCCATACAAGATTTCTTGAAAGATTTTAAAAATGTCATTTTGTTTGATAACTCATAGAACATTATTAATATCCAACAAAATGTAAAATATAAAAAATGAATATTCATCAAATGAGTTTGCCACTGTAAAGGAGGATGCCTAGCATACAATCACAAAACAGCACAGACTTTCTATTAGAAGGAACGTCAGAGGGCATCTAATCCAAATCCTTCATTTTATAGATGAAGAACTGAAGTCATGTGTCCTGCTGAGGGATATTGCATAGGATCCAAATAGAAGAAGAATTTCCTATAGCATGATACTTCTAATGTTCCTGTTTGCACCAAAAGAAAAACTGCTAGTTGCATCGAGTGCTAGAACATAGCATAGCTTCCTAAATGAGACATATATTAACTTAAAAGGTTTGAGTCTAACTAACCACACAAGAAGAATCAAGTGGTTGAAGAAGGTCTGTTTTCTAGACAATGGGGGACACAGTCTGTAATGAGGATAATAATAAATGACATTTATGTAATATTTAAAATTTGTAAAACATTCTACATATGTAATCCTGGTTCTACCCAAACCTGAAGGAGTTTGTCTTAAGGGACAGTTCTGTGACTTAGGTACTGTGATTCCTGATTGGTCCTCTTTCCTGCCAAAGGGGACTGGCACTGACCCAAAGGTCATTTTGTATTTTCATAGGTTACTATGGTTGATAAAAATTAAATTCCTAGTAGCCAATATTCTGGTGATTCTTTTCTGTTCTCAGTTGGGCTGGTCTTAGGACAGCAGACAGTCTGTCATTGGCCCATACTTGAAGTCTTTCCTACTGACTAAATCCTGCCAAGAGCTTTTGTTCCACTGGCATAGCCTTTGAGAGCCCAGAGTCAGGTCCATACCACAATGAGGCATCAAAATCTGCCATGCTTTGGGGAAATAATACCATCATCACTATTTTAAGACTGGTTATATTGGTTAGTTCACAAACTGCTCAGGAGTTTAAAAGAAGGCATTTCTGAAAATGTGCCTAAAGGTTTCAGCAGAAAGCATTGGACAATGACTAACTAATTCCATCCCTTACTACACAGGGAAGGGCAGGAGAAGCAACAAGGCAGAAACACACAGCAAACTTGGAGAGACATTCAGTGGAAGGAATAAAATCATGCTTTCATTTTCTGACTCCTTCATTCTGATTGAGAGAGAACACAATGGTGAGACTAAGATAAAGGGGGCAAATAGTATATTCTAATTTTATTCAGTTAGAGAAAGGTAAGAGGGGAGCCAAGAACAGGAAGTCAGCTCAAGGCCTGACTGAAATGGTTAGCCAGTATTAATTAGATAGATAAAGTCTAAGTGCCTCATTAGAGATGAGTTCCTGCCTCTAGCTTTAAGTTGGCAGCAATATCTCAGCTTAGCTGCAGCGATGTCTATGGGGACCAATGGCTCTGAATGCTTTGAAGTACCTTCAAAAGGAACTCTAAGTTAAGTTGGGAGAATATCAACATTCCATCACAGAGTATAAATTTTTAAAAATAGGGACAATGGAGAATGTGAACTGATCATTGACCATAGACTGTCCTTTTTGTATTCTTATTATTAAAGGATGGAGGGGCAAGATTTCCTTTCAAAATTCAGCTGTAAGTTGTGAGTTTTATTACTATGCCTTAGGAATAAAAAGTCAGATTACATAATCCCAATAAAGATTGGTTTATAATGTTTGGATGACTAAATATTCTCAAAATTCAACTCTAAAAAGAATACAATAGCTTCAGTCTCACCAAAATGAACAAAAGCACCACCTATTGATAGTTTACCTGAACTGTGGACACATGCTTCCTGGGGTCAAAGGAGATGCTCAGCATTTATCTTAGTTAATGAACCAATGAGGAAAGGACCTTAGAAATCATTCAGTCCTGTTCATTTATTTTACAGATGAGGAAACTGGATTTCAAAAGGACTAAAGGATAATTGCCCCAAATCACCCAACTGGTAAAGCAGAGCTTTCCATTTCATATGCAAGACAATTGGGCCATATTGAAACAGAACAATTCAAGAAATGTTAGAAGATGGAACATAAGTAAGTGCCATATTAGTGACAGGGGACACCAAAGCTCTGAGTCTCTATAAGAAATAATCACTGAATCAGAGTAATTTGTCTAAATTTCTAGAGGAGGATTTGAGTTGAGTTTTGAAGAAAAGATCTGATTAGATAGAGGAAAATTTCAGGTTACAGAACACCTCTATTATCATAACTATCACCACTTGCATTTATATAGCACTAGAAGGCTTACATGCATTAACTCCCTCAGGTGCTAGTGGTTTCCCTTACTGAAATGACATTGTATCTTTAGAGAGTTTGGGCAATATTATTATGTTTAAGCATATTGTATCCTCTGATAGAATGTAAGTTCCTTGAGGGTAGGGAATATGTTACTTTTGTCTTTGTATCCCCATTTGCTAGCACATAGTTGGTATTTGATAAATGCTACTTTAACTGATTCCTATCATTTGAGTCTCAAAACAATGCTTTGATTTAAGTTCTGATATTAGGAAAGAAAAAAAGACATATTGGATGCAGGAAAATTATAAAATGCTATGCATGCTGCATTCAGGTGAGTATTCATTCAGAGTCACTGTAAAATAATTGATTTCACTGAAAACAGCCTTCACTGGATCCTGTTTCCAACCATTTTGTATGTAGACACAGCCTTTTGTGTTTCTATAGCCTCACACCCACCATCACTAATGCTCACATCCAAACAAATGGACTTCTCTGTTCTACTGGCACCATCTTTCAGATCTGGCCTCTTTTCCGGATATACACATTTGCTACCCTGATTTAGATCCTCAGCATCTTTAACCTAGACTGCTACAATCAGGCAGGTTTTTTTTTTATTCTGAAACCTCAGATTTACTAGAACATTCTATCATCTGATAGGCTTTGGAATAGAAAGGTAGCCTCAGGATCTAAAAGATAGGGGTTGATTCCTAACTAGGCACTAGGCTTAGAATAAGACTTGAGTATGAATCTGGTCTCAGATACTTATTAGGAATGTGATCCTGGGCAAGTCACTTAACTGATGTCTACCTCAATTTCCTCAACTCTGAAAGGAGGATAATAAATGTACCTATTTCCCAGGGTTATTGTAAGATTGATTAAGACAAAAATTGTAAAACACATAGCACCTGACAGAAAGTAAGCACTGTATCAACGTTAGCTGTTACTTGTCCTTCATTTTTGAAGAACAGTGACATCACAGGATGATGTCTTGACTTTTGTGTGAATTGGACTTAAGTGAGGCAGAATTGCCCAAAATAGGCAGCCTCGCTCCCTCTTCCAGAATCATAAAGTCTAGTGACAGGATGAAAGTCAAGATAACTGGCAATGGCCTGGGATGCAGTGGATTACCTTGGTGTCTTCAATGTCTGACTGAGCTCTAAGTGCTCCGTAGCAACTGCTTCAGCTGCCTTCATGATAACTGGAACAAATTTTTCTTATTCCCCCATTCTGCTGCTGCAGGAAGTCATCAGATGTTTGGGGTAGACATTCCCCTAACTCACCAATGGATTTGAGGCCTGTCAGTTCCCCTCAACCTGGTTTAGCCCATCTGCTGAAGATTTACAAAGGTGTGACCACTGCACATTCTACAGCTTATTGGAGCCACAGGTGAGAGTTGGGCAAGAGGCAGACATGAAAAGTAGATGGACAGCTCTGAAAAGGGCTCAGAAGATCCTCATGCAAGAGATGCTGGTCCTCCCTTAATACCATTTTACTACTATTCTTAAATATTAACTATTGACTACTATTACTACTACCACTACCTACTACTACTACTACTACTCCCTTGTAGGGTTGATGTGAAGATCAATTGAGATAATATTTGTAAAGTGCCTAGCACATAGTTGATGCTGTATAAATGATTACTCACACACAAATACAGTACCCATATAATATAAATATTATATAATATATAATTATATTGTTATGTATAATAAATATATACCAAAATTTAGGTATATCTGTGTGATATGTATATACACACACACAAAACAAATGCATAGCTACATATAATATAGATATACATATATTCTTATAAATTACTATTACCTTCCACCTAGCTCTGACACATACAAGCAATCTGACTTTGGGCAAATTACTTAAACTGTCAGTTCCAAAGGCAGCTCTCTCAAATTTACAGGTCACAGAGAAAAGCTCACTATACTAATGATATCATGGGTCTTCCAGTTTTAAAAAAAACATACTTTAGAATAATAAGATTTTTGTCTATTACACCTGAAAAAAGTAGGCCAATAAAACAACCCATATATGTAGAAAAGCAACATATGCATACAGGTCAAGGTGACAGACAGGTCTTCAAGTTACCAAGCTATGTTGTCAATGATTGTGAGTTCTGGAAATTAAATTACAAACTCTCCATGCTCCCAATGTGTCCCTCACGCCTACCACATTGTTTGGATTCAATAACTGTCAATAAATAAGAAAAATAATGGTACATATTGGTCACACATTTGCCAAATGCATCATTTTATGTTGTCTAACTTCTTAATACACATGTGACAGAGGAAAAACTGTAAATAATTTTATACACTATAAGAGAAAAGACCATTATCTTTCTATTGGTTGTCTGGAAAAAACATGTTAACACTTTTAAGACATTGTTCCAAGACACATCATACCATACAAGATTCATTTCTGATTTTTTTTGTTAGATCCTAGCTGCCCATTTCTAGGGCCCTAGCAGACACTTGGGGCACAAAGATCTACTGAGGTTGAAGGGGCTGAGAAAGGTAGATGAGCAAACATATTGAGGAAGAATATCAATAAATGAGGCAATTTTTTGTCCTTTAAAACTTCTATGTGGCTTCAGTGAAAGTAGCGTCGTGTTCCAATGTGGCTGAATGAAATAGCTCATCTGAAGTCCCAGCTAAGGTGAATGACATATAGACACAAGCATGAGTAGATTCTGCCAGGTAGAACTCTACTGCCAGGGCTGACTCCTGACTTATGTGCTTATCTTTTCATGGTGAAATTAACTTAAAATGATTTTTGGTTGTTTAAAATTAGAAATGCTCCAAGAAATAAATAGTAAGGATGAGTCTAAATAGGGACAACCACTGATATTTTTTAAAAATACACATTGTGGGGTCACATGTGTACTATAATTCCTTTGCCCATGATATTTTCAGTGGGAAAAACTGATCTCTTCATGATTTGAAACCCTTGCTCCAGATGAAAATAGTTTAATTAGTGATTAATTGGATTATGAAACCCTGGACAAGTTACTTTATTACTCTGAGCCTCAATGTCCTCATCTATAAAATAAGTGTAATAATAACAGATGATAGGTAGATGGAAAGATATATACATATATATACAGAGAGAGAGAGAGAGAGAGAAAGAGAAAGAGAGAGAGAGAGAATATTTATTAAGCACTACCTTTTTGCCAAATATAAAAATACAAACAAACAAGGCAAGACAGTTTTTGCCTTCAATGAGTTTGCATTCTAATTGGGAAAACAAATCATACTGGGAGTTGAAATATGGGAAAGAGAAGTGTTAGGTACAGGAGGGATATGTATTGATTACTTCATAAAACTTAAAAGCAAGACACAACACATCCAGAGGAAGAGGAACAGAGATCAGGCCATAGGAAGGCAGGTAAAAGAACTAAGGCTGTTTACCCTGAAGAAAGGAACACTTTGGGGTCATATGAAAACTTTCTTCAAGTATTTGAAATGCTCTCATAGGAAAGGATTACATTTGGTTTGCTCTCAGAATAGAGAAATAGGGGTAATGGGTAGAATCTTTAGAGCATTCATTTCAACTTGATGTAAGGAAAATACAGGTATGGATTGGATAAGTGAGTTGGAGAAGGACAAAGGTGGTTTAGTTGGTGGGAAGGTGGGACTGGCTATCAAATTGGAGAGGGATGCAGGATGAGAGCTTGATGTATTGACAGGATCCGATAAAGGTGTTTTTTTTTTTAATTTTATAAATGGGGAGATTAAAGAATGCTTGTGAGCAGTAGGAAAGAATCTTACTTTCCCGAGATATGGATGGGAGTTAAGATTAGAAAAATGAAGGGGGAACGATTGTAGGGACAAATTTTCAGAGGATATAGAGGAGGATGCAACCAAGGACACAAATAAAAGTGTTGGTATTAGCAACATTATTGTTGATATTAGCATTTCTTCATCAGACTAGAGTGAAGGAAGTGAGAAAATAGGGGAAGATATTAAGAAATTTTCAAGTATAGAATTGAGAAGATGGTACTCATGGTAAATGCATTTTAGCTTCTCAGTAGAGTATGAAATGAGTTTTATTGCTGGCTCCTTTCTGGAATTTTGTCTTATGACAAAATGAATTATTTTGGATCTCTACTGTTCTTCATAAGTTGTAGCCACTGTTTTCTGTGGAGTCTAAATAGTACTCAGACAGGGGCATTTTTCTTCCCTTCCATCTTTTTTTCAGTTTATAGCCCCTTTAATCAAATTTGAGAAATCTGAGTCTCAATCAGATTTACACAAGGTAAAAAAAAAAAAAAGACAATTCAAGAAATTTTTTTTAGACCTCCAGAGGCTCAATAACACATATACAAACTATTCCTTAGAAGTCTTTGACATTCAAATTCTCACTGATTTGTTTATCTTTGTACTATAAGAGATTAGGTTTATCTTACCCTCCAATGCCTCAATATAACCCAGGCAACCAGCATTTGTTTCACTGCTCAGTTGTATTGTTTTTAAATTCAGTGTGCCTTTCCCAATATCCTGGCTTGATTTGTTTTCTAGAATGAATATCTATTATGGGGGTGAAAAAAAGTGTGTGTGTGTGTGCGTGTGTGTGCGCGCACTGTCCCTTCAATATTAGATTATTCTTTTCATTTGTTCATCTAAGTCTGACCTCTGAAGGAAACTATTGTCATAATGCCCCTTATTGCACTATTTCTTCTGGATCCATATTTTTATCAGTAAAACATTTCTGAGTAGGGGGTGTATTGTAGATTATGTGTAAAAATTAAGGAGATAGCAAATAGATCTATTTGGTCAACATATCAAATCTAACATCAATTCATCTACAACTTAGTAGATATTTACAAGAATTGTCTGAGAAGTACAAGGGTTAAATAAATGTTCCCCATGGTAACAAAGCTAATAAGGGAAGTGGAACCCAGGAGTGGGATTTGAACCCAGGTCCTCTTGAGTCTAAGTTCAGTACTTTGTCGTCTAGGTTCTGCTACACTAGTCTGTTCTCTATGATTCTTCAAAGGAGAACAGTAAAATATAATTAGAGTCATACAAAATATAATTTGAATAATATCCTTGCACCTACAATCATAGATTAGGGAGGAATCAGCCTGGAAGCTGCCAAGTTTATTCCCACATGCAATACAGCCTTATTAAGAATTTGGAGTTGTGCAGTAACTATAGTTTTACACAAGCTTGTTTTTTCCTTTTATAAAAGCGCCCATACAGACCCCAAAATTTGCAATCAGTATCTGAAAGGAAAATAGATAGAGAATCCCAAGAGTTTTGTTAACTGGTTTTAGATGAGAAATAAAAGCTTTTATCCCATAGGTTATTTCAAAGAATTCATTAAAATAACTAACCTCCTTGGCCTTAAGATTTCTCACCTGCAAAATAAGGGGAGATGAACTATGTGGTCTTTGAGGATCTGTCCAGCCCTATATCCCATATTTTTATGATCTCATGATTCAGTTGTTTCAGAGAGCTAGAGGCACAGCCAGAGACAGGAGTCAGATTTACAAGACTTTTAAGGGAAATTTTAAAAGCAGGAGCTAATCAAATTGTTGCTGATTCACTATCCCATTCTTCTGTTCGTTGACAATACTAGGGGTTAAAAGGTTTATCTTCTCATGGGATTCAGGGATCTCCTTTCCCTTTTTCCAGGCTCAAAACACATGGCTCATTTCCTTCCCAATTCCACTTCTGTGGGATTCTCTTAGATCTTGGATGTAAGCACCGAAGACTTAATCATGATCTTGTTGTACCCAAGGGAAGGCCATAATAGACACCAGCCCATGCTATGTGCTTGCTTCTCCTTGCCATGTAGTTCCCATGGCTTCTCTTTGTGAAAACAACTGTTTCTGTGAAATCCCTGACTGCTCTGATAAAATATCAGTGATCCCTCCTGAAGCAGGATTTCTAGGTACAAATGATCTGCTGTTGGAAAAGGATAACGGGGCTCAGGGAAAGGAATGTGCAAACACTAGTTTGAGTTTTATGGAGGCTTTGGGCAGTGGAGGAACACTTTGGAGGAGCAATCTGTTTTCAGTCAGATGTGCCTTGTAAAAACTCTGCAGATCTACATTGGTAGAGGGCAGTTTCTCACTAGGAATTCCCTATATCAGTGAAATCATATCTAGTATTTAAAGAAAAGTGACTGGGAAACAAGTTAACGAAAGACAAATCAGCAATAAGAAAAAATACTTCAAAACATAAATTAAGAAGCACTAGGTATTGGAGAAGAACGCTTGAGTTTTCATATTTGATGAGCAAATATTTTTCAATAGTTTTTCCTGGTTTACATTTGAGAATTTTTAGGAGAATCACCATTTGTTATCAGAAAAAAATTCAGAAATCTCTTTGGAACATGAAGTTTTGCGTTTAAAATAATAATAGGAATGTTTAAAAGACAATCTTATTTCAAAAGTCTTTATAACCCTTAGCTATGTTTTTAGCTAAGTGAGGCCAAGTCTTAGGAATGCAAGCTAAGCTCAAACTCATTAGTAAAAGACATCTCCCAAGTAATTAAACCCAGCCTAAAGTAAATTTCTGAATAAAAGTGTCTTGTCAACTCAACTTCTAATTAAGGATAAGTAAAAGCCCAGGAGGAACAAAATCTCAAGATTCATTTTCAAAATAATGACTTCTCAATTCTAATATTGATGGGTTCATTCCTGAGGCTTTTTGTTCCAACCCCAATCAATTCTGGTCCAAGACTTTTGGTCAAGTGAGAATGAATATTTGGGGGGTTTTTGTAAGATAATAAGCTATCAATTAATATGTGTACATTTATAAGCATTATGTTCACACTTTGGAGTAGGTGCTATCTGTTGTTTTCTACCTGCAAATAAAGTGACAATTAAAATAAAATATTTCTACCCACCAGTCCTCCATACCTTAGTTTGTATTTATCACCAACTCCTTTGAATAAGTTAACTAGTCAACTAAATTCCTGGCTAGTAATTTTTTCAAATGACTGACCGTTAGTAACTGGTTAATGAAAAGTCAGTTCAGTCATAAAGACTGAACAGGTTATACATACAGAGAGTCCTGATCTATTAATTTAGATTTCTGAATGCCACACTTCAGTGGATCATCATCTTCTACCAACTTAGTTTTGCAACAACTACTTCGATTTTCTAATCAGACTAGTCCTCCCACTCTTCCCCAAGCATGTCTTGGGCAATACCACTTTTCCAAAAAGGAACCACCTTGAGCGAAAGGAGAGGCTTTGACTAAGGAAGGATGGAAATGTTCAAAGAATACTGGATTTCTCATCTTCCCAGAAGCTAAATGGTGTCTACAGATCTGCTTCAGAAGCTGAGGGTAGATGGACAGAGATTCCCTGTACTTCAGGGGAATCTTCTTGAATGCCCTGTGAATGGGAGTTAAGGATTTCAAGCATACTGGGGCTATGAATTTTACCCTTTTGCCACATGTATTTTCTGAACCTCAGCCCACTTTCCCCTGGACTCCAGATATACTTCTTGGAAAGTATGTCATAGATTTTGGGGGGCACATTTGTACCAACTGTTCTTAATGTACTTAATTAGTACCTAAAAGCTACTTAGGGCTGGCTCCTTAAGTCTGGTTCTCAACTGACATTGTTAGGATGAATCACACCAACAGAGGTTCAGTCCCTAGGCATTACAGAATTACTCCCTGGGACTCCTCAGAATCCTGAAGAGGAGATGTAGCCAGCCTTATTGGAGGAACCTAATTCATTTGTTCAAGTGAGAGCTGGGATAAAGATACCGCAAACTTGCATGGGTTGTACTATCACAGTACCTGACAAATAGTGGATACTTAATGCATACTTGTTGAATGGATAGGATATCTAGTCATTTTGGCATCCAGATAGAAGTATCATAGAGTTGCATTTATGCAAATCCAATATAATTCAGTTGAAAAGTGAAAAATTAACTCAAACCAAATATGTGATATCATGTGAATAAAAATAACTGGTTAGTTGATTAGATTTCACTGTATTTAATTCTCCTTTCCCACTTCCATATGTCTAAACTGATTGGTTGTCAGTTCAAATAAAACATGAATGCTGCATATCGATACTGCCAAATGAAATAATGTGTGGGAAGGGCTTTTTAGGCCTTAAAGTACTGTACAAATATGAACTGTCACAACTTCTCCTCCTCTTCCCCTTCCTCCTCCTCCTCTTCTTCTTCTAATACTACTATCAATACCACTAATACTATTATTACCTACTACTACTGTTAAGACAATTTAGTGAGAAAGGCTGTCCTTAATCTGAACAGTTTGGCAATGAGTCTAAAAATGTTCTAGGAGTCTATATGTACTCTCTATCATTAAAGTGCTATGAACTGATTTTTATGTATATTTGCATATGTATGTATATATGTGGATACACACATACATATGTATAGTTGTATATGTACCCTACTACACACATGTCATGTGTGTATATGTACACACATATATGCTGTGTTTATATGTATATATGTATGTATGTGTATATATCTTACCAATGCTTTGTTCCAGTATTCTCTAGTCATCTCAGTCCCCTTCTACTAGTACAGATTGAATCCTTCCATTCTAGGCAAAAAACATTAGATACAATGATGACTGAATCTGATAAAGTATGTGATATTCTGTCCCAGTGGCACCCTCTTCCCCACCATATGCATATACACTCAAACACACACATATACACAAACGCGCACACACACACACACACACACACACACACACACACACACACTCCAAAAAACAAACCTTTCCACTGTGAGGAGAGACAGATGTTTAATTACCCATTTTCTAAAAGTATCACTGATTTTTTTCAGTAGCTAAATGTTCAGGATATTTGTGGGCGTATATGTGTATGACCATTTCATTTACATTAATTTAGTCATTTTACATATTGTTATTTTGGTTTGCTTCTTTCATGATACAACACTTCATACTTCCCATAATTCTCTGAATTTCACAAATTTGTCATTTTTATTGAGCTTCAGTAATTCATATAGCACAGTTTTTTCAATCATTCCCCAGTTTATGAGCACTGTGTGCTACTATCAATGTTTTGGTATATATTGGCAGGTCAGTCAACTGATAAACAATTATTAAAGGCCTGTTAAGTATTAAGCACTCTCCTAGGTGCTGGGCATACAAAGACAAAAGTTAAATAGTTCTTGCCCCCAAGAAAGAAAATTATGTTTTATTTTTTTCCTCACTTGGGAAGAAAATACATGAATTGGTGCACACAAAATAGATATAAGCTAATTATGAGGAGGGGGCACAAGCTTGGGGAAATCAAGAAAACTTCATGTAAAAAGGTGATTCAAAAAAGTGGAACTGAGGAGGGAGTGCATGCCAGGCATGGGGGAGATACAATACAAAAGCAAGGAGACAGGAAGCAGAAAGTCATTTGAGTGAAATTAATAAATGGTGGTAACATCACAGGAGGTGACATTTATGATATGACATGGTGTGATGGAAGAAACAACCACCAATATGAACACAATACAAAAATCACACCTCACACAGGAGGTGCAAATACCCATTCAGCTCTCTGGGTTGACCCACTCATTCCAATCTGCTCTCATACTATATCAAGTTCAAGTTTCCAGAGATAGACCACTACCACCCAGTTATAGTCAAACTCCTTCTGGATCTTATGGATAATCCTGTTCAGGGGAAATACACTTCACTCTGTCACTACCTTATCTCTTGAGCCTACAAAAAATGAGTGTGAAGAAAGTGAGAGAGTGGAGGCATTGATTATAGAAAGCTTTTTTTTTCTAATCGTATCAGAATACTCAATAAACTCCAATGTAAAGCAATTGTTTGTAAGATAAAATATAAACTCTTTGGTATAGCTTTCAAATCCCTTTACTATTTAACCTCAACCTCCCTTTCCAGTCTTTCAAGACATTATCCCCCCTTTCCAAATGCCCAGCCAAAGTGGTCTTCATGCTGTCATTCATAAGCAGTCATCCATCTCCTAGCTCCCATTGGATTGTAAGTTCCTTGAGGGCAAGGGTTGTATGTTCTTTTTTCTGTATTTGAATCCCTAGCACTTCACACAGTGTCTGGCACATAGTAGGAACTTAATATATGTTTACTGACTATTGACTGTCTTTGCATAGCTCACCTCTATATCTGAAATGGGCTGCTCCTCCCCCTCTACCTCTTAGGAAGCCTTTGTTTCCTTCAGAACTCTGCTCAAGAGTTACCTTCTTTGTGAAGCCCTTAAAGAACCCCAGCTGCTAGTGCTCTTCCCCAGTCAAAATTATCTTGTATTTATATTGCTTTCATATCTGAAAGGCAGTAAAGACATAGGTAACAAAGAACTGGCCTCAGAGCCAAGAAAATGTGAGTTCAAGACCTACTTCTGCTGCATACTTTGAGACTACCTTCCATCTATTCTGCATGTGTATGTGTGTATGTATATGTATACAAGTATACATATGTATATATACAAAACTACGTACATATATATTTTATGTGTATCTGGTTATTTTCATTTCATCTTCCTTTTAGAATGTGAGCTTCTTGAGGACTGGAATTGTTTGCCTTTCTTGGTATCCCAGCACTAAGCACAGTGCTTGACACATAGTAAGAATCTAGTAGGTGCTTTCTAACTAATTGACAGTACTCCCAAGGAATTCCTGCTCTTCTTTGCTTTGAATGAGATCACCATATCTGGTTTGCCCTTACTCTGGAGATGAAAAAGGTAGCTGGGTACTCTATATCTAGGCTTCCCATTGTCATCAGTCCAACATTTCTCCAGATTCCATCCTTCCCCCAATTGCAAAGATTGTCCCTTTCTTATGCTGTATTTTGTATTATAGCTATTTATGTGTGTGTCACAGATTTAAGCACCATTTGTACATAAGCTGTCTTGTTTATCCTTCCATTTCCCCCAGTGCCTAGCACTGTGCTTTCCACATAGTTTATGTTTAATGATGTTTATTAAATTATGTTGAAAAGGTCATTCATTCCACAGTGGTGGAAAGAAGATACTAGCTCCCAAATGAAAACCCAAAGTTACTGACTTGGAGAATTAGAGGTTCCCCTGAGCAATGACTGGCATGTCCAAGGTCAACAGTCTGGAAGTCAAATCTGGAAGTCATGTTTTTAAAACAATTCGGAAAAAGAGCAGTGATAGTTTCAAAGTCCCTATTCATTTATTTTCTTCTTCCAGTCAGAATCTGCTACTTGTAAAGACACTAAGAATTATATTTTGTTATATGAAATAATTTTATTGTAAAGAGTCACTCAGTATGCTCATTTGAGTAAATAAGGCACAACTCCACATTGAACTTGAATATGAAATCAGAAAAAGGAAGCCAAGAAGGTTCTTATATCCATCTCTTATTTCTTAGCTGTCTCTTCATTCCTTTACATATTGGTATTAGGATTGAAATGCAGAGTAAACTGATTGGATCACACAGGATTAGAAATATCACTAGTAAGGATCTGATCCTGGTCAGAATGCATGTCAAGTGTCAGCTTGTAGTCACTACCTCTATTTTCTCCTTTCTCAATAATGAAGATCTCAGAGACATATTCAACATCAAAATGGTAACAAGTCATTGACTGGGTGATAGAGAGACCTAAGGTTGGGCAGATCAGAAGACAAAGCCCTAAAAAATAAACTCATTATTGCCTGGGGAATTCCTGACATCACGCTTTCCCATTCCTTTTCCCATCCACTAAATAAAGATGTTTACTAAAGTGCCCACCATTGTCCCTTTTCTCTTTATACTCTCTCCCTTGATCTCATCTACACCTTTGATATATCAGAATAGATCAACTAAGCCAGCTACTGTCTGGTTCAATACCAAATTTCTAGAGAAACAGATACCTGAAAGACATCCTCTAATAGCAGTTGCTTTGCTCTATTGGAAAAAGGAAACTTCTCTGCAGGTAGCAATATTCCCCCATCACTCCTACTTCCATTAGAAGGCAAGCTCCATGACAATAGGTATCATTTTATTCTTTAAATTTCAGTCATTAAATTAGGTATTAATTCTTACTAAGCACCAGGAATTTTACAGTTCATTCCCTCACCTAACACAGTTCATGGAGGGGAACAATATATAAAATGCTAAGAAAAGGAGGAAGGGGCCAGATTTTGAAGACCTTTAAATGCCACACAATTCTATCCTGTAAGTAATAGGGAGCCATTGGAGTTTATTGAGCAGGGTATCTCTACTACTTAGTACAGACACTAAGTATTTAATGCATGGTTATTGATTAACAATTTGATTGATTGCCTTCATGATTACTTTCTCTGTCAATTTACTTCTGAAATGTAAATATTTCTGGGCAGGAAAAATATATTAGATCATTAAAGGTTTTGTGTGACCAAACAGAGGAGAATTCTCAGCACCACTTAACACATTTCTCAAGCCTCAAACCCAACACCTTGACTCCTGTCATTTTCAGCAGGTGAATTCACCTCCTGCTTTACTGGTCAAATAAAGGATTAGCACCCACAATTTCCTTCATGTCTCTCAAAAATTTTCTGTAACATACCTTCTTTAATCCTGTGCTATTTTCTGTGACAAAGCATCCTTTTTTTTTTTGCCAAAGCTAACTCTCCTTCCAGGGATCAAGATATGATTCACTCCCATGCCCTCTGGGATTCTGTACCTTCAGTCATCATCACCCTGTATTATGTTTTCAATCTCTCCCTTTCAAGTTGTCCCTCTCTTTATGTGAACTCTAGTTTAAAAATCAAATATTATGTGGAAGTATATTTAAGACTCTTTTTATAGTTTTAGGTAGAAATATTTTATATTTTATAATTACATAATATAAATTTTAATTTGCAGTTTTTTAGGCAAATGTTATCATTACAGTTATTATACACACTTAATGAATAGATCTAAAATAATAATGAGTAGTATGTTAAATTACCCCCACATTTGTTATTTCTGTTGAAATGAGTTTGCAAGAAAAAAAAAAGCAGTGGGAGCTACTGCATTAGGTCATTGATTCCAAAGAAAGAGAATAGCAATAAGGAAATTGTCCAACCATATTGATTACAAAAGAGACTGAGGAGGCAACTGACTTTTAAGAGAGTAGCTCCAATCAAATAGTGGGAGAAGAAGACGTATTGTAAGATGATGAGCAACTAAAAGTAGAGGAAAAAGGAGCAGTGAGTATAAACCACCCATTCCGGGAAGTTTCTTAATAAAGGCAAAATAGGGTAAAGAGAAAAAAAAATTGTTGCTTAAGCAATTGGAGTTCAGGAGGGATGTTTTATTATTTTTCCTTTTTTTCATTTCTGTATTTTGATTTAAAACAAGAATAGCTACTGTTAATCTAGTCCTTACTATGTGTCAGGCACTATGCTAAATACTTGCAAATACTATCTCATTTGATCCTCATAACAACCCAGGGAGGTAAGTTCTATTATTATTCTCATACATTGATGAGGAAACTGAGGCAAAGAAAGGTTCAGTGACTTCTCCAAGGTCACACAGCTAGCAAGCATGTGATCCTCCACTGCACCACCTGGCTATGGAATGCTCACTCTCAAAAATATGTAATAAAAATGTGTAGAATTTTATAAGCTGAGAGATGGAAATCCATTAAAAAATTAACTACCTAATCAATCAACGAACATGAATAGCTACTTATGATATGATATTTACTTTTCTTCAGGCTAGTGACAAGTGGTGTATTAAATGATAAATGTACTTAAAGCTCATGAGCATATACAACTTTATTTTTTAAAATGTTTATATATAAAGTAATTTTCTCAAAGAAAGAATATCTTCTAATGTGAATTTCTTCTCTTCCAAAACTGATATACCAGCTTCACTCTCAAAGAAACTCTGCTGATTAGTTTAGCCAACCAATGTATTTGAAAATCTTCTGAAGTGAAGAATATTAATCTAAGTAGAGGGTGTTTAAATTAAAAAAACAAAGCAAAACAAAATAGCCTTACTAATGCAATGGGAAGCAATATAAGATGTTTTGCAATATAACATTCGTGATGGTCTAAGCTAATTTTAGGAGGATTTATACTGTGCATATCAAGGGATTATGGTTTTCAAATAGCCTAACACTTGTGCCCCTAGGAAATAGTGTTCAGAACATCTTGATCATATGATTACACAGCTGATGGTTTGGAAACAATTTGATGACATTAAAAAACTGCAAGAACAGATTGTACTTAATCAGAAGTGGTCAGAGTGATGTAGTCAGTGCACCAACACCCAAATCATTATGTACATAATCGTGATGGATTTGAATCACTTCAGAAATAAACCTATAATACTTTAAGCATGCATGTGCTTGTTGTGACAATGTATTTGTAACATAATTGGGCAGTTATTTACTGTTTAAGGTGAAATTAAATAATTTTTAGTGCAAACTCCTTTGACCATCACCCATTAAATGGAAACCACTGGCATAGTGGATAGAGCACTGGACATGTAGCCAGGAATAAGTTGGTTAAAATCCTACATCATACAGTTATTAACTATGTTTCCCCCAAGCAAGTTATTTCTCCTTTCTGTGACTCACTTTCCTCATCTGTAAAATGAGAGGATTGGATTTGATAGACTCTAGAGGTCCTTCCTAGTCCTAAATATGACAATCCTTTAATTCTATGAAATTCTTCTCCTTCCAGCTCTCTAGCTATATACCCACCCCATTCTTTTCACTTTCTCTATTTTTCCATGTCTTTTAAAAAATGGAAATCCATCAAGACCCAGTACTCACCCTTCTTCTTTTTCTAAATGCTATCTTTCTTTCGGTGGCCTCATCCACTCCCAGTACTTCAACTATAAACTTTATTCAAATGATTCCCATATCCATATTTCAAACTGTATTCTCTCTCTGATCCCAGAGCACTTATCCTGGATTTCCAACTGCCTATGAGACATCTGCATCTGTATGACTTTGCAGCATCTCAGGCAAACTCATAATCTTTTCCTCAATGATTTCCTTTTTGTTAGGGGGTAAGTCATCATTGATCCTATCCTTCCTTGAGCCTTTGGCACATATCATCAATTCTGCTTCCCCAACACATTATAGTGTGCCAAGTCCTTATTGGCTAATCCATTGCCGTCACTTCAGATGGAATTACTTAGTCTCCCATCTGAACAATGGCTACTGCCTTTTATCTAATCTTCCTGACATCAGTCATTCTTTATCACAAGTCTTCTCCTCTTCAGGTTAAATACCCCATTTCCTTCAACTGAAACCTGTATGAGCTATTCTCCAGTTTCCCTCACCTCTTACTTGTTCTCTTTTGGAAATGTTTGCTTGTTAATGTTTTTCTTAACATGTGATGTCCAGATCTGAACACAATTCTCTAGATACAGTGGGAGCAAGCCAGGTTAGAGAAGAGCTTTGCTTATTTTGAATACTATGTCTCATTTATGACCTGATAACACATTGGAAGTCACAGTGGGGGAGAAATGGAAAAATGATTTGTTTAGCAAATTTAGAACGATCTCAAAAGTGAATGATGAACTGGTATAGTCCTTAAGGTCATATAACATATCTCCTCTTTTAGAATACTTTCACATCATGGTCCTTTGCTAGCACCTCTTAAATTCCCAAACAATGGATAGATGAGTAAATGAATACATTAATAAATGCCAGAATTACCTAGAAATCTAGAGTTCTATGTTTATGAAATCATAGATACAGACTCATAAGGGAATTCAGATATCATCTAGTCTAACCCTTTCATTTTACAAATGAGGAAACTGAATTCCATAGAGACAAAGTGATTTGCGCAAGATTACCTAGATACCAAGTGGTAGAAGTCAGACATGAACCCAGGTCTTCTAGTTTCAAATCCAGTATAATTTCATATTCTAGTGTCCTGGACATTGGACTATGTTCAAATAATTCTGAAAAGAAAGTTTTTTTCCTGAAATGTCTCTGGGGGTGAGGAGGTGGACCTCAATGTGTTTTGGATTCATAATTATGTGGCAGAGGAAGCTATATATGATTGAATCAAAAGAGGACAGCCTTACACACTGAGATGTAATGAATCAGATATGATTCTCATTTACAAAAATCCAGACAGTCCAGAGAATTATTTCAATTCAATTTGGTTTTATTTAACCAACAACTCTTGGATGACATAGTAGTCAAATCAGTTAATGTTGAGGTGAAGGGTAAAGCAATAAGTATTTTAAAAGTACCTACTATGTGCCAGACCCTGTGCTAAATGCTTCACAGATGTCATCTCATTTGATCTAATTTTTGCTAATGTGATTTTAGACTGCAGTGAGAAACAGTGTCCAAGACATGGGAGATAGTCTTGCCATACTGTGCCCTGGTGAGAGCAGACTTGGAGTATTGGATTTGGTTCTAGATGACACATATTAGGATGACACATTTAAGAATAAGATGGTAAGCATCCACAGGAAGAATACAAGGAAAATGAAGGACCGTATTTGTAGAATATAATAATCAGTTGAGGAACTGAGGATGTTTAGCCCAAAAAAGAAAAGAATTAGGGAGGGTGTGTTGCTCACTCCTCTCATGCAAGTTGGACTAGTTTTTCTTTAAAAAATTTTGAAAACTTTTTAGAGATTTAACTGGCTCAGGAGACTAAAGCTGAGACATTGACTTAGCTTCCTGATCTCCTAAGTACAAAACAGCCAGAACATAAGGGTTTGTGTCCATGTACCAGTAGCATGGATGAGCCTGAAAAACTAAATTTTTATTTTGTCTTGGATCACTCTCCTAGATGTCCTGCTCTGGATGTCCTTTCCTTGCTATGGTTAGATAAATTGTTTGTTAACTCTTAGATGGATTACACATGGCTGGTTTCATTTTAATTTCAGACCTAACCTACCAAGGGCCATACTGAGTCAGGCTAGCCCATGACAGGGGACATGATAGCATTCTTCAAGTATTTGAATGACTATCATGTGGAAAGGAGATCAGACTAGTTCTACTTGGCCCCACAGGACAGAAATAGGTGGAGGTTGAAAAAAAAGATACATTAAAACTTGAGGTCAAGGAAAAACATCCTAATAATTAGAGCTACACAAAAATTAAATGGACAATCTTAGAAGGCCCCTAGTCCTCTTGGTAAATTCTTACCCAGCACCAGTATTTCTGGAAAAGCTTAGGTCATCTCTGTTTATTTCTCTTTTCTCCCTGCTGATTCTCAGGACCTTTTCATCTCCACATCAATACCATTATCACCTTGAAGATGGCTTTGTCCCTGCAGCCCCTCTTCTAATTTGTGAGTTCTTATTTGGCACAACTATTTCAAGAAGAAATATTTGAAAGAAAGTTGAAAGAAAGGTTGTATTTAGTACAATGAATGGCATGTAATAAAATACTTAATAAACGCTTTATCTATCTAGTGGGTTGAGCCTCACTGAAAGTCTTCAAGCAAAGGTTGGATGACCACTTTTATGCTGTATTTCAAAGAAAACTCTTCCATAGGAAGGAAATGGAATAGATGATTTCATGGGTCTTTGATCTGTCTGAGAATAGATTTGAACTCAGATCTTCCTGATTCCAGGTTCAGCCCTATCCACTGAGTCACCTAGCTGCCTCTAGCATAGAATACCTGTCCTTGCTGAGCTTACCAATTTACAGGGATCTATGACTCATACATAAATGACTATAGTACAAAATAATACATAGTGTTTCAGAGAAGTGCAAAGTGGAGAAAAGGCCATTTCCAAATAGCTTTACCAATCCTAGGCTAATGCTGGGGAGGATAAGAACAACAGAAAGCCATCCTACCATATGAGCATCCCCTCTAGCACCCCAGCATCAGGAACACTACTACTGCCAAAGAGGGTAAATACTATCCCTTGAAAGGATAGACTGGGAAGCCTCCCCAGCACCCCATGCAATGACCAATTTGGGCAAAGGAGAGATTCTTAGTAATCTCTTGCCTGGACATTTGCCTCCTTGTGTGACTCTGTTCCTTTGTACAGAACAATCAGTGCTTTGACTGAGAGGAAGCCCATAGTGGAGCTCAGGCACATTGGGCGCCTTCCCTCCTTTTAAAGCAATAATGAGAAACTATAAATATCCAACTGCTTCCATAGTGTTTTACCAAACCTTTTAGCCACAATCAGAGCATTCAATTCTACCCAACATATAAAGGGAGAAAATCTTAATCACAGCAGTGATTAGGTACCCCTTCTAATTACCTTAACGAGGACTGCAGAGATTTGGTGCCATTATCCCCACAACAATTATATTTACCAGCCTAACAGCACAGTGACACGAAGGCACTTAGAGCTCATTATTTGTGCTTACTCATATTTAGGAGGACTTAGGGTTTTATTTTTAAGTGCTCTCCAGTTTGCAGATCTAGGGCCGAGACAATATTTCATTCTGTGCTCCCCAGCCCTGTCACTGTAGGCGACTTGTTCTTGAGGTAGTAAAGAATATATTCAGGTAGAAGCCTAGAGTTAACAAGACTGGACAGTCCTATTTCATTTTGCTAGCTAAAGCCTTCTAATCCATGTCTTTCCAACTCCTCCCACTCACCTGTAAAATGTTCCTTAAAAGTGTTTGCCCGATTTAGTGTCTGAAAGTTCTACAAGCCTCAAGCACACATAATTCCAATTGCCCCGTGTGTTTGTGTATGCTACAGATTTTAGTTATTGGGAATGAGGAGAGTGCTTGAAAGATTTCCAAATATTTTTGTTTTCAAGAAAACAATACTCATTCAATTAAACTGCTTCCCATCCCCATCCCTAAGGCACAAGGTCAGTTTGACACTCCAAAGAGTTAAATCATCCTTGGCAGGAGTTCGGATTTGGCAGAAGCACCATGATGAGAAATCCAGATTACGAGCATCATTTGTAATGCGAGTGCCCAGCACTTAATCTAGTCCCAGTTTGTTTTTGTATGGAAGAGCAATGCTTGAAAGGCAGTCATCGGGGGAGCTGGGGGGCTCAAATCACTTTGGTACTAGGTGTGCCCTTCCCATGATTGCCACGTTTTAATATAAAACTTCATTCATAAACAAGAAACTGTCAGGTCTTCCCATCCCAAGTGCACTGCTTGCCCTGAAATTCAGTCAGCCTCTTGCTCCAGTTAGGAAAAATTTAGAGCTTCTTTTAAAAATCAGGAGAAGAATTTCACTGAGGGAAATAGAAAGCCAAGAACTGAGCATCTTCCCAACCAATCCTCTTTGGGATTTTTAAATGTCATTTGTATGAAACCCCAGAGACTATATTCAGCTTTTGAAAGTACTAGAATACTAAAAAGGCTGAGATGACATCACACAAAATCAACAAATCCCCAGGACAACCCAAAATGGTTGATTTAGTAAAAATTCAAACAACCAAGTTGTGGCTTCAGATTGGTCATTGATTTAACTGACCAGTCAACTGAATCAAAACAGTCTAATCAGGAAAACAATGGCAAAATTTTCCTGACCTTCAGTTTGTAACCACTACCTGCTCTCCCACCGAAAAAAAAAATCTTTCTCACTTGGATTATTTACACTGGCTAAATACATGGAAAAGTCACTACCTCAGCTGACAAACCAAGTTAGGAAGGTGCTGAAGACCTACTAGAAATCAGACTTGCTTTTAGTTCATTCTTTTTTATTGTATATCTTGTCCTGGGAGTCAGGAGGCCTGGATTCTCCTGGTAAACTACTTCATGTCTTTAGAGATCACTCTCCTCATCTATAAATTGAGAGGGTTGTATTAAATGATTTCTAAGGTTTCTTCCAACTCTGAAATCTTGTAATTCCATAATTCCTTCTGAGAATTCTATTTCTGTTTTCTTTCATACCTCAGAGCATCTTTACATTTATATACCCTCTAGAGTAGGTCAACTTGAATGTTATCAGGTAAAGACAATGGGAACCAACTGGTCTAGAGTTACTGATTCATATCTGATTTAGACCCTAGAACCTTAACCAAAGAGAATTTGTTTATTTAGCTCCCTTTTTCTCCTGGCTCCTAGCCTCTCTTACTCACTACACCCTCCCCCACTTCCCCATCACATTCATTTTTTGAGGCAAAGCATTGGATTTGGAATCATGAAACCTGATTTTGAATCCCAACTCTTCCATTAGCTTAGTAATCTCTAGCAAGACATGACACCCATCTGAGCCTTGGTTTATGCATTTATGCATTATAAAATGTAGAAAATAATACTTAAACTACTTACCTCACATGGTCATTGGGACAAAAGTTCTTTGTCAGCCATAAAGCATTTTGTAAATGTGAGTTATTATTATTGTTATTATTAATATCTAGAAGTAATTAATCAACAAATCAAGTCAACAAGAATTTATTAAGCTCCTACTATGTGAATGGGGAAACTGGGTGGTACAGTGCTAGGCCTAGAGACAGAAAGACTCATCTTCTCGAGTTCAAGTCTGACCTCAGACACTTACTAGTTGTGTGATCCTGGGTAAGTTACTTAACCCTGTTTGCCTCATTTTCCTCATCTACAAAATGAGCTGGAGAAGGAAATTGCAAACATCTCCATGAATGAATGGACGATATCATCTCTCAAGGGCTCGTGATTCATTCGTTACAATCATACTAGCATTCTGCTTTATCCTGCTGGGAGCTGACCCTCCCATGGACTACACAAGTCAGGAAAGAACTGTTTGTGAGCCCAAGTCCAAAAGATTTGCTTAGTGATTTCTAGCCCAGTCCCATTACACCAAAGTTTTATACTTGAACTAGTTAAGAATCCCCAAGTTGACCCAGGGGAATTATTTGAACAAAAGATATACACCACTTATTTCCAGTTCTTCATGGGAAGGAATCTAAAATAAAGAAATTACCACTTCAATAAACTCCAAGGGAGATGATATTCTCAGATCAGAAATAAATACTTAGCTGGGTACTCTGATTTTATTCATGGGGAGTAAGGAACTTGCTAAATAAGGACCAGTGTGATTCTTCACCTGAAACATCAACTAAGCCTTGGATGTGCCTTCTTAAATGTGTGAGAAGGTTTGTTTTCAAGGCCTTGGCAAACCAACATGGAAGGGAAAATTAGTTGAACCATCCGGTTATTGAGGCATTCCCAGCTCTATTTATATACCCAAATGACAGAGAATGCATCTGTCTAGTGTTGGAAAGACAATAAAGAGGACTTAATTAGCTGAATCCCCTCTCCAGTGGTTGAATGTGAAGGGCGTATCCTGTACATTACTACTCCCTGAACTCTTACCAAGACCTGGTCTGAAGGCAGTAGGTCTGTTTGAGGAGCCAACAGGAAGCTTTCCCTGGATTGAGCCAGTTGGATTAAGGCTCCTTTTGCTTCAGCTGGAAGTCATTTGTAGCTTTCGTCAGCCTGATCTGCATCAATGGCCTTCGAGAGAGCACACCAAAGGTGATCGTGGTTGCTCTGAACTGTGACTAGGTACTAAAGACCAGCTGCTAATGCCTTTAAGGGAAAAACCTAGAATTGTCCTGTTTACATTTGATGGAAAGCAGGAACAGAAAGAAAGAGAGAACAGTACAGAGAGTGGAAAAAAAGAGAACTAAAGGGGTGTTACATTTCCAAAAGGTCTCTGATACTTTCCAAAATTTCATGAGAAAATGTGGGTAAGGATGGGTGATGGTGCCATCTCACTGAGAAACTATAGTAAACCTGCATTTCTATACCAGAATGAGTTAGGGGATGGAAATGGGAATTACTGAGGAAATTGTATTCACTCCAACTAATGGATATAGCCTTTGCCTTGAGAATGGGGGAACTGAGGAAAGTCATTGGAGTATTTGTCTAGCTACCTGTGCTTGGGAAAAGGGAAGAGGAAGGGAGGGAGTAGCCCTCTATTGGTAACTATCAAGAATGATGTCAACAGTCCCTGGAAACCCTGTCTCCAGAAGCTCTGCCCCTTGGCCTGGCAATGTGGAAGTTTGCCCATTCTCTTGGATGGAGATAATCCAACCCTAGGGTCTACCATAAATGAATTTATGACACTGATTTATTAAGAAACATTTCTACGTGGAAAACTGTTAGCCATAGGATTCTTTAGACACATCTACACAGGGAGTTAAATCCATTAATACGTTAATAGCATTGCTTTTGAACAGAAAAGATATAGCTATAGCTATATATCTTTTTTCCTTTCTATTAATGGATACAGCACTGTGCCTGAAGTCAGGAGGAACTGAGTTCAAATCTGGCCTCAGATACTCACTTACTGTGTGACCTTGGACAAGTCACTTAACCACTGTTTGCCTTAATTCAGTGGAGAAGGAAATGGCAAACCACTCCAGTATTTTTGCTAAGAAAACCCCATATAGGGTCACAAAAATGTTGGACACAATTTAACAACTGAGCAACAACAAATGTGTGTGTATGCATGTGTGCGCACACATGTGTGAGTGCATGTGTGTATATATACACATGCATATGTGTATTATATACGTATATGTGTGTACATGTGCATACACATATATGTATATATCCCTATACACGCACACGTGTATATATACACAGAAACACATACATATATATGGGTGAGTGTATATTTGCTCACATATATACATGCAGGTTTATATGTGCATAAATGTCTTTTTTCTCTTATTACAAGCAACATTAGGATATTCTCATTCTTTTGTGGAGTTCTGGGGACTTTCAGAAAGTCCATATTCTATGACTGATGGCAAATGCCCTACCCTACCTTTCATCTCCTTGTTGCTACCCAGTTCTGGAATCCTGGGCTTCACAGATTTATTTTCTATTATCTATTTATTATTTTTATTTATTTTACTTTTAATTTATGGAATAAAGCAAGCATTTCCATAACAGTACAATAAAAAGATGATTACACATGAAACTGCAAATCTACTATACACAACTTGCTATTCATTTCTAATATACAACAAAATTAACATGTAAATTTCTTATATTTTCCTTCCCTAACCCCTTCCTCCACCCCAAAGATGGTTCTCATTAGAGCAAAACGGGCTTCATAGATTTAGAGATAGCAGCACTTTAGTGGTGAAGTTTTGTAGGTCTTTCATTTTACAGATGAGAAAACTGAGGCCCATGAAGGTCAAGTAAAATTGCCCTCAGTCACGTACATAATTAGTGGCAAAACTTAATTCAAACCCATGTCCTTTGACTTCAAATTTAACACTCTTTACACTATATCACTCTGCTTCTAAAATATATACATAGTCAGTCAGCAGAATCAGGTATTTGGTTACCTTTACTGAATTGTCATTTTTAATTGGCTTGACCATTATTATAACCATAATACTCTGAAAGTTATGTGGTACTTTAAAAGTTCTCAAAGCTCTTTAACTCCATAGCTTCAATGAATTATAAAAGACTTAAGGGTCTTTCTCAAAGTCATATATGTAGCAAGTAGCTGAGGTGAAATTTAAGCTAGGTCTTCCTAGTTCCAGGTCCAACCCTCTATCCATTACAACATACAGACTCCAAAAATTGTAGGACATTTTAGACCAACATAAAAAATTCTTTCTACTTATACACACAGATACCCATACACACACGTGCACACACAAAGGCAGTCACATGACTAATTCCCATTGTCACCACATCTCAGAATTGTCTCTTTTGTGCCTGGTCCAAGACCCCAAGCTTCCCCTTTGAGCAACACCCATAAAGACAGCAAGATTTGAATTACATTAGTTGAACAAAGTTAGGAGTCGTTTTGTCCGCTCAAAATGAAAAAGATTACTCTAGATACAGAAGAGCAATAATCTTCTGTGGGTACAATGGAGATCATAAGAAATTTCATTGTTTTTTCCCACCACAGCTCTAGCTAAGATACACATGTTATAGAGTCCAAGATAGAGTTGATATAGATCAGAGCAATTAATTCCTTTCCCTAATACATCTTTCCTATCTAAAGGCAATGCTTGGTGCCTGAAGGTATGGAGAACCAAATGGTCCCCATCCCTTGGACGTTGGTCTCATTCCTATTTTATCTTTTGATTGGATGGGGTGTGCATTTCTGTGCAATAGTTTGGGAAATTTTAAAAAGAAACAAATAAAAGTTGGAATTTGGTCTGACTGATGAAAATAGCTGACTCTTGTTTTAGTTTCCTAATGATCTTGTCTTCTGTTGTGCCTATGAAAACAAAAAACAAAAAGAAAAGAAAGAAAGAAAATGGGCTAGGTCAAGAATGGGGAGCCTATACCCTCGAGGCCATATGTGGCCCTCTAGGACTAGGTCCTCAAGCATGGCCCTTTGACTGAATTCAGACTTCATGATATTTGGATTCAGTCAAAGGGACTCGCTTGAGGACCTAGAGGACCACATGTGACCTTGAAGCTGCAAGTTCCCCACCCCTGGGCTAAGTCAATTCATTCCACATTTTGCCATTTATTTGCCATGGTGTAGTGCACATTAAAAAAAAAAATTAGCTTGGTTGAGCATTTTTTTTCATTTTTTAATTGATTATCTAACATGTGGCAAGCAATCGTCTCAAACTCAAATTCTATGTTGCTATTGAGTCATTTTTCAGTTGTATGTAACTCTTCATGACCCTATCTGGGGTTTTCTTGGCGAGGATACTGGAGTGGTTTGCCATTTTCTCCTCCTGGTCATTTTATAGATGAGGAAACTGAGGCAAACAGGGTAAAGTGTCTTGCCCAGGGTCACGCAGCAAATAAGTGTATAAGACCAGATTTGAACTAGCGGAGTTGAGATTTCCTGATCACGGGTCCCATCCTCTATCCCTTGCAACACTTCACTGCCCACATTATTTATCTAATTTTTAATCTACTTGCTAATTCCTTTCAACAATGGGACAAATGGTAGTATATTATACTTTTCTTTGCCTCATTCATGCCTTGGCTACTTCTTAAACAGGCCTGTTCAATGAATGGGCGTTACCTCACCCTAAGTGAGTACCTGCATAGACCTTGGCCTAAAGGGACGCATCCTGAGTCATTTCCAGTCATCCTGATGAATATCTGGTCACTGGATACAGATGGCTCAGGACGAGAAGTGAGGCTGGCGAACTTGCACAGTCCTCCCTCACTCAAAACAAAGTCAAGTGCAAGTCATGTCATCATTTCTCTGATGGTATAGTCTTCTTCAGCAACGAAGGATGAACACAACCCTGTGGGTTACAAACAGCTCTATACTACAGTCACAAATCTGACAACCTCAAAAATCCTGCCTTAGAAAAAACCCCAAGTAAACTACAGAGCATTTTCTTCCCTTCATAAAATAGGTTGGGATGGCATACACCTTAATTTTTTAAATCCTCTGGATTTTCAGATGGCCTTCCCACTCTAAGGCCCATTTCAGCCCTTTCCCTCTACTTTCTGTCCTTGATGGAACTTTGATGCTTTGTGGAAGAAAAAGAAAAAAAAAAAAACCTGTTCATTGAACATCATGGAAATCTCCCCCCACTAAAGAACAATGTGAGTTTTTAAATGACCTTGTCGCCTTTCAAGCAGCTGTGCTGGCATCCCCTAGGCTCAGTTTGGGGTGAACATGTCGTGCAGACAGATGCAGAGATCTGGCTTCCCAGGCTGTTGCTCCAAAATCATACATATTTTTGTGTGTGTTTATTTATATATTCCTATTTGTATACATATGCAATGTATAAAACAGCAAGACCCCAACTGACCCCTGGCACATGCACCTCAGAACAATTTTCCAGTTCTACAGTTTCTCATTATTTGATTTCGGCTGTCTACTCCTTTTATGTCACCACCCTATTTTATTCTCCCTTATGAGATCATAATTGGTGATCTGATCCCTAGAAATTCTCAGTTGCTTCAAGGGAGGTTTTTGTGTGTGTCATAATAGTCAGAAGCTTTTTTAGAAGGTTAAATTGAATTACTACATTCCAATTGCATGTGAAGCTGGACTCTATTTTTTTCATTATAATAAGTATTTTATGCAGCATTTTTAAGTTTGCAAAACCCTTTGCATACAATATCTCATTTGTATCTAATACCAACCATGTGAGGGGCTTACTCTAGGTATTTTTAGTTCTGGTTTAGAGACAACTGAAATTCAAAAAGGGCTAAGTCACTTGCTTATGGTTATACAACCAGTAAATCTCAGAAGTTTAATTCAGATGGAGGACTTTCTGATTTCAGTTCCATCCCTCTGATCTCTCCTCTTCATCCTAGCTTCATCCATCTCTCTTACTCCTAATTCCTACAAGCCCCAAGTAATGCCTCCTTATCTTCAACTGGTTTTTCTATGCTATCAGAGAGGGAACCATCACTGGCTAGCTCAGGCAGCTTAACTACCAGTACCCAGCAGGAGACAGAATTGGAATTTATCCTGTCTCTAAGGATGTGGAAAAACTTACAAGTCATCAGGTGAGGAGAATATGAGATAGAATGTATTCCCCTCCAACCTTTTATACCTTTAGAGACTATACCTTAAAGGCAAAGACATGCATTGGATCAAGACCTATAAAAAAATAAAACACACACACACTATAAATAGTAAGTATAACAACTGCTCATTTTTTATCAAATTGAGCACATTTTCTAAAATACTGTTAGTCCAATGCCACTCTATTATCAACAATGATCCTTCCGTCCACCCCAGCAACCTTAAATGGTAATTTGTTTTCTATCTGGGTCGATCTGATAAGGCTACTGTGTGGGTCCACAACCACTCAAAATCACAGCTCACAAGCCCCCACCAATGTGTTTACTTTTTACTAGAAGCAGCTAGTTCAAAGGAAAAGCATTTAGTGATATAGCATAGTAAGAAAAGTAGCAGTAAAGCATTTCCCCCATAAACCAGAGCCTCATTCGCATTCCCACAAATATACAGAGGGAAAAATGGACACATATAGGGAACACCCATGGTGAGGCACACATGTAGAGACCATGTGTGGCCAGAGTATACATATGGAGGGGCAACTCACACCTCTGATGCTGCAAGGCCACCCGTGTTCTCTGGTGATGTCACCTCACTGCTACCACTGGGACTGTTTCCCAATGGTTTCACCATATATGCTTTCTGCCAGTCATTTCTCCCTTCTAGTCCCATGGTAGCTGCCAGGTAGCACTTAAACTGACATGAGTTTATGGAGCCTTTCTCAATTCCCAGCTTCTGGTTTCAGCTGGAGTCTTGAACTGATGTGCTACCATATCTTCTGAGGCTCCCCCACTACTCCAATTATCTTTTAGCTTTAAGGATAGTTTTTACTTCATTTTATTTTTGCTGCAGTTCTTTTAGAAAGGCAAAAGCCTTAGTACATTCAGTCATCAGATCAAGGGATAAACCTCCACAGCTTTTCTTTCCTAAAGAGGGATCTAATTTGACTACTTCTCTGAGTCTTGACTGGAATTCATATTTCCTCTTGAGAAGGAGATTGTTCATCTGAGCCAACAAGCTCTATGGAGCAAATAACAGCTCCAACTAGCTAGTAATTTCAGACATAAATTTGCTTTTTTCCACTTCTAGTTCCCATTTACAAAGGGCAGCTTCTCTGTCAGAGGGTTCACTCTGACTTAGAGTTGGAAACTTCATGTTAGTTCCTGCTTAATTCTTCATGAGGATCTTGTGATTTTAAACCTATACCAGAAGACTCTTCTAAACAGGGGTCTGAATCAGAAAACAATGTAGGTATGACCTACTGGAGGTTTGTTAGAATATTCAAAATGTCTTGATTCTATTACAAAAATGAATGTAAGGAAGCACATCAGCTAAGCCTAGGGAACATTGTTTTTCCCATTTAGCTGCTTTGTAATATTTATGTATGTGCAGCCTCAACCCTTTCTAGTCTTTAAGCTTATGTCCTACACCTGTACTATAGTTATATCTGTTTTTGAGCACATATACATATGTTATATGTATATGTGATATACATATAACATATAATATATCATATGTATATAATATAAATTCATAAAACTATTATATACTATATAAGTAATATTTACATACATACATACATATATATTTGAGAGAGAGAGAATATTCTATTCTATATATGCTCATATAAGCTCCAAGATGACATCAGGAAACAAGTCTTCTCTGAATTTAATTCCTCCCTTATGGGGCTCTATATGCCATAAACGCTTTATGAACCTTAAAGTGCTATACAAATGTGAGGTATTACTCCTCCTCCTCCTGCTGCTACTGCTGCTGCTGCTGCTGCTGCTGCTGCTACTACTACTACTACTACTACTACTACTACTACTACTACTACCTTATAGATTATTTTTTACCAACTGCAGACAACATCATAAAGTAGAAAGAGCCCTGTTCTGGGAATCTATAGTTTTGAATTGTTTCTGATTCTGCCATAATTTTGTTAACTATGTTAACTTTCCTTCTGGACTTCAGTTTTCTTATCTATAAAATGAGGATGGGGAGGTGAGATGGAGGGATATTGAACCAACTGATTCCTAAACTCCCTTCTTGTTCTAATACCATGTGGTTCTAATATATTTTCAAAGAGGCATAGATGGTACTTTGTAATCTGTCTCCACCTTGAGATGACCATTGACCAATCTTTCTAAAGTTCTTGTCTTTCTAAGTGCCAATAGCTAGAAAAGACTCCTTACATGTTCCTATATAAAGATGAATCTAATGGACTCTAAGATGTTTTCCCAATGCTCCTTAATCACTGTACATGTCTTTTAGTCTTTCATTCTAACTCAATCCCTGACCTCATCTTTTATGACTTCAATATTTATAGTGATGATTCTTTGAGTATATTGACCCCTTATCAGTCTCTACCTCCACTATCAGCATCTATTGCTTCATCTTCATAAGCTCCAATTGTATCCCTTATTTTCTTACACATAACTTTTGTTTCTAGTTTCATGTTCCTCTCTCTCTACAGTCAGTCATTTCAAAAAGACAGTTATTTTCAATTGTATTCATGAATCCCTTCCCCCACCTTGTTCTTCCACTGTCTTCCTCCTGCTAATGCCTAAAACTGGGTCATCTTCACCATAAACTGGTTTCAGCTCCAAGGAACAAGTTGCCCCTCCTAGGATAAACTCATTACTTTTTTAAAAATTTTATTATTAATTTATTTTTAATATTCTTTGCTTTTTAAATTGTGAGTTCCAAATTCTCTCTCCCTCTTATGCTTCCCCCACGCCCCAAGAAGGCAAGCAATATGACATCAATTATATATGTTAAATCATGCAAACATATTTCCATATTAACTATATAGCAAAAGAACAAAAGAACAGTGAGGATTTTGTACAACAGTATGCACTCAGAGTTCACGACTTCTCCCTCTGGAGGTGGATAGTATTTTTTCATCAGTAGTTCTTTGGAATTGTCTTGGGTCATTGTATTCATTAAAGTAGCCAAGTCCTTCATAGTTGATCATCCTTAGAACATTGCTGTTACTGTGCACAATGAAATTCTGGGTCTTCTCCCTTCACTTTGCATCAGTTCATATAGTTCTGCCTACATTTTTCTGAACTCTGCCCTTTATCATTTCTTATACTGCAATTACACTCCATCACAATCACATTCCAAAACTTATTCAGGCATTCACCAACTGATGGGCATACCCTCATTTTCCAATTCTTTTCCATGAAACACACACACACACTCACAAAAGGTGCTATAAATATTTTTAGACATAAAAATTTTTATCTCTTTCTTTGATCCTTTTAGGGTACAGACCTACTAGTGGTATTGCAGGTCACAGGTTATAAACAGTTTTGTAGAACTTTGACCATAGTTATAAATTGCTTTACAGAATGGTTAGATCCATTCCATCAATAGTGCATCAGTGCTGCTATTTTTCCCTCATCCCCTCTAACGCTTGTCATTTTTGATAGGTGAGAGGTACTACCTTAGAGTTGTTTTAATTCATATTTCTCTAACTAGTAGTGATATAGAGTAATTTTTATCACTACACATAAATTTGATTCCTTCTTTTGAAAACTGCCTGATTATATTCTTTGACCATTTATCATTTGAGGAATGGTTCTTATTTTTATAAATTTAACTCAGTTCTACATTTAGTACATATTTGAGAAATGAAGACCTTATCAAGGAATTTTGTTCATTTTGCTATTAATTTATTGTCTGCGGTACCTATTAGCATAATATGGTTTTCTTGATTATCTCTTTTAATGAGGTCTATTTTTGATTTTGCTTTGTCTGAGACCATGATTGCTAATGCTCCTTTTTTTCTTCCACTGAAGCATATTATATTCTGACCCAGTCCTTTATTTTAATGATGTGTGTCTTTTTGTTTCAAGCATGTCTCTTGTAAACAACATATGATTAGATTCTGTTTTCTAATCCATTCTGCAGTTTTCTCACTCATTTCAATTTTATGGATGGACTCATCCCATTTGCATTTACAGTTTTGATTTCTAACTCCATCTTATTGTCCTGTTTCTCTCTCTTTCTCTCTCTCTCTTCCTCCCTCCTTCCCTCCCTCCCTCTCTCCCTTCCTTTCTCCTTCCTTCTTTTATCCTGTCCCTCCTCAAAAATGTATGTTGCTTCTTACCCCTTCCTCCCTAATTCACCCTCCTTTATATCATCCTGCTCCTTTCTCTTATCCCTTTCTCCTCCTATTTTATTATTGGGTAAGTTACATTTCTATACACAGTTGAATGTGTGAGTGTATGTGTGTGTGTGTGTGTGTGTGTGTGTGTGTGTGTGTCTGTGTATGTGCGTATTCTTCCCTCTTTGAACTACTGCTGATCAGAATGAGGTTCAGGTATTGCCCATCACCCCCACCTGCTCACATTTTAATCTCCACTGTAAAAGTTCTTTCTTGCATACCTCTTGTATATAGTAAGTGGAAAATCTAAGATTCAAATATTGCCTCACCCCCATTAGATTATGGGGACAGGGCAGGGACTTTTTTTCTTATTAGTATCCCCAGAGTTTAGCACAGTAACTGGTGCATAGTAATTGCCTTAAAAATGTTTATTGAGGCTTATTGAGGGAGAGGAGCCAAGATGGCAGAGTAGAAAGATACACATATGGTAGCTCCTAACCCACAGCCTATAAAATACCTGTAAAGAAGAACTCCCAACAATTTCTGGAGCAGCAGAAGCCACAGAACAACAGAATGGAGGAGATTTCTGTTCCAGAGAGACCTAAAAAACTGACACAAAGGGTCCGTCATGCACCGGACCTGGAGCAAAGCCCAGCCCTGCCTTGGCTGCGTGGCACTGAGTGGAGCAGATCCAAGCAGGCTTCAGGGACAGAATCTCCAGCAGCCACTCAGGTCCCCCCACTCACAGGAAACAAAGGTCAATGAGAGGGTCTTTTCAGCTTGCCAAGAGGGGAGTAGGGTGTATCCATAACTCAGGCCCCCTTGGGAGGCAGCAGCAGAGGCAGCAGCAGACAGGGGCTCCCAAAGCAGGCAGGAGCTCAGATCCATTGTTGAAGGTCTCTTCATAAACCCCCTGAGGGAACTGAGCCCCATGTGGTGGCTCTGCCCCCACTCAAGCACCTGAACTTAATCTCACACTGAATAGCAGCCCCGCCCCGACCCAAAGCCCTGAGACTGGGAAGCAGCATTTGAATCTCAGACCCCAAGCACTAGCTAGGCAGATCTGGAGGCAAGGTGGGTGTAGAGAGGAAACTCAGAAGTCAAGTAACTGGCTGGGAAAATGCCCAGAAAAGGGAAAAAAAAATAAGACCATAGAAGGTTACTTTCTGGGTGAACAGATATCTCCTCCCATCCTTTCAGATGAGGAATAACAATGCTTACCATCAGGGAAAGACATAGAAGTCAAGGCTTCTCTATCCCAAACATCCAAAATAAATATTCAATGGGCTCAGGCTATGGAAGAGCTCAAAAAGGATTTTGAAAATCAAGTTAGAGAGGTGGGGGAAAAACTGGGAAGAGAAATGAGAGAGATGCAAGAAAAGCATGACAAGCAGGTCAACACCTTGCTAAAGGAGACCCAAAAATTACTGAAGAAAATAACACCTTGAAAAATAGGCTAACTTATTTGGCAAAAGAGGTACAAAAAGCCAATGAGGAGAAGAATGCTTTAAAAAGCAGAATCAGCCAAACAGAATAGGAGGTTCAAAAGCTCACTGGAGTAAATAATTCTTTAAAAATTAGAATGGAACATATGGAGGCTAATGACTTTATAAGAAACCAAGAAATCACAAAACAAAACCAAAAGAATGAAAAAATGGAAGATAATGTGAAATATCTCATTGGAAAAACAACTGACCTGGAAAATAGATCCAGGAGAGACTGGATCTATTAAATTAATAGACCCATATAAAAGATCTAAATAATAGATCTAATAATCTAAAAATTATGGGCTTACCTGAAAGCTATGGTCAAAAAAAGAGCCTAGACATCATCTTTCATGAAATCATCAAGGAAAACTGCCCTGAGATTCTAGAACCAGAGGGCAAAATAAGTATTCAAGGAATCCACAGAACACTGCCTGAAAGAGATCCAAAAAGAGAAACTCCTAGGAACATTGTGGCCAAATTCCAGAGTTCCCAGGTCAAGGAGAAAATATTGCAAGCAGCTAGAAAGAAACAATTCAAGTATTGTGGAAATACAATCAGGATAACACAAGATCTAGCAGCTTCTACATTAAGGGATTGAAGGGTGTGGAACAGGATATTCCAGAAGTCAAAGGAACTAGGACTAAAACCAAGAATCACCTACCCAGCAAAACTGAGTATAATACTTCAGGGGAAAAATTGGTCTTTCAATGAAATAGAGGGTTTTCAAGGATTCTTGATGAAAAGACCAGAGCTGAAAAGAAAATTTGACTTTCAAACACAAGAATGAAGAGAAGCATGAAAAGGTAAACAGCAAAGAGAAGTCATAAGGGACTTACTAAAGTTGAACTGTTTACATTCCTACATAGAAAGACAATATTTGTAACTCTTGAAACTTTTTTCAGTGTCTGGGTAGTTGCTGGGATTACACACACACACACACACACACACACACACACACACACACGCATGCACACACACAAAGACAGAGAGCACAGAGTGAATTGAATAGGATGGGATCATATCTTAAAAAATGAAATTAAGTGGTGAGAGAGAAATACGTTGGGAGGAGAAAGGGAGAAATGGAATGAGACAAATTACCTCTCATAAAAGAGGCAAGCAACAGACTTTTTAGTGGAGGGAAAAAGAGGGGAGGTGAGAGAAAAACATGAAGTTCACTCTCATCACATTTGACTCAAGGAAGGAATAAAATGCACACTCATTTTGGTATGAAAACCTATCTTACAATACAGGAAAGTGGGGGAGAAGGGGATCAGCAGGGTAGGGGGATAATGGAAAGGAGGGCAGTGGGAAGAGGGAGCACTCTTGGAGATGGATAGGATCAAAAGAGAGAAGAGAAGCAACGGGGGCCAGGATAGGATGGAGGAAAATATAGATAATCTTACACAACACGACTATTATGGAAGTCATTTGCAAAACTACACAGATATGGCCTATATTGAATTGTTTGCCTTCCCAAAGAGAATGGGTGGGGAGCGAGGGATGAAGAGAAATTGGAACTCAAAGTTTTAGGAACAACTGTTGAGTACTGTTCTTGCTACTAGGAAATAAGAAATACAGGTAATGGGGTATAGAAAGTTATCTGGCCCTACAGGACAAAAGAGAACTTGGGGACAAGGGAAGGGAGGGATGATGAAAGAGAGGGCAGATTGGTGATAGGGGCAATTAGAATGCTCGGTGTTTTGGGGTAGGGGAGGGGAAAATGGGGAGAAAATTTGGAACCCAAAATTTTGTGAAATGAATGTTAGAAGTCAAATAAACAAACAAACAAACAAATAAATAAATAAGTAAGTAAAAAGAAAAAATGTTTATTGAATTGAATTAAAGGTAGTGAAAATAGTATTGGATTTGAAGTCAGAAGATCTGGTTCTGAATCCTAGATTTGCCACTTTTAGGTAACAATAGGAAGATGTTAAATGGTTCATTGGATAAAGTGGTGGGCCTGGCATCAAGAAGACTTAAGTTCAAATCTGGCCTGAGACACTTAATCTCTCTTTGTTTTAATCCACTGGAGAAAGAAATGGCTAACCACTCCAGTATCTTTGTTAAGAAAATCACATGGATGTTGTGGAGTGTGGGGTCACAAAAAAGTCAGACACAATTGAATGATAACAGTAACAACAACAAAAACAACAAGTTAAGGTCTTATTACTTGGTGCAGTTTATTGAGATTTCAGTTTCTCCAGCAAAAAGAGTGAGTTAGATGATATCTAAGGTACTTTCTAAGTTGAAATATTATAACCTTATAATCTCTTCTGAGACATCAAGAGCTACTGGAAAAAGTCATAAAATTGTACTCTGTGTGTCCATTATAGAATAACATTATTCAACTTTGATGGAATCCCTAGCTATTCATGAAAATCTTCACATTCATTTCTGACCAATTTCCTCTCATACTTATGACAGGGACCATTCTAAAATTTCTTCATGTGGCCAAGGCTAATCTTGTGGACCTCTCAGTAGATGACCCAACCTCTTACTTTACTGGGAATATTGAAGTCATCAGCCGCCAGCTCCCTGATCTCCCCTCCAACATACCTTAAAACTCAATAGAGATATGCTTTAAGCTAAAATCTATTCCTTCTCACCAGTCTCAGAGGATGAGGTGAACTTCCTCCTTGCTAAAGCTAATTTTTTTCATATGTGACCTTGATCCTATATACTTCTTTGTCCTCTAGGTTATTTCTCTATTCTCTCTCTCTCTCTCTCTCTCTCTCTCTCTCTCTCTCTTTCTCTCTCTCTGTCTCTCTCTCTGTCTCTATCTATCTCTCTAATCTATGTATGTATGTATGTATGTATGTATGTATGTATCTATCTATCTATCTATCTATCTATCTATCTATCTATCTATCTATCTATCTATTTCTATTTCTCTCCATATCTACTTCTACCCTTATGCATGGTTTAGAAGTAGAACTGGTATTTGAACCCATGCCCTCTGATTCTATGTCAGGTCTCTAATATGCCATATCTTCTCTACAGTACAGAATTCTTTTACCTACTGGCTCTTTAAATATATGGCAGCAGTTACATCACACCTAAATATTCCTTTCCCCACAAGGATAGTAAGAGAGATTTTGTCAAATGCCTTAGTGAAATTTAATTATACTGAATCTGTGTCATTTTCCTGATCTATCAGACTTATAGTCTGAGGAGGAAGGGGGGTAGGGTGGGGAAAGAAGGAAAATGAGGTTAATTTCACATGACCTATTATTCATGAATTCATGTTGGCTCTTACTGTTCACCACTTCCCTTTCTAAATGCTCAGAAATCCTTTAATAACACAATTTAGAATTATACCTGACAAAGAAGTAAAGCTCATGAGCCTACAGCTTAAACAATCTAGCTTCTTCCAATTTTAATTTCAAAATCAGGGCATTAACTCATCTTCAGCCTCATCAAATCTCCCATTCTCCATAGTTTTTCAAACATTAGCAGTCATATTAACCAGTTAAAACAACAACAAAATAGTCTTTGTTCTATCCTTCCCAGTCCAAAGATTATTTCCCTTGGTAGTAATAAAATAAGAGGTAACTAATTCTGCCATTTCTCTATCATCTCTTATTACCATCTGTCCTCTCCACTCCTTTGAGTGTTCTTATCCATTCTTTGATCTTCTTGGTCCCCAAATGGTGAATAATCAAATAAATAATTTCTACTTTTTATCAGATCATTTTGACCTTAAACACTCCTGGCACAGTTCTTAAAAGATGTCATCATGATTGTATTCATCATTGGTTACCAGCCCTTGATTCTGTCCTCTGTATGTGTTTTTTTATAAAAATCTAAATTGGTCCATTAAGTTCTGGTGCATCCACATCAATCCCTTTAACTAATTCCTTTTTTCTTTGCTCATTGGAATAGTTGTCATTGTCATTAAGTTTTCATTCTTGACAACATTCCATCACCCCTGGGCCAATTCCATTATAGAATTTTAAGCCATGAGATTCTTTTCCTAAACTAATTGAAATCTTGTTTTCTAAAATCAAGAGTTCATGTCAGGTTAAACAGGTTTCTGTTCATTATCTGTCACTAGTTAAGACATGAAATGGTCATCTTCTCATAAGTTCCCTATCAATTCTGTTTTTTAAGATGATTTTTTTCATTTCTACTTTAGCAAGTAATCTTTTATTCATAAAAGTCTAAAATAATAATGGTTGATACTAATGCAATATTTTAGAGTTTACAAAATATTTCATACACTCTCCATATTGTCCTCACCAAAATCCTATGAGTTGGGTTCTGCAGATATCCCACTTTAGAAACAGAGAAAATGGAACTCAGAGATGTTAAATTAATTTCCTATGGCCATAAAATGAATAAGGGTCAGAGTCAAGATTTAAACTCAGATTCTTCACTATGTGTCTTCGCATCTAGGAGTAGTAGTGGACAATATTTACATAGTGCTTTAAGGTTTTTAAAGAACTTTATTAAGATCTCATTTGCTCCTCCCCACAACCCTAGGAGGTAGAGTTTATCACCATTGTCATCCACCCCATTTTACAGTTGAAGAATCTGAGGTAGACAGAAGTGACTTACCCAGAATCATAGCTAATAATTATCACCACTACTGTTCAGTATTGTTCTAGAGGTATATATACCTATAGCAATAAAAGAAGAAAAAGTAATTGAAGGAATTTGAATGGTAATGAGTAAAAAAATTATCACTCTTTGCAAATGATATGTTGTACTCAGAGAATCCTAAAGATTCAATTAAAAAACTAGTTGAAATAATTAACAACTGAGGCAGAGCCATGATGGCAGAATAAAGGCAAGGACTTCTCTGAGCTCTCTACCAAACCCCTCCAAATACCTTTAAAAATGACTAAACAAATTCTAGAGCAGCAGAACCCACAAAAAGATGGAGTGAAACAAATTTCCTGTCCCAAGCAACTTGGGAGGTCTGCAGGAAAGGTCTGTTGTACCAAGGTGAGAGTGGAGCACAGTCTAGCATAGGCCGCACCAGCAAATCCACAGCCACAGCAAACCAAGAGCAGGCCTTTAGAGTAATTGAAACAGCCACTAAAGAGGCTGCTTCCAGAGCTCTCAGCCCACAGATGGTAAGGGGGTTGAATAGAAATTCCAAGGGTCTTTTTGCTAGCATTGATGCAGGATTCTGTTGCTGTGACTGTACTCAGATCTGGGACCCAGTCCTGGGAGGCAATTCCAGAGTAAGGAGGAACACTAGCATAGCAGATCTTATGACAGCAGTGGAGGCAGGACCCTTCTCACAGTTCCAGGGCAGAAAAGAGTGATTATGGTCACTCACAGACTGGAGCACAGGCCAGGAGAGTAGTAAATACCTCTCCTTAGATCATGCCACCTTAGAAGAACTGAAAACTTACAAGTCCCTAGAAGTATCTCTGGAAACAGCTGCAAAAAACCTCTGAGGCTTGTGATAGTGGGCCCTCCACCCTGGAAGCAGAGCCCTTAAGACTTAAAAGTCAACTAGTAGGCTGGGGAAACGAGTAAACAGGGAAAAGAACCCTCTAACTATTAAAAGTAACTATAGTGACAAAGAAGATCAAAACACACTCAAAAAGGAGACAACAAGGTCAAATCTCCTTCATCCAAAGTCTCCAAAAAAATATGAATTGGTCTCAGGTCATGAAAGACCTCAAAAAAGATTTTTAAAATCAAGCAAAAGAAGTAGAGGAAAAATTAGGAAGAGAAATAAGAAAATCATGAAAAATGAGTCAATAGCTTGCTAAAGGAGACACACAAAAAATAATGAAGAAAATAGTACCTTAAAAAACAAACTAGGCCAAATGGTAAGAAGAGGTCCAAAAAGTCAATGAAGAGAGGAATGCCTTAAAAAGCAGAATTAGCCAAATGGAAAAGGAGGTCCAAAAACTCACTGAAGAAAACAACACCCTAAAAAGTTTAGAATGAAGCAAATGGAAGTTAATGACTTTACAAGAAATCAAGAAACAATCAAACAAAAAAGAATGAAAAAATAGAAGACAATGTAAAATATCTTATTGGAAAAACAGCTGACCTGGACAATAGATCCAGGAGAGATAGCTTAAATATTATTGAACTACCTGAAAGCAATGATGAAAAACAGAGCCTAGACATCATCTTGCTAGAATTTATCAAGGAAAACTGCCTTGATATTTTAGAACCAGAAGGTAAAATAGAAATTGAAAGGATCCACTGATTACCTCCCAAAAGAGATCCCAAAATTAAAATTTACAGAAATATTTTAGCCAAATTCCAAAGTTCCCAGGTCAAGGAGAAAATATTGCAAGCATCCAGAAAAAACAATTCAAGAATCATGGAGCCACAGTTAGGATAACATAACAGCTAGCAGCTTTTATATTAAAGGATCAGAGGGCTTAGAATATGATATTCCAGAGGGCAAAGGAGCTAGGATTATAAACAAGAATCATCCACCAAGTAAAACTGAACATAATCCTTCAGGGGGAAAAATGCACATTCAATAAGACAGAGGACTTTCAAGCATTCTTGGTGAAAAGACCAGAGTTGAATACAAAATTTGACTTTCAGATATAAGACTCAAGAGAAGCATAAAAAGGTAAATAGGCAAGGGAAATCATAAGGGACTAAATAAGGTTGAATTGTCTATATTCCTACATGGGAATATTATATTTGTAACCCATAAGATCTCTCCTATTATTAGTATAGTGTAGTATATACAGACAAAAGACACAGATGTGAGTTGAATATGAAGGAAGGATATCTAAAAAATAAAATTAAGGGGTGAAAGAGGAATGTACTGGAAGAAAGAAGAAGGGAAAGGTAGAACAGAGTAAATTATCTCACATAAAAGAGTCAAGAAAAAGCTTTTATTTTGGAGAGGAAGAGAGGGAAAGTAAGGGGGAGTCAGTGATCCTTACTTTCATCAGAATTGGCTCTTCTGAGAGAATAACACGCCTACTCAGATGGGCATAGAAATCTATATTATCCTATAGGAAAGTAGGAGGGAAAGGGAATAAGAGGGAGAAGGTATGACAAAAGTGAGGGCAGATTGGGAAAGATGGTAGTCAGAAATCAAACACTTTTGAGTAAGGACAGGGTGAAAGGAGAAAGAAAACAGAATAAATGAGGGGATAGGATGGAGGGAAATAACGGTTAGCAATGGTAACTGTAAAAACATTTTGAAGCAAGTTTCTCTGATAAAGACCTCAGTTCTTAAACAAACAGAGAACTGAGATGAATTTATAAAAATAAGAACTATTCCCTAAATGATAAATGATCAAATGATATGATCAGTTTTCAGATGAAGTAATCATGGAGAAATACAAATTAAAATAATTCTCAGGTTCTATCTCATATCTATTAGATTGTCTCATAGGACAGAAAAGATAAATGACAAGTGTTGGAGAGGATGTGGGAAAAATGATACATTAACGTACTGTTGGCAGAGCTGTGAACTAATTCAACCATTCTCTAGAACATTTGTAAGTATGCCCAAAGGGCTATAAAACCTTGCATACCCTTTCAGCTAGTAACACCACTACTTGGTCTGTATCCCAAAAGAGATTTTTGAAAAAAGAAAAGGACTTATATGTACAAAAATATTTATAACAGTTCTTTATTTGGGGTAAAGCATTAGAAATTGAAGGGATGTCCATAAATTGGGAAATGGCTAAGAAAACAGTATGGCAGAAACTAGGTATAGACTAACATCTCACAACATACACCAAGATAAGGTCAAAATAGGTATATGATTTAGAGATAAAGTGTGATATCATCAGCAAATTAGGGGATCATGGGATAGTTTACCTGTCAGACTGATGGATAAGGAAATATTTTTGACTAAACAAGAGACAGAAAGCATTACGTGATACAAAACTGATCATTTTGATTACATTAAATTTAAAAGGTTTTGCTCAGACAAAACCAACAAAGATTAGAAGGGAAGCAGAAAACTGCCATCCCAATAACTCTGGGTGTGGTTGAGTAAAAAGCATGAGAAAGGACTGGGCCTTGTGTTCCACCAGTATAACATCTCTTGACATTGATTATCACTGTGACCTTACCTGACAAGGTCATTCAGTTCAACAAAGGATCAGTGCCCACTATATACAAGACAATGTTAGGCATTGGGAATACAAAGAAAAACAGAAATTTCTACCCCCAACCAGCTTGTATTCTTACACATGTCTTCACAAGATAATTATTTAATCTCCTCAGTTTGTTGAACCACTTTGACTTCTTTGAATGAGTCAAGAAACATGATTTAATCCCAATTATGATTTACCTCCATCAATATAGATCTTAATCCCTCCACATCTTGGCACATTGTCTTCATGAGTTTCTGAGGGCAAAAAATAATTTGTAATGCCGTAAGAGACCTTCTGATGATGAGGTGAGCTATACAGGTCCTCAAATGACACACTTAATCTATCATCAAACCTGAACCTGAAGCTTTCCAAGCTTGGTAGAATTTATCAAAACTCACATTCTACTTAGAGTCTTAGAGAATTCAGGAATCATTGAATTGGCCTCCATTCCTCTTCTAAGTTGTCTCCACATTATGCTGCCTATCCTCTGAGTTCCCACTGAAATCTTGGACTCTTGCTCTAGGAAGTTAAGCTCTCATAGGTAAGTTTTTGCCTCATCTTGTCCTGACTTAGACTCCATGGCACTTCTCAGCTACAACTTGTCCCTACTCCCCTCCTACCTTTCTTTTGGTTGTTGTTTCTTCCATTTGAATGTTAACTCTTGAGAGTAGATTCTATCTTGCTTATATTTGTGTGCCCAGTGCTTATCACACTGCCTGACACAAGTGCTTAATAACTTATCTAGCTACCTATCTAGCTATCTATCTATCTATCCTTCTCCCCTCTCCTCCTTAATGTGAATAATTGAAAGTTAACAGCATAAAAACTCTGTTGAAGTTTAGATGAAGTGCTTTTTCCTACACCCTAGTGAATTTACATCACAGTGGTAATAAAGGTGAAGGATGGAACATTTCAGGTGGTATTCTCCATTCCTAAGCCAAAGTTCAAGGTTTGAACACCTAAGAATAATGTCGCTGAATTACACTGCCTGGAGGGTTTAATGGCAGTTAGGAAATGGAATTTCTACATAATAAGGAAAGCAGATCTATGAATTTAATGGGCACTGGTGACATGGATATGACTGAACTCCTAGTCCAAAAACTTTCAATTTGTATTCCATATTCTACAGCAAATTAGTAATTACATGTTCTGTAGATCCAAAGCCTTAACCACCCTGACCTCCCTCCCACATCTTCAAATGCCAGGTAGAAATTTCCATGTTGATGTACCCCCATCACCTCAGATTCATCATGTGTGCTAGCTTTGGAGTCAGGAAGATTTGTGTTCAGATCCCACTTCCGACACCATTTAACTGTGAAGTCACATGCAATTCACTTTATCTCTCTGAGCCTGCTCATGCATAGAATAAGGGGGAAGGGGGGGCTCTAAGTTTCTTTCCGTCTCTAAATCTATGATCCTATGAGCTCACATTTAAAACCTACTCATCATTTTCCCCTCACCCCCAAATCAACTCTTTCTCCTGACTTTCTTTCCAGTGTTGAAGATACCAGTGCTCTACAGGTTGCCCAGATTTGAAACCTTAGCATCATTGTATAATAGAATCTTATAATCCTTCCATCAGATGTTTTATTTAGTCAGTCAATAAACATATATTAAGGGTGTACTTTGTTCCAGACACTCCAGTTGAGTACTGGGGGATATAAAGAAAATCATGACAGTCCCTGCCCTTGAAAGATTCCCCGTTCAATAGGGGAGATGATATGAAGAAAAAACAAACCAAAAAAATAAATAAACAAAAAGCAACCTATTCTAAGCAAACTACAGCACTAGAAATTAGAGGGATTAGGAAAGGCTTCCTATAAAAGATAGGATTTTAGGTGAGACTTGAAGGGAGCAGGGAGGCCCAGCAGTCAGGGGAGGAGAGAAAGCATTCCAGGCCTGGGGGAGACAGAAAATGCCTAGAGTCAAGAGGTAGAATGTCTTGTTCATGGAGCAGACAGGAAGCCAAAGAGTACGTTGAGACATGTAAAGAAAGTGTAAGAAGACCGGGAAGGCAGGGATAAGAAACTAGGTCATGAAGGACATTGAATGTCAAGCTGAATTTTCATCCCCTTTCACCAACCCCCAAAATCTGTTTAGTTACTAAGTCCTGTTGAGTCTTCTTTCTCTAAGTCACTCCAATCCATATCCTTTCTATTCTCAAAGTTCTTATTCTGTGAGAGCTAGTCAGTTTATGAAGGTCATTTGTCTAGGATTCCTTCCCCAGACTCTACCCACTCCAATGCAGCCTGAACCCACCTATTTACCAGATTCACCTTCCTAAAATTCTGCTTTTATTCCACTGTTCCCTTGCTCAGAAACCTTCAGGAACTTTCTATTGTCTTTAGCAATAGGCCCCAATCTTTTGGCATTTTGTTAGAGAGCAACAGGTTAGAGGCTTGTTGAAAGCAGCACAGACTCTTGATGGAATAAAGGAATTGGTTGCCTCTTCTCATCACTTTAAGGCCAGCAACAAGTATTAAGCACCAGCTATGTGCCAGGCGCATTCAGACAGCTAGATGGCTCGATGTATAGAGTACTGGACATAGAGTCAGGAAGATCTGAGTTCAAATGTGACCCTACATACTCAATCGCTATGTGACCCTGGACAAGTCACTTAACCCTGTGTGCCCCAGTTTCCTCATCTGCAAAATTAGCTAGAGAATAAAGTGACAAAACCACTCAAATATCTTAATAAGAAAACCCCATGTGGAGTCATGACAAGTCAGGCACAACTGAAGAACATGTGCCGGGCACTGTTCTGCATAGGCACTGGTCTACATAGACAATGTTCTACAAAGACAAAACTGAAAGTCTCTCCCTTCAAGAAGTTCACAATCTACTGGGAGAAGACAACGTGTGTGTGTGTGTGTGTGTGTGTGTATACATATACATATACATATAAATACATATGTATGTATGTGTATATGTGTATATACAAGTATATATGCACATACATATACATATATTTATATAAAAGTGTACAATATATAGACAACAATTTTGGAGAGGAAAAGGAATAAGGGAGAGGTGGTAAAGTATTATTTTCTGGAATGTCAGAAAACCACCACTAGGTAAGGCACAGGCTGGATTAGATGGTTTTCTAATATCACTTCAATCACTTAAATTCTATGACATTTAATTAATTGAAAAGTTGTCACATGAGACAAGGCTTAATTTTACTCAGCTTGTCTCCAGAAGGCAAATTTGGGAGTAATGCATAGAAGCTACTAAGGAAGATTTCAAGTCAATGTAGGAAAGAACTTCTGAACAAGCATGATGCCAAGCAATTGTGCAGAAATCCATCAGACCTTGGGAGTTACTGATAGATCCTGATCTCCTGATTGAGACCATGAACATCCATATTCCTTAGGAGAATACTGACTTTCAAAACTTATCTCTTCTCTCTGTATGAATTCTCTGCTCTAGCCAAACTAATTATTTAATCCTTCTGTTATCATCCCTATAGTACATGTTGGTTTCATAAAAAAAGAAACTTTTGAATTTGGAAAAGATCTTACGGATTATTCTAGTTCAACCTCTTCATTTTGCAGGAAAGGAAATTGAGTGACGATGAAGAAAGAATCTTAAAAGTGCAAAGTTACAGGCTGGTTAGCTCAGTAGGTTAGAGTGTGGTGCTAATAATGCCAAGACTATGAATTTGATCCCTGTCTGGGCCACTATCTCTAATTCAGTGAGGTAGTATGATAAGAGCGTACTGGGTTTGGAATCAGGAAGATGTAAGTTCAAATCCTAACTCAGACACCCACCAGTGATATGACCCTGGGCTTGCCATTTAACTCCTCTCACTCTTAATTTATTCATCTGTAAAATGGACTTTGATGATCTCTAAGTTCCATTCCAGTTCTAAATCTATTAACCTATAATAACTGTTGCTGTTCAGTTGTTTTCAGTCATGTCTGACTCTTCATGACCCCATTTGGGGTTTTCTTGGCAGAGATACTGGAGTGGGTTGCCATTTCCTTTTCCATCTCATTTTCCAGATGAGAAAACTGAGGTAAACGGGGTTAAGTGACTTGCCCACAGTCATACAGCTAGTATCTAAGGACACATTTGAACTCAAGAAGAGGAATCTTCCTGATTCCAAGCTGGACTCTCTACCCATTGTGCCATTTAGTTGCTCATATATATCCAGTAACTGGTAGGGTAATCACTCAACCTCATGTGTTTTGGATTAAAAAAATACTCTTTTCATAAGTCACATAAATAATAATTCAGAATTAGTGAGATGGCCACTAAATTGTACCCACTCTTTTGTTTTCTGTTTTAAAAAATCCTAATTTTGTAAATATCTAGAATCATAGAACTTATCTATTTATATTATTGATTTATTATAGAAATAAGTTATATATGATTTTAAATATATTAAATATAATATATTATCACATATTAATTATAGGAGCAACCAGGTGGTGAAACTGATAGAACACTGGACCCAGAGTCAGGAAGACCCGAGTTCAAATAGGACCTCAGAAGTTTCCTCACTGTGTGACCCTGGATAAGTCAATTAGCCCTGTTTCTTCACCTATAAAATGAGCTGGAGAAGGAAATAACAAACCTTTCCAGAATCTTTGCCAAGAAAACCCCAAATGGAATCACAGAGTTGGACACAACTGAAGTGACTGAACAATAACAAATACATGAATTGTCTACTGTAAATAAATATTATAGGTAATATTATTTATCAATAGCCTTATTATAGCCCTTTTGATTTCCACAAAATCCTTAATATCCACTAATTTCAGTTTAGTTCCTGTTTAAAACTTTTTCAATATCCAATGATATAATTTGACTAAGCTAGATGATGTGAATTTAATAAGGATAGTTATGCTTTCTCATTACTTTCTCACATAGCTTGGGTTTCAGTTCCCCCTTATTTTTCTTTTATACTTCACAGTTTAAAGATTCCTACTTCATCCTTTATTATTTCTATGTAAATATTTTAGTAAAAAAAAACTTGATTATTCAGAAAAGAATAATTGAACAGAAGAGCATATCAATTCACTCTACCTTAGGGATTGCTTTCCTGGCCATGAGTCTATATGTGCATATATATATATGTATGTATATATATATATATATATACATATATATGTATGTATGTATGTATGTATGTATATATATATATATTGTGCATATATTATGGCAGCATATCCTAATTGTGAGCAAGGTACTTTAGAAAAAATAATCAACCTTTGGTGTAGCTGTGAATTGGTCCAACCCTTCTGGAAGGTAATTTGGAACCATGCAACAACAGTGACAAAAATGCCCATACCCTCTGGCCCAGAGATTCTGCTACAAAGCACCTACCCCAGGTATGTAAATGACAAAAAAAAAATTGGAGATATATATATATATATATATATATATACACACTAACATATATATACACATAAACCCGTATATATTCATCACATCACTCTTTTCCATCAAAAAATTGGGAAAAAGTAGGTGCCTATTAGTTGGAGGATGACTGAACAAAGAAAGGTATAGGAATGTAATGGAATATTATTATGCCAAATGATGAACAGGGCAGTATCAGAGAAACCTAGGAAGATTTGTATGCACATTTGCAGAGGGAAATAAGCAGAACCAAGAGAGCAAATAATCTATTAACTCTATGTTGTAGAGTCACACAATTTTGAAAGGCTTAATAACTTTGATTAACGTAATGACTAGCCATAATGGAAGAGGTACAATTATGAAACATGATAACTATCTTCTAATGGAAAGGAAATGGACTTAAGATGCAGAATGAGACATACACTTTTGGACGTGGACAACACTGATTTGTTTTGCTTGATTATGCATATTTGTTACAATGTTTCTTTTTTCTTTTTCCGATGGGGGTGGGATTAGAGCAAGAAAAAAAACACTTGTTCATTGAAAAAAATAATTGAACTAAGCTTTACTCAAAAGAAGTATCTTGATCAAAGGTTCTTATCATCCTTTGGTGTCATGGACTTTTTGGCAGTCTAGTAAAACTATGGACTCCTCAAAATTATATTTATTGATTTGATTCAATAATGGAAAAAATGCTAAATTTTAGTAGTTCATGAAAGTAGGATGGATTTTTCCCCCAAGTTCATGGATCCCCTAAAATCTACCCATAGACCCCTTTGTCATGATTTCATCAGTTATTCTGTTATCTATGGGGTATCTTTCCTTCATTTATGACTGTCCTTATTAAGGTATGAATCTTCATCAGAGGCATGAAGCTGGGGAAGAAATACTTCTTGCAGAATTTAATCTTAAATTCCTTGAACAAGGGTTTCATGAGCTTAAAATCCTGTTGATGGAATAATTAGCAGAACTGCACCTGAAGAACTCGGCAGTTTTCAGCTAAACCAATGAGCTGTGGTCCTCTAACAAAGTTGGATATTTAGCATTGACTCATATAGATACACAAACTGTGGCCGATCATTTTGACAAAAAGGTATGAAAAAAATTGGGGGGAAACAGGTCTGCCTTCTTTTTATCTCTCCTTTTTTCCTACTTACCTCCTTCTTACTTTCCATTAATCTTACCTTACCTTCCCCTCTTTCTTCTTCCCTCCCTTCTTCCTTCCCTTCTATCTTTCCTTCTAGATTCACTGACTGCTTATTGTAGATACCACACTGTGCTTTATGACAAAAGACTGACAGTAGCAGCTTTCTAAAGGATATTATTTGAATTGATCAAGGCATACGCATTTTCCAAAAAAATGATATCCCACTACCAGTCATGTTTTTTTTAAAGTTCTATCACTTGAAATTAGTAGCTCTGAGCATTAAAAGCATTCCAATTTTCAAATTGTTTTTCAGTCATTTCCAACACTTTGTGACTCTGTTTAGTGTTTTCTTGACAAAGATACTGCAGTGGGTTGTTATTTTCTTCTCCAACTCATTTTACAAATGAAGAAAGTAAGTAAAACAGAGATACGACCTGTATACAGGGTCACATAGCTATTAAGTTTCTGAGGCTAGATTTGAACTAAGAAAGATGCATCTTTATGACTCGAGGTCCAGCACTCTATCCACTGCCATCACCTATCTGCCGTCCAGTCTTCAAGAGTTTTCACAGACAAGAGCTTAAGCAATCATCAGATAACACTTCAGCAGAAAACTGACTAGAGGGGCTACTGGGAATGAGACACAAGGTAGGTAGATGTCAGCTGAGGAGATTAAAACACTGAAAAAAGAGGTGGGGTGGGGGATATTGAAACCCTTAACTGATTCACAGTTTTACTTAATACCAACTTGCCTAGTTTGGTAGGAATCTTAGATCTTAGGATCATCATTGCAGAGCCAGAAAGGACCTTGGAGGACATCTAATCCAAGCCCTTCATTTTATAGGAGAGGAAACTGAGTCTCAAAATGATTAAGTAAATTGCCCAAAGTCACATAGATAGCATATGATAGTTTTAAATCTTAGATTTGATTGAAGGTCCTTTGCCTCCAAATCCAGAACATTTCTGACTGAACCATGGTTCTAGAGGTGCCACCAAAAAAAGTTAGAAAAAGTGCCTTTAAAAACTAACAATCTAGCTAAAAAGTCTAGATAAATGCCCAGAAGATAGACTGAGAATAAAGACTTGTTAAAGTAAGGTCAAATGGTATATGAAAATTATTATGAAGACAAAATAAGAAAATTATTTGAATTGAGTATGGGAAGAGTGATGGTTAAACTCAGTCCTCAAGGTTTCTTGGAAGAGATGAATCTTGATGTGAATTTTGAAGAAATTGAAGGCTATGGCAGAATTAAAAGGGAAGGACATTCCTTACAGGCAGACTTCCACCAAAATACAGGCAAGAATGAAAGATATCTGTAGGGATGACTGTGAAATTGTCAAACTGACAGAGATGAGGAAGTGGAGCCATGATGGGAAAGAGCAGGAGATGCAGGTAAAGAGGAGATATTTGATATCTGCTGAGGAGTTTAGCTCTCGCTTGATGATAAGGACCTCTAGCAAATTCTTGATTCGGGAAAATGAAATAAGTACTGCTTTAGATGCTGAAGCAGAAATTAGCCAATGACAGATTCATGGATGGTCCTCTCCATGTAAAGGACTGTTTTCAGCATGTGAGATACACAGGAGACTTTGTGTCACTCCCTGATCTCAGCCCTGCCCAAAATACAGATCTTTGTCTGGGTAGTCTCTTTTCTGGAATGAACAGCAGTGGCCTCACCTAGTCCAGTGTAGTGCTCCCTCCACTAGACCTTGGGGGCCAGCCTGACATGTGGAGTATATTTTTCACATTATGCATTTGGCAGTCAGAGAAAATCTATTTAAAGATGACTGTTCATTTTTCATGATATGCATTACAAAAAAAAATGGCTGGTATAACCCAATTTATTTATAAGTGGACTTAAAACACTCTAAAACACAGTGAAACCATTAGGCTAAAAGCTGGCTCCTGGGAATAATGTTCCTATATCAGAGGGTAGAATTTAGCCTTTTCATATATATATTTTAAAGAATGCATAAAACAGGCAGGACTCAGGCTGAAGTATGACAGGCCGTGGAAGGTCCTAACCTGTGGAATCAAAAGACCACACAGTAGAAGGATTGGAACTTATTACTGAAGATAGATGAACCTCACTGTGGTTTGGGCTGAAACGCCTGGGATTACTTTTCAAATGTTTGAAATTTGATAAACACACACATATACTGAGACACACACACACACACACACATACACATACACACAGGCACAAAAATGCAGTTGCCAAGAGCTTTCCCCTGTCTAGTTTTCAACACATATGGATTTCAAATGTATGTGATCCATATACCTCTGATGCCTTGACATGGAGACCTTCAACTGTCTTCTAAGAGATTTGCCTCCCAGAGAACCTTCTACCCAAACTTCTTTTTTCTCAAAAAGCAGAACCTCCATTTCCCCCCAGAATTGCTCCCTCTCATTTTTGGATCCCAAAGCAACTTGGGGAAGCAGTGTAGCTCTAGATAAAAAAGAATGGATTGACAACAAAACTGAGTTTTAGTCTAACCTCTGTCACTAACTAGCTATAGGATGTTGGTCAAGTTTTTTCACTTCTTTGGTCCTCATTTACTCATTTGTAAAGTGAAGGAGTTTAAGAAAATTATCCTTAAAACTCTGACATTTTATAACACATATCAAACTACTAGGACTCAAAGAGTTTCCATATTTAACAAATCCTGTTTTCCTACCTGACTTCTGAGATCAGGGCTGATATCAGGAATATGAAAAAATTGTAAAATAAAGAACATCCATAGATTTCAATGAACTTTGTCACTGATTTTGCCGTTATTTAATAAGTAGGCATTTGGGGAATAAAGTTTTATACAACACGCGTTAAAAGAAATATAGAAATCATCTAATCCACTCCCTCCCCTGCTTTATAGATGAAAATGCTGAATGAAAGCCATAGAAATGAAATGGCTTACCTAAAGTCACATACATAGTAAATAGGAGAATCAGGATTTGAATCCAAGACTTCGGACTCTAAACCTTGTGTTTCTTCAAATATGGCACTGCTTTCTGTTGATTCAAGATTTCGCTTTCATATGATCTCTTATGTAGCAGAACTGGGACTCCAGTTCACATCTTATTAAGAGATTTAAAAAAAAAAAACAACAAAGGAAAGCTCTCTCAGGTTTTCAATATTGATGAATTTCAAACAAACGTAATTCATCTACTTTCGCTCTCTTGACATGGAATCCTCCAAATCACTGTCTTCTCCTGATAGAGATTTTTCCCTCTAGGGAAATTTCAGTCCAAATATTTTCCCATGAAAGTGGAAAATCAATGGAGTCAGTGAGGATTTGGGAGTTTGGTAAAGAGAATTCATCTAGCTAGATTATGAAGGACTAGCTGTGTCAGACTCTTGTTCCAGTATGTGTCTATGAGTAAAATAATCCCTACAAGTTTCAGGGTCAAGTGTAGGGGTTGTGGAGTCACGAGAAGTTATAATGTAATTCTATTCCAGGTTAAAATGAAGGTCATAAGCAAGCCAAACTAGAAAAAGAAGTCTCAAAATTATAATCTGCAGCTTTAAAAGATGGAAAAGTAAAAGAAATTGAAGAAAGGAAGTTTCTTTTTTGACTTTTTCTTAGGGACAAGGGAAAAGGAGTTGTAAGCAATTGTAGGTATGTGAGTCTCAGGTTTTTATCAGCACCGGATTGGGGAGGAAGGTTTTAGTGAGTTGAGAACAGAAAGATTTGCTTTCCATGCTCCTTCCTCAGACACTTAATAGCTGTGTGACCTTGGACGAGTCATTTACCTTATCTCACCCTTAGATTCTTCATCTGCAAAATGGAAGTGATAATAGCACTTACATCACATGGTTGTTGTAAGAATCAATAAAAATAATGTAAATAAAGCCCTTGCAAAACTTAAAGCTATATAAATGTGACCAGTTATCATTATTGGGCGGAACTCCAATTTGCTATTTCCTTGAGTTACTTTCAAGAGCCACCAACACTCTTCATTCTATACCTTATTCATCATCTGCTGGACAAATATCATAGGACCCGGGGCAAACACTCTTTTACCAACGTCCTCATCACCCCTTCGCAGATCATTACAACAGCTTCCCAATTAGTCTCCCTGTCTAAAGACTCTCCCCTCTTCAATCCATCCTCCAAACTACCATCAAAGCAAAGTGATCTTCCTTAAGCACAGACATGACTGTGTAACACTCCTATCCAGTCAATACTAGTGGTTTCCCATTGCCTCCAGGATCAAATGCCAGATCTGCTATTTAGCTTCTTAGGTCCTTCAAAAACCTAATTCCACTCTACTGTTCCAGCCTGTCGACATTCCATGCCCTTCTACACTCTGAGATCGAGTCAAACTGGCCTTTATTTCTAAAACACAAAACTCTATTTCTCACTTCCATGCCTTTGTACTGACCATCCGTACTGCTCCACTTCCCATGCCTGGAATGCACTTCCTTTTCACCTGCTCAAGGTGCACCTTCTATGGGAAGACTTTCCTAATTCCTTCAATTGTTAGTAACTCCCCCTGAATTGATCTTGTATATAACTACTTTTATTTATATTATTATATATACAGTTCTATAATATCATCTATTATAGGATAATATTGTAATATAATATATATTTTTATAAAATTATATTTATTTTTATATACTTTTAAATATTTATTCTGTTTGTGTATATATGTACATCTATATGTATTGTATATATGTATATGTGTTTGTATATATACACACACATATGCACATGTATGTGTACATGTATATATACATATGAATACATATCCACATATACACATACATAGTGTATATATGTGTGTGTGTGCATGTGGTATATGTGTGTTTGTGTGTATATATGCACATGTGTGTATAACATATATGTACTTGTATCTCCCCCTCTGGGATATAAGTCCTTTGAGAGTAAGGATCACTTCTTTCATGATATTTGTATTATGAGTGTCTAGCACAGTATCTGGGATAAGAGAAGGGAAGGAGGTTCCAATCTGTTAACCTCCTAGCCTTTTTGATTGTCGTACTGGGATGACTTTAGAAAGTACTAGTCAGCCCAGGCCAGTGTTTTCTTTCTGGCTTTTCCCAGACCGGCTAGAGTTGAGACAGAGTCCTGAACCCTTACTCTCCCCTACAGGGACCACTGAATGAACGTGAGAGCTGTGACCTCCTGCTACTGTTGCTCCCTCAGTGGTGATTATCCTTTCTGTTTTTAGGTGAATGAAACTGGACATTGCTAAAATCTTATGAGCTTTGGAAGGTCAAATGGTGAACCATCAGACATCCAGAAGCAGAGTTCGTGCTGGAACTTGCCAGAAGTCAGAGGGAATAAAGTACAAAACAGTCTGTTTGACCTAGGCCACCAGAGGCTGAGGTGTAGAAGCATCCAGCAGCTGTGTTGCATTTGGGAGTGAATTTGGCAGGCAGTTAGATGGCTCAGTAGATAGAGCACTGGACTGGAGACAGGAAAACTCATCTTCCTGAGTTCAAATCTGGCCTCAGACTAGCTGTGTGACCCTGGGAAAGTCACCTAAGGCTGTTTGCCTCCTTTTCTTCATTTGCAAGATGAGCTAGAGAAAGAAATGGCAAACTGCTCCAGTATCTCTACCCCAGAAGTCGCAGTGTCAGACATGACTAAAAAATAACTAAACAACAAAAAAATATGTAGAAATTTTGTGAAATCTGAGTCCATTGTTCCCAAGGATGGAAGTGGTATAGGAGAGGGTGTGCCCACCTCCCCAGATGTTGGAGGAAATGTTTTCACTTCTGTTCTTACTGTATCATCAGTAAATATTCTGTTTTTAAAAAGCAAGAAATGTCAAATGGTTAAATAGAACCAGGGCACTATGAGTGGATGACAGTAGGAGGAAGAATGCATTGAAATGGGGGCTTAAGCCGATAACTTTAAAGAAATCCACCCAATAACACTTCAGAAGTACCCTAGAACCCTAAAGAAGGACATGTAGCCAGCTTCATTCTAGAAGAGGAGACTAGAGCATCACTATAATGGCATACCAAAGGTACTTAATAAATGCCTGTTGGTTGATTAAATGGGTATGGCTTTGGTTATGAGACTTCATATAACTGACATTAGAACACTTCTTGCTTGTATCTCAACTCTGCTACTTATTATCTCTGTGATCTCTGACAATTCACCTGGACATCCTTCTAGGCCCTACTTCCACATTTGTAAAATGAAAGGGTCAGAGAACATGGGTCCCTTACAGCTCTAACATTTGTGACCTCTAAGGTTCTTCCAGCTATGAAACTTGTAGTCCTGTGACCCATAACCTTGCCAAAGCAGAGACTAGAACCCAAGTTTCTTGATTTCTAGTCTAATTTTTTCCCCCTATTAAACACTTGACAGCAGCCCCTGGCAGACTTTGAGCCCTGAAAAGCAGCAGTGAGAAATAAATGATTACCTGAGCAAAATCCAAAGTCCAACTCAAGCTCTAAGAAGCAGGGGCAGTCATGAGCACAGGTAGAGCAGTGAGTAGAGTTCTGGGCCTGGAGTCAGGAAGACAGGAGTTCAAATCTGGCCCATGACACTTAACAGAGCAAATCACTTGAACTCTGTTCCCCTCACTTTCCTCAACTGTAAAATGGAGATAGTCATAGACCTGCCTCCTAAAGTTGTTGTGAGGGTCAAAAGCAAAAATACTTGTAAAAAAGTGCTTCGTTCAGCGGCTGGCACATATTAGGCACTATATAAAAACTAGCTATTATTATTTTTTTATTATTCTACAAATTGTGACTGAAGCAAAACAGAACTTCACTTCTATGTTAAGGTGAAAGTGAGGGTCACAGTCTAAATGGCCTTTTCCAGTCATACATTTCTATGACTTATTTATGTATTAATTTCTTCTTTAATTGATTATAAACTAGCATGGAGTCCCAAGAGAGCCCGCTGAGGTAGCTGTTTAATTTGAGCTCAGTCAAAATCACAGGATTTTGTGTCTGAAATGTATAGTGAGTGACCTGAGTCTAGCCTTGCCACGTGACGCACAACAGCATACATTGGATGACTCATAGAAGTCAGGGATGGAAAAGACCTATTAGGTCATTTTTTCCATCTTCTAGTCATTGAAGGTTTACTCCCTGCCAAGGTAGGATTATACTCAAATATTTGGGCCAGTCTAGCTTGAAATGACTCAAGTAATGGGGCTCCCGCCACCTCCCTGGGGATCTTAGTCCACAGGCTCATTGATCTCAATCTTTGGAAAATGTTCCTGATGTTCAGTTTAAATTTTCCTTTGCTCAATTTCATCCCATTAATTCTGCTTATTACCCCTCCGGCCACCCTAAATAATTTCCCTCCCTCTTTCATGTCGATGCTGCTTCAGTACTCATGGGGAAGAGGCAAAGGAATACAAAAATATCTTCCTGGCTTGGCTCACAGCCCTAAGCATGAGATGAAGAATAGAAAAAGGACCAGAGAAGTTTAAAATTCTGGGGGCCTAAGAGCTTGGGAGTGTGCTCACATTGGTGGAATGAGGCTCAGCTTTCCAGTTCTCCTGAGAATCTTCCAGCCAATCACTGATAGATTTTCCCATGATTCATTTTATAGTCTAAGTACCATAACATTGAGAATAACAAAGGTGAAAGGTCACATGATCAGAGCTTGAAAGGATTCTGGAAATCACATAATCCTACCACCACCACATTGTAAAGACCAAAGGATCATAGATTTAGAGCTAGAAAGGAAGATCCAACCCAACCCACTTTCGCCATGAGTAAACTGAGTCCCAATCTACTCACTTGGTTGGCCAAAGTGACACTGGTAACAAGAGAAGCAGTAGTGAACCTCTGGTTCCAGAATCAACACTCTTTCTACTGTACTACACTGCCTTCTTTAATCTAATCCCTAACTATGACACAAAGAAGTTTGCCTTATTTTTAAGGTGCTCTACTGAAGAGGATTACATCTTCTCCATCAGATAGTTAAAAATTCATTAAAAAGCAGGAATCTTCAAGAAAAGCAAAACCTCACAAATTCAGACTGTTCCTTCAAAATCTGGAACAGTTTGAACAAAACCCAGCCAATGTTAGTGTTTGCTTAACAAACCAACCTTTCACAGAAAGTACAAATTAATTGTGTGAGCTTACAGGGTACCTCTCCTTTTCTCCTTTAATGCTAGGCCCTTCTCCCTGTTGACCATCTCCAATCTAGCTTATTTGAACATAATTGTTTTCATGTCTCCTCCTCATAACTGTGAGCTTCTTGAGAGTAAGGATTTGTACTTCTCTATCTCCAACGCTTAGCAAAACATAATAGGTCATTAATAAATGCTCATTAACCAACCAACATAAAAAAAGAACAAAACAATATCCTCAGGCCCTTTAGGAAAATACCATTACATAAAAAATATTTATATTAATTATAAATCATTCACAGTGATTTTTTAAAGCAAACTTTCTAAGGGTCTCTACTGGATGTGATACTGCTAGCTTAGTTCTTTAAATGGGATGCTAAATGGACAGTTACAGAGAAATTATTTGTCTAAGGTCATACAGATAATAAGTGGCAGAGCCAGGATTTTTTAAACAAGGTCCTCTGACTCCACTTCTAGCACTAACATTGTAATTTTCATCTCAAAGAGCTTTAATGATTCCCCCATTTCCTTACCTTGACAATCAAAGCCTTCACTGACATGGTACAGCCTATTGTTCGAGCATATTCCCCACATAATCCCTAACACTATTCTACAACCCAGGTTATATTAATGCATTCTCCAAAAGTACCATTGCCTTAGGCATTTCTATGACTTTCCTCTTCCTTCTAGAATGGCCTCACTTTGTGGGAAGCCTTCTCATCCTTCAAGGTTTAAGTTGATGTCACCTCTTTAGGAAGGCTTCTTTTTCCTCACCTCCTGCCCCAATCTCTCTGTGATCTCCTATGGTGTTCATTCACTTGAGCCATTTTTTGGGGTCTTATATTCTAGATACTTGCCTTACTCCCATATTTATGAAGGGAAATCAATAAAGTGAATTTTTATTTTTTCATACACACAATTTCCTTCTAACTGCATATTACCACATAACATTATTCCTGTGTGTTAATAGGTAGCAGTTAGTTTTGCACCAAGAAGTTAGGATTGCTTTTATTCAGAAATAAGCATTTGGGGGCTATACCTAGGCTTACATTTCTTAATGATACCTCTCCCTAGATTACACATTTCTTAACACGGGGACCATGTCTTATTCTTCTTTCTAATGGAAGAGTCTAGGTGGCTAAGTGATTAGAACACTAGACATGGAGCTGGGAACAACTGAATTCAGACATTTACTAACTGTGTGACTCCAGGCAAATCACTTAACCTCTCTGTCTGCCTCAGGTTCCTCATTTGTAAAGTGGAGATAATAATAACATCCACCTCACAGGGTTATTTTGAGTGCCTGTCTACTACCACATAGTACACACTTAAATGTTGGTTCCCTCCCTTTCCTCTCCCCTTTGTGTCTTCCACAATGCCTTCCACATAGAAGAACCCTTAATATTTATTGAACTGAATCTGTTGCTACCCTTCTTTTCCACCATGTCTATGCAAGTACAGGGAGTTAAGTTTTAGGCTATGTTATATAATGGAAATTAAATGCAACAAGTAGTTATCAAGAAGTCACTATGTACGAAGAACTAAACTAGGTACCAGGGATGCAAAAACAGAAATCAAACAATCCCTTATATCAAAGAGTTCCTGTTCTACTGGATACTGGAAAAGAGCAAGGATTTCTGACTTGACAAAACTGCTGTATCAATGTTAAATTAATGGTCAGGTGTACTTTGAACAAATGACCTGTTATCAATTGATACTGTGATCCAATGCTTCATCAGAGGTGCTCAAGTAAACCTTTGTCCTCAGATCCTGTGCCATGGTGGGTACAGAAGCCCTGGTAGGTCATACCATGCCAAAAACATGGCCAATTCAGGTTACCCGGTGGACTGTGTCTACTACTTGAGCACCAAAGCAGTTACATCATCAAGGCTCATCTCCAAAGGACTACCAGTTACTGAATCGTTTTGGCTACTAGAACTTACAATGTCTGTCTACCAAGGCATGGGGGATTTGTGGGGTAGAGTATTGGAGGGAGTATCTCTATAAGTAAAGTTATAGATTCATGAAGTGTTCAAGTAAGATTGATTCTACAAATGAGGCTTACTAATTGGAGTTCCCAGGACTGTACTACTAGTACTATGATTTATACAATAGGTCCACCTGCCTTTAAAAAATAATGCAGAAATCACCTTTCTATGACTTGTATTACACATTGGATACACTATTAGAGTAAGTCAATGGTGATAAAATTTATAAAATGATATATCTTTTGGTAAAACAAATAATCTCCCATCTAATTTATTTTGAATGTAAGAAAATGTATTAGATTTGGCTTTATTTAAAAAAAATTACTGACATCCTTTGTTTGGCATCACCTTCATTTGCTAATATATCCTTCTTCTCCCCCTTCCTTTCCCCTGTAACAAACAGCCAGGTGGTGCTCTAGATCAAACTCTAGGCCTAGGGGGAAGAAGACTTGAGTTCAAGTTTGGCCTTAATTACTTTCTATGTAACTCTGGGAAAGCTATTTAACTTCTGTTTGCCTCAGTTTTCTCAACTGGAAGATAGCACCTACCTCATAGGGTTGTTGTAAGTGTCAAATGAGACAGTATTTATAAAAGTGCAACAGAGTTGCTGGCACGTATACTTCATAAATTCTTACTCCCTTCCCCTGCCCCCCAAAAAAGTATTGTGTGGGGAAAAGTTCAATGAAGTCAATTAAGTCTCATAGTTTTCCATACCTATGTTCCATGTGCCCACAAGGAATAAAAGGAAGCACATTTTTTCCTCTTTTCATTGAAGTCAAGTTTACTTATTATAATAATTATAATATTATAATAAAAATTTTAATATTTAATATATTATTATAATAATTGCTTTTGTTGCAGTCATTGTAAACTATTGTTTGCCTGGATCTATTCACTTCATTTTGCTTCTGTTCATTTGTCTTCACATGTTTCTTTTTATCCTTCATATTTATTGTTTCTTACTGCATAGCAATATTCCATGACATTCACGTACCACAATTTGCTCAACTATGCCCCATGTACTTTGTTTCCCATTTTTTTTGCTCCTCCAAAAAGGGCTACTGTAAATATTTTGGTGTGGATTTGGCTTTTCTTAAAGTGGGGCATAATTATACACTGAAGTGAGGACTAGAGAGAGAGAGTAAGTGGAAAGGGGTATAAGGCACCAACTACAAAGCAGGCAACTCACACCAAAATTCCCTTTTATAGATTTCTTCATTGTTAATGTTTGTCCTTTGTTCTCTAAGAGCACCATGGCACCGGAAAGATGATGCCATGACTTTCAAGTGAATTGGATTTAAGTGAGGAAGGGCTGTGCAAGGTCACCAGCCTCACTCTCTCCTCTGGAGCCATCTGGGTCCAGTGGCCAGATATATATCGCGATAATTGTTATAAAGATATAGCAAAGAGGAAATGTGACTTGGCTAACAGCATAGGTATTTAAAATGTGTCTAGAATCAGTTGAGTATTCATTTATACAGAGAACTGAAAGGTACACATCTTTAACACGTATACACACACACACACACACACACACACACACACACACACTCTTAACAACATGTTTTACTTGTACATTGTATTTCTTTTCTGAGAGGGTGAGTTTTCAACCAAGACTGAGTGAGGAGAGTACAGAGACAAAATTCTCTCTGATGGAGACTGTGGCTTCCAGGAAATCCAACAGGAGCCATCCCTATGATTTCAAGGTCAAAGTCTGCTCCCCTGGAGATTTGTGGTCAAGCAAAGTCAACTGAGGGTGGGAGTTCATTGAATGGACAAGGTTTCTTGCCTGGAGTTGTGTTTAGAGTTTGGAAGCAAATGAATACCAAGCATCCTTGGGTGGTTTGCAGATCCCCAAGGAACCAAATGTTAGTTCCAAGCTATGTCCAGTTATATCAGTTGGAAAGGATCCAAGAGATGTTTGCATTTTTCCAAGCATATCCTGCATCTACTTCCTTTTATAGGTCTCCTTGGGCCAGAAGGTTCAAGGGTTCAAATGGTTACAGTCAAAAATGAAGATGCCAATCCATCCTACTATGGACTACAATCTCTAAAAAGAATGATTCTTGGCCCTCATGCCTACCTGCTTCCCACCCACTAGATTGTTGGTTTCTCCCATAGTTATTACGTAAGCAAAGCTGACACCTAATAATATCGTCAGATACCATTTAATATCATGATTTGCCAATGGATCATATTATAATCCCAACAAGCCAGAGCAAATCTGGGATGTCATCTACTTTGAGACCTTTCATTCTATGCCAGGTCTGGTCTGGCCTCTAGAAGCTAGATCAACAAGGGATGCTATTGCTGTTCAGTTTTTTTTTTTCCTCTGGAAACATCAAAGGTACAAGATGCAGAGAATACCACTTCTCCCTTCACAGCACAAGATGCAGGATGCAGCACAGGAAATTTTCACTGTCAAAGATAGAATTTGAACTCACAAACAGTGTCTGCAGTGGGATTAACACACCAGCACTTCATGGGCAGACAGATCCGACTCTTGAACAAACTGCCTTTCAAGAGAGAGGAGGCCATGGGAGTATCTGCTAATTCAGGCCCTTGGAAAGGGAGAGAGGTTGATGAGTCCATGCATCTGAGAAGAACTCAAATTTTTCCCTCCTGCAAGGGTTCTGTTTTTCTAAAACACAACTCCCCCAAATTAGTTGGGTCATTCTTGCTAGGGAATTTTATTTCTCTAGCAGGAAGGTTGCCAGCCTGCAGCATTGTTCCTTTTCATCCCTAAAGGTGATGCCTTTTGCTAATTGAAAGCTAGGCCTTGTGGTTTCCAGAAGACTAATTTGCACTGGTCAAAACCTTTACCTTCACAAACTATTTCATGTTCTACAAGGATGTAAAATAATTAATTACCTATTTGGCAGATAAGTTCAGTGTTTGCAGGATCTGTTTTATAAGAAATTTTATTGATGAAAATGTGTCTAAAGCCTTAGCAATGCATTTGGCTTTAGCATTTGGCAGTAAGGAAGCAAAATCTTAAAGCCAGAAACCTCCCCCGGGCATGGAGAAAAGTACAAGTTTGCATCTCTACTCTCGCTGTAGGTTATTAGGACTTTCCTTTTTCAGACAATTGGCAGAATGTTTCAGTGGCTGTTTCATGATTCATTTTTGATTTTGTATATGAGCAAATCTCACATTTCGGCTGTGAGACATTCCCATGTTTTACCATATTGCCCTTAAATGATTTTTCAAGAACTTGTGTTAACTCTTAAAATTGACAAGGATAAATAGTAGCACCATAAAGTTTTACAGTCAAACTCACTGATGTCACATGATGCTGCTACCTTTCTTGTCATTTGGGCTTTGGAGAAGAGGGTAATTTTTTTTTCTTAAGAAAATAGGAATATTCAAATTGCTAGTGACCACAGGCCCCCAGAAGATGCCCTGATTTTGCTGTAAATATGCCCTTGTTTAAGTGCCTACTATGTGTGCTTGATTTTGGGGATATAAAAAAGTGTCCCTAACCTCAAGATACTTATGTTAACATGCACACATACAATATAAATACATGATAATTTGGTTGGATGATTCTAGCAGTTGAGGGAATCAGGAAAAGTTTAATGTAGGAGGAAGCACTGGAGCTAAGCATTAAGGTGAAATGAAGTTTTCCTAAAAGAGGGAGTAGAGTGAGGAGTACATTCCAGGAATGGGGGAACAGCATGTACGAAACCTCAGAGATGGGGGAGTTGTTATGTATGAGGAACATGAAAAAGGCCAGTGTGGCCTGACCACAGAGTGCATAAAGGGGAATGATGTATTTATAATGAAGCTAGAAAGGTAGGCTGATGCCAGGTGTATGTCAGGCCGTTTGCTTGGTGATGCAGAGATAAAAGAGACAGTTAATGGGCTTCATTTTTCACCTTTAAGCATACAAGGATGGGAAACAGTAGGATTCACTGGAAGAAGTTCCAGATTTGGAGTATAGTGGGCTGTGTTACTGACTGGTTGCATCTCCTCCAATCATAATAATAATGATAATACATATAATAAGATAGGGTACACATGATCTCATTTGTTGTAAGGACAACAACCCTGTAGAAAAGGAGCTGTTATGCCCATTCTATAGATCAATCAATAAGCATTTCTTAAGCAGCTCAGTCAAGTAATGGATGGAGTACTAGGTGTGAAGTCACAGAGATCCCTGTTTGGATCTTGGCTTCTGAACTTATTACCTATGAGGGCCTGGACAACTCATTTGTAATCTCTCAGCCTCAATTTCCTTAACAGTAAAATGGGGATAATAAAAGCACCTACCTCATTGGGGGTTCTCTGATGGCATGATCTTCTTTGGCAATGAAGGACAAACACAAGATAATATATGTGTAAATGTAAATATATATTAAAATTAATATTATGGAAATATATAAAAGTGTAATAAATGTAAAGTTTTTTTTTTACAGAACCTTAAAGTGCTATGTAAATAGTAGCTTTTATTACTAAGCAACTTCTTTGTACCAGGTAATACATCTACAAACACAAAAATGAAAATCTCTGTCCTCAAAGAAAGACCATCGAGAATTAGTGACTTTCAGTCACTCAACTATTAAAGTCAAGATTCCATTCCACTTCTCCAGGTCCTACACTCTAGGCATAAAACTCATTGTATATAAAAGAAAGGAGTTGAACCAGATGGCCTTGAAAGGTTCTCCCAGCTCAAAGGCTATGAACCTATTATCCATTCTTTGTGTCTCTTCCTCTTAATATGTGTCACCAACAGCAGGTCCTAGGGAATGACCACTAAGCAACTCCCTGTCAGTAACACCAGTAGTAAGAAATTTATAACTTAATGGGGATGAGACTGATGCTTATATACAAAAAGGACAGTGAAGGATCTGGATGAGATTCAGGAGTGGTAAGCAGTCTAGGTTGGGCCAAGAGTGACTGTGAAAGGAATGGCAAGTAAGCTAATTAACCGATCTAGGTGAGTTGTGTGGGCCAAATGCCTTGGGTAGAGGCATCAGTGATCTGGGCTACTGAAATGTGTGGAAAAATTCAGGGACTGGGTTGCTTTCAAAGATATGGTCTTTTCCTTTTAGGGGTCCAGGTCCCATCACTCCATCACTGGCTCACAGGTATATGACCATCTTCTAGGTAAAAGATCAGCCTATTAAGGAGGACTCTAGCAAGACTTTTGCCAGCAATGACTAAGAGAGAGATCCCCCTGTGATTGTTGCAGGACAATCTCTTCCCTTTACCTTTATAGAGATGGACAATGGAGGCATCCTTGAACATAAGCTGTCCATGTTGAGTGAATGCAAAATGTACTCTTGCCAAAAAGACTATTTTATGGAGAACTCACATGGGGCAGGCGATCACATGGTGGCCAGAAGAAGCGATACAAGGACACTCTTAAGGGTCTCTCTCAAGAACTTTGATTTGACTGTGTGACATGGGAGACACTGGCACAGGACCATTCAGCATGGCATGCCCACATCAGAACGGGTGCTGTGCTCTTTGAGCAAAGCAGAATTGAGACAGCACAAAGTAAACGCAGGATATACAAATTTGGGATATCCACCGCAAATATTCACATGGACTATCTGTGCCCAACCTGTGGTAGAGCATTCCAAGCTTGTATTGGTCTGATCAGCCACAGTGGGACACACTGAAACTTCACTTTATCATGGTGATGTCATTTTGGTCCTCTTCAAATACAAAGGACAACAACCACTCCATCAATGACATTTAGGAAATCACAGATTCTTTGCATATTGGCATATATCCTACTTTGCACATTAGCATGTTCTTTACTAATTAATGTATTATTCACATCACCTAGCAATTGTTTATAATGACATTTTCAAAATGTTTAGAAATAGCCTCTTAGAGTCATAAATTTAGATATGGGAGGGATCTTAGAAAATATCTAATTTGACTCTAGTTACACATGAGAAAACTGAAGGAATTTAAATTAAACACCCTAGTTCTTACATGTTATTTGAAAAATCAGCATATGAACTTGGATTTCTAACTCCAAATCCAACCCTCTTTTCACTATGTCACTCAGTCTTCCACAGTTCATAAACATATCTCTTCTTGTTTATGCTACCAATTTGCTTAGAGAGCCATTTATTGATAAATAATGCAAAAGCAAATTTTCAATCACTCAGCAAGAATTTATTAAATGCCTAATATATTCCAGATATCTTTGCAGATACTGAAAATATGAAGACAAAATTAAAACATTTGTCCTTCTCTGGGTGAAACAAGTTGATGTGGAAATGTGTACAAAACAAATAGATAGAAGGTGATTTTGAGGGGAAGGCCCTAGCAGCTCTGAACATCAGGAAAGCCTTTATATGTAGGGAGGCCCTTGAGCTGAAACTTGAAATAAATAAGAAAAAAGAGACTGAGAAATAGAGGTGAAGAGGATGTATATTCTGTATTTGTCCTTTGGGGAAAAAAGTTGAGTAGCTAGTTATGTGAAAGATTAATTGTAGAAGCGACATGGTACTGATGAGTTACAGACTCTGGGAACTTCCCTGAACTCTCCTTGAATCTTCCCACTTAATGTGGCCTTTCATGCCCCACCTTCTTCCCAGCCAAGTTCTCTAATGTCTCATACCTCCCAATTGCCTCCAACTGTTTCCCATCCTTCATTATATCACTAGTTACCCCAGTCTCATCAAGATACTCCTCAGACACTCCTCCAGACTACTAGACTCCCCGCAGATCTTTCCCCAGGTCTTTCTGTTTAAGAGGTCCATCTCAACTCCGTGAAGATGCTCAGATTCAATCCAGTTCTGATTCTGTCTAGCTGAGATTCTATGTGACCTGTTTGTCAATACAAGCATCCTAAATGGTTAGGCTTCTTAAGAGTCAACTCAAAATGGTGAATCTTTATTAAACTTTATTATACTTTGGCTGAAAGAAGGCTCGAGCAGAATTCATTCAATAGGACCTGGTATGTTGGTATTTTGGGGTCCTGAGCACCCCAAATCTCAAAATTATGGTTCCCTAACCTTATCAGTACCAGGGAAAGAGCAGTGATTCTAAAGTCAGAGGGCATGGAATCAAATCATATGTCAGACACTTACTCCCTGTGTGATTTTGGGCATATGATTTCTTCATATATAAAAGAGAGGGTTGGTCTATGTTGCCTCTGAGGGTCTTTCTCATTCTAGATCTATAATACTGTTGAAGCCCATCTTTGTAGTAGGTAGGGGAGGGGTGAGGAAGATGAGGAGGAAGGGAGGGGGGAGAGACAGAGACAGAGAAACAGAGACAGAGAGAGAGAGAGACAGACAGACAGAGGCAGGCAGAGAGAGAGAGAGACAGAGAGAGAGAGAGAGAGAGAGAGAGAGAGAGAGAGAGAGAGAGAGAGAGAGAGAGAGAGAGAGCATGCATTTCAGTATATATTCATGGTTAAGCCTAGTTCTATTTGACCACAGGTTACCCTTTGCCATAGTGTGGTCCCCTCATTAATAGCAAGCACTCATTCAGAATGCATGAACAATAAGTTTATAACAATAAGTGGAGACAAAATCCACTGCAAAAGTACAGACAGAAAATAAACAAAGGTTAGGGGAAGCAACACCAGTACACCAGTCTCCAATGAGGCAGAGGAGAAGTAAGAAATACAGAAAAGATAAGCTAACTTGGTCCTAATGCAACAGCAAGTTCTTCTTAGGAAAGTCACTCCTTAAGAGGATCAGTGAGCCAGACATGACTACAACTGCTGATAATTATATTTGGTACAGGATAATAGCACATTTCATTTTCAATAAGCTGACCACAAGTAAAGGTGCCTTTCTGCGCATTCCCAGAACCCTTTTGCCTCTGAGTGACTCCAAAGTTTCAGGACTTTCCTTGTTGCACAAGGTTTTTACCTTTCATAGTCATTTAGTTCTTCCTTCCATCTGACAAAATTTACATTTGCCAATAAGGGTCTACAATATGATCCTACAGGAGGGAAAAGATTTAAGGGAAAGAGAACAATTAGGAAGCTATTGGAATATGTAGATCAGAGATGATAATGATCCAAACTCATGGTTACTCTGGGCAGGTAAGTGGTACAGTGCATAAAGTGTCATCTCTGGAATCAGCACTTGAGTTCAAATGTGACCTCAGATATTTCCTAGCTGTGTGACTCTGGGCAAGTCATTTACCCCCATTTGTCTCCATTTCTTCATCTTTAAAATGCTCAAGAAGGAAGGAAATGGCAAGTCATTCTAGTATCTTTGCTGAGAAAATTCTAAATGGGATCACACAGTCAGATATGACTGAAACAACTCAACAATGACAAAAAGTGGTTACTATATTAATAGAGAGAAGAGGAAAGATGAGAGATATGCTGTGGTAGTAGTAACAATAATGTTTGGTAACCAAGTAATTATGCAGGGTAAATGATAGAGAAAAGTCAGTCAAGGATGGTACCAAGGTTGCATACTTGGGTAACTGGAAGGAACTGGGATGGGCACATTCAGAAAAAGAATGAGTTAAGGGAAAAGATAGATTCATTTTGGAACATGCTGAGTTGCAGATGTCTATGGGGCATCTAGTTGAAATGTCCAGTGGTTGATTGGTTGGTTATGTGAAGCTAGAACTCAGATAAAACATTAAGGCTGGATTTAAAAATCTAAGAGACATCAGCATAGAGATAATAATCAAATGAATGTGAGCAGATATGATCACTGAGATAAAATATAGCAAAAAAAAAAAAAAAAGAAGTCTCAGGATGCAGGCTTACCTCTAGTTAGGGGGTGTGAAATCTCAGAGTTGGAAGAGACCTTGGAAGTCATACAGTCGAACACATATTTGAATAAGAGTTCCATCAAATTTATCCTCCTTTTGAAGACTTCCAGTGACAGGGGACTCAACTTCCTCCTTATGCTGCCCATTCCAATTTTGAGCACTTTTAATCACTCAGATATTTTTTCTCACTTTGAGCTGAAATTATTTCTTTGAAGATTCTAACTCATTTCTCCTGTTTCTGCCCTCATGAGTTAAGGAGAACAAGTCTAGTCTTTCCATATTCTTCTTTCAGGTATATAAAAAGTTATCCTGTCACCCTTTTCTTTTCCATGCTTCTCTCCTTTCCATACTTAATCTTTCCATTTCCCTCAATGAATCCTCACATGGCCTGGTTTCCAGTCCCCTTAGCTTTTATGTTACTCAGGTCTGGATACACTCCAATTTGAATACATTGTCCAAAAATGGATACAATACTACAGATATAATGTGACCAGACCAGAGCAGAGCTGGACTGTTACTTTCCAATTCTGGTCATTACATCTCCAAACTAACACAAATTTCAAGACAGCAAAATAACAGATTCTAGATTAGTGACATATCATTGTATAGACTTTAAATGGATTATAATCATTCCTGTAATAGCACTAATAATGCTATTAGTGCTGATGTTTGCAAAGCTTTTTTAAAATTGGCAAAGCACTTTACATTCATTATCTAATTTAGCCCACACAACTCAGTGAGGTAGGTATTGCAATGTATTATTGTCTCTTTCATAATTAAGGAAATTGAGTCTCAAAAACATTAAGGTTGCTTGCTCAAGGGTTACAATACTAAGTGCCAGGGGTAGGATTTGAACTCAGATTTTTTTGACTCCACATACCACACTCTATCCACCACAACAAAAGCATAATAGAAGCCTAAAATTTGAGTCCCTTACTATTTTCTGATCTCTGAGGACATTGATGGTTCCTTGGTTCCTGGTTGATATAGGGTGACTATCAAATAAAGCTAAAAATGGCAAAGTACATTCATTCTAATAAATCTCCATTCCTCAAGAATGTTTTTTCCGAAATCAACAAGACCTAAAATAGCCTCATATGGGTGCAACTGTGGGAACTTACCATTTTAAAATCTATTCAAGGTTTACATATCTCATAATTGGGTCTACTACTGAAGGCAAATTGGAATGAACCAACAACAACCCTGTGTAAGGAAAGCAAAGCTCTGATTAGAAGAGAAAATGAAACTTCCTATTGGAAATGAGGATATGACTTGAGTTCTTCCTACCCAAATATCCTCTAGGGCAAGGAAGACATAATGGGCTTCCCAAAGGAATAAAAAGTCAGTGTGACACAGTCAAAATTCTGCTACATGACAGCTGGATCTCTTCCAAGGGCAATTGTTCACCACTGACAGCAGTGAATAGATGTTTGATACTGGCTAAATGTGTATCTGAGGGCAAGGACAAATAAGCTAAATCAAGAAAAGCAACCGCTATTGAACATAAAGGTTGGGACAGGCACAACTATAAAAAAGGAATTTATGACCCTCTAAGCTATTTCTGGGCACAAAGCAGGGGTAGAGAGTATAATGTGGGAGAAGGGAGGAGATCACTCAGATCACCATCTTGTAAATTCCCATTTGAGCTAACTAAATGCCTTGGGGTGGTGCTTCTACATTGAAAAAGGACTGCAAATGTTATCAGTGGCTTCTAAATTTTGAATCTTTCATATCTGGCACTATGGTGTAAAGCCTCAGTCTTTCCCTCTTAGTTACAACTCTGGATACAGAATACTGGCAACATTTTCAAAAGTTTCTCAACATAGTATATTGATAAAAGCACTGAATCTGAACTCCTTGTTATCTAGGCTCCTTTTATTAAATGTAAAATGAGGTGGAACTGGATTAGATGGCCTCTGATGTCTATTCCAGCCCTAGATTTCCCTATAAAAATCTTAAATCCAAGAAATATGAGTAATTGCCAAAAGAAATACAAAACCAAGGATCATTTCCCAACATATAAGTGATTAAAGAATAATTAACAAAGATATTTTCAAGAATTACAATTACTACCAATCATGTGAAAGAACATTTTATCATTAATAATATAAGAAATTTTAATTAAAACAAATCTGAGGTTTTACCTTATACCAATTAAGTTGGCAAAGATGATTTCTAAAATTGAAATTAATCAATGTTGCATAGTTTGTGGAGAGAAAAGCTCACTAATATATTCAGATATGAATTGGTTCAACTCCTAGAAACCAGTTTGAAATTGTGAAAGAAAAGTCACTAAAATATTCAAACCCTTTTCTCCATCAATCCCATTACTAAGAACAAACCTCAAGAAGTAATCAACAAAGATTCTAAACATAATAATGTATATGTAACATTTAGAGCTGCAATGGTAAATGTTAACTGGCTCTCTGAAAAAAAAATATATATATATGTAATCAGGACACATTTCTAAGCTTAATCTGCATCTTGACATTTTCTCCAACACTTTCTTAAGTAATAAAAAGAATAAAATGATCCCTGATCTGTAGTTTTTACCAATTTTCAAGATGTAAATGGCTGCACTGAAAATTTAACAATTAGTTTTTCAGATCTCTATCAGAGCCAAAGACAGCACACCACTGATAGCGATACTTTTGTGATCGCAAAAACTGGAAGCAAAGTGAGTGAACATTGATTAGAGAATGACTCAAGACTTGTGTTATGTGAGTGCAATGGAATATCACTATACCACTAAAATGATGAATATGAGGAATTTGAAGGAGTATGAGAAGACTCTGATGAACTTATGAAACATATCTCTCTGCTTAATAGAGATTAATCAATGAAAGATCATGTTCATGCAGACACAAAATGTAAAACAAACCCTGCCTTCAAGAAGCTTACACTTTAAAAAGTTGAGACAACATATCTAGATCCAGATATAGATTAGATAGGTAGGTAGATAGATAGATGGGTGGATACGTAGATGATAGATAGATAGATAGATAGATAGATAGATAGATAGATAGATAGATAGATAGATAGATAGATAGGAAGACACTATATCCTATCCATTCATCAATACGTACAAAGCAGCTAGAGACAAGGTAACTTTAAGGGTATAGATGCAATAAGGGAAACCTCTCATGCAGAAGGGGGTCCATGAATGGAGTCTACAATGAAAACAAGGATTTCATGAGGTGGTACACGGGCAGGAATAGATCTTAGGTATGGATAATGATCAGTGTAAATGCGTAGAAAGACAGAATTCAGCGTGTCACTTGTGAGGTAGGTTGGGGCAAGTTATGAACATGTTAAATGCCAAACAAAGGGGTTTATATTTGATGCCAGAAGTAATAGGGAGCCACCTGAGTTTAATGAGGAGAGGGCAATATGATCAAATCTACGATTAAAGAAAATCAATTTGGCAGTTGTGTGGAAGATGGTAGCATAATGAGGGATAGGAGGCAGGAAGGTCAAAAAAGGAGGCTGTTGAAATGATCCAGGCAAGAGGTGAACCAGACTTGTGCGGTGGCTGTATAGCAAGAGAAAAGAGAATCAATTTGTTCAGGCTTATTACATATTACTCCCCTTCTCACACTCCAAAGTCAATCTCTGGCATTTGAAGCTCTTGTGACCTAGCCTCATCCTACCCATCCAATCTCACACTTAACTCTCATACTCTCTGATCCAATGATGTTGGCCTCCTTGCTGGTCCTTGGACAAGACTCTCCATTTTCTGTCCCTAGGCATTTTTAGGCTATCAGTGCCTTCTCAATTTAGTATATTTTATGTTTAGCACCATGGTGCAAAACTTCTGTCTCTCCCCCATACTATAAATGCTCTTTTTCCTCGTCTCAGTTTCCTATCCTCCCTGGCTTCCTTCAAGTCTCAGCTAAAATTCTACCTTTTACAAGAAACTTTTTCCTTTAATACATTCTTTCTTTGGATCACCTCCAATTTATCTCGAATACATCTTGCTTGTACATCACTGTTTGCATGTCAATTCCCCTTTAGACTTGGAGTTCCTTGAGAGAAGTCCCTCTGTTTTGCCTTTCTTTGTATCCCCAGGGCTTAGTCCAGTGCCTGGCACACAGAAGGTGTTTAATTATCATTTGGTTTTTTGTTGTTCTTGCTTTCTTGTGGTTCCTCACACATGACTTTCCATCTTCCATCTCCATCCTTCCATCTTTTCATCTCTTCTTTGGCTCCTCTCTTCTTGGTATTACTACACAAGTGCTGAGGGAGTTTCAGTCCTTCAGTAATGTAGAGACAGAAATTTTAAAATCTGGCAATTGATTAGATATTAAAATGAGGAGTTGAGGATGACAGAAAAGTTGCAAACTTGGTTGACTGGAAGAATGTTGATGAGTTCAACAGTAATAGGGAATTTAGGAATGGGGTGAGTTTGATGTGCAAGATAATGAATTCTGTCTTGGATATGTTGAGTGTGAGATCCTATGTTGCATTCATTTCAAAATGTCTCAACAGGCCTTTGGTTTTATAGGACACTCAAGAGAGGGACTGAAACACTGTTTATGTATGTATGTGTACACTTACACACATATGCATCTATACATACATACATTGAAATAAAAGTCATCTATTTAGAGATGATAATGCATAGAGAGGTTAGAGATTATGTTATAGAATACTATGTGTTATGTCACATATGGTTTCTTGGTTAAGTTTTGCATGATTTTTCTACATTCAAAGAAGGATTCAATGGGGGAAGGAGTGAACTGGGAATTATTGTGGTATAAATACAAAAATTTCAATGAAACCTTTAAAAAAAAATGCAGTCAAGTTATGTTTCCCAGCCCTCCTCCTGTCATTATAAATTTGAATGTGCTTAGGAAATGCAAATTGATCTCAGGATATGCCTAACAAGGCATAATTAGGAAGACAGAATAAATGGAAACAAACCATATAACATACTCTGCTTTTGGTTTTTTTTTTTTTAACTGTTTTGTGCATCAACTATTCTTCACACATTTAAGCCTCAACTTTCTTTTACAAGAAACTTTTCCTGATCCCCACTAATAATAATCCCCTTTCTTTCTATGGATTACTTCCAATTTATCCTAAATATATCTTTCTTGGACATCATTGTTTGCATGCCATCTCCCTTTTGGACTAAGAGCTCCTTGAGAGGAGACTGTGTTTTGTCTTTCTGTGTATCCCCAGTGCTTAACCTAGTGCCTGGAACATTCAGCTATTGGTCCCTTTCATGAATGTAGATAACTGAATATTAGCTATAAATGGAAACAAATTGAAATTACCATAATCTTACCCTGAAATGAATCACAAAATTGTACAGTGTACAACATTAGGGACTTGAGTGTGATAAAACTGAGTCAGAAAAAAAAACAACTGAGTCAGAACTCAGGAAATCTATATAGACATCTGGCTGAATATTTTTAAAGTTTTACAGATGAATTTTATTTCTTATAGCATAGTCATTTCCAGTTAGATAGTCCTTTCCCATCCTTGAGTCATCTCTTGTAACAAATAAAAGCAGTAGAGCAAAGAAGCTATGTATTTAATGTTCTGCACCCATAGTCTCCCATCCTTTTACCAAGATTGGTCATTTTGAGGCTTAAATATTAAACATCACCATATCTCAATTAGACATCTTATGTCATGTAGACAAGGGACTGTAATCATTTTAGGGAACTTCTACTATGGAAATCCCCTTCACTGATGCAGACCAGCAACTTGTTTGTAAATAAAAGTCTTAGACAACTATCCATAGCAATGATGTGATAAATGAGTTGCATGAGGTCATAGAGTTAGTTTATGTCAGAGGAAAACTTGTCTTCCTGCCTCTGTGCCATGCTGCCCCTCAGTTAGACATACACATTTCAAAATCCTGAAACATTCAGAAATAAAACCAATGGAGGGAAGTAGTCATTATATTTTGTGCTCATTATATTTGGCTATTCATTCTATAATCTGCAAAAATCAGGCTTTAATTTCTAAGTAGCCAGGCATTCTCATTAATTTTAATGAATCTTAAATATAACCTCATTAATTTCTTTGAATTCCATGCTTAGAAAATGAATTTATATAAATTTTCTCTATTCTTAAAAAATCAAAGGATCAAGTTCTCTTCCTCAATTGAAGGAAAGTATTTGCAATATTATCGACATCTACATAGGTTGAAGTTGGGAAGAAATTCCCATTTTTGGTCTCCAGTAGCAATTTCTTTCCTGTCAGGAAATGTGCTGCTTCAGTTTTCTCATCTATAAAATGAAGACAATAGTAGCACCTTCCTCCCATGATTGATGTGTAGACCAAATGACATGTTTGTAATGTTCTTTGCCAACTTTAAAACACAAGTATTAGCTATAATTATTAATTATTGTTGTTCAGTTGTGACCAACTTTTTGTGACCCCACTGGAGGTTTTCTTGACAAAGAAACAAGAGTGATTTGCCATTTCCTTCCCCAGCTCATTTTATAAATGAGGAAACTGAGACAAACAGGGTTAAGTGATTTGCCCAGCTTCCCATAGCTTTTGAGTGTCTGATACCAGATTTGAACTCAGAAAGATGAGTCTTCCTGACTCTACACCCAGTTCTCTGTCCACTATACTACCTAGCTGCCCATTGATGATTTGTAATGTTATTATATATAAAGAACAATAGGTCAATTTGGCTGTATAGTAGCATATGAGAAGGTCAGTAAAGGGTAGAAAGAGTAGAAAGCTAGGAAGGGACCACTTTAAATGCCAAAAAGAACTTTATCCTGGAGGTTACAGTAAGTCATTGGCATTAATTGAAAGATGCCTCTGATTATTTTGTGCACAAAATATAGTTTTTACAATACCATAGGGACAAGACAGAAGCATGAAAGGCAAAGTCAGTCAATCCATCAGCCAAAAAGTATCTGCTTGTGAAGTACCCACTATGTGCCAAGCACTGTGCTAAACTCTAAGGGCACAGAGAAAAGGCAAAAAACATGGTTCTTGTCCTAGAGATCATATTTTAATAGGATAGAGAATATGGAAACAACTACATACATACCAAGAGATTGGTTATAGGCTCCCACCATGACCCAGTGAGTCAGCCTGTTTATTTGGTAGCTAAAGTCAGATATCTGAAAGACAACCAGGGTTCTCCTTCATTCTGATCTTTATCTGACTCTGTTATCACCTGTTGTCCTTTTTGAGTTGTTCTCCTGTGTCAGCATCGGCTACTTCTTTCTCAGAGAATTGAGCTGACTAGATGGTGCAATGTGTAGAATACTGTACCTAGAATCATGACGACATGAGTCCAAATCCAATTTCAGACACTTAGCTGTATGATCCTGTATAAGTCACTTAACTTCCTTGGGCCCCATTTTCCTTTTCTATAAAATGAAAGTTTTGAATTCCATAGTTTTTAAGGTCCTCTCCAGTTCTAAATGTGGAATCTTATCATACTTAGGTCTCCTCAAGGGTCTATAGGAGAAAGTAAAAATTCCCTGACCTACCAACTTCCTTCCACAGTATGACTACAAATTAACTATCTCCACCTACTATTACCCAATAGAAGTCTTCAATTTTATGGAACCAAATTAGCCTATTCACTGTTCACTAAATATGTCACAGTCAGTCCTCTCTATGCTTTTCCTGACATGTACACACTCAGCTCCTAGTGCTCCTTTCATTATCTTAGTTATGTTATATGTGTTTTATTGAGAGAGGTAGCCATAGCGATAGAGTTGCCTTCAAAACCAGGATGATCTTGATTCAATTCATGCTTTTCTGCGATGTTGAGCAAATCAGTTAATCTCTCCATGCTGTTGACAATTCTCTAAGATTCCATTAAGATAATTTGAAGATAAGATAACCAACCACTGTAAATAGAAGGAGTTTCCTGACCTGGGAGTGTACTGAGCCAGCGAAATCGCAAACAACCTGCATTCTGGCTATATTTTATGTATACTCACATATGCACAAATTGCCTCTCCAATAGGACATAAGCTCCTTACAGGTAGGGATGACTTCATTTTTGCCTTTTTATCCCCAGCACCTAGAACAGTACCAAGCACATAGTAGGCGTTTATTATATACTTATTGATTGGTTATTCATTTGATCCTTTCCAGTACCCTGTAAAGTATATAGTTGCAATTTTTATCCTCATTTTACAGCTGGGGAAACCAAGGTGCTGAGAGCTGAGGTAACTAACTCATCATCACATGGCTAATAGATGTCTGATGCGAAACTGAACCCTGATAACAAGCTCATCACTCTTTCCACTATCCAGCACTTTATTTCAGTGACACACTCAGTAATTCTTAATCACCATGTTGGGAAACCCCAAAGGGTCAATTCAGCTCTAGGGAATTCTTGGGAATTCAACCAGAATGCAGAACGAAGACTTTTTTGGAGGAAAAATAAGACTATTTGGACATCACTTGGAACTTCTCCAAATGATCAGAGAAATAAAAGAAATAATTTCTCTGTGGGGACCAGTTTGAAGCTACTAACAAGGCTAATTTCCTAGAAAGAGAATAGGAGTCAGTATCAAAACCTAGTGTCAAAGGAGCATAATAAATCTAGAGTTGGAAAGGACCTCAGAGGTCATCTAGCCCAGCCCTCTCCCTTTATAGTTGAAGAAACTTGGCCAAAGTCACATAAGCAAGTGCTGGAGGTAGGATTTGAACTCATGCATCATCATTCTGAGCTCCACGTTCTTTCTCCTTAGAGAAAAGTGTTTAATAAAATATAATATAATAATAATATATAATAATAACAAAATGTAATATAATAAATATGTAACATAAACAATGTTAATTTGAGCTTTGCTGCCCAACAGGGTCCACCACTGGTATACAGCATTCCTCTCTCATCGAAATAATAACCATAATCTAAACAAGATTAGACAAGATTGGATGCATAAAACAAGCTTTGCCTCTAGCTAACTACATGATCCACAAAATGAGGGTTCTTAACTTGAAGTCCATTAATCCTGATAACTGTATTTCAATATGACTGTGTTACTCTATGATACCATGTATATTATTCTATGCATTTAATAGCATTATTCTGAGGAGTTCTAGTCTATGGCAAAAAAGTCTATAACAAAAAAGTTATGAACCCATGCCCTAGGATACCATTCCCTACTGGGTCCTCAGTTTCCTCATCTGTGATCTCTGAGGCACCTCTCAGATTACCCATTTTATTTCTGTTTTGTTTTTTGGTTTTTGTTTTAGAAAAAGGTCCCTAACTTCCAAGCACTTAGTTAAGTTGGTACTGGAAAACAGAATGCCCATGAAGTAGCACCCCAAACAGTCACCATGCCCCACTTCCTCTCTAGAAGTGACAATTACAGTGAAATTACAAAATACATTTGTCTTTCTGCGTGTGTTCCTATAGATGGAAGTGTGTGTGTGTGTTACCTTTTTAACAGGGACTCTTGCAGCTGTTCCAAGCTGTCCAGCTGGCTAGAGATAAAAGAAGACAAGGGAGAGGCTTATAGCACTTGCAGAATTTCAGAGGTAACTGTTTATTTGGGCTTTCAGCAGCAAAGGCTGGGCCGATCCACCCACCACCACAACCAAGGGAGCTGGTGCCTGGTGTTGTTATGGGGCACAGGTGCATGGGCCTGCACACTTTCTCCAGACTAGAAGGGAGGCACAAACGGACCCTCAAGACTGGAGGGATCATCCCTGGGTAACTTCTCCTGCATTTAAAAAACATTATTTCAAAAGTTGAAACCTCTGCTCTTGAGTTGGCAAGAGAGCTGTGGGAAAAGTTTGAGATGGAAAGGGAGCCAGTGAGTGTTGGTTTCTTGGCTCTGACTTTTCATAAAAGGCAAAAAAGTCTCTTCCTTTAATGAGGGATGACTGAGAGGAGCTCAGAAGATTCAACAACTTGGTTCCATTTTGGTCTGCTTATCTAAATCAGATCCAAATGAGCTAAGCCTCTTTGGGTTATAAAAATGGGACTGGAATTCTCCAAATCAGACATGTTAAATTTGCAGGGCTCCCTATTTCTTGTCATTCTCTCAGCAGTGTGGTGCCAGCAGCAACCAGCTAATATGACGTTACAGTCAGAAATTAATTTGGAAAAAAAAAGGACTAGCCAAAATTTGTTGAACCTAAATAAAAGGGTGTGGGGGGTAGGGTGTTAGTGAAAGGGGGGGAGGGGTCAGTTTAGGTCTGGTTAGCATTTCCACCAGGGCTCACGTCAGCGTTTATGTGAATGGATTCACTCTGGGCTAATTTTAACTAGCGTGACTCTGGCAGCCTGAGCCTGATCTTGTGTGTCCTATGGGCAAAGAAGACTGGAAAGTTTCCAGGGCCCACCAGATACTTAGCTGAGGTAATCTGAAGAGGTTCATAAACAATTCAAGCTCTGATCCAGTGAAAAACACCTTTCTCCCTAGCAGAGTCTCACCTTGAAGGGAGAAACCTTATCAGGGTGCAATGTTTCTTATCTATGTTTAATTGATTTTTTTGCATTACCATTAACTTCCCAGTGACACTCCTCCTCACACACACACACACACACACACACACACACACACATTCATAAATTCCTCCATTAAAACAAAGAAATATAATTTAGCAAAATACACAAATTCTACATCTCCAGTCTCCCTGCCCTTGCACAGGCTGTCCCTCATGCCTACAATGAATTCCCGTCTTACCTGCAGAAGGAGCCCTTCCTTCAAAATTCAGTTCAACCACCATCTTCTATATCAAACCTTTTTTGATCTTCCCAGCTTCTGATACCCTCCCCCCATTATCTTGTATTAATTTTGAATATATTTTATATTATGTTGTCTCTCCTGGTAGAATGCAAGTTCCTTGAGAGCTAGAATCATTGCATTTTTGTTTTTGCATCCCTAACACATAGCATAGCATCTGATACGCAAATAATAAATGCTTATTGATTGATTAATGGCTGATATGGTCAAAAATATATGTGATTGATTCATTCTGCACTTGGAGATGCTTCTTTTCTGAGAAGACAGAGATATGCTTAGCTATCAATGGCCTGATTCAAGATTAGTGACCACCATTGATCAGAATCCAGTCGTCTTTCACTATTGCTTTTCTTGATATCATCACCATGGATATCGTTTCCCCGGTTCTGTTTACTTTCCTCTACAATACTTTAATACTCCTTAATTCCTAAGGTGTTTTTTTAACCGTTGAATTCTTCATATTCATAATTTCTTATGGTATAATAATATTCCATTTAATTTGTTGTTCAGTAATTTTCAGTCACGTCTGACTCTTTGTGACCTCTTTTGGGATTTTCTTGGCAAAGATTCTTGGCAAAAAAACTGAGGCAAACTGAGTTAACCAATTTGCCCAGCTAATAAATGCCTGAAGATGGATTTGAACTCAGGAAGGTGTCTTGCTAACTCCAGGCTCAGCACTCTATCTACTTAGCCAACTAGCTGCTCTTTCCATTAAATTAAAATAATATAATTTCCTAAGTGATTCCCCATTCAGCAAAATTATTTCCAGGATTTCCCCTTTGTTACAAACCTGGGGCTACCTCACCATCCTCTCTCCAGCGCTTCTTAAAACTGTGGGTCACAAACCCACATGGGGTTGTAAAAATTTGGCAACAATAAAAGGTTTATGAATGTTCAACAACCAAAAATTAATTGAAAATCAAACACGTAATGAATCTGAGGTGTTTCTGGCAGTGCTTGCGCGTGTTGCATTGTGTAGCTTCACTGCAGCCCTGGTTCTGAACACAAAGCATGCACACTTTGTGCTGCACCCACCCTCAGGCCAACAATGCCAACAGCCAAGTGGAAAAAGTTTAAGAAATCCTGCTTATGCTACCTTACTGATTTTATCCTTTCTTGCACTCCTGTTAAATTTATTACTGGTACCAGATGGTTTATCACCTACTTGTTTCCTTGTGTTTATTTTCTCTCCTAGCTAGAAGATCGAAACTATATATTTCTTTGTAACCTTCACAATGTTTGGGATAGTGGCTGATGATATAGCAGAAGATGATAGTACTAATAATTCATATTTCTAAAGAACTTGGAGGTTTGCAGAGAACTTTATTCACAACCTAGTGACATAAGTGGTTCACATATTATTTTTACAGATGAAGAAATTGTGGCTTAGAGAGTTTCATTGATTTGCTCAGATTCATGAAGCTAAAAAGTGAATGTCAGAGCTAGGATCAGAACCTAGGTTTCTCATGATACAGGTCCAAATTTCTTTCTACTACAATATTAGGGACTCAACAAATATTCATTGATTGTGTCATAAATGTAGCTATGCTTCTTTTCTGAATCTTGCTCAGAGAGAGTGCAGTCATCTCTAAAACCTTATAAATAGCCACTCACTTATTAAAAAACCAAGCAGTTGCAGAGGGAAAAAAGATGAATGACTTCTTAAACTTCATTACCAAAACAACCGGCAAATGGGGTAAAAAGGGATTGTGAGAGATCTGAGCAATATTTTCAATTGTCCACAAATGTGCCCACCTATTATACTAGAATGTAGTCTTTCCTTTTGCCTTCCTCATTACCCTAGTTAACTCCTGAATCTCTTCTCCCATCTTTGTTCCTGGTCAGATCCTGTACTCATATATCTGGGTTCTCAGTCTCACTAGAGATTAGCAAAGCAATAGAATCTACCATCTCCTTAAAATGATGATAATAATAATTTCCAGATTCTCTAAGTGCTGTATATATATATATATATATATATATATATATATATATATACACATATATGATTTTTTTATTATCGCAACCACACTCTGAGGTAAGAGCTATTATTATTATTCCCATTCCAAGAAATGAGGAAACTGAAGGTGAGGTTAAGTGACTGTGATGGTAATTTAAATGGGAAGATCTTTCCCATTCATTAATAGGCCCATGTGACCTGCCTGGGTCACATGGACATCTGAGTCACATGGAGCCTGTGGTGAGAGGAGCTTGCTGAAAGGGTGGAACAGGATGAGGTGGAACTAGAGCAGAGGTGAGAGGAAGTTAGTCATGAGAGCAGTCAGAGCTAGGAAGGATGCAAGCAAGCAGGCAGCTGGCTAGCATGAGTAAAAGAGCTTGTTTGTAATTTTGTTTAAGGGAGATTGCTTGTGATTTGTTTAATGGAGCTGGTTTGTGGGAAGCCTAGCAGGGGGAAGGCTTGGGGATGATGTTGTCCTCTGCATTGTTATTGCATATAGATTATAATGGATTTGATTTTCTGGTGAATGAATAAATGCTTTTGTTCTGTTTTCCATGTGGACAGTCTGTTGCATTTTGCAATTCAAAATTGTGCCAGGATATTCATGGCTACCACGGGCCCTGTGAATATCACTTTGGTACTACAGTGCCTTATTCACGGTCACATATAAGTGTCTGAGATGGGAATGGAATTCAGATCTCCTTGTTTCCAAGTCCAGTACCATTATCTCCTGCACCATTTCACTATCTCTGTTCCCCCAGACATTTTTCCTAACTGTATAAGTTAAGAGGAGTCACTTTCTCAGTGATTATGAGATTATATCTTCTCAGAGCCACCTAAGGATAAGTGACCATTAAATGTCAGTACTGGTACTGGTACTACAGCTAATAATAATGAAAATGTCAGACAAAACCAAATGCTACTCTGTCTTTAAATAGATTCTCACTGCAGATAAACTAGGTACTCCATTAGCCACTATTCCTCAGCCTTTCCCTAGATCTTCAGTTTCTTCACCTAAGCTATAACCTGGAAGCTAGACAGACCTATTCTAATGTAAGCTGCCTCCCTCCCTTTCCTTATTCATCCTCCTCTGATGTGGTCTAGGCCTGTAATTTTATCAATTTGTGGAATAACAAGTGTGGAAACTTCTATTCTACATACAGATCAGTCACCAAACTGTAATTTATAGTCTTATTTGCCAAAGGGACTGAAATATAAAATGATTTGCCTTTGGTCACATAGTTATTTAGTGTCAAAGGCAGGATCTGAACCCTGGTCTTCCTAACTCCTTTTTCAAAATTCAATCCACTCTGTCTGGTTGCTTTTCTGTGTGATACTGCTCATCTCAATCATGGAGGAAGCAAGAGAGAAGAAATAGATTAATTTTTCCATCCATGAACTTATCATTTAAAAGAATCAATATTTTTACATCCACTTCAATGAGTGCCCATAGCAATGACAGTAATTGTCTTTTGTGTTATATTGCCAACATTGTGTGGGAGTTAAGATCGCTGGCATATATTTCTTCACTCCTGTCAGTCTCATAATTCTATATTACTATTAGCTGTGCCTTTTTCCTTAACAACGAAATGAGAAGTTTTAATCACTAAGGTTCCTTCTAGTTCTAACTTTCCTTCTTCTATGAAGATTAACCTTCTTACTCTAATTGGGAGGATATACACTACATCAGAGTTAACAGGCCAGCCTCAGAATAAAAAAGTTAGAAAGAACTGGCAGGTACAAAAGCTCTTTAGCAGATGGAAATAACTAAGGTTAGAACCTAATTAGCAAATATAATTAGTTAAAACCAGAAGTTATGTATAGTGAACTTCCTCAAACTGGTGGCTGCAACCTAGATGCATTTATCTTAGCTCAGAGGGTTCTGGGACTTCAAGTTCAAGACTGGGACAAAATGAGACACTTGTGGAATACTCAGGAGTTAACAAAAGGAGTTTTCCTCAGAAATAGCAGGGGGGGAAGATACCTAACAAGAATACAACCTTGATTCAGCTGAGAATAACTTCAGGATGTTAACTATGATTTTTGTCTGAGAGTTTTATTCAGGGAAGAGATCGAATTCCTCATGCCTCAGGCATTTTAGACTGTGGAACAGGAAGCTATGGCCAGAATCTTTAGTCTCCTAAGCTAATTAAGTCTAAAAGATTGTTCAAATGATTTTTAGGAAAAAAAAAAACTAACTTAGAGGGAGTAGGACTTTTAGAAAAGCTAGCCCAGTCTCTGTGGCAATGCCCTAGGAAATGTCCCAATTTCCACAGATGAGTTCTCATCTGATATAGCTAGCAGCAGCCTGCCCAGGAGCCATTTCCTAAAGCCCTAGTCTCACCACAAATAGTGGAATGTCACTGGATCTCCTCATTTTATAGGCCTTGTGTTCTGGGGATCAAAGTTGCTCCCCATCAAAAACTGAATTTGCCACACTGCCTTCCCTGGAGCTTTTTCATGGTACTTAAGTGCTAGAGTCACTAATTATTGGAAATGGGAATGTGCGAACCATCCACAATTTCTCACTTAAGCCCTCCTTATTCCATATTTGGGATATGAAATTACAAATGCTGTCAATAGCCATGGAATAGGGGAAAGCTTACTGGCCCATGTAGGAAACTGAACCAAAGACCTTGGCTTAATTAGCATCATGTTCTGTTCATCTGAGCTAATCAGCTGGATCAAGAAGCACTTATTAGGCATGTAAGTGTGTGCATGGCATTCCCTCTGTAGTCATTTAGAGCAATGAGTCATACAATTTCAATTTGGAAACCAAATATCATACCACATCTCCCCCTCTGACACTTGTATTATTGGAGATAAACTTTGATTTAGAACCAGAAAGGACTCAAGATACCCATTAGCATAGGAACTACTTATGGGTCTATATCATTGCAGAGGTCAGAATATCCAGCACCAAGTTTTCTAGTCAACAAATACCTTACACTCTTTGGGATTTAGAAGATCCTGAGTACATTTTGCCAATTGTTTTCCCCTGAATGTTAAAAATCACTGTTTACTTAAAAGAAAATGTAATCCATATGTTTCTGACTCACTTATGTTTAAATCATCACAGATTATACATAGGAGTCTTTTGATCCAGAGGAAACTTCACTGACTTTTCAGATGGATCTTTCTTTCCTTGAACTTTGAGCAGAAATTCAGAAGACCTGAGTTCTTTATCTGACTGGGATACTTTTTTTTTTTATTATTATAACTTTGGTTGAAAAGGTGATACCTTGAGCTGCCTCTACTCCAACAGCTAACCAACAGACTATTTTTTTTAAACAATGTAGTGATGTTTCAATAGTTTTAATAGTTCGAGGATATATGATTTTGTTGAGGTGGGAAGTCTTTCTACCCACAGAGATGGCAACCCCTCACCAACTTAGTAGAGGTGTTACTTGACTACCTAAAGCAGTTCTGATTTCATCACTTTAGGGATCTACTGGCTTGGAAATACCACCTGCCAATTCAGAACACAACCCATCTATAACTTAATAGATAAACTCTAGGGAGTTGGTCAAGACTCATGGAGGTAAAATGATTTGCCCTGCATCAATAGTTAGTGAATATCTGATGTTGGAGTCCATGTCTTATGGTTCCATCCAAATGCATTATCTTAAAAACAACCTGGTAATTTCTGAATTTAAATGAACTGGTCCTTGGACAGCTTGGAAAAATGGTCCATCATCAGGCCCCTATTTAAATCCTTTTTGGCTAGTTAGAGCTTCTGCTCTGTCAACTGAGCCTTCAAGAATGCAGGATCTCCCCCATGCCACAATGAGGTATTGCAATAGAACTTGAATGAAATTAATAGTAATAAAAATATCTCACATTTACATAGCAACTTGAAGTTGTTCAAAATAGTTTTCCTTACATATTTCACTGGATCCTCACTATAACTCTGTAAAGTAAGCAAGCCAGGCAATATTCTCATCCTCAGTCATTAGATGAGATAGTTCAAAGATAGTAACTAGCACAAAGTCAGATAATGGAGGAACCATACATAGGCTGCAGGTCTACTAAAATAATGAAAGGCAAAGGCCATTGCTTTTGCTGTCTAGTCTATACACAAGGATCATCTAATGAGAAAAAAAAAAGCATTGGCCAGAAAATCAAGAGGTCTTCATTGAACTCTGGGCTGTGCCTCTAGCTAGCCCTGTGACTTTGGTTTAGTCATTTACTTCTTTATCAGAGACTATAATAGAAAAAACACTGGAAATAGAATAAAATTAGGTTCATTAATTAGTTCTGCCCCCTCCCTGTGTGAATGTAGGCAGGTCAATTAGCAGATCCTTATTTACCTACGAGGGAATAAGAAGGGGACCATAATACTATTTGATCTCTAAGTCACAGAGTTGTTGAGCACTTTGTAAACTTCTACATACTATATAAACGTCAACAGTTCCAAGATGGGGGGTCAAACTGTCCAGTTTACCTAACAAAGCTTTGGAAAATATCAAATAACACAAAGCATCTTTCAAAAGTGTTCAAAATGGCAGCCACTATTAATTATTTTGTGATCTTTTTCGTGTTTCCCAGTGGCATGTAGAATAGCACTGGCTGTTGGACAGAAGCATACCTTGACTACGGAAGGGGGAGTGTGCTGCACAAATAATGTAGCAAAACCCAAGCCAGAGAAGAGACCAACAGCTATGTACCCCTGACAAACAACTATAAATATCAGTCACCAAAGCACGCCCTCGTCACACATCATTCCAGGAAGCACAACTCAGCCCATCCACAAATGGAGCTCCTCTGTGCTGCCTTCCAACTCCTACCCTCAGTGCACTCACTCTCACACACACACACACACACACACACACACACACACACACACACACACACACACACACATCAAAGAGCTACCTTTCACTAGGATCATAATTATAGTCTGTATGAAATGTCGGAGAAAGAGATTCCTGCTTTGGAAGGGAAGTTGTATTTGCTAGCCTTTAAAGTCCATGAAAATGCATTCATCATAATTCTTAGTAAACATTTTCACATTCTTTGGTTTCCATCTAACTACACTGAATATGTAGTTATGTCGGGGCACAGTATAAACTTCCTGAGAGCAGACTATTTTCAATCCTTTGGCTCTATATCCCAGTACTTAACATAGTGTCTGGCACATTTTTTTTGGTCTAGATTTATTATTTCATTGGTTTAGGGAACCAATGGTATGTAAAGTGTCACCACTTAGGCTCATCAGCAACTGAACTGTAATTTATATAGAAAAATTGCCAGGGGAGCCTGAGATATTAAGTGGCATGACTGGGGATGCACACTTAGTTTCATATTAGTGGCAGAATCTGAACCTAGATCTGTCTGACTCTGAGGCCAGCTTTCTATCTGTTATGCCACACTTGCCTTTGCCTAATACATAATAGGGGCTTAATAAATGTTTGCTGACTTCAATTGAAGATATAATATTATTCTTAGTTCTACTAAATGGTCAACAAATCGCACATTGAGAGCTGGAGGGACCGTTGATGTTATCTCACAATCCTCTCATTTTATGGACAACAAAACTGAAGCATGGAGAGCTTAAGTGATTTGCCCATAGCCACAACAGTAGTGAATGGTAAGTTCAAGATTCAAATACATGCTTCTGGCTCCAGATCCAGTGATCTTTTCATTGTAGTAGGAGATTTTATGCAGAGCATGATGTACTGTTCAGATCCCACTCAATCAGACCTATTGATAGTCAACCTGGGATAGTTTCAAGTTGCCATTAGATTTATATGAAAAAAGGACATGCTAAGAAAATTAGTGGCATACACAAGATTGCACAGGGTCATGTGTAGAGTACTTAAGTAAACAGCTTTTTTATGACATGACCACATAGGCAAAATTATGCCCATTACAAATGTCTATTTAACTTATCATTATTTAACCTATTAACTCAACTAGGTTCTGTGGAACCATGATTTGGAAACACTGCATTGGCATTTAATTCCAATAAATTCAATTCTTTAAACATTTTTTCAAGGCCTACTTTGAGCAAGACACTGAACCGTGCTCTGTAAATACAAAAGTAATTGAGATATTGTCCTTGACTTCAGTGGGATTATAATCTAACTGTGAAAAGAAAAATATACAAATAGTCTTGATACAAGTGAGACTATTATAAATACATAAGAAAGTTACCACAAAGGACTATGAGAATCCCAAGGAAAGAGGCAGTTTTGGTCTTAGGGAACAGATTTAGAAACAAGGAAGATTTCACAGATGAAGTGGTCTTACAGGGGTAATGATATGTATTTGAAATTTGTTGGTGAAGATTTCACATTAATTCAGATGGGTCTTCCTCAAAACACTGAAATTTAGGAGGGTTTGACTATTTAAAATCAGTAGTGTGATATAGTAGAATGGGCATTGAACCCTTCAGGAGAGGGGTTCAAATCCTGAGTCTACCACTGTGACTTGGAACAAATCATTTCATCTCTCTTGGATTCAATTATGTCATCTATAAATAAATGATGTTAGACTAAATGATCTCTTAGACGTCTTCTTCTTCCTAAAATTCTATAATTATGGAAAATCTGAATCACAATCTGTTCTAATTAGCATAGAGATGTCTCATTTTTCTTCTATTTCTGATTCATATGATGGAGATTGCAAAAAATATTATTGTCTCTTGTACTGTTTCTAAAGAAAGAAAAAGTCTTGAATGCATCCTATCACAAGGCAGAGAAGGGCAAACACTTCTGTTGAATTATGCTAGGGCCAACTGACTCAAAGTGGGATGTCACATTCCAGAACAGGGGAATTCTGAATCCTTAGTCATCTCAAAGGCCTTCATTCATCCTAATACTTTAGTGAGCTCTACCCTTCATAGTATTCATTAATGGCAAATGCTTTAAAACATTCCATCATAGGTTTGCTAAGTGCAGCTTGTTAAGTGATACCAGTCTACATGAGGTTATATGATATTGTCAATATTTCAGATAAAACATGGTCAGCTACTTATTTGGAGTAATTTAATATGGTGGACAGGGTTTGACAAAATCCTGCTGTTCAGAGGCTATTTCAGGATGACACTGACCCTGCAAACCCAACCCTGCTCTGGAGAAATCTATAGTTAAACTGGGTGCAGTGTTTTCTATCCTGTTTTATGGCAACATGTTGCTGGGACTCCATTTAACCTCAAGCAAGCCAGAACCTGGGCAAAGTCAGAAAGAAATCCAGAAAACCAACTGGTTATTTAAGAGTGAAAGAGTCTTATTTCTACTGATAGTACAATATATGACTGGCAAATTGCTGAGAATCTCCCTGTCCCTATTTGCCTTGTAGGCAATTTGCAATCTCTATAGCACACTTATTTTAGCAAAAGGGAAAGAAGTAGACTTGCTTCATGCAGTATATAATGGGCTTTTATGCAAAAGCTTTGAATCACCACCAAGAAAATCTGGACCGATAACAAAATGAATCAGAGGGCACTAAGAAAAACATTTGTTTTTCTGCACAACTCTGAGAGGCTTTATTTTATGATGATGCTTGGGGAACTATGATAGAAAGTGATGTGGAAGGTGTTAAAAAGACATGGGTAGTTGATCATAAATTAGGGATGTTGTGGAGAGGTTCCATGCATGAATGGCATAAAAAAGTAGACTACATGATATGCAGGGATCCCAGCTAACTCTAAGAACCCATGATTCTGGGACCTGTAGCCATAATCTCAAAAGAACACTCAGGCTGAGCAAAATCAGTGCAGGATCCAGTCAAACAATCACAGGTTGAAGAATTATATGATGCTAAATAGTTCCCTTGAAAGTTCCTTCTCTCCCTCCTCCCCCCTTGCCCCACCAAGAATTAAGTTATTTTCAGATCATAGAAGTACAGTTACTAAAATTCCATTACCCTTCTAAAAAGTCCAGCAGCCTATGAATTATGTAGCAAGTACTCACCAGGGAAGGTCATTGCATGGAAACTCAAGTTTCTGAAGGAGAGACTGTCTCCCAGTCTTCCTGACTTCCTTCAAGTCTCAGCTTTTGAAACTACCCCCAATTTATCCTGTTTATATCTTGTTTGTACATAGTTGCTTGTATACTGTCTTCCATATTGGGAGGGATGGTTCCAGCAATTAGGAGGGACTTGGTGTTTCAACTACATCTTAAATTAAGAAATAGGTATTGGGGGGCAGAGCCAAGATGGCAGAGTAGAAGGAGAAACCTGTAGAAGCTTCCCTCCAAAGCCCATAAAATACCTGTAAAAAATGACTAAACAAATTCTAGAGCAGCAGAAGCCACAAAATGACAGAATGAAAGAGATTTCCAGCCCAAGATAGCCTGGAAGGCTGGCAGGAAAGGTCTAGCATACCAGGTGTGGAACAGAGCACAGCCCAGCCTTGGCCGCAGCAGTGCAGGTACAGGAATATATTAGGGGGCAGAATATATTGGGAGGAGAAAGGAAGAAATGAAATGGGGCAAACTATCTCTCATGAAACAGGCAAGAAAAGCTTTTTCAACGCAAAGGAAAAGGGGGGAGGTGAGAAGGAAAAAGTGAAGCTTACTCTCTTCACATTTGGCTTAAGGAGGAAATAACGTGCTCACTCAATTTGGTATGAAAATCTATCTTACACTACAGGAAAGTAGGGGAGAAGGGGATAAGTGGGGTGGGGGGATGATACAAGGGAGGGCAAATGGGAGGAGGGAGTAATTAGAAGTAATACTTTAGGGGAAGGACAAGGTCTAAAGAGAGAATAGAATAACTGGGGGGCAGGATAGGATGGAGGGAAATATAGTTAGTCTAACACAACATGACTATTACAGAAGTCTTTTGCAAAAACTACACGTATGTAGCCTATATTGAATTGCTTGTCTTCTCAGTGGGGATGGTTGGGGAGGGAGGAAAGGAGAGAAGTTGAAACTCAAAGTTTTATAAACATATGTTGAGAATTGTTTTTGTATGCAATCTGGAAATAAGAAATACAGGCAATGGGGTATAGAAATCTATCTTGTCCTACAAGAAAAGAGAGAAGATGGGCATAAGGGAAGGGAGGAGTGTGATAGAAGGGAGGGCAGATTGGGAGAAGAATAATCAGAAAATCTGGAATTCATAATTTTGTGGAAAGGAAAGTTGAAAACCAAAAATAAATAAATATTTAAAAAAAAGAAATAGGTGTTACCTCAGTCAAAGTGAGACCTAGGAAAGGCCTTAGCTTAAAAGTGCCAAGGTCTCCCACTGCATCTGGTGTCATCTCCAGCCATCCTGATCTATATCTTGCCACTGGACCCACATGGCTCTGGGAGAGAGTGAGGCTGGTGACTTTACAAAGCCCTGCCTCACTTAAATTCAATTCACTTGCAAATCATGGCATCACCTTCCTAATGTTATAGTCGTCTTCAAGAGTGAAGGACAACAACCTTTGAGGAATAGTTGCTGCCCCACTGGGGACATAACTGGCCAGTTCTAGTTGAGTAATGTAGCTCCTTCCTTCCTTCCTTCCTTCCTTCCTTCCTTCCTTCCTTCCTTCCTTCCTTCCTTCCTTCCTTCTTTTCTTCCTTCCTTCTTTCCATCCTAACTTCCTTCCTTCCACCCTTCCTTCCTCCTTTCCTACCTTCCTTTCCTCCCTTCTTCTCTCCCTCCCTCCTCTTTCTCTGTCCACATAGAGTATCATACCCTTACCTGCAGGTGCTCTGCCCAGAGGAATATAAATTTTAATCACTGAAACCTGACAAGACATCTTGGGGTTTATTGGATAAACTTCTCTCTGAGGACCATGCCTTGAACCTAAATCACTCTGGCTCTCATTGATTGGCCAAGGGTGAGTCCCAGCCCAAGCCTCACTTGGTCATTGTTTGAACCTAGATGGCTCAGAATGAGTACAAATAGCAAGTGCTTTTATTTTGGCCAGAAACCCTGAGGGTCTTCCCCTCCCAGATTAATTATTTTCTAATTAAGTAAAAGAGGTCATTCTTTGCCTCATTTCTTACTTAGGTTTAATCATTGAATTCACCTTGTCTCAGTCAAACTGAGACCTAGGAAAGACCTTACCTTAAAAAGGCCATGGTCTCCCACTGCATCCAATGTCATCTCCACTTCTCTTGATCTACAGCTTGCCACTGGACCCAGATGGCTCCAGAGGAGAAAGTGAGGCTAGTGACATTGCATAGTTCTCCCTCACTTACTTCAATTTACTTACAAGTCATGACGTCACCTTCCTGATGTCATGGTCCTCTTTGAGAACAAAGGACAAATAACAACAAATTAAGAAATTGACTCTGTGAAGAAGAGATGAGACTGGAATATATTCAAGGTAAGTGGGATGCCAGTGCAAAGTCATAGACAAGAGATTGAGTAGGAAGTGAGAAACAGAAAGAGGACCAGCATTTAGGCTGCATTACGGAGTGTGAGATGGGGAGGTATATCCAGTGAAGCTGGAAAGACAGGGTAGGGTCAGGTTGTGCAGGACTTTAAAAGATAAACAGAGGACTTTAGCTTTTATTAGAGGCAATAGGAAGCCACTGGAATTGATGAGCCGGGGAGTCATAGATGGACAGATTTGTGTATAATGAAGATGATTTTGGAAGCATTATGGGCTGGAATGGAGAGAAACTTGAGTTAGGGAAACCAATTAAGAGTGTTGAAATAATGTAGGCAAGAGAATCTTGAACTAAAATGGTAGGAAGAGAAGGCAACACAGGGTGAGGAGAAAGGTTCTGTATTAATACTTCAGAGTCCTGGCTCTGACATCACCTTACATCTCTAGGTTTAATTTTCCTCATCTATGAAATGAGATTGGATTGAACTGTCTCTGAGATCTCTTCCACCTCTAAAATTCTATACTTTGTGATTATGTTTTTCCATGTGCTTTAATTAGATTTGAAAACATTGAATCAGTCTGTTCTCTCTTCAGATCATCTTTCATACAGCTGCTAAAATCATCTTTGTAAGGCAGAAGTGTAATCATGTTATTCCCTTATTCAAAAATATTCAATGGCTCCCTATTTTCTCTAGGATAAAGCCTAAACTACTTAGCTTTACATTTAAGATCATCTACAGTTTAACTACCTCTCTAGCCTTGTTTCTTATTATTCTTTCCTTCCCAAACTCAACACAATGGCATCCACTTCTGCACTTTGATGCAGTTTTTTCCATAAGCATGAGATGCAGTCCCTCCTCATATCTAGCTTTCTAAATCTTTCTCTTCCATAAAGATTTTTGTTTCTAATTCTCACAAACTGAAGGCATTCTCTTACTCTCAGACTTTACCAGACCTTTTTAACCTGGCTTTCTCCCATAATACTATCATACATGATTCTTGCGAAGAGACTATAAAAGCCCCTTGAGGGAAAGGGTCAGACCTCAGCAATGAGCTGAGACTGTTGAGGAAATAAAATGGACTGTTTTTAAAGCTATATTGGGAGTAAAAAGAGGATCAAAAAAGGGATAGAACGTTTCTTTAGATTGGATGATGAAGTATGCTAGTAAATGCTTAACACTTGGCTCTCTAGGACATGCTTTTGAGTTTAATCTGCATTATTAGTATTTTCTCTTTTATTTTTTTAAGTCTAGGTAATCAACAAATAGGTAAATCAACTCGCCATCAGTTATGAATTTCTGAGGTGAATATTATATGAGGATTGGGTGAAGGAACCGGGCAGACATGTTTAGTGTGAAGAAGTCTCAAGAGTGACATAATAGATATCTTCAAGCATTTGAAAGGCTGTTATTTGTACTTTAGACTTGTTCTGTTCAACCCCAAGAGGCATAACCAGGAACAATGAGAGGAAATTGCAAAGAGGGTAATTCACTTTGGAAGTCAGGAAAAACCTTCTCACTACCAGAACTCTCTAAATGTAGAATGGGCTGTCTAGAGAAGTGGTGATTTCCTCATCCTTGGCATCTTCAGAGAGAAGCTAAATGGTCACTTGTCAGGTATGTTATGGTGGCTTATGGATTAGATGCTGAGATCCCTTATAATTCTCAAATTCTGTCATTCTGTAATGGGACAATCCATTTTTAATCTTAAAATTTCATGTTGTATTTCCCAGTAGAAGATAAGGTCCTTGAAGGAGGTTAAGTTTTGTTTGTTTTTGTTTTTGAAACTCCAGAACCTAACACAGTGTCTCACACATATTAGGTATTTTTAAAGTACTTTGAAATTTTCTTTGAATATAAAACAGATCCTGAGAAATGCATAAAAGTGATATAAAGTGTTATGATAGATCTGAGAACAGAAAGATGATTTCTGAGTGGGGAATACTGGAAAAGTTTCATTAAAAAGTAGATAGAATGTTCCTGAACTAGGCTAAAGATTGAATTAAGGCACAGAAGTTGGATTATGCAGGATATGTTCATGGGATAAGAAATAGTTCAGTTTGGATGGATGGAACATAGATCCTATGAAAAGGGAATTGCCCTGCACAATAAATGCTTAATCAAACTGGAAAGGTAATTTGACCTCAAATTATAGAGAGCGTTGAATGTCAGACTAAAGATATAGCTTTAGTTCCATAAGCACTTGGAACTATTGAAAGATTTTGTGCACAGGAGCAATATGATTATTTATGTTCACAGCAAAGTTTATTCTGACAATTTCAAAAATGAATTAGAGGAGGGAAAAGATGGCTTCAATGTCCATATGAAGAATAATAAGAACCTACATTAGAGTGAGGGCAGCGAAAATTGAAAAAAGTAAGACTATATCAGATTGGCAAAGATGACAGAAAAAGGGAAATGACAGTTGTTGGCAGGACTGTAAAAGGACAGGCATACTGTTGATGGAGCTACGAGATTTCCTGAACAAAGTCTATCCCTGTGTACAGTTTCATTTGAAGTCTATGAAATCCTCTTTAGAATGATAAATGGTGTTCCTTGCCGAAGAATAGGTGAAGCCAACCTAAAACCTTAATCTTTATAATTCTATCATTCTCTCAGCCAACGTAAATCATGCAGATAACATGTTTCCAAATGTTTGGGGAAACTAGTCTCTGATAATAATATCCTGGCTATGCAACTGAACAAAGCAACCTATGTATGTTCTGCAAATGCTTACTTAGCCATGGGGGCAGACTAATGTTAAAGAGAACAAAGAGGGAAATTTCTTCAATGTGATGCTTCCCCTGAGTGAAAAACATGAAAATTAAACTGTTCATTTTTCTCCCACCAATCAGATAATTAAGCAACTTTTAAAAATTTTCTTCTTATTCAGAAAGCAAACTCAAGAAATTCTCTTACGCACATGTATTTTGCTTCCCACTGTTGTTGGTTGACCCCCAATTTGGTTTGATTCCACTGCTTCAGTCCTACTTACAAACCACCTTTGAGCCTCTCTGGATCACAATTCACTAGGTCATTAACAGTTTTGCTTCTTATTGCACGATTCTATCTGCCTCCGGGTGGTTTTGTTTTAATTAGAAAAAAAAAAAAAAGAGAATGGAAAAGTTTCAACATGAAGCCCACAGAGATTCCATAGACAAGTACAAGTTTGGCAGAAGAACAGGGCCATTGTCAGCTTAGCTCTAGTTTACTGGCTTACCAACAAGTATAATTTGGAGGGAAATAAGGATCATTTTTTAAAAAGTGACAATTTTCCCCGTCAGGTAGATTACAGTATTTCCTGTTATTTTATGATACTGATATTTCACTTATACATTTTCTCCAGCTCCCATAAAATTTTCCATCTGGGGTGTACTTTTCTAATCCTTTGTAAGCCTTTGGATTCAATTTCTTCCCCCTCTCCCTCCTTTTTTTTTAAGTGTCAGTCTCCAACAATCTTTACTCAGAGACCAGGGATCATACGTTTACATCTCAGCTAAGGAGCTTATCCACTCACGTAAAGCTCCCTATATAGCACTGGAGAGCAGTAGAGAAGGAGGAGGAGGAGGAGGAAAAAGCAAACTGTAGTGCTAAAGTTACCTTTGCATGAAACCTTAGCCAATGCCTTGAACCATTTACAACTCAAACCCTTGAAAATTAAGATTCACAAGGCTTCCAGCTGATAGACATTTATTCCATACAACAGATGAAAGAGCATGGACAGTTAGGGCTTCTTTCAAGGGGGTGGGCGGACAGCAATTGACTATGGCCAGTAGGAAAAGGGGAAAAAATAAAGTAAACGTTTTGAAATAGTTTAAATAGTACAAAGCAGATCTTTTTTCCCCTCTTCTCTCCCAGTGGAACTGTAAAGTCTTCCCAGCCAGAGTCCAGGCAGAAAAGAACAAAGGCTGAAGCCTCATGTGGATCAAGTTACAGACTGATTATAACTCATGTGATGCTATTTTATTACTGATGGAACAAAACGGGAAACATTTCTTTCTTTATGGACATTATTTCCTGTTGCTGGAAGAGAGTGGGTTGTTGCTTTCACTCAAACAACATGGCAGTTCTATTGGTTCCACCACTGCCAGTTTTGTTTATTGGATATGTAATGGCTTAACTTCTCTTCCTGCCCCCTCTCCCCCCGCCCTGCACTGGACACATTCTTGTCCTCTTCCCCTCCCTATGGCCAAGCTCTCTCAGTAGGTTTTCCATCACTTCTAGAACCTTAATGTCATTCCAGGAAAGTTTGTTTGGTGGGGGAAAGAAAACATCAAATGGTGATAAACTTCTCTGCCAGAATTTTCTAGGAGGAAAACTGGAAATGAAACTTGAACTCTCAATGGTGAATGTCTCCCTCAACCCAGGTCGTGGAAGAAAGGACAGGTCACGTTGCTCACCAAGGCACACCCATAACATGTGACTGGTTTGGTACGAATAGAGACCACATGTACAGTGCTCAGTGATTCATACCATCTGAGGAGGCTATCGGGTAGGGCAAGTATAAGGCATGTCCAAAAATCCCATGTGTGGGTGGATACCCTGCCATTTACAGTATCTAGTAAACTTGCCCATTTCTTCCTCATACTTTGACTTGAGTTACTGGAGTCAAGCAGGGTTAACTGCCTCAGCTTATTTGCTTCATTAAGCAGGAAACAGTAATAAGATAGGTGAGAGAGTTATCCAGATATTCATACAAAAGCGAATCTCCTTAGAGAGGGATGGGGAGAGAAAAGCAATTTGGAAGCTAAAGTATTCAGATTGGTCATCTACAAGGATGAGAATCATTAGAACAAATTGCATATTTAAATTGGAAAATCCCCAGTTCACTTTTGCTTACTAGTGTCTGTTTAAATATGCTTCCAGATATTTCATTTTAAACTTAATCTATAAATATCAGATACTTTATGCATGTATTGGTCCTTTCCCCAGCCCTCTTTATCCTCCTTCAAAACTGGTCTAGATCTTGAAGTTATGGGATCAACAAAGGAATCACCTCACATTCAGTCTTTGGTTGCAAAATCTAGTCAGACTGAATTTTTTCCCTGGAGAATTCTATCAGAAGGGAAGCATCTGGTGAATAATTTTTTAAAGGGGGTTAGGGGTAGAGATAGGCCTTTGGCAAACGTACTGAAGATAGCTTTTCATTGAAAAGGGAGTAAAGGGAGAATGTCAGTCTATGAAAAGTGTAACAATGGTTTATTAATTAGCAAAGACAGACAACACACATTTGATGACTACTTTGTATAATGAATGTATTTGGGGTTTGTCTTTTCTCAGAATTTTCTTTATTCATTTTGAAATTGTAGAAGGCAGCATGGCAAAAACATTGTGTTCTTAGGAAAATAAAAATGATTACAGTTGAAATTGGACAGCTCCCTTGTAGATCAGTTTTTTGTTCCCCCAAATTCTTGATTTTTGTTCTTCACCTCTCCCCTTCTTGATCTTATTTTTAATATTACATGAAGGTGAAGTAAAGGAAAAGACCTATTTTCTCCAAACTTCACAGACTCTCAGGATAATATGTTAACATCTTTTGAAGAGTCAAATAATCTTTCAGTTAGACTACAAGATAAATATTGAAGACTTCCAGAGAAATTGCCCTGCATCGGACCTTTAACAGAAACCAGCTTATTTCCAATCAAACACACTTGAAGATTCAAGCCTCAGAACCCTTTAAAAATCTACTCTCCTGCATGCAATGTAGGGTGGACATCAGATTATGGCTAGCTTTATTCTTACCTATATTGAATTTTAATGGAAAGTGGTCATTCCCTTCCAGGATGTCCATCCTTTGTATTTCATCAGCCAGTTTCTACTTGTTGGTCAGAAGCAGCCATATTGTTCATTTTTTAACTCTTCCTTTTGAAGACTGAATTTATGATAAAATGTTAAAATGTCTTCATCTAAATGATAAGTATGAGGCTCTCCCCATAGAGAAAGAAGCAGTTGCTTATACTCCAAGCAGTGATGGTATAGATCCAGAGATATCATTAGGACATTCAGAAAGAATGGGATATGTATAATGGTAGTTGATAACCCCCTGAAGGATACCATAACAACAATTTGTCAACCTGATATTAACAATAGTTACCATATTTCCATGTATGTATCTGGGAATGGAATATAACTTCTCAAGGCCTGGCAAACTTGATGCCGATGAGTCACATGATATAAACAACTATTGAGAGAGGAAACCCTCAAAGTAATGCTAGGGATATGAACTCCTAGGTAAGAAACTGAACTTCAGAGTGACAAGGACAGGATTTTTTATCCTCACAACCAATTAAAGATGGTGGCTTTAGAAGAGAAAGAGATATTTAGGAAATAAACATATGGCTATTAAAATTATATTGGAGATCAGAATTTGGACTTCTGGGTTAAACATTTAAAATATATTAATAAATAGGCACTCAGCCAGGGACAAAGTACACTTAAAATGGGCTGGCAAGAATATATTTGTCTCAAGCCTTGAAAACTTAATCAAGTAGACTTTCAATTGAAAAAGGAGAGAGACAAATGCATTAATATACATTTATTAAACTGGATACCCTAAGATATCGCAGCTATAACAAGGAAGATGACTGACAGTAGAGATGTCTAATGATTTAGAGTAGATACAATCCAAGGAAGTAGCCAGCAATAAAATTCATGGCCTCAAAAGGCTATACATAAATTCATGGAGTATTGGTGATAATCTCCCAAAGAGAGAAATGTCAGACTCTGGAAGAATATTGGAAAACTGCGTGATGGTCCAAAATATGGAATGGGGTTATTTTTTGCAATAGTATAGAATTATAAAACCATAGTTTTATACATAAGTGGAAAGAGGCTTGTTAAGATACTAAGAAGTTGCTATTTACTTCATGTCTTTTCCCCCTTGATTCTTTTGAATCAACAAGCATTTATTATATACTTATTATGTACCAGGCCCTATACTTGATGCTGGGGACATGAAGACCAAAAAAAAAATCAGTCCTTGCTCTCAAGAAGGTTACATTCTATTGGAGAAGATAACATGTACATATATGCATATATCTAAATACAGAATTAAAATATAGGAAATAGATAAAATTAATTTAAGGTAATTAAATCCAGGGTAGTTGGGGAGGGAGGCCAATAACAGGGGAATCAGGAAAGCACTTTCTAGAAAGTGATACTCAAGGTGCCTCTTAAAGGATGTGGGGGATTCTTTGAGGCAAAAGTGAAGAGGGGATGAATTCCATGCATGAGAGACAACCACTGCAGATGCCAAGGAAAGCTGAAGGGTTGTGTGAGAAGAACAGAGAGAAGATCTGAATTATAAGTCCCTTCATCTCCTTACGTTTTAATTTTCTCATCCATAAAATGGTGGGATTGATATCCAATGCCTCATCTCTAAAATGATTTATGACAGCTAATGCCTCATCTATTTCTGAATCCTATAAACGTTCTCACTTTGTGAAGGCTGGTAGGCTTTGAAAAGGAGATGTAAGAACAAGAAATTATTTCTTATACAGTGTGACTAATAAAGGTCCTAGCTCATATAGAGTCCATGAATGCGGAAGTCTCATGAAGGAACAGCAATTCTCCCTTTCAGTTAGTGTTTCTATATAACTATATGAAGGAGAAAAAAGTGAATATATGTAATTGAAAACCTTTTTACCCAGTTAACCCTCCCTAAAGAAGACTGAGTCAGGAAACTTTAATTTCTTTTTTATAAATAAAGCATTATGTTAAAAACAGAAGGTCAGCAGAGCCAGAAGCTACAACTGTATTACTTCACATTTAAAACTTAGCTATTTGCTATATTTTAAGCCTAAATAGGCTTCTAGGATATGTTCTCAGAGATCTTTTGCAACTGAGAGACAGATAGAAACAGAGAAACAAACAGAGACAGAGGTACAGAAATAGAGACAGGAAAAAGAGAGGGAGAGGGAATTGGGACAGATACAGAAATGAATGTTTGAGTTCCAGCTGTAAACTCATCTCTACATTCCCTCCAGTTAGATACAAAGTGATAAAAGAAATAGTAGGTTATAGTCTAAGCCAAGTACCTGCTGTTTGCTCTGAGTTTCTGGAATAGCAGTAAAAATTTTTCATTCTTATTTTGTTATCCAGGACATACTTTTGTTGAATCAATGTAGAAAGTAACGATGGATGAGAGAGAGGAAAGGGAAAAGAGCACCTCTAGTATATTACATTTCTAATACCCCTCCCATTTTCTCCACTCATACAGCCACCACTTTAGTTCAGGCACTCATCATCTCTTGCCTAGACTTTTTACTTATTTTTTTCATTCTTTAAAATTTTTAAATTAGCAAGCATATATATTTTCTCTCCCTCTCACTCTATCCCCAATTTAAAAGAAAAACAAAATCCTTGTAACAAATATGCATGGTAAAGCAAAACAAATCCCCACATTGCCCATGTCCAAAAACATGTGTGTCTCATTCAGCATCTTGAATCTATCACCTCCCTGTCAGGAAACAGATAGCACAAATCATTACAAGAGTCTCCTAATTGGTTTTCCTCTTTTTAGTCTCTATTCTTTCAAAGCCATCATCTCTCCAAAACAGCCAAATTAACATTCCTAAATCTAGGATTGACCATATCATATCTCTACTCAAGAAACTTCAGTGCTTTCCTATTGTCTCTATGATAAGAAACAAGAGTTGTCGCCAAATGCCCTGATCTATATCTTGCCACTGGATCCAGATGGCTCTGAAGGAGAAAGTGAGACTGGTGCCCTGACACAGCCCTTCCTCACTTAAATCCAATTCATTTGCTAGTCATGATGTCATCTTTCTGATGTCATGGTCTTCTTTGAGAATGAAGGACAAACTACAACAATGATAAGAAACACTCATATCAGGTGTTACTTTGTCCATGAAGCCTTTCTGGAATATTCTAAATTCTAGTCTATCCTTTCATCAATTACCTGGCATTGGCCTGGTACATTTTAAAAATGTATGTATGTTTCTACATTTTTCCCCAATAGAATATAAGCCTTGAAGGCAGGGCTATTTTATTTTTATTATTGTATCCCTAGAACTTAACACAGTATCTGGCACATAAGGGATGTTTAACAAACATTTGTTGGTGAAGATACTGATTGATGGTATTCTCCAGTGTTGCTGCACCCAATGTGACTGGATGGCTGAACTACCAGTTATGATCAGGTTAGCCAGACACTGTATTTCAAGCAATTCAATATAGTTTTAAGAAACAGAAAACAAAACAGATGGCTGTCAGAGAATTACTAAACAAACTGTGGTACATGAAGATAATGTAATATCATTACATGAGAAATTATGAATATGAAAATAGAGAAGCATGAGTAAATTTATAGGAACTGATGCAAAGTGAAACAGAAACTATCAAAAATTTTATATATATGTGTGTATATATATGTATATATGGTATGTCTGTATGGAGAGAGAGAACAAGGAGAGAGAGAGAGAGAGAGAGAGAGAGAGAGAGAGAGAGAATAGGAAGGAGAGAGACTACAAAAATTAGAACAGATAAAAAACAAGGAAAAATACTCTTTAATTCCTATGACCAAGATTGGAACAGAAGAAGAGGTTTTTTTTATTATAACTTCCTCCCTTCTTTGCAGAGGGAAGGATGTTGGTTATGGAACATCGTAACCATAATCAGAAGTGGTTGGTGTGTTCATTGGTTTTACTGACCTGCTTTTTTCTCCTTTCCTTTTTATTATGTGTTATAAGAGATGGTTCCTAGGCATCAGTAAGAATAAAATAAAAGCTAAAATAAGTCAGTGACTAAATAAATATTTTGGCTTTTCTGATGTTAACAGGTAACTCAACCAGCCAGTGCCACTGGTAGAAAAAGAGAAAGGGAGTATGACCTTTTATTAGAAGTAGTATAACCCAGTATTCCTGGTTCCTCATTACTACAAAACATGGGCATATAGCCCTTCTTATTCTGCCTGAAGACTTTTTTAATCTATACAGTATTTGGGACAACTAACATATCTGAGAGGAATGATTTATTTTTCTTTTATGTCTTATTTTCCTAACCAGGTTGTAAGAATGTCAAGAGTGAGGGATTGTACAGTTGTTCCTAATTTCCCCAAAGTATCTAGGAATTCGGCAAAAACAATGGGAATTCCATCACTGATGTTGACTGACTAAGCAATTTGAGACAGCACATTCAGGCAAGACCTGTATTAGCCATTCCACAGTCTCCTCTACAGAAAACAATTATCCAAGTTAATGGGATGGGTCCATCATTGTAGAAACAATATAGATGACTAGAGATAACACAATATAGAGCAAATAAATTTTAACAAATCCCAAAGTTCCAGTCATAAGCATATTACTCTTTCTGTCTAGAACTTTACTTCCTGTTTGCTTAGGAAGAATATGGGAGTAGAAAATAGAAAAGAGTTTTAACTCTTCTATGCAACATGACTAATGTGAAAATGTGTTTAATAGGAATGCATGTGTAGAACCCATATAAGATTCCTTACCTTCTTGGGGAGGGAGGGGGAGAAAATTTGAAACTTGTGGAAGTGATTGTTGAAAACTGAAAACAAATAAATTTGGGGGAAAAAAATAGAAAAGAAAAAAATCATTTCATCTCCTCCCACTACAGGCCTGCTACAAATTTCTTTTATTTCTCCATTCCTAAAGCATGAAGTTTAGGAGCAAAGTAATGGAATCAGGGAATATCAAATCTGCAGGTTAAAAATGTCTTCCTCTAGAAAACAGAAAAGCCATTTCTGAATTGAATGAAACAATTATCCAAGCTGAATTCTCAGCTTTTAGAGTATTCTACATCTCTCACTCTCAAGGACTTCATTTTTAAAAAGGAATTATGGATAATAAATATGAAATGAGTCATAGACTGGGTACAAAATTAATGCAACTTCATCCATTAGAGAGGGAAATGGTGGTAGGCCATTCTAAATATGTATATATGTGTGTGTGTATATATACATATATATATATATATATATATATCAGCAGACATATTACTAGGTTTCTTCATTCTTCTTGGTGAAAAAAAAGAATGAATTGATTTAGAAATAATTATGTTACAGATTTTAAATAGAAACTAGCCACTAATAACAAAGCATACAGGATTCTTCCTATCCCTCTCCATACTTTCTCATAGACACAACCAAGGCAGAAAATAACATACATAATGGCAGCACAAGTTAAATATTTAGGGTGTTTAGGGAGGGGACTCATAAACCGGAGAAATGATAAAGTTCCTTTTGGATCTGAGGCTATATCCATCAGAGACAAATCTGAACACTGAAGCTGCATGGAGACTATGAGTGCATAGAGACAGACAGACAGATGAGAAAGAGGGAGAGAAAGGATGAGAGAGAGGGAGAGAAGGAGAGAGGCGAGAGAGGGAGAGAGGCGGGAGAGGGAGAGAGACGGGAGAGGGAGAGAAGGAGAGAGGCGAGAGAGGGAGAGAGGCGGGAGAAGAAGAGAAGGAGAGAGGCGAGAGAGGGAGAGAAGGAGAGAGGCGAGAGAGGGAGAGAAGGAGAGAGGCGAGAGAGGGAGAGAGGCGGGAGAGGGAGAGAAGGAGAGAGGAGAGAGAGGGAGAGAGGCGGGAGAGGGAGAGAGACGGGAGAGGGAGAGAAGGAGAGAGGCGAGAGAGGGAGAGAGGCGGGAGAAGAAGAGAAGGAGAGAGGCGAGAGAGGGAGAGAAGGAGAGAGGCGAGAGAGGGAGAGAGGCGGGAGAGGGAGAGAAGGAGAGAGGCGAGAGAGGGAGAGAGGCGGGAGAGGGAGAGAGACGGGAGAGGGAGAGAAGGAGAGAGGCGAGAGAGGGAGAGAGGCGGGAGAAGAAGAGAAGGAGAGAGGCGAGAGAGGGAGAGAAGGAGAGAGGCGAGAGAGGGAGAGAAGGAGAGAGGCGAGAGAGGGAGAGAGGCGGGAGAGGGAGAGAGACGGGAGAGGGAGAGAAGGAGAGAGGCGAGAGAGGGAGAGAGGCGGGAGAAGAAGAGAAGGAGAGAGGCGAGAGAGGGAGAGAAGGAGAGAGGCGAGAGAGGGAGAGAAGGAGAGAGGCGAGAGAGGGAGAGAGGCGGGAGAGGGAGAGAGACGGGAGAGGGAGAGAAGGAGAGAGGCGAGAGAGGGAGAGAGGCGGGAGAAGAAGAGAAGGAGAGAGGCGAGAGAGGGAGAGAAGGAGAGAGGCGAGAGAGGGAGAGAAGGAGAGAGGCGAGAGAGGGAGAGAGGCGGGAGAGAGAAGAGAAGGAGAGAGGCGAGAGAGGGAGAGAAGGAGAGAGACGGGAGAGGGAGAGAAGGAGAGAGGCGAGAGAGGGAGAGAGGTGGGAGAAGAAGAGAAGGAGAGAGGCGAGAGAGGGAGAGAGACGGGAGAGGGAGAGAAGGAGAGAGGCGAGAGAGGGAGAGAGGCGGGAGAGGGAGAGAAGGAGAGAGGCGAGAGAGGGAGAGAGGCGGGAGAGGGAGAGAGACGGGAGAGGGAGAGAAGGAGAGAGGCGAGAGAGGGAGAGAGGCGGGAGAGGGAGAGAAGGAGAGAGGCGAGAGAGGGAGAGAGGCGGAGAGAGGGAGAGAAGGAGAGAGGCGAGAGAGGGAGAGAGGCGGGAGAGGGAGAGAGACGGGAGAGGGAGAGAAGGAGAGAGGCGAGAGAGGGAGAGAAGGAGAGAGGCGAGAGAGGGAGAGAAGGAGAGAGGCGAGAGAGGGAGAGAGGCGGGAGAGGGAGAGAAGGAGAGAGGCGAAAGAGGGAGAGAAGGAGAGAGACGGGAGAGGGAGAGAGACAATGAATGTCCCTTCCCCATGTATTATATGAATGAATGTTGTAGATTCCCTCAAACTCCTCTAAGAAGGGGGAGCACAATCGCACTTGGCGTTGCCTACTATTTTGCTATTCATTTTCTTTATTGCTTATATGTTTGATTAATTTTCATGAGGTTCCTTCCTGAATCTGGGTGTGTGTTCATCCTTCATTGTGAAAAAACCATGCCATCAGAGAAATAGTGACTTGCACTTGACTTTGTTTTGAGTGAGGGAGGGCTGTGCACGTCACCAGTCTCACTTCTCCTCCAGAGCCATCTGAATCCAGTGACCAGGTATTCATCAGGATTACTGGAGATAACCCAGGATGAGGCAATTGGGGTTAAGTGACTTGCCCAAGGTCACACAGCTAATGAGTGTCAGGTGTCTGAGGTGAGCTTTGAACTCAGGTCCTCCTGACTCCTGCAGTGATGCTCTATCCACTTCACCACCTAGCTGCCCCCTTCCTGAATCTATTAGCAGGGAGAACAACTGATAACCTAGACCCAAGCTTCCATAGAAGTTACAGGTTGTTTTTGTTTCAAAAAGTAGAGGGTTAGCTGTGTAAAGAAAGTGGGCTAGAGAGATATTATCACTGAATATCCCTTTTGGGGACTGTGATTCCAGAAAGGCCCAGAGGTGGCTAAAACATAGGCTACAATAATTTAATGTAAAGTTTAATTCAACCTTCTATTGAGGGAAGGGGTACTGTGTTTATCCGAATTTGTGCTGACTCAGGAGAATGCCTCTACCCAGGAATATAACATTTGTGGGTTATCCTGGCCACAACACCTGCAGAAGATGTGACCAGGACATCCTAGAACTAGAACAAAATTCAATCCTATAGAATCCTATGTTTAGGAAGTAGGTAACCACCCAAGTAATGTGATTTAAAGTAAATCAGCTTATATCTTCATTACTTGTTCCCTTACAGTGCCTGAAATTCCCACAATTAATTAAAGGGTTTGGGGAAACTCAAAATTATAATTCATACTAAATTACCTGAGGATCGGAAGAATTAACCCATTAAATCACTGTTACTGGAGCAATATCCTAACAGGCTAGGCTAGTTTTTCCTCAGAGTATGAAGATATTCCTGGTTCAAAGTACAATGACTTGAACTGTTGATGTCACTTCCTCATTGCATATGTATAAAGCATCAGTGAAAATCTGGAGGACCACTCTGATACTTGACTGGTGGATCACATGCAGCTGATGGACTCAATGGCTATTCTTGTCAAATATCTTGCTCTTGCTATGGCTAAGTAAATCCTCTTTTGTTAATTGTTGAATGACTTCTCAGTCTCATTTTGTTCCCATATTTAACCTAAACTACCAGGGAACTATACTGACTCAGATCCAGCCCATAAGTCACTCTTAGCCATTTATATGTTAGATATCATTAATTTAGTATGAAAACAGAAAGATGACTCTCAAAGGCATGTAATCTGAGACAAATATATTTTGCTACATGGCACAAGGAAAGAAAAGGCACAAAGCATAAGATACCACTGCTTCTATAAAGAAGGCAATGATGAACAATAAAAAATAAGAACCTGAAAAAGAGGAAAATGTAATTGAGAGGCAGTATGGAATAGAGGAGATAACCCCAGATTCAATTCCTAAATCATATATTTAATAAACTGTGTGTCTCTTAACATTTCAAAAACTCTGCAGCCTCATCTATAAAATGAGGATAAAAGTATGAGTCTACTCACCCCACAGGGTTTTTGAGTAGACAATGGTTTTCTAACTTTCAGTAAATCATTTTTTATTACCTGGATGTAAAATGTCGGAAAGCTAGTAGACATCAGGACATGCCAACTACATGAACAGAGTAGGTATCAGAGAAGAGGAAGACATAGAACAGGATACAGAAAGAAAGAAAAGACAGACATTACCTATTTCTCAATTTTGCCTCAAGTCAGAACAGCTAATATCCATAATTAGACACAGCTGGCAATTCTACCAATCACCTACTCATCATCATTACTCACTTTTTACATGAACTTTCTTCAGGTATTTTAAAAGCCATTATGTAAGCAGGTTCCAAGGCCATCAGTTCAGGTACAATGAGTTTTCAAGGTTACTAGATGATAAGATCATCAGAATATTATAAATATTATACAGGCAAACCACTTTGACTTCTCAATACCCCCAGGTATTCTTTAAGACAATTACATATTAGTTACCCATCTGTGCTGATAAAGGAACTTTCTAGACAGGGGTGAAATCACAATTCTGTGCCCAAAATATGATGACAATAACACAAATAATAACTTTTATGTGCAACATCTGGTTTACAATGGGTTCTACGTAGGTTATTTCACTTGATCTTTATAGCACACTTTAAGGCTAGCACAAGTATCAGTCACTTTCTCCATTTTACAGATGAGGAAACTGAGTTTGGAAAGGCTAAAAGAATTTCTTGGTGATGCCAGTGTCATGGCAGTGACGTACCAGTGACATACCAACATTGGTGTGCTCCTATCAATATTTCACAGAAAATGACTCTATTCTGTAGAGAAGTTTGTACTCCAACCCTTGTCAACCATCTTGCCAATGCTTTTCATAATGATTGCTAGGCAGAACGAAGAAATAAGCATGTGTAAAGACTAGACCTAGAAAATCAACTCAACTACTTTGATGGGAGCCATTGTTCCAGGTCTGATTGTAACAAATGAGGAAGAATTGGTTGTAAAATAATAATTGTCATAATAATAATTCATATTCACATATCTGTGAGATTTACATATGCTTTCCTCATTATCACCTTATAAAAATTTTAATGCAAATATTAGCATTCTGTTTTATTGATTGGAAACCAGAAAAGATGGACAAATTCACCATCACCAGTCATCTTGACTTTTGCCTTGTCACTGGACTTGGATGACTGTAGAAGAGAGAGTGAGTATGCAACTCTGCTTCACTTAAATCAGTTTCATTAATAAGTCAAGGCATCATCCAGTGATGTCACTGATCCTCTTTGAAAACAAATAGCAAACAACATTGCTCCCCATTCCTTATCACCTGCAATTCTTCAGCTCATTAATAAACATTCTCCCTTGTCACCACATTAAATGGATCCATTCTTTCATCTACCTCAACGTCCTTTGACTAGCTGCTGACTCCCAGAATGAATCCTTGGTCAAGTCAAATTAATATGCATTTATTAAGCTCTTGTTATATGCTGGGCACTGTGATAAGCCCTTGAGTACAAACATAAGAAGAAAGGAATCTAGTCCCTACACCAAGTACCCTAAGGAAGGAGAAATCCAGAATTAAGAGCATGGAGAGGAATGAAAACATGGCTGACCTAGGCACTTTCTTTAAAGGATGGTTCTGGGAGTAACCAACCATTCAAAGGAAGCAGCCTCAGGTATGGTGTATACTTTCCCTAAACCAGGAATAGGATACCTTTCCAGAGTGGGAGGCCAACAGGGCATAATGAACTTCCAAGATGAAAAAAAAAAGGTTTCTGGGCTATAGAGGAGAAAGTCAGTATAGAGAAGAGTGAAGCCTGCAGAGGAATAGGTATGAAACCAGAAAGTTTATTGCCTTAGCAGAGAACTAATCAATAACAACCTTATAACACAGAGAATTCCAGACTCTGAAGGTATAGTAGAGAAGGCATGATTCCAGTGTCTATGTTGGCATTTTTTCAACAGTCAATATGTATATACTGAGTATAAAATAGTGTCTCTGAAAGAACGAAAGACAAAAAATTTGGAGAAAATAATATTCTCCAGCTTATATGGAAAAATAAAGTTTTTCTTCATCACAGAAAAATTATTCAGATAGAAAACAAAGAAGAAAAAGGATTCTAGAAGGAAATATGAGTGTAAACTTATGACAGGAATTTAAGAACTGAAGAAAATAATTAATAAGAAGGAGTTAAGATGGACCTCTGCATACTGAAACTACATAAGTATAAGGCTTTTTTTGCACATTCCATCTCTGACTAAGTGCCTAATATTCTTGTATCTTAAATTATAGTCCATAAAGCCAAATTTCCTTTCCTATATCATCTTCTTATCCATCTACTTACTTTCATTATTTTTTCTTTGTCTTCTAAAGTCCTTGCCTTCAATCAGAAATAACAAAGTAAATTCCATCTATCTTCTCCATTCCCTCTCCCAAATCCTTTAGTTTCCTGACCAAGGCTCTATATATCCATGGACCCTTGACTGACTCTTTGTCAGTATCATTCATTCCCACAGGAATCACCAAAAATAAGATATTTACAGTTTCATAAATCTCCATAAGTGTAATGTAAATACCCATAGGAAAATATTCTATTCCATTCCACTTAATAAATAATGAGAAGCCACTGTGTTCCAGGTGCATATAGTGGTGCTAGAATTATGGTAATGAAGATTTTTTAAAAATTTCCTTAGTGCAGAGGTAGAAAAGTCTTTCTAATTGCCATAGGGAAATGTCCTCAGGTAGAAGAGGGATTTGACTTTTTTTTTTTTTTTTTACTCTAGAGGGGTAGAATTAGGAGCAATGGGTGAAAGTTACAGAGAAGTAGATATTTAACTCAACATAAGGAAATAATAACCCCCAATAATCCCTGGGGCTGCTGGGAAGGTTATGAGCTCCCTAACACTGGAGGTCTTCAAAAAGAAGTTGGATGGCCACATATAGTACAGGAGATTCCTGTTGAGGAAAGGGTTGAAGTAGATGGCTTCTAAAGTCCCTTTTAATTCTGATATTCTATGATTCCATCGTATTACTGCTAATGTAACTGTTTATAGATAAAGGTCCATCTTCTATTGTCACTGCATCACACCACAGCTGGAAGATCAGAGAGGGTAAGTATCATGTAAGAAGAGCATTCTGAAAAAGGAATAGGGCAAGGCAGATTGTCAATCAGTAATGGAAAACAAAGGGTGTTTCTAATCATCAGGACCCGTAAATTCATCACTTATTCTGAAACCACAAGGACACTCTGCCAACTTACCCTAGTGAGACCTATGTGACATGTAGTCTATTTCTAAAGCATGACTCAGTTGAAGACATTTGTAACATGCTATCAAAACTATGCTCAAGGGCATAAGGTCTTCCCACCATTGTAGGAACTTCTCATTTGAAAGTAAATCCGATCCTGCTAGCAAAATGTTTTCAAATTCCCAAGTGAGCAGTCATTTGTGTATCCCTAAATAAGATGTACAAAGTACTAGACAGTCAGTCTCTAAATATGAGCTCATGACTCCAAGAAAGGTGAGAAAGGGGCCTCTGATGTGGTCCTCTCATCATCAGGGCCCCTAAGATATTAGTCATCCTTTCTCATTGCTAATAATACCATTTTAAACTTATTATCTGTCTTCAGGATCATGTATATGTGTGTTTGTGTATGAGTATGCATGCATATTTTCTTTCATTTTCATTTCTTTCTTGGAAAGCTAGATCCCTCCCCCCACCCTCTTTTTTTCCACATGATTCAGGTCTTAAACATTCATTCTCAGATGTGTCTGATGGAGCCTCTTGGTTAGCATAGGAAAGAAAATGTAAAACCACTTTCCTCCCTCCCCAATCTCATCCCTACTTTTTACCCCTACAGAGACAAAAATCTAATGTTCTGATAACCAAAAGTAAAACATGGTCTTAGACAAAACCATATTTAGCTGGCAGACAATTTATTTGAATTGTCAGTTCCACATCAGTTTTGTCTGCTTTTCATTTTGTGGAGTCCACCAAAATGATTTGGTGATTTTTGTATGGGCATCACAGTCTAATCCTCATCCTACCATGTAATTTACAAGATCAGAGAATTTCAGAGTTAGAAAGGTCTTCAGTAGTCATCTAGTCTTACCTACACTTCATGATTGGTCTCAAAAGCATACTTCATGATTGGTCATCCACATTAGGCATGGTGGGGCATACCTGTAATGCTTGCTTCGGAGGAGGCTAACACTCATGAATTGAACTCAAGCATTCTGAGTTGCAGTAGGCTAAGACAATCAAGTATCTGCTCTGTCAGGTAGCCATATTGTGAGTAGTACCTGGGATTGAAGAGCCACCACGTTGACTAAAAAGAAGCAAACTGGCACAGAACAGAATGGAACAAGTCAAAACTCCCAAGAAGAGCTCCCATAAAGATCAATAATGGGTAGCACCTATGCCTGGTTACTGGACTTCTAATATAGGTAAAATAGGGAGATCCGGTCTCAAAACTAAACTAACAAATGAACAAAAACCATAACTGATCTTCCAGCTTTTGCCTGAAGACCTCAAATGAGGGGAAATTCATTACTTCTAAGAAACAATCTATTCCCTTTCAGGGAATATGCCCTTGTTAGGCAGTTTCTCCTAAGTGTGAGTTTTTGCACACATCTACTCCCCACTGCTCCTGACTCTGCCCCCTGGGACCAAACTGAACATATCCAAACCCCAAACCACATGACAACCCTTCTAGAATGCTGTATGGGATATCAAACAAACTAGTGAATAGGAAATTAGTACATCTTCACCAAGGCCAATCTGAACCTTTACTTGAAATTCAAAACAGAGGTTACAAAAGAGTTAAAACTAGCGACCCTGGTTTCCTCTGTGCCTCTTTGTGCAAGATAAAAATGCCTACGTTCTATGGAAAAGGTTCTTTCTAAGTGTACTTTAAATAAGAGCTTAAGCCTGCGTATAGTTTTTCTGAAAAATACAGAGTTAAAGGAAAACATACACAGGTTATTCCAGTAATTCGCCGAGTAATTTACCGAGGGAAAAGTATGACAAGTGGGAAGAGGTTCATTCATCTCCTATATTATCTTGACGGACTATCTGTATTGTTCAAATTCAAAACGTAATCATCCAGCTCTCACCTGTGATTTCTCTCAATAAGTAGGGATTTGAGAAACATAAGAATTTAAAAATACTTTGCCAAGCATTGGTTGCAACGTGATGTTGGTGAAAAAGGAGAGAATATAATCATTCATTCATTCATTCATTTTACAAGCATTTATTAAGTACTTGTAACATGCTGGCATTGTAATAAGTGAGGAAGACATAAAGACAGAAAACAAATCCTGCCTTGCTTTTAAGTTTATATTCTATCTGAGGAAACAACATGTATGCAGAAAATTAAATACAATATGTATGCGAAGTAACTTCCAGGAAGAAAAATAGGTTTACTACAGGAGGCAGGATTTAATCCATTCCATTGCATCTTCTCCAGCAGACTGTACCCTCACTCATCCAAACTCTAATACTAATCTTTGATCTCTCCTTGTCTACAGGTTGATTGCCTACAGCTTAACCAATATGCCCATGTTTCTGCCATTTCCTCACTAGTTATAGATCTATATCTTTCCTCTCTTTCATGATCTTTCAGAAGACCATTTAAAATTGGTGCCTCCACTTCCTTTCCTCTTACTCTCTTTTTAAATCTTTGCTATTTGACTTCTTGACTTCTTCATTCAATGGAAACAGTTCTCAACAAAGTTATCAATTGCTTGACTGCCAAATCTACTGCACTTTTTTTATCTTCATCTTTTTTGATCTCTTTTGCAGTCTTTGAAATTTTCTTATACTCTGTTCTATTTAGGACTTCATGACCATTCTCTCTCCTGGCTCTCCTCCTACCTGCTGGACTGCTTTTTCTAAGTCTTCTTTGTTGGGTCCTCATCCATGTCACACTTGCTTACTATGGGTGTCCCTGAAGGCTTTGTTCTTGACCGTCTTCTCTTCTGCTGCTGTACTATTTCACTTAACAATCTCAGTTAACATGGAGTCAGATGTTTCTCTGCAGAAGATTCCCAGAACTGTTCATTCTTAGCTTCCAGTCTTCTCTTTCTAACTCTTTACTGAACATCTTGAACTGAATGTTCTATAAACATCTTAACTTTAACATTTCCAAGACCAGTCTCATTCAGTTCCCCCAAACGTCCCCCTTCCTTACATCCCAGTTACTGTTGAGGATTCTACCATCCTCCAAGTCATTCAGGTTCATAATCTAGGTATCATCCTCAACATCTCCCTTTCTTTCACCTCTCATATCCAATCAGTTGCCAAGTCCTATTGATCATACCTTTGCAACATCTTCCGGTTATACTCTCTTTTCTCTTCTGACACTGCCACCATCCTGGATAGTGGCAGTGTCAGCATCTCATGCCTGGATAATCACAATACTTTCTGGTTCTCCCTGCCTTAAGTCTCTCCCCAGTTCAGTCTGTCCTCAACCTAGAAATCAAAATGATCTTCCTACAACACCATTCAGATCATGTCACTTCCCTACTGAATAAAATTTCCTATAGTTATCTATTACCTCCAGGATCAAAAAATAACATCCCTTCATTGGCTTCTAAAGTCCCTTATAACCTGACCCCTTCTTACCTTTCCAGGTTTATACCTTATTTCCTCTATAAATACTGTCAATCCAGTGATATTGTCTTCCTCGCAGTTCTTAGCATAAGATATTTCATTTCCTAAATTCTGTGCATTTTTACTAGCTGTCTCCTATACCTGGAATTCTCTCCCTTCTCATCTATATCTCTTCATTTCCCTGGCTTCCTTCAGATCTCATTTAAAATCCCACCTTCTGAAATAAGCTTTTTCCACTGCCCCTTAATTTTAATGCCTTCCCTCAGTTGATTTTCTTCAATTTATCCTGGATATATCTTTTATGCAAGTAGTTGTCTGCATGTTGTCTCCCTCCATTGAACTGTAAATTCATTGAGAACTGGAACTACTTTTATTTTTGCTTTTCATGGCGTACCTCAACTCCTCCTCTCCTGTCTGCCTCCCCCTCCCCTTCCTTCTCTCCAAAGGAAGGTAAATTTGGATGGCCAAAAGATGCCCAGTTGACTTGAATTTTATTGGCTCCTTTCCTTCCCTTTCTTTCCCTTCCCTTCCCTTCCCTTCCCTTCCCTTCCCTTCCCTTTCCCTTTCCTTCCCGTTCCCAAAACTTTAAACCTACTGCATGCCAATGGTCCCCTACCCTTAGGTAGGGCTCTTATGGATCTTCCTAGCTTTAGAGTAATTATCAATAGTAACTGTTGCTGTTTCCTTCCCAACCTGATGTCTTTTTTTCTTGGCCTCATTAAAGGGACTCTGCCCTGGCTACTTCTTAAACAGGCCTATTCAATGAATGGGTGTTACCTCACCCTAAGTGAGTACCTGAAAAGACCTTGGCCTAAAGGACCCAAGGCCTCCCAGTGCATCCTGAGTCTTCTCCAGTCATCCTGATGAATATCTGGTCACTGGATTCAGATGATTCCAGAGAAGAAATGAGACTGGTGACCTGAACAGCCCTCCCTCACTCAAAACAAAGTCAAGTGCTAGTCATGTTATCATTTCTCTGATAGCATGGTCTTCTTTGGCAACAAAGGATGAACACACAGAGCAAAGCACAGTGCCTGGCCCGTAACAGGTGATTGTTAATTGCTTGTTGTTGAGTCGTTTCAGTCATGTCAGACTCTTTATGATCTCATTTGGAGTTTTTTTTTTTGGTTTATTTTTTGTTTTTTAGCAATGACACTGGAGTACTTTGCCATTTCCTTCTCCAGCTTATTTAACAGATGAGGAAGTTGAGGCAAATAGGGTTAAGTGACTTTCCCAAGGTCACACAGCTAGCAAGTGCTTGTGGCCAGATTTGAACTCAGGAAGATGAGTCTTTCTGACTCCCAATTCAGTGCTCTATCCACTATTCCACCTAGCTGTTGATTTGATATGAGTTTAAAGTTCTGAGTTTTAATTTGCACTTTATGCAACAGTGAGTGCAACACTGGGAACACCCAGTTCACTAATTTTGAACCCCTCTGTAAGTGCAATCTGCAAAATGAAGGGGTTGAATTGTATAATGTAACTCACCTTGTAAGATTTCCTTCAGATTTCTCAAATGCTTTACTCACTACTGTAATATGATGTCATGCAAGTTTTATTATTCTCATTTTACCAATAAGACAGCTGAAATGAAGTGATGCCAGAGGTCACACAGAACTTCAGCATTGAACTTGGGACCCTCTCACTCCAAATTCAGTGATCTTTGAAGAGCTACCTTACTGCACCACAGCTGTCTTTTCATGGAGTTGTAAAAGAAAACCCCAAATAAGAGCTAGCTTAGGGCTCTGCTTTCCCTCACTGAACACAGGACTCCTGGAATTAGTGGCAGAAAGTTCATTGAAAAAAGCTCAGAGATTTTCAGTTCACCTGAGCAACCCCAAGAGGGTTAGATAGCCAAGATAAAGAGCTAACATTGGCTAAGTGGAGGCCATTGTGTTTGCACAAATGCCTTTGAAAAGTAGGGATATTCTTTGAATTTTTCTCTTCTCAGTAGAAACTAAAACCAAGGGTATTTCTGATTTCTTTGTCCTGATCTCTTATGCAATTTCCTTTTCATGCTAGGTCTCCATTTTGTTGAACTTGTCATCACTTCATATTCTATGGCCTGCATAAGCCCTCCTTTGTACTTACTATTTTAAGCTTCCTCCTTATCATGGGACTGATATTTGTTCCCTTCCTTGCTCAATAGCCTAAGCATCAGGTTTGAAATCCCTAGACTCCCTGGAGCCACCTTGTTGAATCCTGCAGAGGCCAAGGGGTCTCTATTCCTTCCTAGTTGCTTTGAATTTCATCTTTGAGGGTCAGATCCTAAAAAATCTTGGGACTAACTCTTTGAATAAACACTCTAAGAGAATTTAATCTTGCCAAAATGAGAAGTACATATTATTTTCAGACTACCTATTTGAATAGTAACTTTCAACATCTGGAGCTTCTGAACAAAAACTGAAATTTATGTTCCCCAATTTGACATCAATTATTACGCTAGGTACACATGATTCAGCAAGGGCCTTTACCAATAGATGGAATGGATGACCAACTAAGGACCCATATCCCAAACATTACTTCCTTCAGATGCTTGCTAATCTTTTAATGAGAAAAAGCTTTTCATTTCAGAATTAGAAATAAGGCTTAAAATGCCACTACCCTCAGAAGACCTGGCAAGCTAAAAAATTTACCCTAAATACACATTATTGATTATGAATTCTTCTCTGAAAATTGACTCTTTTTGGAAGTGGAGGACAGAGGAATAACTGAAATTGAATGAAAGGTTTTTAAAGACAAAACCTTCAGCAATATGGAAATCCAATTTGAAAGACTTGGGGAAAGAGCATGGAAGAAGCCTGGGGTATAGGAGGAGAAAGGGTATAGATAGGGAGTATAGAAGTCATTGAAGACAAACTTTTTTACCCAAAGACAATTATGTCAATAGCAAAGATTTCTATAGTACTGTACTTTCCCACCAAGACTGAGATCATTCCACATCTTTTCATTCATACAACAAATATGCTTTAAGCATCTGCTTTGTAGAAGTTACTGTGATGCACACTAAAAAAAGTAGAAAAATTAATAAAATGTACTTCTTATCCTCAAGGAGTTTATAGTTTAGAAGAGGAGATGATGTATATATAGAAATATGATTCAAAATAGAATATGCTAAGTTCATAAAAGAAGTCAGATAATCAACAAGTATGTTATATGCCAAATGTGTGCCACACACTATGCTAAGTGCTGGGGATTCCAAAAATGGTAAAAACAGTCCATGACTTTGAGGAACTCACAATATAATGGGGAACACAACATGAAAACAATCATGTACAAACAAGTTATATATATTTAGGATACATTGAAGATAACTCAGAAGGGAGGAACTAGCATTAAGAAGGACCCAGAAACATTTCTGGTAGAGATAAGATTTAAGCTAATATTTGAAGGAAGTCAGGCTGGGAGAAAGCATTTGAGGTCTATGAAAAGAATGAGAGTTAAGAGTTAGAGAACAGTAAAAAGGTCAGGGTCACTGAATCATTGAGTATGTGAGGGAGGAAATAACATTTAAGGAAAACTAAAAAGAAAGGAAAGGATCAGGTTATGAAAGACTTTAAAAGTCAGCCAGAGGATTTTATACTTGATCTAGGAAACAATGGAGTTTATTGAATGGGAGAGGCATGGTCTTTGGGAAGATATCTTTGGTATCTGAATAAAAATTGGACTGAAGTGGGGAGAGATTTAAGGAAAGGAGGCCAATCAGAAAGTTACTGCCCTAGTCCAGGTATAAGTGATTGTAGCTTATACCAGGGAGGTAATATTATCAAAGAGAAAGGACCATATTTGAGACATATTTCAGTAGTTGTGAAGGTGCATTCAATAGGATTTGGCAACTGATTGGATATAGGTAGGAGGAGAGAATTAGGATTCAAGTGAGAATTCACCTGGTTTGTGAACCTAGATGGTAGATGGATGATGGTACCCCTAAATGTAATAGGGAAGGTAGGAATAAGGAAAGGGGAAAGAGATAATCAATTCAGTTTTGGGAATGTTTAACTTAAGATGTCTAGGGAACATACAGATTAAAATGTGCTGGGGATGGAAGCTCAATTCCATGTGGACAGTCTCGGGCGGGTAAAGGTGGGAACTTCTAAATCTTAGAGTTCTCACGAGGCCCCCCATAAACACCAGGGAATCAAGGAGTGAGACCAAGCAATCTCGTGTATTTCCGCCTCTTCCCATGAGAAACATGATGGGAGAGAGCTCTCCCCGCCCTCGAGATTGTCCCGGATCTGGGCACACCTATTGTTATCTAATAGGCACGGTATTGAGGTGCAAACTATGTGGCCGGAGAGCTTAATTAGGATCAGGAAAGCCTGAAGGCGCTCTTAGGCGGGAGGGGCGCGGAGCAGACAGGACAGAAGGCTCCGTTTTCCTCTCTTCACTCTCCCCTCCCCCTCTCTCCCCACTTACACTTCTACTTCCAATCTCTTATTGTAAGATCTTTGCCTCCTTGGGAGATTCCTCGCTCCCTCCTAAGGAAGAATTCCCCCTGCACTTGTAACCAGGACCCTGAATAAAGCTTAACCCTTGTTCGACTCTGGGAAGTCTCTTCTCTCATACGATTATCCGGTTTGGCCAGCAGAAGACCTGCGAGAGGTAAGGTAAGAAGACTCGGGTAGCCCTTAGGCCTCTAGGCCTGGCAAAAATGTCTATTGGTCAATTAGAGACGTCAGCCTGGGAGACAGGTTAAAGCCAGATAAATAGAGCCAGCAATCATCTGCATAGAGATGATAATTGAATCCATAGGAGCTGATGAGATCACTAGGTAAATATATAGTATTTAGAAAGAAGAGAGCCCATGACAGAGTATTGGGAGATTCCCATGGTTAGTGAATGTAGGCTGGATAAAGATCCAGCAAAGGATTCTTAGAAGGAGCCACCAAACAGGTAGGAGGAGAACCAGAAGGGAGCACTGTCATAAAAATTTCAAGAAAAGAGAAAATTCAGGAGGTTTTTGACAATATCAAAGGCTGCTAAGAGGTTGAGAACAATGAGGATTGAGAAAGGGCCATTCAATTTGACAATTAAGAGATCATTGGTAACATTAGAGAGAAAAGACAGGAAGTACCAAAGGTTTAATTTAGATAGAGAAGAGATCATTACTGTTTGGGTAATTGGGGAAGATTTCATGATGGTAGCTTTTGACCTGGATCTTGAAAGATGAGTAGAATTTCAAAAATGTTATTAAGAGTAGAGGTTGTTGGAAGAACATTAGGCAGAAAAATTTATCTCCCACTTAGAGTCTCTTGCAGAGAGTAACAAAAGGCAAGAATGGGAAGATTAGTTGGATCCAGAATAATGACAGCTTCAAACACTAGGCTCAGAAGTCTAGGCTTTATGCAGTAATCAATAGGAAGTCACTGAAGCTATTTTAGTAGATGTCATATAGAAAACAATTTGCAACTGTATAGATAGCCTATGAAGCTCATTATGACCTAGTGAAAAGTTCAGGAAGAATGCATACTGAAATTGATAAATCCAGAAACTAGGCTTTACCCACCTGCCCTCTAGCCTCTTGCTGGATTTTACAGGTAGAGTTAAGTACTTTATGTCCCTACCCCTCATTACTCATTCTATATTAGGTAATTATATTACCATTTCCCTGTAAATGGCAGAGTATTCTATGAGTGCTATTATGCCTTTTGTCTAAAATTCCCTAAGTTTTAGTCCTGGCAGATTCCGAGGGTTCCACTGGAGTGCAAAGACCATTCACATTGAAAGCTACACCACTGTGTGCTGTTGTCAGAGCGAGTATAATAGGTGCTACATACTGAGCAAGTTACCCATTGGCATCTGTTCTCTTTCATCTCTTGTGATTAGTAATAAGGCTTTGTTACTGCCATCCCTGTGTGTCTTTTCTGCTCTTCATTCAGTCTTTTCTGCATTGCATTCATTCGTGAATGTGTGTGTGTTATATATTTAAAAAGACACTGCAAATGGCCAGTGACTTGGGCTCAGAATCAAAGAAAAGCAGGAGAATGAGCTAGATTGCCTTTGGAAGGATGCCAAGTTGTTTTAATGACCTACTACATCCTCTCTGAAAAGGTTCAGCTTTTAACTCTTAAGTTTTCTCCTAGTATTGTCGTATCATTACAAATCATAGAAAATTACAGTTCCTAAAGTTGAGAATGGAAAAGGTCATGATGGGTTTGAGAAGGCAGCAACATATTTTGTGATGGAAAGAATACTGGATTTGGGTGCCAAATGATCTGGGTTCAAACCATGTAATGCTAATGGGATATAAGATCTTCGCTGCTGATTAATAGGTCTTATGTGGAGCCCATTAAGGAAAGCTTGCTTAGAGGAGGCTTGCTTATAGGAAGGCTTGCACACATTTTGCTAATTTCTAATTAGGCACTGAGTCACAAGGGCTGTGATGCCCTCTAACTCTGAGAAGGGTATATATATTCTGAGGTGAAGTTTTGCTTTGTGGGTTCACTTATAAGAAGGACCTTATGATTCTCTGATCAAGACTCTGAGTAGCCATATATTCACAGCTACCCAACTGCTCAAGTGTAAAGGCTATTTTGATACAGGGATGTATGTAAAATGTATAGCAATATTACTTTGATTCAGATAGTAGAGCCCTGTCTATTGGTCTTTATTTCTCTGCTTATATTTTCTCTGTTTGTATTTTCTCTGAAGTTCAGGATACTGACTTTTCCCCTGAACTAATAAATATAATTTTAAAAGATGGTGACCCCTTAAACAACTATCTTTCCTAGTAAAGCAGATCCAAGAACGTGTGCTAGCAGGTCACCCTGGGTATGCTAGTTATAAACTGTTATAAACCCTTACTTAAACCTGTATGACCTAGGGCAGGTCATACCATTTCTCTGGGTCTCAGTTTTCTCATCTGTAAAGTAAGAGGTTCAGCCTTTAGAGTCTCTTCCATCTCTGAAGTATCATATATTACAAACAATTAGGATGGTGAACAACAGCAAATTATACCTTCAGAGAAATGTATACACGATAAAAAGAAGATAGACCTATTATGTCCAAGATCTAGCGTATCCATGTGTTCTACTGGTAGCTCATTATGTCAGGAGAAAGCAAGAATATGTGCAATATCTTCAATGGAATTGTGAAGAACTTATAGGGAGTCCATGAACAGGAACTAGAGAGAATAGAAACAACTAGATGGGTTGTGATTGACATCATTAATGGGAATCAACCCACATTGATGAGATTGCAGATACCTTGAGTATGGGAATATATTCTAAGTACATCTGCAGCTGGCATTGTTTGACTACATCAAGTCCTAGAACATAGCCAAACCTCTGGGATGAGATCTAAAACCATTCAAAAGAGTTTGGCCTAACTCTCCATTCAGGAAAAACTAAGTGTATGAAGAATTTCTATTTTTTTCAACTATGATTGAGTGGATAACACAAAAATCTCATCCATTAGAGTGTATATAAAACTCATGCACATAAACATGCTCATGTGTATGTGATACATGTGTGTATACATATATGTATATATGACAGACATTAGAAATGAACAAAAGTTGGAACGAAAATTGAAGGAGAATGGGTTGAATTGCCTTTGAGAAATTGTAGCTATTTTAATGATCCCAAACATTTCCCTAAAATAAAAAACTTATCTCTTTAATACCAAAATTCTTCCAGTGTTTTTGTATGGCTGCAAGACATGTGATGCTATGAATTCCAAAACCTATAGCTTCCAAAGTATTGAAAATGAGATTTGCTTGTCAGGATAAATATCAACAATCTTTGATATGCAGATGATACTACTCTGATAGCAGAAAAATGGAGAGAAATTAAGATGCCTCTTGATGAGGGTGAAAGAGGAAAGTGTAAAAGCTGGCTTGAAATTTAGCTTCAAAAAAAATAAAAAACTGAGATCCTGGCAACTGGTTCCTTCATTTCCTGGCAAAGAGATGGAGAAGAAATGGAAGCAGTGTCAGATTTCATATTCTTAGGCTCAAAAATCACTGCAAATGGAGAGTGAAGCCATGAAATTACAAGACACTTGTTCCTTGGAAGGAAAGCTATGGCAAACCTGGACAGCATACTAAAATGCAGAGAATGACCTTGCTAGAAAAGGTCCATATGGTCCAAGCTATGTTTTGTTTTGTTTTTCCTACTAGCAATGTATTGCTGTGAGAGTTGGACTATAAGGAAAATTAAGTGCCACAGAATCCACACCTTCAAATTGTGGTACTAGAGAAAACTTTTGAGAGTCCCTTGAATAACAAGGAGATCAAATCAGTCAATATTTAAAGAAAATAATTCAGACTATTTATTGGAAGGTCAAATACTTTAGCTCAAGCTTAAATACTTGGACTACGTAATAAGAAGACAGGACTCATTGGGAAAGATTGTGGTGTCAGGAAAGATTGAAGGCAAAAGGAGGGGATGGCAGAGGATGAGATGGATAGATAGTATCACAGAAGCAATGAACATGAGATGGTAGAGGATAAGAAGGGTCTGCAGTGTTATGGTCCATGGGGTCAGGAAAAGTTGGACAAGACTGAACTATGGAACAACAAACAACAAGAACAGATGGCAATAGAAGGTGCATGGAAAAGTGAGTGTTAATAGGCTACAAGACATTACAAAAAGGAATTTCCAAGGAGAGGCAGAGAAAAAGAAAATGAGTTGATCACATGGAAAGAGCAAGGAGAATTCAAAGGAAAATCTATAATCTACATTGGTATCCTCTCAATGATAAGAAAAGGGAGAATATGCCCTGTCTATGGGGTTGACTTCTTGTGGAAAACTTAGTAAAGTACATATACAAGAGTCATGGAGAATGATCATCTATAAATAGATTGCAATCGTACTCATTAGAGGGAATAGTACATCTTGATACAGATCCATTTGAATACTCAAGTATATTCTGCACTTACTTATCTGTTTAGACATCATTTCCCTTGGTAGAATCAATCACTTGATCATTTAATAAGCACTTATTATGCTCCCTGAGGACAAGGACTATTTTCATTTTGGGGTTTATTATGCCCACTATATCACAAACTCTTAGGGAGAATATTTTGTACCAACTATACTGATATAATATGATATAATAAGTGCCTACACTCACAAAAACTAATCAAATCTGGTTGACTAATATCAACTAACAATCATGGGGAGAGAGGGGGTAATATTGATGAGATTGTGAACTACATAGAAAAAAATTCATAAACCTTTTAGAGCTACCCCTAACCTATGAGGGGACAATAAGCATTATTAATCCTGGGAACCTAACTTTTCAAATAAGTTGGGGTTAGGAGAGTATTTCCAGAGTGCATGCTACATATACAAAATAAATACAATGCAGTCTGGGAGCATGAAATGGGAGTACTCTAGCAACTGGGGGAATCCACATTGGAAAAAAAATGTAAAAGATTTTGTGCCAAAATCAAACCAGCTGAAATTAGAAGGAGAAAAGGTAATTAAGGAGGGAAATGATTTCATTTCCTAGATATAAAAGGAAAAGAATTAAACGCATAAGAATAAGCACTATTCTCCAGTTGATATGTGGCCAAAAATATGAATATACAATTTTGGCTCTCATTTATTCATTCATTCATTCATTTATTTATTCATCTACTTCTTTATTTCTTTCAGTCAGTCATCTCTCTGTCAGGAAGTAGATACAATTTTTCATCATCAGGCCTTCTGGAATTGATATTGGTCATGACATTGATCAGAAATTTTAAGTAAGTTGATTGTCTTTACAATGTTGCTGTTACTGCATTAATTGCCTTCCTGTTTCTCCTCACTTCACTCTGCATCAGTTTAGACAAATCTTCCCAGGTTTCTTTTAAATCAGCTCATCCTTATATCTTTCTTATAATATTCCATTATATTCAAGTACCATAATTTTTTATCCATTCTCCAATGGATGGGCACCCCCTTAGTTTCTAGTTCTTTGTCATAAAAATAGCAACTATAATTATTTGTACACACATAGGTCCTTTTCCTCTTTTTTTTTTCTTTCTTTGGATATAGATTTGGTAGTAATGGAATTGTTAGGTCAATGGCTATACATGGTTAGTGACTTTGGGGACATAGCTCTAAGTTGTTTTCCAGAATGACTGGATCATTTCACAATTCCACCAATGAAACATTAATGTTCCTGTTTTCCTGTATCCTCTTCAACATTTGTACTTTTTCTCTTTTGTCATCATTGACACGATGATGGAGGTGAGGTGGAATCACAGAATTGGTTTAATTTTCATTGCTCTGATTATTAGTGATTTGGTACACTTTTCCCCCTATATAGTTATTGATCATTTAAATATCTTTTGTGTAATTCACTATTGGTGGAGATGCGAATTTGCCTTGTAACTCTTGAAAACAATTTGGAACTGTGCCCCCAAAGTTACTAAACTATGTATACCATTTAATCCATCAGTTACACTACTAGGTCTATACCATAAGGAAAGCAACGAAGAAGAAAGAGACTCAGAACTAGAAATGTAACTGCAAAAGAAAAGGCACAAGCAATGAGACCGACTCTCTCATCAGGAGTTATTTAGTCAGATCAGAAGACAATGGACTAGGAAAGGGAAGCAGATGTTCTTTCTTCCCAAACCACCTTTCCTTTCCTTTTTTAGTGCACCATGAGGGATTTGAAGGGGCTGCTTGATGGAATTCAGTCAGTTGGAAACAGAATCATCTCCTGGAACTGTAGCCCACAGCATTCCACATACTTGGCTCCATCCTCTTTCTATCTGTGGAGAGGATGGTATCTCATAAAGGACTCTCTGTACCCTGGAGTGGGGGGGGTGGGTGGAGTGGAGTGAGGTGGGGCTTGGGAATGGAAGTGGAAATAACTCCCTTCATGTAATTGGGATCAGGGTTCCGAGTGTCCAAAGTCCTACCTCATGTGTGCCCCTAAAGCCTTGGAATCAGGGAATGATCTGGGATATAGTCAGGATCAGAGGAGAACATGTATATTTTCTTACCAGCAGCTAAACCCAGATGCTCTTCTGAGAAGGGAAGTATGACTTCTGGGAAGCAAGAGTACTTTTAGCTCTGTGTTTTTGTCAAGTCAGCAACATTTATTGATTTGCTAACCAAAAATAACACACATTTTAACAGTAATAACAATAACAAAAATACTAATAACTGAAAAGTTTGCATGGCCTATCATATAGAGAGTCAACCTGGAATAGAAATTAACTGGATTTAAATTCTGCCACTAATGCATATATTACATTTAAACTTTCAGTACCAGCCCAGCCCTGCCTTGGCCATGTGGCACCGAGAGGAGCAGATCCGAGCAGGCTTCAGGGATGGAATCTCCAGCAGCCACGCAGGTCCCTCCACCCACAGGCACCAAAGGTCAGTGGGAGGGTCTTTTCAGCTTGCCAGTAGGGGAGCTGGGTGTATCCATAACTCAGGCCCCCTCAGGAGGCAGTGCTGGAGGCAGCAGCAGACAAGGGCTCACAAAGCAGGCAGGAGCTCGGATCCATTGTTGAAGGTCTTCAAATAAACCCCCTGAGGGGGTTTATTTGAGCCCAGCACCTGAACTTAATCTCACACTGAATAGCAGCCCTGCCCCTGCCCAAAGCCCTGAGGCTGGGAAGCAGCATTTGAATCTCAGACCCCAAGCACTAGCTGGGCAGATCTGGAGGCATGGTGGGTGTGGAGAGGACACTCAGAATTCAAGTCACTGGCTGGTAAAATGCCCAAAAAAGGGAAAAAAATAAAACCATAGAGGGTTACTTTCTTGGTGAACAGATATCTCCTCCCTTCCTGTCTGATGAGGAAGAACACTGCTTACCATCAGGGAAAGACACAGAAGTCAAGGCTTCTGTATCTCACACATTCAAAATAAATATTCAATGGGCTCAGGCTATGGAAGAGCTCAAAAAGGATTTTGAAAATCAAGTTAGAGAGGTGGAGGAAAAACTGGGAAGAGAAATGAGAGATATATAAGAAAAGCATGAAAAACAGGTCAACACCTTGCTAAAGGAGACCCAAAAAAATGCTGAAGAAAATAACACCTTGAAAAATAGGCTAACTCAATTGGCAAAAGAGGTTCAAAAAGCCAGAGGAGAAGAATGCTTTAAAAAGCAGAATTAGCCAAATGGAAAAGGAGGTTCAAAAGCTCACTGAAGAAAATAGTTCTTTCAAAATTAGAATGGAACAGATGGAGGCTAATGACTCTATGAGAAACCAAGAAAACACAAAACAAAACCAAAAGAATGAAAAAATGGAAGATAATATGAAATATCTCATTGGAAAAACAACTGACCTGGAAAATAGATCCAGGAGAAACAATTTAAAAATTATGGGACTGCCTGAAAGCCATGATGAAAAAAAAGAGCCTAGACATCATCCTTCATGAAATTATCAAGGAAAACTGCCCTGAGATTCTAGAACCAGAGGGCAAAATAAGTATTCAAGGAATCCACAGATCACCACCTGAAAGAGATCCAAAAAGAGAAACTCCTAGGAACATTGTGGCCAAATTCCAGAGTTCCCTGGTCAAGGAGAAAATATTGCAAGCAACTAGAAAGAAACAATTCAAGTATTGTGGAAATGCAATCAAGATAACACAAGATCTAGCAGCTTCTACATTAAGGGATTGAAGGGCATGGAACATGATATTCCAGAAGTCAAAGGAACTAGGACTAATACCAAGAATCACCTACCCAGCAAAACTGAGTATAATACTTCAGGGGAAAACATGGTCTTTCAATGAAATTGAGGACTTTCAAGCATTCTTGATGAAAAGACCAGAGCGAAAAAGAAAATTTGACTTTCAAACATAAGAATGAAGAGAAGCATGAAAAGGTAAACAGCAAAGAGAAGTCATAAGGGACTCTACTAAAGTTGAACTGTTTACATTCCTACATGGAAAGACAATATTTGTAACTCTTGAAACTTTTCAGTATCTGGGTAGTTGGTGGGATTACATACACAGAGACACATACACACTCACACAGTGACAGAGAGCACAGAGTGAATGGAATAGGAGGGGATCATATCTTTAAAAAATGAAATTAAGGGGTGAGAGAAATATATTGGGAGGAGAAAGGGAGAAATGGAATGGGGCAAATTATCTCTCATAAAAGAGGCAGGCAAAAGACTTTTAGTGGAGGGGAAAAGAGGGGAGGTGAGAGAAAAACATGAAGTTTACTCTCATCACATTTGACTCAAGGAAGGAATAAAATGCACACTCATTTTGGTATGAAAACCTATCTTACAATACAGGAAAGTGGGGGATAAGGGGATAAGCAGGGTGGGGGGATGATGGAAGGGAGGGCAATGGGAGGAGGGAGCAATCTGAAGTCAACACTCTTGGGGAGGGACAGGACCAAAAGAGAGAATAGAAGCAATGGGGGGCAGGACAGGATGAAGGGAAATATAGTTAGTCTTACACAACACAACTATTATGGAAGTCATTTGCAAAACTACACAGATATGGCCTATATTGAATTGCTTGCCTTCCCAATGGAAATGGGTGGGGAGGGAGAAAGGAAGAGAAGTTGGAACTCAAAGTTATAGGAACAACTGTCGAGTACTGTTCTTGCTACTAGGAAATAAGAAATGCAGGTAATGGGGTATAGAAAGTTATCTAGCCCTACAGGACAAAAGAGAAGATGGGGACAAGGGAAGGGAGGGATGATAGAAGAGAGGGCAGATGGGTGATAGGGGCAATTAGAATGCTCGGTGTTTTTTTGTGGGGGGAGGGGACAAATGGGGAGAAAATTTGGAACCCAAAATTTTGTGAAAATGAATGTTAAATGTTAAATAAATAAATTTTTAAAAAAATAAACAAAAATAAACTTTCAGTACCTCAGACAACTATTTAAGACTATGAGTTGCTAAAATGCACTTGGCAGACAGATATTCCATAAGAAGAGTCTCTCATATGAATGAAATAATAATAATAATTTCTGATAAAAATTAATAGTCATGATAACAGCAACAACTCATTGTATGGCACTTTCCTTGCCAAAATTCTGAGGCAGACAGCACAAGTGTCATGATTCCCCCTTCATAGATGAGAAAAATAAAGTTCATAGAAGTAAAGCTACAGAGGTAATAAATTTCAGAGTCCAAATTCAGGTCTTCTGATTCTGTGTCTAATCTTCATTCCTACCTCACCATATTTTTACTGCTTTCTAATTTATGTAGCACTTTCTTCACAATCACTATGTGATTTAGTACAACATTATTTATCCATTTTACAGATGAGGAAGTGGAGTCAAATAGAGACTAAGGAACTTGTCGAAGATCCTACAACAAAGTCTGAAACAGGATTTGAGCTCATATCTTCCAGGCTCTGGGTCTGGTGCTCTATCCAGCTCTACCAGTTAGCCAGCAGGACACATGATTATAATAGAATGGTAATATAACATTTTTATTAGAGCCAATCCTAAAAGTAGATGATGCAAATATTATTATCCCCTATTTGGCAGCTGAGGAAATTGAGGTTGCATAACCTGCCAAAAGTCACTTAGTACAATGGCTTTCTGATTACTCAATTACCAGTTGTACACATTTTTGTAGTTAATTATATTCAGTTTAGTGCATTGTTGTTGTTTGGTTCAGATCTATGATTCTTCATCATAAAGAACTTTTAGGATGGAAGCTCCATCGACCAATGCAATAAGGTTATTTCTCATAATAAATAGCTTTAGAAAGTTTCCCAGGATACCTGGAGAAGTGACTAACCCATGGTCACTCAAGTGCATTCAACAGAGACAGGATTGAAATCCAGGTTACCCTCACTCCAAGGTTGGCCCGCTGCCCTCTTTGCTATTCTGCCTCTTGCTTTACTATCTACTTATTTTTTGCATCTATAATTCTTCTTCCAACAAGATTATAAGCTCCTTGAGGACAAGAGTCATGGAATATTCTTTTTTAATCTCCTAAAGAGATATTCAATAAATACTTGCTCAATTTAACTAATCAGGTCCTGAGAACTCAACATCGTTGACTTGTCAGCTCATTTTCTCCCTCCTACTTTCAAAAGGGTCTATCTGTTCAGTACTGGAGAAAAAAATCCATTAATATGTTTGTGAAAAGGCAGCAGCCCAAAAGCACTATAAGCATGGGCTGTTGTTCCAGCCTAGGATTTTTTTAATGACCAAATTGGATATCTTGTTATTTGCACTCATAATAACACTGCTATTGGATCAGAGGAAGCTTCATTGCCCCAGTTGGTTTTGTTCAAATAAAGAGGATGAATACCGAGCCTTGATCTTGTGATTCAGGCTTTAAAAAAATCTTCCCAATTCATGTTCTGTTTTCTTATTTCTTTGATACACACAAGAATTCAATCTTTCTCTTTGGTTCTTCATGATGTCATAGACAAAAGGGAGACAATCCCGAGAGAAGTCTTCATTTGAAGTGGTTCATTTAAAGGATGAGACGAGTTCCCAGTGCTGTTTTCCAGGTTCTAAGATATTTTCCATTTTTTTTTTCCCATACAAGGAAAATGGACTATGGGTCAGGTAATGTAAGCAACAGACGCAGAGATAGTTGCCAAAAATGTAACTACCCAATCGGCTCCAAAGGAAAAAATTCATTACAGTGACACATGTTAATAGTATTGAATTCAAAACACTTGTTTGGACATCCAGATGTTGGAAAGTGCCATATCCTGATTAACTGAAATATTCCCTGTCCTTTCAGATCTTCCTTCCTTATTTTGATTGCAAGTCAAGTTTCAGAGAAATTCTTTCCCACTACTGTCCACTGATCACATCATGAAAGTATTCTAAAATCTTCCCTTGTTTCCTATAAGAAGAAATGGAAAGCATGGCCACAAATATTTATGTTAATGGCACTGTTTATTATTAGAATCTTAGTTCAGACTGCTGCAGGGCTACAGCCACGTACCTTCCTATCTGGATTCCCCCTCAGACATTGAGCACCACAATAACACACACATGGCTATAAAATAGAAACAAAAGCTGTAGTGTTCCAGATAGACAGTATAAGTCAATTACAAGTACTTACAAGCCAAAGTGAGGAAGAGATACCTCTCTCCCCACAAAATGCAAGTAACAGAAAGAGCAAGTAAGTCAGGGAGGCAATGCTCTCAGCATCAAGGTCAGTCCCAGCAGAGAGAGAGAGAGAGAGAGAGAGAGAGAGAGAGAGAGAGAGAGAGAGAGAGATTCTAGTTTTAACTCTTTCTTAGAATGCTCTGAGCCCAGTGCCTAGGGTTTCATTTTTATAGAATTAGATCATAAATGGGACCATACTGGCTATTGGGTCATTTGTCACCAAATGAGCAAGAATGTGGTGTCCTAACATGGAAAGAATGCTGGTGCCTTAAACATTTATTTCTGGTTATATTTTTCCCACCCTTGGAATCAAAACTTCCACTGATAAAAGAGGATAGATCATGGACACATTCTCTACTCTCCCACCAAAAGTACTTCATCCACACAGCCTGAAGTATTTGTCTTTGTGATTTGATAGACTGTCACTGGGTCAGTGAGGCTCTTTGACCTTAGCTGTGTTTATTCTAGAGTTCTCCTTCTCTGCTTCTCACACCCATTCATCCTTTGGGCCAAGGCCAAGATTCTTCCATTCTTCTCCCTTTGTCTCACTTGTGTTTCCAGCAAAAGGATTCCTTTCCTGTTTCCTTCTTAATCACCCAACCATGGAAGTGTCCACAGGAGAGAGATGGCAGAGTAAAGCTTCCAGCCAATCCCCAAGATCCTTCCAAACATCCAGGTGTTAGAAATCAAGCATCCAGATGTTGGACTAAATGTTTTTGGCCTGTTTCACCAAATACGTGAATTGGCCTCACTGCCATAATAGCTGAGGCATACTGATAGATCAGATCAAAGGCAATAGTGATTTCTTGTCCAACAGTCAAATGCCTTCTTACTTCACTAATCACCAAGGAAACTATATTTTGTCAAAGACATAATTTCATCAAATAGACTATGAACTAGGATAAAACATAGAACCAAAGCTTCACAAGGACAGGGGCACAACACAAAATAGCAAATCTTTATCAAACACTTATATATGCGGACTGCTGGGCTAGGACATAGGGGAAAGACAAAATGGTGGTTTAATTCAGTCTCTGTGCTACGGGAACTCACAGTCTATTCAGAAATTAAGAAACTAAATCTCTTTGCTGCTCTAATAATGGAGAGAAGTCAGAGACTAGGTTAGAATCTTGATTCTCTTATTTATTACCTGAGCAGCCTTGAGCTGTCAACTTAATTTCCCTTCTACCTCTAGAGCCTATGATCTGTAAAATGGGGGTAATAACATTTTCATAGCACTACTGTGAGAAAAGCATTTTGCAAGTGATCAAGCACAATGTAAATGTGAGTTAATATTATTACCCTACTCCCTCCGTGAGACCAAGTAAATGGTTCTTTGCCCTGAGATCACTCAATAAACATTCTCTGAATTCAGTTGGATGCCAGATTTTCCCAATCTATAAACATTTGGCCCAAATCTCAAAGGTTGAAAGAGAAAAGCCCAAAGAAAGAAACAAGGCATTAAATTTTCCTTGGTCCCTCAATGCTTTTTCAAAACACTGACTTAAGGAAGAAAACACATTTGGACCTGAATCAACTTCTAATATACTAATTCCTGCTCAAATTCTAGTACTTAATACTGCTTTACCCCAAAGCTATTTGTACAAATAAACCTTCTTTTACACAATAACTATGTTTAAACGGACTCTGCAAATCACAGTATGGCACGGAGGATAAGAGAATTGGATTAAGGAAGCTTTGGATATAAATCCCACCCCAGCCATTTACTAGTTATTTAAACCTGGACAAATCAATTTACTTTTCTGAGTCTCAGTTTCATCATCTGTATAATGGGAACAATAATAGTGATTACCTAGCAGAATTGCTATGTGCTATAAATAGGATCCTAAATTTAAAGGCAGGGCAGGTAGGTGGTACAGTAGATAGAATGCCAGACCTGGAGTCAGAAAGACTCATCCTCTTGAGTTCAAATCTGTCCTCAGTCACTTACTAGTTGTATGACCCTGGGCAAGTCACTTAACCCTGTTTGCCTCAGTTTCCTCATCTATAAAATGAGCGGGTTAAGGAAATGGCAAACCACTCCAATATCTCTGTCAAGAAAATCCCAAATGGAATCATATAGAATTGGATGCAACTGAAACAACTCAATGACAATCAGAAAATTAAAGCCAGAAAGGGTCCTTAGCAGTAATTTAGTCCAACCACCTCATTTTGCAGATAAGAAAATGAAACTTAGGGACTGGGTGATTTGCCTAAGGTTACACAAGTACATTCCTGGCAGAGGTAGTGTTTGAACCTAGGTGCTCAGGCTTCAAGTCCAGCATGCCTTCCACTGTACCACATTGCTTCCAATATGGCTAGTTTTATTTTAAATACACTTGAGAGCTTGTCATTAAAGGGAAAGGGCGATGAGCACTTTGGTAAAACAAAGAATACATTTTAAAGTTCATGATCACTCTCGAATTTATATTTTACATAAATTGACAAATCATCATTGTCATAAGAAAAGTTTGCTTAAAGTAAGGTATGCCAATATTACTGTATTTGCATACCTACATACAAACATACTCTAAAAAAAAAAAGTAATCTGATCTCTTTTAATGTTCCACAAATGAGAGAATTCACTGAAGACAGAAGTCTGAGTTTTCTCCTCTAAAGATAACCTCCCACACCAAATCAAAATCATCAATAACTGACAGCTTCCTATAGCACTCTAGGCTCCTTCCCAGATGAGCTGGATGTTAAGCTTGCCATAAAAATGTGATGACGTGAGTATGTCTCACCCTCAGCCATGAGAGCTTAGTGACTTACACCTTAGCACCAACATTAGCACAGAGGCATATCAGCCTGTACTAGCTTAGCAGGACTGGATACTGTGAGTATAAGCCTTCCAAGGGAATCAGTACGATAGTGTTGTGTTTCAACTGCCTCTAAATGTTCAGAGCATAAGTCATTACTTACAGTTGACAGGTCCTCTTACAAGGATTCAAGCTGTTTCACACTGACCAGGACTTCTTCCTTGCTGAGTTGTAGTCCTTCAAAGGATCTGATGATATCATCTCTAATTTTTTAATAGCAGTGGGAGAACCTTAGAGTGCTTTTAACCCTCCCAAGTTCTGGAGTTTCTCAAAATGTTGCAATGTCTTGCGGTGTTCTCCATTCCTCCCTTCTATACCACCCTTCTCATCTCACCCTTCACTTGCTACTTCACCACAAACTGAACTTGAATTATGAAAGTGCTGTTGTATTTAAAAAAAAGATATTTTCATTTTTAGGTTAAAATGGGGGAAATATACTATTAATTAGCTAGAATCATAGACATAGAGGTTTTTAGTTTATTTGGAGTCAGAGAATCTAGTTTCGTATCTCCTCTATTTCACTTAACCCATATGTGACCATGGACAAATCGTTTACCCTCTCTGAGATTGTTTCCTCTTTTATAAAATGAAAGGGTTGGACTAAAGGATACCTAGGGTTCGTTATAGTTATAATTATAGTTATTATTCCTCAGATAACCAAACCACTTCAGATATATGACACTCTATCCTGGGTTGTTATCACTTAAAAAAAATAGCCTTCATGAAAAGAGAAACTACATTCTTCCTATGCATGCTTCAAAATGTCAACATTTCTTTGATCTTATCAGTACAAATCCCAATGTATCCATGCCTCCCTATCTTGTAATGAGAAGCAGTGTGGTACAAAGGAAAGAGTGTTGAATTTGGATTCAGAGGACCTGGTTTTGAATGCCAGTTCTGTCACTTAATACTTGTGTGATCTGGCATAAAACTAGTGGAGCGTAGAAATGCACCTCTTACAGAACTAGAGAAATCTAAACAAAAGATAAACAAGAAAGAAGATAAGGATCAAGATATCTCTATTTTTTAATTTAGGCGTAGTAGGTCTCTGGTAATTTTTGAATGGGGAAAGAAAGAATAAATTGTACATGTTCCTCAGCTCTATGTGGCACCTTTACAAAAGTTGATATTGTACCACAACATAAAATGTCACAAGCGTAGAAAAGAATCAAACATATCCTTTGTCAACTAAAATACAATAAAATTATACACAGTAAAAGACCTCTGAAGAGAATGTTAAAAATTAATTGGAGAACAAATATCTTAATCCTAAAGAAAAGTGTGCCAAAGAACAAATAATAGAAACAAAAGAAAATTTCATCAAAAATAGCAACAATGAGACAGTACATCAAAATTTTGGGACACAGGTAAAGATGTCCTGAGGGGAAATTTTATATTAATAAACATTTTTGTCTACAAAAAAGAGTGAAAGAACAAGTCAAATTTTCATGTATGCAACTAAAAATAATTAGAAAAAAATGAACAAATTTTAAAAACCAACAAAGAACCAAAATAGAAATTTCAAAAAATCAGAGATTTACTATATTGAAAGCAAAAAATAAATAATTAATTAAGTAGAACTAGAATTTTTTTAAGGGAAAAAATAAGATAGACCATTGTCCAGTCTGTTATTGTTTTTTAAAAGGAATTCAAATTGGTAGCATTCACAATTTAAAATTACAAACAAAAACAAATGAAGAAGACATAAAGAAAATTATTAGAAACTGTCTTCCCAACTATACGCCAATAAGGCTTATAATTTACATTAAATTAATGAATATATACAAAACATAAAAACATCCACAATTATAGTATGAGATAAACAGATTTTAAATAAAACCAATCTCAGAAAAAGAAATTGAATAAATCATAAGTGGACCCACAAAGGAAAGGGGTTGGGGGAAAGAAGACCAAACGAATTTTGATTTCCATTGTCCATTTAAAGAACAGTTAGTTCCAATATTACACCAAACAGGTTACAAAAATAGAAAGAAGCATTATATGAAAATTTGTGTTGAATATAATATAGTCTTGATACCCAAACTAGGGAGAAACAAATCAGAGAAAGAAAACTATGGATCAATATTCTTTAGACTATATATATGTGAAAAAAATTAAAGTATTAACAATGAGGCTACAGAAATATATAAAAAATTCACAGATTATGACTAAGTAGGGCTTATGCCAAGAATTATTAAGAAAACTTAAAACAATAGAATATATTAACAACAAAAACAATTTTTAAAACATATGACTATACCAATAAATGTAGAAAAAGCTTTTGCAAAAAATGTAATCCACGTCTATTTAAAATAATAGAAATCATAAGAATAAATGGACCTTTCTTTAACTAGTAAACAAATCTACCTAAACCAATGATCAGCATTATATATAATATAGATAAAATAGAAGACTTTCCACTAAGAGTAAAATAAATGCAGTATGCTCATTAACACCACTACTTTGAACAGTACTGGATATACTGGATATAACAATAAGATGAGGGGGAAAACTGTGGGAATTGAGAGGCAAAAAGGAAACAATGTTATCAAATTTGTAGAGGGTGGTCATGAAAAAGCCTTAAGAAGACTACTAGAAATTAATTTGAATAATAATTTCCTCAAAGGATCAAGATATAAATTAATTCAAATGAATCATTAGCCTTTCTACATATTACCAACAAAACCCAGCAGGAAATACTAAAAAATTCCATCCTAAGTGACTATAGAATAAATAAAATATTTCTGAATTCACATATCAGGACATATATGTGAGCCATATGAATACAGCTACAAAATACTTAACAGAAATAAAGACAGACCAAAGTAAATACATATTAATTGCTCAGAGTTAGACCCTAACAATATAATGAAAATGACAATATGAGCTCGTTTAATATACTTATTCAGCATCATCTCAGTCAAACTACTAAATGATCACATAAAAAATTCCAACAAAATACAGCTGGAGGAACAAAAGATCAAAATTCTCAAGGAAAATAAAGAAAATAGTTGGAAGGGAGGGGGTCTAGAAGGAGTAGAATTCAAATTATACTACAAATCAATTAACATCAAAACTATTTCATACTGGCTAAAAAGCAGAAAATGTCATTATTGGAACAGTTTAGGTATATAACATAGAAAAGCAAACAGACACATTAACATAGTTTTTGACTGCCAGGAAACTGCTAGGGAAAAAATGGAAAGTAGCATGGCAAAAATTAGAACAGATCTCATACCATATTCCACAATAAGCTCCAAATAGACAAAAGAACTATCTATAAAAGTTCATCTCATAAAAATTTAGGGAAGCAAGAAGAGTAACTTTCATGACTATGGTTTGGGAAGAGTTCATGACCAGATAAGGGACAGAAGTATAAAAAATAAAAGTTAACTTTAATTGCATATAATTTAAAAAGTTTTTCTTTGCACAAACAAAACCAAAGCAATTAAAATTAGAAGATAAACAGTTCACTGAAAAGCAAGATCATTGCAACAAGTTTCTCTGATTAAAGTTTGATATCCCAAATATATAAATAACTGATTAAATTATCTAACAGGAATTTCACAACAGTCAAAAGATACAAACAAGCAGTTCTCAAAGGAAGAAATCCAAGTCATCAAAAGTCATTGAAAAAGGCTCCAAATCATAATAACAGAGAAATGAACATTAAAACAACTCTGAAGTTTCACTTCACACAAATCAGACTGGAAAAGATGACCAAAGAAAAAAGAAAAAAAAGAAAAAGACAATTGTTAGAAGGGATATGGGAAAACAGGCATACTATTGGTGAGACTGTGAATTACTCTAGCTCTTCTGGAAAGCAGTTTGAAACTTTTCCTAAAAACATCATTAAATTAAATATACCTATGGACTGAGTAATGCTCCTACTAGGTCTGTACCCCAAAGCGATCAAAGAAAGAAGAAAAAGACACATGTATACAAAAATATTTATAGGAGGTCTTTCTGTTTTAACAAAGAATTAGAAATTTAAAGAAATTTAAAATAAATGGGGAAATGGACAAATAAATTATAATATATGAATGGAATGGAATACAATTACACTATAAGAAATGGCAGAAGGGATGAATAGAAATACCTGCAAAGATGACAAATTATTGTATAGTAAAATGATCAGAAACAGGATAATTTATACAATAAATTGCCCGCCCATTGCGGGGGTGGGAAAACAACATTGAGAGATTTAAGAACCCTAATCAATGCAAACAGAAAACACAACTCTAGAGTACTGAACAAAGATCCTATCCAGCTCCTGACAGAGGAATCAAGGTGCAGAATGAGACACATTTTGGGACATGGCATATACAAGGATTGTGTTTTCCTTTATTTGGGGTAGAAGATTCACCTTTGGGAGGATGGGGGGGAAAGGCAAGTTAGCGCTAGTATTGTGAAGAAGAAGAAGAAGAAGAAGAAGAAGAAGAAGAAGAAGAAGAAGAAGAAGAAGAAGAAGGAGAAGAAGGAGAAGAAGGAGAAGAAGGAGAAGAAGAAGAAGAAGAAGGAGAAGAAGGAGAAGAAGAAGGAGGAGGAGGAGGAGGAGAAGAAGAAGAAGGAGAAAAAGGAGAAGAAGAAGAGAAGAAGAAGAAGAGAAGAAGAGAAAAAGAAGAAGAGTAGAAGAGAAGAAGAAGAAGAAGAAGAAGAAAGAGAAGGAGAAGAAGAAGAAAGAGAAGGAGAAGAAGAAGGAGAAGAAGAAGAAGAAGAAGGAGAAAAAGGAGAAGAAGAAGAAGGAGGAGAAGGAGAAGAAGAAGGAGGAGGAGAAGAAGAAGAAGGAGAAAAAGGAGAAGAAGAAGAAGAAGAAGAGAAGAAGAAGAAGAAGAGAAAAAGAGAAAAAGAAGAAGAGAAGAAGAAGAAGAAGAGAAGAAGAGAAAAAGAAGAAGAGAAGAAGAGAAGAAGAGAAAAAGAAGAAGAGAAGAAGAAGAAAGAGAAGGAGAAGAAGAAGAAAGAGAAGGAGAAGGAGAAGAAGAAGGAGAAAAAGGAGAAGAAGAAGGAGGAGAAGGAGAAGAAGAAGGAGGAGGAGAAGAAGAAGAAGGAGAAAAAGGAGAAGAAGAAGAAGGAGGAGGAGGAGAAGAAGAAGAAGGAGAAAAAGGAGAAGAAGAAGAAGAGAAGAAGAAGAAGAAGAGAAGAAGAGAAAAAGAAGAAGAGAAGAAGAGAAGAAGAAGAAGAAGAAAGAGAAGGAGAAGAAGAAGAAAGAGAAGGAGAAGGACGAGGAGGAGTTGTGGGGGAAGGGGAAGGAGAAAGAAAAGGAGAAGGAGAAACAGGACTAGATGGTTATTGAAGCTTTTTTAATGCATAGAAGAAAGTAGAAGGAAGTTCGGAAGAGAACATAGAGAAATAAGTTAGCTTTGAAAGTAACATTGAATTTACATATATACATATACATTTACATATATATATACATATATACGTGTGTGTGAACTACTCATAATAGATCCATTATTTTATCTATAATCCTACTTAATATAAGGAAAAGGGGGGTTTTGGTGTTTGTTAAATTCAAAAGAAAAAAATAAAGTTTAATTAAAAAAATGATGAATCTAAGAAGTTGAGGAATTCAGAGAAATGTGGAAAGTCCTACATGAATTTATACAGAGTGACATAAGCAGAACCAGCAGACAATATATATACAATGTCCAAAAAATGTAAGCGACAACAACACTGTTTTTGGCAGCTGAACCTTGATCAGGTGGAATGACTGACTGATCCTGGCCTTGAGAGATGGTAAAATGTTTCCCTCTTCTCAACAGCGATATAGAGGACTGTGGATTCATAATGCTGCCACACTGCCTCTGGGCTCATTTGATTTTACTTAATTGTTTTTCTTATGTCACAAGGGAGAATTCAATGGGGATGGTAAATGTATTAGTGAATGAGTTCTAAAAAAAAAAAAAAGACTTAAATCAAACATATTAAACAAAAAATCAATATAAATTAAATTTTAAAAAGTGCAGTTCGGTGGTACAGTTGATAGAGTACCAGACCTAGAGTCAGGAAGACACATCTTCCTGAGTTCAAATCTGGCCTCATATACTTATTAGCTGTTTCATGAGCCTGGGCAAGTCACTTTAACCTGTTTGCCTCAGTTTCCTCATCTGTAAAATGAGCTGGAGAATGAAATGGCAAATACTCCAGTATCTTTGTCAAGAAAAGCCCCAAGTGGGAAGTGGGGTCATGAAGAGTCAACCACTACCACCGCCACCATCTTTTTTTTAAGTTGAGAAAGCAGTATGGTACAGTACCATATTTGGTACCGTATTTGGCCTTCATCAGATCACTTAAACTCTAAGAAACTCAGTTTTCTTATCTTTAAAATTGGAGGGGAAGATAGACTAGATTATCTTTAAAGTTCCTTTCAGCCCTGAAACATATGATTCATTACATAAACATATATTGTGTATGTATGTGTATATATATACATATAATTGAGGAGTATGGAAAATTTTCTCATAATATCCCATATCTTATTTGCTAGCGCTTTTACTTGAATAAGGGAATGTTAAGGACCCTGTCTTAGGTTTCTTGCCTCCCACTGGCTGGTATTTTTTGATTGTATGAAGTAAAGCAAGAGACCGGATAGCTCTGTGGCTGAATCTTAGAGCCACAATAAGATGATCTTTAAAAGATTTTGTTCTACAAAAGATCAGAGGGAGGGTCAACCTTAAGCTTTAGTTTTGTTTCAAAATTCTTTTAAATGTGCCCCAGGGTTAAGAGCTTCTTAAGCAATGGTTATCTATTTTAAGTGGACTTGGTGAGTATCTAAAAGACAGGGTGACAACCCTGGACAAAGGACCACCTTTACCACTTACTCCTTGGAGGACTCTGAACAAGTTATTTTATTTTCCTCACTTGTAAAATGGGAATAAATTTACTTATATTACCTACTTTGAAAGGTAACTGCTAAGAAAGTTTTTTTAAAACTTTAAAGTATTCAATTTAAGTTTTTTGCTATTTTTTAATAGACTAGTGTCTGAAATTATCCTTTCTACCTCCACCACAACTTCTTCAACCTAACCTGAACTTTTTTCAACTTTACGCAACTTGGAAAGAAATAAGGAAGGAAGAAAATAAACATCTATTGAGCACCAGGAGAGTGCTTCACGTGCTAAGTGCTTTACAAATATTATCTCATTTGATCTTTGCAACTATACTGTAAGGTTGTTATTATCATCATCCCTACTTTACAGCTGAAGAAAAAGAGGAGTCATACAGACATTAAGTGACTTGCCCAGGGTGACATAGGATTAAGGGGGAAAGAAAAGGAAGGAAGGAAGGAAGGAAGGAAGGAAGGAAGGAAGGAAGGAAGGAAGGAAGGAAGGAAGGAAGGAAGGAAGGAAGGAAGGAAGGAAGGAAAGATGGAACTGAACAGTACACACATTCAGAAACATCCAAGTTGAATTAAACCTTCCAAAATATTCAGCACCTTCTCTCTCTCTCTCCCTATCTCCCTCCCTCCATTCAATCTCTTCCTCCTCCTCCTCCTCCTCCTCCTCCTCCTCCTCCTCCTCCTCCTCCTCTTTCTTCTTCTTCTTCTTCTTCTTCTTCTTCTTCTTCTTCTTCTTCTTCTCTCTATCTGTCTCTGTGTCTGTCTGTCTGTCTGTCTCTCTCTCTCTCTCTCTCTCCCTCTCCAATATAGGTAGATCAAGAGAGAAGAGAGAAAGTGGAGGGAAAGGGAGAGAGAGAAGAAAGAGTAAGAAAGATAAGGAAGGAGATAGAGATAGGGGGGAAAGAGGAGGATAGAAAGAGAGAGAGACAGAAATAGAGAGGGAAGATGGAGAGAGAGAGAAGAGATGGAGGGATAGAGAAAGACTGGGGGAGAAAGAGAGAGATTATCAGACTGTGTCAATACACAAAGTATAGCTGACTCAGATGACTTGACCAAAGGATTACTGGTTACTAACCAACTGACTGGCTTTTCCATTTGATAACCAATTATTAATAAATCTAACTAGAGATGTATGGAGATAGACCAACTGTAAATTTAAGTACTCTAAAAACAAAACAGAAAAGTTGTCCCCTTTTCATAGGTTAGAAAGATTAGAATCTTGTGTCTTGCTTTCCCTTTCCCCTGTTCAATAGGCTTTGTGGAGTCCCAGTTACAAAACTCTCCAAGGTCCTTTGGCCTTGTTATTTTGCCCTTAGCAACACATGTCCCTCAGTTTATTCAAGGGGTGGGAAAGAAAAGGAAAAGGAAAGCAGGCACCTACTGTGAAATATTATAATACAGGTTCTCCACTTTGGCAGCCAACACAGGCCTGCCCCTGTTCTATAGAGCAGTTTTCCCTGGGATGCTAAAGGGGAGAGCAGCAGGAGCCTAGCAGGTGCTGGTATTTCCCTGCTCACCATTCAGAGGAAGAGTTCTTTGCTTTGTTCTAGGAAGTTGGCTGGCCTCTAATAAGACTACAAAGGCTGCTCCTAGGCATTCTTCCACAGTTCATGTCCTCTTACTCTAGACTCCAGGGATCTGTCTGAGAAACAAAGCTCAGAAAAGAAGTAGCATCACAACCTAGAGAATTTTGTGGTGGATTACAGGATCAAATAATATCTTGCCTCTCTTTTTTAATGCCATACCTCTAAATGAATGGTTTAACCACTCAGACAAGTAAATGGGCAATGTGTCCATCTACCATGGTGTACAAAGATTCATTTTTCACACTAAAATGAGAAATGAAAAAGTCTGGAAGGAGCACAATTCAGTGGAGTTGTTTTCCGGTGAAGGAGGGAAACATCATTCAAGAAAAACACAATAGGAACCTCAACATAGATGCGCTTTCATCCCCTCTCCTCCCCCAAAAAAGTCAATTTTTACCAAAACATATCACACCAACTTGGATACTTACTTATGTGACCTTGGGCAGGATATTCAACTTTGCTGGGTCTCAGTTACCTCATCTGTAAAATAAAGAAGTTGAGTTCATTGTCTTGGAGATCCTTTTACCTCTAGACCCATGATGCCATGCTTTGCTTCATCAGCAGCATGAGGCTATATCAGGCACTTTCCATAGAAAGTCAGATGTGATGCCCTTCTTTGTTGATGGCATGCAATCTGGAGTAATGGATACACAGCACTTAAACAACTGTCCAATTCAGCGTGACAAGTAGCAAACAGATTATACTTTAAGAAAGATAAATCTTCCATTGACTGAGTTATTCACTTTTTAAGTAATTATTTGGTGAATGTTGATTAATATAAGAGTAAGGTAGAAGAAGAGGTGATGTATATATCTAAATTTGAGCAGGAAAAACATAAATAGATTTTTTAGCAAATATATAAATAAAAATGTTTAAATGCCTGAGATTTCATTTGTATAAGGAACTCCCAACATCACATGTCCAGAAAATGTGAGAGGAAGGACTTGAACCCATGTCTATCACACTCTCAAGTCAACTCTCTAACCCCTCTGATATATCATCTTTCATATAGATAAGGATAAAAAAATTATATAAAATTATATATAAATATTTATATATAAATATAAAACATAATTACTGGATAATGAGATGTAGTAGAGAGGTTTGAATTTTTGAATAAGAATAAAGAAGAAAGAGCATAAACTTGTCGTAAAACTTCCAGGAATATCTTAACCTTAAGGGTATTTATTACAGGTAGTTGTAGTAAAATAACAATTTCCTGCTGGTAGCAATTAGTGTGATATCTACATTTTATATTGCCTCATCCATCCATTCATTATACAGGTAGAGATAGGAGCAGCACTGGGAGCAACATATATCAAATGGCAGTCGGCTTGGTTCCCTTCCCGAACACTTCTTCCTGCTCCCCAAAGGAAAGAAAAAAATAGTAATTACTGTGACTCATTTTATAATAAACAAATCACCTTCACTAAGAAGCAAGTTTGATAGTTCATTAGACCAAGCCCAAAGATGGGGCTGATGAATCATCCAGTTAAATCTCAGTTCTCACATAGCCCAGCATATATACCCAAAATTAACTTCTCATCATCAACTTTTTATTGAGTGTTCTCTGTGCACAGGGCATTCATTGTGCTATGCTCTGGAGATAAGAAAATGTTCTATGTGTTTATATATATATGTTTTGTCTGAATTTTATTGAAAATATATGAAAAGTTATGCAAAAAAGATGAGTTGCCCATAATTTTTTTACGTCTGAAAATTTAGAAGGAACTTAGTCCCCAAAGTTCAAGATTCACATGTTCAAGTACACTTAGTTATAAATTCTATAGCAACCAATGTTTTTATGACTTTTTAAGAAAAGTTGATAAAATCTTAACATGCTGCTATACCTGTTTAAATCCCTAATTCCAAGCTTTTTGAATGATTAATACAAAGTTAATAAGGAGCACAGTGTGAGATGATTAAGTAATTGATTAAGCAAATGATTAAGGAATCATTTAGCTATAATGAAGGATGATGTGATAGCTAAATTGCAGAACATAACTTGTATTCATCCCGGCACTGTGATCCCTCTGTCTCTTCTCTTTAAATTCCATGACATATTTTTCAGGTATCCTTTCAGAGTCTGTCCTTCATAGTCTGTGAACAAATGAAGAACTCACCTTCACGTCTGTTATATTCATTTGATCTGCTTTGACCCTTCAAGGTAAGTACTCAGCTTTGAAGTTTATAACTACTCCATTTCTTGTAATGGGGATGCCTAGGAACCAGGACATGAGCTGGAAGTTGCTGGGAATAACAATATGTAACAGCTTAATGTACCATTAGCTTTATAGCTCAATGTTACAGATACTAAAGTAGGCAGAGAGAAGTGATGTGATTTGCCCAGGCTGACACAGGACAGTGTGGACTAGCAAGACAGTCTGGGTACAAACCCGGGTCTTCCAAGGTTTGTACACACTCAGACTCCTGGGCTTTTTCTTTTCTTTTTTTTTTAAATAAGCATATACAAATAGCTCTAACTAGCCACCAAGAGAGCTTTCCTAGGGACATTTTTGGAACTCTCATGCTGCTTAGAGCAGAGAAATCTCTTTCATTTTGCCCCCATGTGTTTGTGTTTTTACTCAATCATCTGTGGGTAATGCATGAACAAAGCAAATAAGCTTTCTGCCCATATAAGGAGCGACTAGGAGTCCTGATCGGATAGCTTGAGCCCAACCACAATGAGAATTTCTTCAGGATTTATGACATTAAATACAGTTGGAGGAGCAGTCACCACGCGCTACATTCCTGAGGAGTATGAATGCCTTTGGAAGAAAGGTATCTTGTTTGGAGGAAATTCCAGAATGATTTTCAAATTCCCAGGTCTGGGGACCAAATCAAAATTGCAAATGGCCAGTATTCTTCAAACCTGTGTCAAGAGTGAAAAAAGAAAAAACATCAACATGCTCTAAAAAAATTTTACCCAACTGAGCTCCCTTAGGCCCTTACACGTTGTACACTATGGCAAGTTTAGAAGAATAACTCACCTTACTATAGTACATTCCCCACGACCACCCTGTGAGGAGAGTGTAAAGGGTTGATATCATCCACATTTAATTGATGAGAATACCAAGTCTCTGAGGGATAAAGTGACTTCCCTGTAATCACATGACTGATCCAGGTCAGAGCTGGGACTTGGATTCCAGTGTTTTGCTTCCCTATTGTGGGCTCCTTTTAGTCGAATAGAAGGCCTCTCTTTGGCACAATGCTTAGAGGGAAAAAAAACTGAATATGATCCAGAGTAGAGAACTGAGAAAATCCATTTATTCAGAAATATAATACCAGACAGAAGCAGATACTTCATTTAGAATAGTAGAATATTAAAATTAGAGAGGTACCCTAACTTTTCAAAGGAGAAAAATGAGGTCCAGAAAATTCAATTTAATTCAGCAAGGATTTTTTAAGTAGCTATTTTATGTTAGTCAGGAGAAACAAACATAAAAATGAAAGCAGACCCTGACCTCAAGTGACTTCCATTCTATTTGGGGTTGGGAAGTCAGCTAGTAAATAGGGAAGAGAAATTGTCCAAGGGTACATGACCAATCCTGATGAAAAAATGTGTCATCTGATCTTAGATATTTCCGAAATAGATTCTCAGGCTATCTGTATAATACCTATCTACATAGGTGTACATAAACGTGTCACATACACACACACACACACACACACACACACACACACACACATACACAGAGAAAGAGAAAGAAAGGTTTTTTACTCTTGCTTCCATCAGATTTCATTGTATAATAATTCCAGTCTGATTCCCTTAGCCAGGTTCAGTTACTGCATTTTTTATTTATTGTTGGACTATACAGCCAGTGAGGTCCTTTCTAATTTTCTAATTGTGTAACTTTATGAACCATCTATTGCTGCAATTAATTTTTTAAAAATCTTCAAAACTTTATAATATCATTTAATTTATTATATATTAATATAATATTTCTGACCTACTTCTAGTAAAACACATGTTTTTAGGTTTTTCCCAATAAGGACATATTTGCATTCAGCCATATGATGCTCCTTTTCTCACTAGTTGTCCATAGTACTACATACTTGGGAAATGATTTCTGGCCAAATTGACAAAAATGATAAAAATGAGAATTTTCAATGTTGGAGAGGTTGTAAAAAACCAAACATATTGATACATTGATGGCAGATGTGTGAATTGAGCCAATGAATCTAGAAATCGATTTGAAGTTATGCTTAGTAGTTAAAATGTAGTTCAGAGATGGCATTGCTAGACCTATATGTCAGGGAGGCTAATCAAAGATGAAAAAAAAGGCATTTAAATACCTACAGCCACACGTTCTATTGTAGCAAACAACCAGAAAAAAAAGTAGGTTCCCACTGATTTGGAAATGACTAAATACCTTGTGCTACATGGATGTTAGAAAGCATTACTATGTTACTATGGTAACAACATATATGAAGAATAGGGAGAAGAATGAGAAGCTTTATATGAACTGACACATATGAAAGTAGCACCAGGAAAATAAGTCTCATAATGACTAAAACAGTGTGAATAGAATCTAAAAAATGAAACTAAGCATTGAGTAATTAAAATGATCAAGCTTACACCTAGAGAAGAGGGAAGAAAATTAACCTTCCTTTATTCATAGAACTAGGGGTCTATGGTAATATGTTTCATATAGAGTTACTTAGAAGTCTTCAAACAGAAGTTAGACAACCTCAGGTCAAGTATATTATAGTGGGGATTCTTTTCACACTAGTTGGATTAGACAGGCACAGAGGTCCCTTGCAACACTTAATTTTATGACTCCATGATACAGTAACAAACTAGACTGATATAGTGGTTAGTTTTGCTAAGCCATATTTTTTCTGTTTTTTAGTTGCAGGGGATGGTTCTTTGGGAAGGAAAATGAGAAGGACTATGCTTGGAAATGAAGGTAACAGAAAAAAATACATATATATGTATTTACATATATAACATATATATTTATATATGTATCTATCTATACATATATATATATATTCTGTTTTGGTGGGGAAGAAATGGTTTTGGGGTTAGCAATAAAACATAAGGCCATACAAGTGGGGCTAATTACAGTCCCAACACACAAACATAAGCTAACGTACTAATTTTCTGGAAGGTTGCAACCTCCTGAATTTCAAATTCATAGCCCTCGATTTTCATTCTTCTTGGTACTTCTATATAGCCTTATTACTGATGACTATTCTGACCCCTTGATATGCTTTTCTGTATTGGCTTCTATGACACAATATCAAGAGTTAGGAGCAGTGATAGTACAAATGAACCACCACTTACGGTGTGCCACACAGTAAGTTTTCTTTAACATTAATTTTTATAAATTAATACATTTTAATAACATAAAATTCCACATTATATGCTATGTAAAACATGGAAGTCTTAAAACAGATGTCAGTCAACTATTTGTAATATATATTATAGTGGCAATTCCTTTTGTGAACAAGTTAGACTAAATGATTGCTGAATTCCCTGAAGTTTTATGTTTTGTACTAAGTTGACATTTGAGTTCTGGTTCTGTCAATAACTAGCTTTATGACTTTGAATAAGCCACAGAGTCATAGAGATTATCTTGTCCAACCCTTCTCAGATTATAAATCCCACTTACAAAATTTTCAGTAAGTCTTCATCTGGGCTCATATCTATGATTTTATTTGGACAGGGAAAATGCTGATGCAGATCAACAACATATATGTAATTTAAAATTTTAGAGGATTGCCTGAGTCGTTGAGAGGATAAATGATTTGCCCAGAGCCACACGTCTAGTCTGTGTCAGGCAGGATTTAAACCTAGCCCTTCCTTCCAGATACCAAGGTTCATCCTCCAGTCACTAAGCCACACTGCACCTATTATGTAATCACAGATTTAGAGCTGGAGAATTTATTAAACCCCTAGAGGCAGCCCATCCCATTTTTAGACAGCTCTAATTGTTTGGAAATTTTTCCTTCTTTTAAAACTAAATATTCCCTTTTTAATTCTTTTAAATGTCTTTTTTGTGCTCCTTTTCTACTTCATTGTCACTTTTCAGTGACTCCCACACCAACTTTCAGAAAGGAAGCCTCCTTGTAACAAAAACAAATAAGTTAGCCACATCTGAAATATGTATGCTTTATTTCTACACCTCTTTGCCTCTTTGTAGGTAACATACTTTGTTGTCTTCCTGATATCATATTCAGTCACTTCGTTGAGCAAAGTTCTGAACTCTTTTAGTATTCTTTTCCTTTGTGTTATTTTGATCTTCATATAAATACTTTGCTCTGACTCAGTTCATACAAGTCTTCCAAAGCTTTTCTGAAATCTTTTCTGAAATCTCTTTTGTATTATACTCATATACCACATTTTTCAGCCATTCTCCAAATCATTTTGTTTCTATATCTTTTCTACTATTAAAAGTATTATTAGAAGTATATATATATATATATATATATATATATATATATATATATATATATATGTGTGTGTGTGTGTGTGTGTGTATGCATATGTACATACATACAGAGAGAGAGAGAGAAAGAGAGAGAGAGAGACAGCACCTTTTCCTCCATCTCTGACCTTCTTGAAATATATGTCCACAACTGGTATCACTCTCTTTAATTTTCATATGCTGATCCTAGTTCCACCTTCATGATCCTAGCTGAAAAGGTTTTTGAAACATTTGAAACCTGCTACTCTCATGTTATCTGTAAGTCTTTTTATTCTCTAGGCTCCCAGTTTCTTCATCAGATTCACACATGGCTTGATAAATGGTCTTTTAACCATTTAACCATTCTGTGTGTCCATCTCAACATTTTCCAGAGCTACAGCCAATAATCCAGACATCTTCTGGCCATGGTGAAGTAGTACTATCATCACCTGAGCTCCCAACACTATATTTTTATTAATTTGGCCCAAGATTTCATTAGCACTTTTGGCAGCTATATCATATTACCGATTCATATTGAGCTTGCAAGTCAGTGAAAGTGAAAAAAAATTCAGGTATTTTTTCACATGAATTGTTGACTACCTATGTCTTTTCTGTACTTGTTAATTGATTTTTTTGAACCTAAGTACAGAACACTACGTTTATCCATATTAAATTCCATCTTGTTAACTTTAGTTCTCCATGTCCATCAACTGAGATATTTTTGAAGTTTCATTATGTAATGTAATAGAAAGCAGGTGGTTCTTTTTTCTATGTGGGAAATGCTGGTGGTAGACAGGAATAAGCCTTCACATATTCAGAGATTGTTACCATGTTAGCCCTTATAGACTAATATCCCCAGTTCAGCAAAACAGAAATTCTTTTGAAGGAAGTTCAGTGGTTTTTACATTATAAGGTAGGTCATTGCATTGAATATGGAAAATTATATATCAAAACTCTTTATATAGGAACAGACCACTTAGAGAGTGCCTTTCTATATAGAAAAGAATGTTCTGGTTTTGTCTGAGGATAGACTGCAAAAAAAAGTAATATGAGATGAGGCTGAAAATATAAGATCATGTCATATTGTGTAGAGCCTTGAATGCTAGATAAAGATTTCAAAACTTTGCTCAGTAAGCCATATGGAGTCACTGATTTTTTTTAAACAAAGTACCAGAATGAAAAAGTCATTTATAAAATGTAATCATGAATGACAAATATGGCAGACAATGAACCAATGAACTCCAAAAATAATCCCCACAGATAATTCAATTTCCATTTAAAACAGTAGTTTCAACCTCTTCTCCACCAGACCTTTCCTCCAACTTGCTATCATGGAACAGTCTTGTGTTCTTTATCCATCTCCTCCTCTTATAAAGATAAGCAGTGAATTAACTCAAAGGCAAATAAAAAAGTTGAAATAGAGTGAAACAAAGGTCCTCTCCATCCTGTTGAAACTTTGTCCTGATTTTCCTCTGGTAGAAGTGAGCTATGAACTAGTTCAAAGGCAAATAACAAGAGTCAAAATGAGATTAAACAGGAATTCTAGATATTCCACAAAATATACCATCACCCTCTAATAACTGTGTTGACTATAAAATGACAGGGTCACATTATCAGCCTAGAGAACTTTTGAAAGTATCTACATGGAAGTAGAATTCCTTCCTAAGGGGCTCATCTTGCATCATAATGTGCAGTTCAGGATCTAAAATAGAAATGTTGTTTATTACAAATTAACAAACAAAAGAAGGAAGTTGGGTGTCATTCCATCATGACTTTCCTGGATCATGATTATTTCTCAGATATTCACTGGTATTTGAAAACAGAGGTGTTTATTATGCCAGTCTCAAAGGATTGTATTGTGTGGCTATTGTCAATTGCATAACATTGTTTCAATTTTTACTGTAAGGCCAAGTTTGACTTTATAGCCCAAAGTTTCTACTTCTGCTTTTAATACAAACATAGATGAAATAAAATCTTCTGTGATACTCTGAAGACTGAGATCTAACAGTCCCAGTGAACATTGTGGACACATTTATTGTACTCTACACACACCTTTCTAGCTAATGTTCAATCTTGCTAAGAGCAAAGAGGGAGGGTTTGTTCAATTACTGACTGTTCTGGATAATGTTAAGGTTAGGTAGGTGAATGTTAACATTAGCAGATAATGTTGACATTAGCAGAAAGTGGACATTAATTGTAACATCTGTTTAAATAACTTTACATTTCATTCTGCTTGATTCTCCCTTTTGATTCTTCAGGGCACAATAAAGCGGAGAGAAGAAAGGGGAAAAGAAGGGACAGTAGGCAGTACCATTAATTCTCTGACCTTCCCTTAAGTTTGTGGAGTAGACATACAAGTTCATTATGGAGCTTCATGATACCTCTATGGAAAAAAAGAATTCTATTATAGCCTTCATTTACAAAAAAAAAAAACAAAAAACATTTGTGTTCATCCTTCATTGCAGAAGAAGACCATGTCATCAGAGAAATAATGACATGACTTGCGCTTGACTTTGTTTTGAGTGAGGGAGAGCTGTGCAGGTCACCTGCCTCACTTCTCCTCTATAGCCATCTGAATCCAGTGACCAGATATTCATCAGGATGACTGGAGATAACCCAAGATGAGGCAATTGGGGTTAAGTGACTTGTCCAAGGTCACACAGCTAGTGGGTGTCAAGTGTCTGAGGTAAGATTTGAACTCAGATCCTCTTGCCTCCTGCACTGGTGCTCTATCTATTGCACTACCTAGCTGCCCCATAAAAAGAAATAGAAAGGAGGAGGAGGAGGAGGAGGAGGAGGAGGAGGAGGAGGAGGAGGAGGAGGAGGAGAAGGAGGAGGAGGAGGAGGAGGAGGAGGAGGAACAAAAACACTGAAAAACTGAATATCCACTCAGTGGCACAGTAATGAACAGGCAGTAGCAGAATATGTGAGACCTCCTGATCTTATTCAACCATATCTCCAGCAAAAACAACCTTCATCTGTCCTTGGAAAGTGTAATGTTCTCTTAGGTTATATCTTTTTGAAACTACATTGAAGTCAATAATGTTATTAAAATGTTAAGTATATAGTCAAGCAAAGTGTTGATCTGTTGGCCAACAAAGCTTGGGAACCCCCAAAGTGAAAGGTCCCTAGTTAGCAAACCACTATTGGTCAAGCAATGTCTCCTTGTCAACCTGAAAATTGCACCCAGGCAACTTTGCTGTTCAGTTTGGGAATCTGGTGACATTTAGATGAAGCATGACTAATAAAACTGTTTACCATAGCACAGCCATGAAATACCTTAACTTACTATAGAAAGCACAGTACTACTTGTATGGAAAGAAAATCTCCCACGGAGCCTAATGTTATGAGAGTACTAGCATGACAGAGACACTTGCTCTGCATGACATCAGCAATGTTGTAGCTCAGGGCTCTTCATACAATGTCCTTGTCCACTGGATATAGGGTATCCCCATGGACAATGAAACCTAAAGCTGTTCTCCATTATTTTCCAACATAAAAATACAGAGAAGTAGTCACATATAATTCGTTGGAAAATAGAGATAAGGATAAGATCTATGATTTCACTAGTATAGGGAACATTCTCTCTCTCTCTCTCTCTCTCTCTCTCTCTCTCTCTCTCTCTCTCTCTCTCTTCTCTCTCTCTCTCACTCTCTCTCTTTTCTCCTATGCAGATAAGCACCTTCTCTTCCATTTATAGTCTTACAAAATTGTCTAGGAATTCAAAAGGTTAAGTGACTTGCCCAGGGTCACACAACCTGTATATGTCAGAAGTGAGACTTGAACTCACATCTTCCTGGGTTCATATTGGCTCTGTATCCACTACACAACCTTGCCTCTTTGCTGAAAGAATTACAAGGAAATCTCACTGCACACATACAAATTTTGTTGACATGGAAGAATATCTCCCCATCAGTCTGAGTAAACTATTACATAACTGCTAAGCTATAATAAAATCCTGATTCCAAATCAAATAAGTCTCCCAGACTCCTAAAATGACTCACCAACAGCTTTATAAACATACAAAATACTTGACAAGGAAGTCTCTGATAATTTTTTAGTAATTATGTCTGTGAATTGTTCCTTGCTGACATCACCATTCAAAGTAGGTTCCCAAAACTTTGCATTGCCTCTTCACATCTGCTCATTAATCACCAATGCTTTGAATACTTCTATCATTATCAAATAGTCACTGGTTTACATGACTCCCCAGCACTCTTCCTAGTTGAATGTTTAATTAGTGGAATCACTATGATCAAAGACAAAGTGTGATCAGGGATGCAAATCTCTTGTAGTATTTTTAGTGCAGTTCGACACTATCCAAATAGCTTCATGGCAAAATCACCTTGCACAAACAAAGATGACACAATTGTGAACGTCTTGAAAAAAAACTGAAGGAAAGAGAGGGGAGGGGAAATGAGGGGGGGCACTGAGTTGACATAGTCAGTGTTAAAAGACATTTCAAAGCATTAGAGTCATTTCTTTTTGTGTTGGACAAAACATTAAAAGTTTCGGCACTAACATGCGATTCACAAGACTGCCCCAAGCCAAATATGAATGTCAGATGCTGGAGTTTTTTTATACAATATTGTCTAGCAGCCATGGCATGAATGCATAAGAGAGATAACAAAAGAATCTTGATTTTCAGCTAAAGAAGGAGCAGTGCCTGGGGACATATAATGCTCAAAGAAAAGAAAGAGGTATGGAAGTGGATTTAAGGTAAGGTAAGGTAAGTGAGTGAGGAAAAGGAGGAACTTTGGGTAGAGTTCAAGGTCTGGGTCCCATCACAGTTAGCGTGACTCAAGGCAAACTAACTCTTTGACCTCTCTGTGACTGAGCAAACCCAGTGGTAAAAACTGGATATCATTGAAAGCCTGAGAAAATACACTACTAGAGGAGTTCAAAATATGCCTAAAAGGAAGTTGGATTTCTCCCTGAATGAACTGTGGTCATTGGTATGCTGGAGGCATCCCATTGGAAAAAGGGGGGAGAAAGAGCTAGAAACTTGTGAGAGTAAGCATATAATTTCCTATTAAAATTAAAAGGGCCATCTTGAGTAATGAAAATGTCTCCTTTTTCTCCTTGAGAAAGTAGGACACGTGGGAAAGAGGAATTATATTGTGTAGCTCCAGAAAGCAGATCTAAGACCTCTGGGGAGGTAGTTTTCAACTCAGTGTAAGGAAATATTTTCTAACAATTAAAACTGTTCAATTGAAGGGAGAGGGAAAGGTAGGGAAATGTATCACAAAGTAGTGAGTTTTCTTTCACTAAAAGTGTTCAAGCAAATGCTAAATGATCATCTCTCAGGAATGTTGTAAAAAGTTAAAGTAGTAAAAGTAAAAAAAATGTTGTAAAGTCATTCTTTAGATGTGTCCAACTTTATTTTTCATTCTTGTGTTTATTTGCCTAAGTAATCCATCAATAACCATTCCTAAGCACCCACAGTATATACAAAGTCCTGTGCCTCATAGCTTGGGAAGTTATTGGAGAAATACTACATACAAATTTTGCCCTTGAGGACTGTACCCTCTGATAAAGCACTGGAACTAGTGCTAGTAAGCCCTGAAGTCAAATCTTGTTTCTGACACATTTTGGCCATCTGACCCTGAACAAGTCATTTTACACTCCACTAAGCTCCTCTGTAAAATAGGGATAACACCTGCCTCACAGGGTAGTGAGTAAATATTTATTAAATGAATAGTGAAAGCACATGTAAATTTCCAAGTGGGTCTGAATTCAGGGCATTTGACTCAGTAAAAGATCAACTCACAAGACTGTTGTGAGAATCAAATGAGATAATGTATATATACATATATACACATGCAGTTAAAGTTATATAAATATATACTGATACATAATAATTATATATTTATCATGTATGTGTGTTATATCACAAACATATATTTATACACAATAATCATATATATGTCCTTACACTATTTCATTTGGTTCTATATTTCACACACACACACACACACACACACACACTCACACGCATACACAGAGCATATCCAAAAAGTCTTAGCACAGTTTTAAGCCTTAATATCTTTAAATTGCACCAAGAACTTTGGGATACCCTATTTTCCAGCCATCATAATGAAAACCTCAAAACACCATAGTGATAATGCAAATAGAAAGACAGATATAAGCATAGATATAGACATATAGGTATCAGCCACCATCATCATCATTTAACACTCTTATTTTGGTTTGCTTTTATAAGCTGACACTAGCAGGAACTGGAATAATACAAATTCCTGCAATATACTTCCAGATGAATATCTACTTGACATTTTCAGAAAGACATTTAGCTCCATTGGCAATATCATTGGAAATAAGCATGACAACTTTTATTTTCATTTAATTGAATAAATATTTATTAAGCATTACAGAACTAGAGACAAGCAAATGTCCCAATTTTCAAGCAAGGGAAGAAGGTACAGTTGTCAAACTAATGGCTACTGAGTTTAGTTCTTGGCAAAATTTTAGCATCTATTATTAAAGGGACGGTTTGGGAGGCTTTCCAAAGAGAAGCATGGCTTCATTAAGAACATGTCAGACCAAAGAGGCTTCCTTCTTTTCCCTTTTTTGGAAGGATAACTAACCTAGTAGATTAGAATAACACTATAAATGAAACATTGCTGTATTTCAGCAAGGCATATGACAAATTCTTTTAGAAGCTAGGTGGCACAGTGAATAAATCCTAGGCCTGCAGCCAGGGAGATTTGAGTTCAAATATAGGCCAATATCCTTATTAGTTGTGTCATCCAGGGCAAGTTGGTTAACCTTTGCCTGCCTCACTTTCTCAAACTGTAAAATTGCAATAGCTTAGCTCCAGGGTTGTGGTGAGGATCAACTGAGATAATATTTGTAAAGTACTTAGCACAATTTAAATGCTAGCTATTACCTATGATTATTAACTATCCTTAATGGAAATATGTAGGTATACGATAAAAATTGTAATTGTAATGATTGTAATGATACAATTAAAGAGACTAAGAACTGGAGTAATATCTGGATCCACAGATTATTCAGTAAAGGATCAATTTCAACTTGAAAGGATGCCACTAGAGCAGGGGTGCAGAACCTGTGGCTTCAAGGCCACATATGGCCATCTAGGTTCTCAAGTTCCTTTAACTCTATCCAGACTTCACAGAACAAATCCCCTTAATAAAAGAATTTGTTCTCTAAAACTTGGACCCAGTCAAAAGGCCTCACTCACTCAGGGATCTAGAGGGCCACATGTGACCCCCAGGCCACAGGTTCCCCACCCCTGCTTTAGAGAGTTACCTGATACCCTGAGCAAACAAGTGACTGCTCACAGTCACACAGCTAGTATTCATCATAGCCAGAACTTGAGCCCCAGGTTTTTTTTTTAATTATAAGACCATTCCTCCATCCACAATGTAATGGTGCATTGTGAATCAAACAAATTCTGAATCTAATAAATCTGAATCTAACAAATTTAAACTAAATCAGGATAAATATAAAATTCTGAAGTGAGGCTGAAAAAAAGTCAATCACTCAAATACAAAATGCAGAGATATAGCTGTACACAGATCCTGAAAAAAAGGTTTGGAGGTTTTAGAGAGCTGAAAACCTAACACGACATAGCCACTCAAAAAGCTAATGAGCATTTTAGCTGCATTAATAATTAGTAATCAGTTGTTTCAGTTGTGTCTGACTCTTCATGATCCCATTTGGGGAGTTTTACCATTTCCCTCCCTAGCTCATTTTACAGATGAGGAAACTGAGGCAAACAGGGTTAAGTGACTTGCCCAGGATCACACAGCTAGGAAGTATCTGAGGCCCAATTTGAACCTGGGTCTTCCTTACTCCAAACCCAGCACATTATCCAGTATGCCCTTACACTGCCCATCTGCATTAATAGAGGCACAGAATCTAGAACAGGAAAGGTGATAATCTAGCTATATTCTTACCAGCTCAGACAATATCTAAACTGTTGTATTTAACTCCGCATTCATTCAATTCATTAAACAAGCACTTATGAATACTTACTATGTGTTGTTCACTTTGCTGGGAACTAGTTCATCTCTTTTATATTTGAGGAAATAAATACTAATTTACAAGATGTATGCAAAGTAATTTTTAAAGAAGGAAGCCAGAAACAACTTAGAGGAAACAAGGAAAGCCCTTGTAAAGGATGTGATGCTTAAGCTGAGCCTAGGTATTCTGAGAGGCAGAGGTGAGGAACAAATGTATTCCAGGCAAAAAAGACAGGCAGTTAGTACAAAGACACAGAGGTGGGAGGTGGGATTGTCCATTGGGAAAACCAAGAAGGCCAGTTTGGTTGAACCATCAAGTGGAATGAGGGGAAAATAAGATCAAGTCAATCTGGAAAGATGTCAGAACCATAATTCATCATCTCCACATTTCACGAAGGACACTATCAAAGTAAATATTCACAAAAGAGAATGGTCAAGATGGCAAAGGACCTGGAAAACCTGGTATGAGGATCATTTGGAGAATGGGAAAATGTAACTTAGAAAGGAGAAGATATAAGGGCAACTTGAAAGCAATAGAATTATTTGAAGAGTTGTCATGTTGAAGAGAGACTTGGTTAAACCTGGCCCTAAAGGGAAGAAGCAACAGGTAGAAATGATAGAAAATCATCTCTCAGTTCGATTTAAGGAAAAACTTTCTAAAAATGAGATTTTTGCAAAAGTGAAGTGGGCTGCCTCAAGAGATGGTCAGTTGTCCGTTACTGAAGGACATGAAACAGATGCTGCTTGACTACTTATCAGAGATATTATTTATTAAATTCCTGAGGAGGCAGAGGTTGGACCAGATGAGAGTTCTTCCAAATCTGTGGCTCTGTGATACTCTATGTAAAACATAATTCCAGGCATTGTGAACATAAAAAGTTAAGACAAAAGCATGGTTACAGTATGTATGGTGCTTTCAATCTAATAAGAAAATAAGATTCATACAAAGACAACTATAATACACAATAATACATGATAAATGTGTTAAAGAAGTACCAAACGAAGTATGCTGTGTGGTCCAAGGTAAGGAAAGCCATTGCAAAGGGTATGATCGAGGAAGACTTCATGGAAGAGGAAACAATTTAACTTGATCTTACAGGATGGGTAACAGTTTCATGGTCAGAGACGAATGAGGGGGGCAAAAATATTTAACAAAGGAAGAAGCATGGAGCAAATAGTTTTATATGGAAAATGTGAATGTCCCAAAGAATAGATGATGACCAAATAATAACTCTCAGTCACTGAAAGCCATAGTGTCATGCGATCTCCATTCCAGATCTCATAGCTCATGTAGTTCAACTTATTGGGTAAAACAGGAATCCTGGATATAAGAACCTGGCTGGTCTTCTAATAACTGGAAACTCATTCCCTTCCAGAACAAACCTTCCATTTTGAGGCAGCTTTAATTTGTTTTTAACACGTTCAGCCTTAAATTGAGCTAAAACTTTCTTCCTTGTAATTCCACTTATTTGTCCTACGTCTACTCTCAAGAACCAAGCAGGATACATTTGATTACTTCCCTTTTGTCAGTGAGCTGGGATGTGGCATTCATTGAAATTGTGTAAGGATTTTTCATTCTTATATAATGTAAGCTCCCCAGTTTCTTTGGTAACCAGGAAGCTTTTCCCATCTTCTCACCGTGAAAAAAAGCATTTTTTTCATAGCAATAGTTCTAGCAACCTTCTATATAGCTCTGTGAGTAGAGATCTTGGGTTTAAGAAAAACAGTGTTTTATAGTAGGAAGAGTATTTGACCTGGAGTCTCAGGAGACCAGGATTTTAATCTCAGCTAAAATGCTTATTGGCTGCCATTGGCCATTGATCATGGGTAAAGGCACAACTTCTCTGAACTTTATTTTTCTTTATATGTAAAATGGAGACAATATTCATACTATCTCACAGAGTTGCTCTAAGTAAAATGCTTTGTAAAACTTAAAGTAACATATAAAGTCAGTTATTTTTATTAAGAAATATACTATTAAATCCATGTGATGACTACAAAATAATGAAATTAATTCCAACAGCCACACCTCGAGTCAGTATCATTTTGTAGTCATAAGGGTGGATTTGAAGTTGCTGAAGACTCAACAGGAGCTGAAGTTCACAGTAGCATGAGGGAGAGGGGAAATAATTAACAAACTGCTAGGTAGCATAACATAGGATAAAGTGTTGGACATGGAGTCAGGAAGATCTGAGTTCAATTCTTCAGACACATTGGAGCTCTGTGATCCTGGGCTGGTGACTTTTCAGCCTCAGTTTCCTCATCTGAAAAAAATAGGAACAGTAATAACACCTAATTCAAAAATTTGTTGTGAAGATGAAATGAAATAATATGTGTGAAATAGTTCACAAATCTTTTAAATGCTAGCTACTATCACCATTATCCAGAGTAGTCATTTGTTAGTTTTATGCAAGAATTCTTGCCATGCTTAAAGTCATTAGAAATGGTAAGTAAATGAGCATGTATTTGGATTTCATAAATGTATTTGTATTTAGGGCATTTGTTTCAATAAAGGCACAGTCAGTGGTGTGCTGGTAACTATTTGACAAGTAGCTCTCTGGGGGAAAAATGTTATGACACACTTTTATGTTGAATTTGCATTATTAACATTTTTTTTCCATCGTTCTTAAGTCTAGATGATCAACAAAATAATAAATCATGCCCTATTTTGTAAGGTTTGCTGATTTCCAAGATTTAAATGCTCACACCGAAATTTTAACAACCGGCTCTTGGGATCCAATTTGAGCTGGTTCCAGTATGTCGCTGGCACAGTTACCTATTGATAGATATAACTGAGGAATGGGATCTTTAATAACAAATAATTTCCCTTTACAATAGAAGCATATAGAGAACCATACTGTACAAATCAGATGAATACTCAGAGTGCATGCACGTAGATGTACATACATGCCTGTAGACTACTGATACATTATCTAGTGGTCTGAAGGGAGAAAGAAAAGAAAACAACTTTTTTCTTTTCTGAGCCTACCTTCTCTTTATACCGGTGTCTCCACACCAGATAACACACCCTTTCCAGCCTCACCACAACTTCACCCACTACATCGTGCCTACCTCTCCTTAATTCTCGAGTCTTTAAATGCTTCCTAAGTTCCATCCTCTGTTATAAGACTCTTCCACAATGTAGAGGTGAGTCAGATATTTTACACAAAGAAGCAGGATCTTCATCTCTCAAGCCTGATTGGTTTCCTATCTCAGATGTCATAAGCATGAATGGTCCAATTAGCAAAGTTCCATGAGGCAGCCACACTCACAACATACGAAGAGAAAAAAATAATAAACGAATATCAAACAACTGTGTACCATGTCCAGAGGCTTTCTCACACTGGATTATTGATCCCCTTCCTTCAATCAGCAGCCATTAGTTAATTGCCTACTATGTGCCTGACAGTATGCCAGGAACTGAGGTTATCTTATTAAATTAAAGGCAGGGGATCCCTTTTACCTGCAAGGTCAAATATATATTTAAAGCTATTCATATGTTGGCCACTTCCTACCTTTCCAGACTTCTCACTTTATTTCCCTCCATGTACTTTATGATCCAGCTACCATGGTTCCTTGAATAGGATACTTCCTCTCCTATCTCCATACTTTTATACTGGATGTCCCCCATGCCTATCCTCTGCCCCCCTCACTTCTACCTCTTAGTCCACTTGGCTTCCTTCAGGACCCAAATCCTATCTTCAGCAGAAGACCTCTCCCAGCAACTACTAATACTCTCCCCTTTGAGGTTACATTCACCTACTCCATATATATATATATATCTTATATGTTCCTATCTATTTACATATTGTTTTCCCCATGAGAACGTGTACACCTTAAAGTCAGTGATCTTTTCTTTGTATCCCCAGTACTTAGTGGAACTGACTATTCTATCCAAATGAAATATCTGTCAGTTTGAAGCCCTTATGCCTTTTAGGTGAAAAGTGGAAAATTGCACATACCTGAGGATATGTATGACTACAAAATGAAGTAAGCCAATCACGAAGTGAGTGGTCCCTTTCACTCACTAAACCGATGGATTGTTCCAGAGCTGCCATGGTAACCATGAAAAATTAAAGGAATCAAAGGAAGGTCCCAGCACTTCAGGTGTAATTTCTGGAGGAGATTTACAGAAAAATATAGTTAAGCCTGGAGCAGCTAAGAAGAAGAGTTACAATCTAGACTCAGTCAAAAGGCTGCACCCAAGCCACATAGGGCATTAAGGGCCACAGGTTCCCCACCCCTGGGTTAGTTAACTTAGCTCTGATCTATTGCCACATGCTACATATACCTTCAACTCCAATCAACCATCTTTAAAAGTGAATATCTTTGGTCAAAAAGAAGATCAGGAAAGAAAATATGGATGTCTGTGTGTAGAATTATCCTGCTATTAATGATAATAGTCTGAGGTTAAGGATTGCCTTTTGCCTCCTTTTGCCTCCCCAATGCTTGGCATAGTGTCTGGCACATAATTGGCACTTAATAAATGTTTATTCGTCGATTGCATTTATGTAGCAACTCAAGGTTTGCAAAGTGCTTTAAAAACACCTTGCATCCTTACAACTCTGGAAATTAGATGTTATTATTATTCCTATTATACAGATGAAGAAACTGAGGAACAGAAAAATAAAGTGATTTGACAAAGGTCATACAACTGGTAAGTATCCAAGAATGGATTTGAACTCAGGTCTTCCTGATTCTGGTGCAGATCTCTATTATTGTATCATCAAACTTCCTGGTAAAATCATTGGAAAAACATTCAGTAGACTTGGCCTGATAAGAGTATTTAATTAACCTTATTACTACATGAGAAGAATTTTGGCATACCTTTTATTTTGGGGGCAGGGGAGGCATTTATAATTTTTACATTTATTTATTTTTAGCTTTCAATATTCACTTTTATAAGACTTTAGTTCTAAAAGTTCCCCTCTCCCTCCCTTCCTCTCCTCAAGATAGCATGCAATCTGATATAGGTTATACATATACAATCATATTAAACATATTTCCACATTAGTCATGTTGTGAAAGAAGAATCAGAACAAAAGAGAAAGAAAAAATAAAAAAACAATCAGAACAAAAGAGAAAGAAAAAATAAAAAAACAACAAAGAGAAAATAGTATGCTTCGATCTGCGCTCAGACTCCCTAGTTCTTTCTCTGAATGTGGATAGCATTTCCCATCATGAGTCCCTTGAAATTGGGTTAGATCACTGCATTGCTAAAAAGAGCCAAATCTAACAAAGTCAGTCATCGTACAATGTTGTTGTTACTGGGTACAATGTTCTTCTGGTTCTGCTCACTCAACATCAGTTCTTGTAAGTATTTCCAGGTTTTTCTGAAATCTGCCCTCTCACCATTTCGTACGGAATGATAGAATTCCATTACATTCATGTACCACAACTTGTTCATCCATTCCCCAGTTAATGGGCATCCCCTCAATTTCCAGTTCTTGGTCACCATAAAAGGAGCAGGTATAAATATTTTTGTACATGTACAATGCAATCCTTTTCCCATTTTTATGATCTCTTTCAGATACAGACCCAGTAGTGGTATTGCTGGATCAAAGGGTATGCATAGTTTTATAACCCTTTGGCCATAGTTCCAAATTGTTCTCCAGAACAGCTGGATCAATTCACAACTCCAACAATGCATTAGTGTTCCAATTTTCCCACATCTTCTCCAACATTTATCATTTTCCAGCTTTATCATGTTAACCAATCTGATAGGTGTGACGTGGTACCTCAAAGTTGTTATAATTTACATTTCTCTAATCAATTGTGATTTTGAGCATTTTTTCATATGACTATAGATAACCTTAATTTCTTCATCTGAAAATTGCCTGTTTGTATCTTTTGACCATTTATCAATTGGAAAATGATTTGTATTCATATAGATTTGACTCAGTTCTCTGAGGCCTTTTTCAGAGACATTGTCTGTAAAAAAAAAGAATGTTTCCCAGCTTTCTGCTTCCCTTCTAATCTTGATTGCCTTGGCTTTGTTTGTGCAAAAAAAAAATTAATTTAATGTAATCAGAATTATCTATTTTGTGTCTCATAATGTTCTCTATCTCTTGTTTGATCATAAATTCTTTCCTTTTATATACATCTGGCAGGTAAACTATTCCTTGCTCTCCTAACTTGTTTATAGTTTCACCCTTTATGTCTAAATTGTATACCCATTTTGACCTTATCTTGGTATAGGGTGTAAGATGTTGGTCTAGTTTCTACCATACTGTTCTCCAATTTTCCCAGTAGTTTTTGTCAAATAGTGAGTTCTTATCCCAGAAGCCAGAGTCTTTGGGTTTATCAAACAGTAGATTACTCTAGTCGTTGACTACTGTGTCTTATGCACCTAACTTACTCCACTGATCCATCATTTTATTTCTTATTGGCATATCTTTCAAATTAAAGAATTCTGCTGCTGACTTACCACCCAAAAACTCCCTCAGTGCAAAGAAGCAGGTCTTAATTGTCTCCAAAGATGTAATGATATCACTTTGCCTCCTCCTGGAGACAGCACTTTTGTACTATCTTTGCTATTTCAATGGATCTCTAATTTCGTTTCAACCCATTCAAACCTTCTCACTCTATGCATTCTTGTTTATATCTTCTGGTAAATCCTCCATAGAAGATCTACCCACCATCCTAGATGTATTCCTCTAATTATGTTAACACATCATAGACACCAGAGCACACTCAATCCGTCCATTTATTGACTGAATGACAGATTTTACATCAGGAAGATCTAGCTTCTTAAATTAAAAAACCTAACTCTTGACACTTGTTACTCTTTGAACATGAACAAGTTCTTTAATGTCTCTAAACCTTAGGTTTCTTATCTGTAAAATGAATAATCTCTGCTGTGTCATGGTAAGGCATCAAGGTAGGATCTTTTCAGATGCTAAAAATAATGCCTATGTACTTACCACTTGAAAGATGAGAAATCTCCACAAAGCATCTTCTATGGACTTGTTAGTGTATATATGATTCCTTAAAAGATGTAATAATGGAAATGGATGACCCTCTGATTACTAATATTAAATGAAGCACAAAACAGGGAGTCATGCTCAGCATGACTGTTTGCTATTATCATTAAAAGTACCCAGAGCAAAGCTGATTGCCCCATTAGTACCCATAAAATGGAGTGGGGGGAGGGAAGACCCAGAAGAAGGCCTCCATTCTGTGGAGTAGAGCTTTTGTGTAAAATCAGTAGAAGAAAGCAGAGAAAAAAGTATAAGAAAGTATGGATGAATTCCGAACTCAAATAATGGAGAAAACAGCCATGTGAATGATGTCACAGATGTCTTAAAAAATTTAAGTAACTACCTCAAAGGACTTTTATGAGGTTCAAGTGAGATGATGAGTATAATTGTTTTGTTAACCTTAAGGCATTATACAAATTTAGTTAGCAGCAGCTGCAGTATTATTATTGTTATTTATCATGTTCCCTACAGAACTAGATTCATAGGGTCATGGAGCTGGAGTTGGAAGGGATTTCCGAGGTCACCTAATTCAACTCTGACTAGACCATCTCCTTTTCTGAGCATATATATTTTTGATCAATCAACAAGCATTTCTCAATCACCTAATATGTAATGATTATTCATCATTATTATATAATTATTATACTTGTATTATTATTATTAATACCCGGTATGTGCTAGGCACTGGGGACATGTACAAGGAATGAATCAACCCCTACTTGCAATGAGCTACCACTCTAATGTTGTCTTTTATCTTTTACTTTCTATGTGCATGTCATCCTTGGCCATACTCACCATCATACATAAGAAAGATAAATATATTATAAAGACATGTATGAAAGATAAATACACAAAAATTCCTTCTGAATCAAGCTGTAGCTATATAGGAATAGTGTGAAGGAGAGGAGGAAGAAAAGGTAGGGGTGGAGTAGAATCCGTTTCTTTGAGTGCAAACAAGGAAAGAATGTGTAACAATTAGACATAAAGGGTAGCAGCTGAAAGAACACCTAGAGTAATGCTGATGAAAATAGCTCTAGAGAAAAATTTTGCCAAAAATATTTGTGCTACAAATATTCCCAGGACATGGAACAAAGTTTACTGGTAAACAACAGCTGGAAGGGAAAAGAATGAAGAGGAAGTAAAGACTCAACTTTCAGGTGATGTGAAATGTGAGGGGGAGTGAAGAATCCAGGAAGGTGGTATCTAATGTCAGAGGCTATAAAGGGGAATCTAATTTTATTCCAAGAGCAATGAGGTGACAATGGGAAGACAGAGAAAGCCAGGGTAAGCAGCTGAAAGGCATTAAAAGTGTTTCAACTGGAGAGGTTTGGAGAGGGTTGTTAAACAAAGAGTTAACCATTCTATCCCATGCTGTGCAAAGCTTTGTAATAGGCTCAATGTTGGGATACATAATGAAAGAACATATGGTCTCTACCCTTGAAGAATTTGAAATTGAGTAGACTTTCAATCTAAGTTCCCTGCAATGTGTGATTGGATGATCTCAGTTGATTAAGAACATGATGCATGGAAAGACTTGCATGAAATGATGAAGAGAGAAGTGAGCAGGACCGAGAACATTGTAGTCTGTAACAGCAATAGTGTTTTACGAAACTTTAAATGACTGAGTCATTCTATTATAAATACAGAAAATAAAAATAAAGGACATATGAAGAAAGGTGCTATCTGCATCCAGAGAAGGAAATGAAAAATAGAAATAAGAGAAGAATAATTTTACATATATATATATATATATATATACATATATATACCTTTTTGTGTCTAATAGTAGCTATTTCTAGGACAAAGGGGGAGAAAAAAGGAAAAAAAATATACGTGATAACTTTGTTGTCTATTTGGAGGAAATAGCAAGTTTTACATGGTAAATTTTCAGTTTCATGTGCAATCATCTTTTATTGTACTGTGTTATAGAAATGCTTGTTTTGTTCCATGAATTGAAAATAAAATATTTTTTTAAAATGATGTTGAAGATGCCCAAGGTCATATGTTTCATCCCTGATTGAGCCAGTTAGCTTAAGTCTATTCAATGACTACAGTTTATAATACCTGCAAGCACTGGACTGGCCAGCACAAACACTTTTCATTTATCAGAAGGAGGACCCATCAATCAGTAAGTATTTTTAAGGACTAACCATGTTTGAGGCATTTTGATAGGCTCTGGGGTTACAAAGACAAGAGCAAAATAGGAGTTCACATGCTGTTAGGACCAAAAAAAAAAAAGTAGACCAGAGAAAATCAAATACAAAGCACATAAAAATACATACAAGGAAATGGGGCAGCAGGGGAAGGGGGGACAGGAGAGGAAAGCAGCAGCTGAGGACAACGGGAAAGGCTTAATTTAGAAAGCGGCATTTAATCAAGCAAAGAAGCAAAAGAATGTGGAAAACTCAATTCAAATATTCCTATAACTAGAAAAATAACTCTAATCACAAAACCTGGGAAAGGCTAATTTCAATACAAGCACTGGACAATAAATGTAGATGGAAAGGTCTTTGGAGGTCTTCTAGTGCAGTAGTATTAAAGTGAAATAGAAATAGAGGTCACTAATCCATATAAGCCTTACTGTGACTCACGTATTGACTTAGTTTTGAAAGGGATAATATTATCTACGTTTATTGTATTTTTATTTTTTTTAATTTTTTTTCCCAAATACAATTTAATCTGGTTCAGGCAGCACCCCCAAGTACCATGGGCCACAGGCGGACTTGGTGGCATGTTTGACACCTTGGATCTAGGCCATTTACTCCCTGATTTTGCAAGTGAGGACCAAGATTTACATCAAGGTCATCAAGGTAGTAAGTGTCAGGGAAAAAGAAATGAAGTACTCAGGCCAGTCAACGGCAGCAATAGAAGCCTGGGGAGTCGGGTTTGGTGCCTGGCACAGAAAGCAATGGCCAGTGATCTGGCTCTATATATAACCTGCTGTTAATAATGCTGCGTTTGGAAAAAGAAAACCATTTCATGCTACTTGATATTATGCAAAGGTAGTGGCCTCATTAAATGCAGATTAAAATGGCACAGCTTTATTATTGTTTGTTATTTATTAATAATAGTAGTAAAGGGCCCAATTTCATAGCAGCTGAGGTCAGCTACAAATGGATGACTCACACACATGGCTGATCTACATAAATAGCATGTGCTAAGATTACCATCTGGTATAACAATCTACATCACAAGACTCCACATTTCCTGTTACCCAGGGTAAGTAAATTTCAAGCGTGAGGGAAAATTTTAGCAAGTTTCCCCAAGTACCTTTACTGAGAGACTAATGTGGCTTACACAGAGAGGGGGAAAACGGAAATTATGAGGTAAATGGTCACTCTCTCCTCTCCCCCCATCCCCACATTCACATAAGAAGAAAAACATATTCAGGTTGCAGTTTTCTCTTCTATCTTATTTTTTAAATCAAATTTATGTAATGAATATCTAGCCAGAGGCATTCCAGGGGCAGCTTGAGAGCCAAAGAGCCAAATATTGAAAGCAGCATTCAGAATGGATAGTATATATTTCAGTCCTTTCTCTCTCTCTCTCCCTCTCTCTCTCTCTCTCCCTCTGCCTTCCCTCTCTTCTTTTTCTCTCTCTTCCTTCATCCTCATCCTATTTTTCTTCTTTCTTCCATACCTTCCCTTCTCTTTTCTCTTCACTTCCCTTCTCTTACCCTCCCTTCATCTTCCTGCTCCCCCTTCTCTTCTTGCTCTATTTATTCATTTATCCCTTTTCTCTCCTCTTCCTCTCTCTTCTCCTCCTCCCTCTCTACTCTTTCCCTCACTATTTTTCTATGGTTTAAGACCATATCATGTGCCATGAAATATTATGGAAAGCTTTAGTTCCTGAAGCTTACTTTAGGTTTTTATTTCCAGTGAAGCTATTCATATCTGAAGTCATTTCATACAAAGCTAATTTTTATTTTTTTAAGATTTGTATTATAAATTATATGATATTATAAACTATATGACTTAACTCTGACATGCCATTCATCTAGGGTAGGAAGGACACACCTCTGATCTAGAATCTGTGGTCACTGGCTCATTTTATTATTAACCACTAACAGTTGCTGAAGGCCTCCTGGGTAAACTGAGCCAAAAATTGCTGGCTCAACTCTCAATACCCCACAGGAAAGTCATTGAAAGAGGAAGTAAGATCCAGAAATGTGGATAAACTGAAAATCCCACTAACTGTCTCTTTATACATTTCTTTTTTCTTGTTATTTTTTTCATGGTTAATTTGGCCCTCACGATTCTTGATGTTTTGATGAGTCTGAATACAACTTTTGGCACTGTGCCTGAAGGTTCCTTCATCTCTAATACTATGGTCTGTCTGTGCTAGACTTGGAACTTCTTGCCTTGGTACAGTCTCTCTCTGGACTGGAAAGCTGTATATGGCCATTACTCGTTAGACCTAGTGCCCAGTGTACACACATATTTAAAGCAATTCTTTTTGTGACAACAAAAAATTCAAACCTGAGAGTTGTCCAGAAATTATGGAAGGACTGAAGAAGTTATGACATGTGAATGTGCTAGAATAGGATTGTGCAGTAAGAAATGGTGAAGGGGGTAGTTTCAGAGAACCTTGGGAAGACTTACATGAACTGATGCAAAGTGAGGTGAGCAGTACACAATGAACAAATTATGCTATAACAATAATATTATAAACACAAAAACATTGAACAAATTGAGAACGCTAATCAGCATAATAACCACCAACTATCCCAGAAGAGTCATGATAAAATATGCCACACACCTCTTCATAGAGAGGTGACAGACTCAGAGTGCAGACAGACATTTTTTCAGCCATGGCTAATGTGGGAATTTGCTTTGCTTGACTACTGTTTTTCTTTCTTTCTTAGTTTGGAAGGAAAGGAGTTTGAGAAGAAGGGTAGAGGAAAAAGAAACCATATTATTCTTGACTGAAAAGAATGAAGTTTAATTAAAATACACTTCTCTCCATTGCCTCCCTAGATATACTCTCTCAAAGTGTGTTTCCATCTAAGTCCCTTATAGCAAATTTGTAATATCACACTTAGTATTCTTTTAGCCAGTAAGAAGTCACATATCCCTCTGGATCCAGAGCATGCAGCAAAGGGCTGTTTTTCAGGGCATCCATGGGGGTGCCTTGTCACATCAAGGGTATAAGAAATGCTTTTCATCTAATCACTCATCCATTGTTTTCATTTTTTAAAAGAAGGAAGATTAAATTTCTACTTACAAGGTCTAGGGAAGAGACAGGCACACTTGAAACAATTAGAGAAAAAGGTAGTTTGTAATAGAATGCTAAACTTTACAGAGAGCAAAAAATGTTTGTTGTGCTGTTAAGATAAATGCAAGAGTAAGGTTCATGTTAGACAAGGGAAAGGTTAGTGATATCTGTAGTCAATTCAGGTGATGCAGAAATGCTTCCATATTCATCTATTTACCATGTCATTTGATCTTCATTCCTCAAAATGACCTTAGGAGGTAAGTTGAACAAGAACCATCATCACTATCTTGCAAAGAATGTCTCCCTCTGAAGTTAAAAGGGTAAGGTGATTTTATAATCAATCTAGTCTTTCAAGCTGTCACAAGAATTTCTAAAGGAATGAAGGGGAACTTTTGAACTAGACGATGACTGTGGTGTCTCTATTGCTGGAGACATCCAAGAGAAAAACCCTTTCCTAGATGCCTGAGACCCAGAATAGTCAACCTTCACCATTTTATGATCCCCTAAAATTTCTCCAGTCGTTTTAAATAGGGCTATGAAATACTAATGGAAAAAATCCCAACAAAGTTAATTCTAACTTACTTAAATTAAGTTGTGTGAAAAGTGTGACTCAAAACTTATGAGTCTTTCCTAATCTATTGCAACTGCCTTGGGACTTAGAGGGTTTCGCAATAGAGGCAGATGCTGAAAGTATCAGGCTTTTACCACAAGTGAATATTATCTCACACAGTGGAAAAAATGAATAAGTTCAAATTTGGGACACATAGGTTCTGGGGCAAGAAAAGTGAAGATTATCCTCTACATCTTAGCAGTTGGCAAAATTGTCCAATTCCACCTTTATAACATCTCTCATACAACTGCCTTCGCTCTTCTAATTCTGCTACTAGTCTGGGACAGGTCTTTACTTCTCACCTGGACTATTGGAATAACCAATTGTTATACCTGCCTCAAATCTCCTTCCACTCTAATTCATCTTCCACTTTGCTGTCAAAGTGACCTTCCTAAAGCACAAGTTTGACCAAGTCATCCTCACATACACACTTAAAAAACTCCAGTAACTCCCTATACCTCCAGGATCCAATACGGAATCCTCTATTTGGTTTTTAAAGCTTTTTATCATGTCTCCCTTCTACCTTTCTGATACCTTACTCTCCTCCCTGTACTCTGCAATCCAGTGACACTGTCCTCCATGCTGTTTTTCACCTAAAACAATCGCTTTCCCCACTCCATGTCTCACATTCTCTCTCTCTCTCTGTCTCTCTGTCTTTTCATTCCCCTGACTTTCTTTAAGTCTCAGCTAAAATCCTATCATCTTCAAGAACTTTTTCCAGCCTCTCTTTAATGCTGATGCCTTTCCTCCGAGATTAACTCCTACTTACTCGGTGTGTAGCTCATTTGTACATAATTGTCTGCATGTTGTCTCCCGTTACTTGTGAGATCTTCGAAAGCAAGGTCTGTTTTTTGCTTTTCTTTTATTCCCTCCACTTAGCATAGTGACTAGGACATGTAAGCACTTAATAAATGCTTGTACTGTTATGGTTGTTGAAGTTCTATGATTCTATAGTGAAACAAACTAGACAATGTTGATTAAGTTCAAAAAGAAGGTCTTATCATAAAATAGTCAAAACTGGTATTCATGTCTAATTCATAACTCTAGAATCTAGCAGAAATTCCAAAAACTCTTTGGTCCTCACAAATGCAGAGTCTCTGGAATTGACTGTTTTTATTTGAATATGTTACAATATATTGGGGATTTGTTTGTAGTATTAATGTACAATAACTTTTGCAGTAGTGAAATCATCTAAGCAATAGTAGAATGTTGACTTCAAAATGTCAATTATTTCATTAGAGGGCTTATCATCCGGGTGAGATCTCTCTCTCCATCAGTAGCTTTGTAGCCTATGCCTCAGGTCTTATTTTTCAGATACGTGTTCATCCTTCATTGCCAAAGAAGACCATGCCATCAGAGAAATAATGACATGACTTGCACTTGACTTTGTTTTGAGTCAGGGAGGGCTATGCACATCACCAGCCTCACTTCTCCTCTAGAGCCATCTGAATCCAGTGACCAGATATTCATCAGGATGACTGGAGATGACCCAGGCTGAGGCAACTGGGGTTAAGTGACTTATCTAAGGTCACACAGCTAGTCACCTAGTCTGAGGTGAGATTTGAACTCAGGTCCTCCTGAGTCCTGCACTGGTGCTCTTATTCACTGCATCACCTAGCTGCCCCTATTTTTTCAGATATCACAACCTAAATAGGTCATGAATCACCATTCTGAATAGCGATGTGCCTAAAGTCAAAGCAAAGAATCAGTGCTAAAGTAAGACAAGCACTGGTTTTGCAATTAAGATTTGGGTTCAAGTCCTGGCTATGACACTTACTAGCAAGTCAATAAACATTTATTTAGTGCCAGCTTATGCTAAGGGCCTGGGATACAAAATATTACAAAAGACAATCGCTGCTCTCAAGGCACTTTCAGTCACCTCTCTGTGCCAAGGATTTGTAGTTTCCATGCTGTTTGCTCCCTCGTGATGCAGTTACTCCCTTTACAATTTAGTAGATAGAATAGAAGAGTTGCTAGGGTTATAAAAATTCATTAATCTGTAGTTAATCTGGTGATGAGCCTCTCCAAATTTAGCCAGGCTAGTCATTGGATAGAAAATATATAAATTATCACTGAGCCTGAAATAGAAGTATTTTTGACTTGGTAAGACCTGCTAGCATTTACATTCTGATGGCATAGCCTTGGGGAACACATTAGAGCAGGCCAGTGGCTCCCATTTAATGATTTGCAAATTCCTTGGGGGTTCACGATGATAGTCCAAGTGGTTCGTGCTAAAAAATTCTTTAATAGTACCTTAAGCACTAAATAATTGGCCAATTATGTTACAAATATATTTTCCTTCTGTGCCAACAAGCATGTGCATGTTTAAAGCATTACACATTTGTTTCTGCAGTGATTCTTAAATGTGATGTTCATGTACACAGTAATTTTGGTATTCATGCAATGATTATATCAAATTCTGAATTCTTCTAACCAACTATAATTTATTTGTGCAGTTTTTCAATCTGTCATCAGATTGTTTCCAAATTGCCACAAGGATTTGACATCTGATCATAAACCAATTCCCAATGCATGGTCAGGCACAAACACTTCTCATCATTTGTGTTCTGTGCTAGAGTAGATCCTTCATTCCTCTCTGTCACCCTACAATGGTACCTCATCAACAAGGTAACCACATCATTAAACTGTGACAAAAGTTTGTGTTCTGGCAGTGCGAGTATCAGAATACGTGAGAAATAGGATCAGTGGGCATGGACATTATAAGCCAATCTGAAATCATCATGGACTGTTATTAGAAATAAACCTTATTATGGCTATATTCTAACTAAAATTTATCCTCCACTTATGATAACTATTCTTCTATCTAGTGACTTCTTAAAAGAACGTTGTCCACACTGGTTAGTCGTCAGTCTATAGAGTTTCTTTCAAATTGGCCAGTATGCTAGTGGTAGAAGAGAAGAAAGTGCTACCTGAAGAGATTCTTTACAAAGGTTAGTTATATGGAAACACTGTTTTAAAATGAAGCTACGGGTGCTACTAAAATTTAAATAAATGTATTATTTAATATGATATTATTATTTAATATTTAATTTTCATTAGATAGTAGAAAAGTAATTTTAATTATAACTATCTACTCATTTTTGTCAATTGGTTAGGTGTCTAAAAATATGCTTAAAATGAGTTTCCATCTCTAAACAACAGACTTTACAAAATATCCCTACATTTTCTGTCACATATTGTATGAGTAATTAGTTTTCATTTTATTCTTCTTTTCAATCAAAATGCAGAAATAAACTTAATGGAGAAACAAATTTAAGACTATTTGTTTTTGAACCAAATATTTCAAACTTTTGTTCAAATAAAATAAAGTCCAACATCAAAATTAAGTTTATATATTATTATTACATTGTGTTAAATATATTCGTTACTTATTCCATTGAAAATGTTATTTTTATTAAGCAAAATTCAATATTATCTTATATATAATAGTAAACCCATTAATTCTTCCTAGACATAAAAAATTGTAGATTGTCCCATTTATTTTATAATTAGAAATTTACAATTTTATAAAGTTTTTATAATTATAGGCATAATAAAATTTTCTATTTTATAATTATAATTGAATATTGTAAACTTTTAACTTGGAGCTTTTTTCTTTAAAAATTATCATTATAGTTATTATAAGCACTTAATGAATAAATATAAAAGAATATTATGAGCCCCCAATTTACTCTGGGGGCTCAACAACACACTTCTAGCTGTTGTTAAAAGAAGTTCAAAAAACAAAAAAATTTTGGAAACACTGGAATAGGCCTTTAGTGAGGCTCATTATCTATAAAAGAGAGATAATATTTTCAATACATACCCAAAGGATTAGTAGGAGGAAAGTGCTTTGTAAAACATTAAAAAACCTTATATAAATGTTAACTATTGTTATGATATTTCAGGATCTCTTCTACTCTCACATTCTATTTGTAATACAGTCCTCTCATCCTCGGGCTCCTAAAAAGCTAACCTTGGTATTTAGTGGTCCAAACTTTTTATCTGAGTCATAACTTATGGTTCCAACCAATGCACTTATTCTTACTAGTCAGTGAGAGGACTCATAGTCACTTAGTTCAAAGATATTTAATGAGAATATGTGTGTGTGTGTGTGTGTGTGTGTGTGTGTGTGTGTGTGTGTGTGTGTGGTAATAAAAGTAATGAGAGGAAGGAAATAAACATTTAATAAATACCGATTTGTCAGGGAATGTGCTAAACACTTTATAAATATTATCCCCGTTGATCTGCTTTCACTACTATCCTGAGAGGTGCTGTTATTCTGATTTCCATTTTATAAATAAGAAATCCACAGGAGAAAGAGTGTAAGTGATGACCCAAGGCCAGACAGGTAGCTGTTGCCTGAAGCTACATTTGAATTCAGGCCTTCCTGTCTCCAGACCCCATACTTTATCCCCATGCCATCTAACTGCCTCATATAAACCAGAGTTCACTCTCCCACAAATACACAAACTCACAAAGGACATAATGACAACAAAAGCAATAGCTAGTACTTACATAGCATTTTAAGGTTTGAAAAGCATTGTACATGGTATCTCATTTGGTCCTCACACTTTGCACCTCAACTCTATGAAGGAGGGGCCATTGTTATCTCCATTTTACAGATGAGATGCTGAGTGAATGAACAAATGGATGAATCAATGAATGAATGGATAAAAAACATTAATTAATTATTTACTATACACAAGTTTCTATCCTGAGATTTGAAGAAACAAAAAGAAAAGTGGGACAGTTCTTGCCCTCAAGGACTTCACATTCTAATGGGGATGACAAAGTACATGAAATGTTTCAGCTACAAGTCATGTGGAAGCTCCCATAGTCCTCAGAGTGCCCCAGGAAGTCAGAGGGTAGTGTTTCTTTTTTATTGTTGTTTCCACTGACAAAAGTTTCTGATTATTTGAGAGCAGCAAGGACATTCTTTTCAATATCTCCTGTAGCTGTGGCACCTCCAGAGTCAGTTACCAGGCTACATCTCCATAGTGGTTGTTTCCCAGGTTGTTTCCTATGGGCTCTTGGATTCAGGGGACTGGGTTGGCTCCATGGGGGAATGAGGAAAGTTGGTGGTCAGAGGGGTGGTAGTGATTGGATTTGCCTGGCAAATGCTGCTTCCTGTTGCTCCCTTAAGGTGCCTTGTCACTTTGGCTAGATTGATTTGCCCATCCTCTGACTGGCAGTTGGTTAACAGTTGGCCCCTTCTCTCTAAGAGTTCTCTTTCTGGACAAATGTTGTGAGTCCTGGGTTGGAAGTGCGACTGAGGTCAACAAAGATTAAGTATTTTGAGGCAATTAGAAGGCAGAATTTGAACTCAGGACTTCCTGACTCAAAGTTCACTACTTTATCCACTGTGCCACCATCTTGCCTCAAAAATGAGGAATCACATATGAGGGCAATATGGGAAATATATATATATATATATGTCAAGGACACATGAATAAAGGAGTACATATGCAAAGAACATGTGTGTCCAGACTATACGCATATAGGTGAAAGTTATACCTCTGAAACTGTAGACCTACTGATAATATCCTATTCTTTTTACTAGGCTCATTATCACTGGAGAAGTCTTTATGTTGCTTCCTACCAGAGTCTACACCTCAACTGTTTACCACTAAGTATCATATGTCTTCGAATATCTAGCCACATTCAGTCACCTAACATTCAAATTCCACTATTGTCTAAAGCAGGGATTCTTAACAAGGTTTTAGGAAGTCCGAATTTGGATCTGCTGCCCTGCCTGAACTCCACTGATGCCTTTCTCAGGATAAACCCATTACTTTTAAATTCACTAACATGCAATTAACTTAAGCCTTGATTGACCTTACCTCTTTCAGCCTCCTCTTTCTCAGATTCCTCCTAATACCTTTTACATAGAGTGCAGAAACTGAACTCTCAACTCACTCTACTTTCTGTCTACTATTCTTTGTAGTTTCAACTTCACACACCAAAATGCCTCTGTGCCAGGTATCCCCTGGTGTCCTCCTCACCCCACCTTGCTTTTCTGCATCCTGTTGTTTTCTTTAGATTGTAAGCTTCTTGAGAGCAGGGATTATCTTTGTTTTCATTAACTGTATCCTCAGCACTTAGCTCAGTACCTGGCACATAGTGTAGTTAATAAATGTTTATGAGAATGAAATTAGAATGTATAGGAGAAATTATATTTGCACTAATCTCTAACTGAAAGTTAACATTCCCTTCAATTATTTAATAACACTATTTTTTTATTAATTTTTAACATTTATTTTCACACAATTTTGGGTTACAAATTTTCTCCCCTTTTATCCCCTCCCCCCCCCAGACCCAAGTTTTCTAATTGCCCCTGTGACCTATCTGCTCTCTCCTCTATCCTCCCTCCCTGCCCTTGTCTCCGTCTTCTCTTTTGTCCTGTAGGGCCAGATAGCTTTCTTGACCCCTTAACCTGTATTTCTTGTTACCCAGTGGTAAGAACATTACATTTGGTCCTAACACTTTGAGTTCTAACCTCCTTAGCTCCTTCCCTCTCCACCCCTTCCCCTTGAAAGACAGGCAATTCAATATAGGCCATATCTGTTTAGTTTTGCAAATGATTTCCATACTAGTTGTGTTGTATAGGACTAACTATATTTCCCTCCATCCTATCCTGTCCCCCTTTACTTCTATTTTCTTATGGTCCTTTCCCTCCCCATGAGTGTCGACCTCGGATTGCATTCTCCTCCCCATGCCCTCCCCTCCATCCTCCCCCCCACCCTGCTTGTGCCCCTGTCCCCCACTCTCCTGTATTATGAGATAGGTTTTCCTATCAAAATGAGTGTGCATTTTATTCTTTCCTTTAGTGGAATGTGATGAGAGTAGACCTCATGTTTTTCTCTCACCTCCCCTCTTTATCCCTCCACTAATAAGTCTTTTGCTTGCCTCTTTTATGAGAGATAATTTGCCCCATATAACTTCTCCCTTTCTCCTCCCAATATTTCTCTCTCACTGCTTGATTTCATTTTTTTTTTTAATATATGATCCCATCCTCTTCAATTCACTCTGTGCACTCTGTCTCTATGTATCTGTGCGTGTGTGCATGTGTGCGTGTGTGTGTACTCCCACCCAGTGCCCAGATACTGAAATGTTTCAAGAGTTATAAATATTGTCTTTCCATGTAGGAATGTAAACAGTTCAACTTTAGTAAGTCCCTTATGACTTCTCTTTGCTGTTCACCTTTTCATGGTTCTCTTCATTCTTGTGTTAGAAAGTCAAATTTTCTTTCCAGCTCTGGTCTTTTCATCAGGAAAATTAGAAAGTCTTCTATTTCATTGAAAGACCATTTTTTCTCCTGAAGTATTATACTCAGTTTTGCTGAGTAGGTGATTCTTGGCTTCAGTCCTAGTTCCTTTGACTTCTGAAATATCCTATTCCATTCCCTTCTATCCCTCAATGTAGAGGGTGCCAGATCTTGTGCTATCCTGATTATATTTCCACAATACTTGAATTGTTTCTTTCTAGCTGCTTGCAATATTTTCTCTTTCACCTGGGAATTCTGGAGTTTGGCCACAATGCTCCTAGGAGTTTCTCTTTTTGGATCTCTTTCATGCGGTGTTCTGCGGATTCCTTGAATATTTATTTTGCCTTCTGGTTCTAGAATCTCAGGGCAGTTTTCCTTGATAATTTCGTGGAAGATGATGTCTAGGCTCTTCTTTTGATCATGGTTTTCAGGTAGTCCCAGAATTTTTACATTGTCTCTCCTGATTCTATTTTCCAGGTCAGTTGTTTTTCCAATAAGATATTTCACATTATCTTCCATTTTTCGAATCTGCACGGTATGTTCTGAGATATCTGTCTTTCTCGAAAAGTCCTTAGAGTCCATCTGTACCATTCCAGTTTTGAAAGATCTATTTTCTTCAGTGAGCTTTTGAATCTCCTTTTCCATTTGGATAATTCTGCTTTTGAAAGCATTCTTCTCCTCATTGGCCCCTTGCACCTCCCTTGCCAGCTGAGTTAGGCTAGTTTTCAAGGTGTTAATTTCTTCAAGATTTTTTTGGTTCTCCTTTAGCAGGGAGCTGATCTGCTTTTCATGCTTCTCCCTCATCCCTCTCATTTCCCTTCCCAGTCTTTCCTCCACCTCTCTAACTTAATTTTCAAAATTCCTCTTGAGCTCTTCCATGGCCCGAGCCCATTGGGTGAGCTGGGACACAGAATCCTCGATTTCTGTGTCTTTGCCTGATGGCAAGCATTGTTCCTCCCCATCAGAAAGGAAGGGAGGAAGTGTCTTTTCTCCGATAAAGTACCCTTCAATAGTTTTATTTCTTTTCCCTTTTCTTGGCATTTTCTCCAACCAGTGGCCTGACCTCTGAATGTTCTCCTCACACCCACCTCACCTCCTGGTCCTCCCAGCCAGCATTTGGGGACTGAGATTCAAATGCTGCTTCCCTCCTTAGGATTTTTGGTGGGGGCAGGGCTGCTATTCAGTGTGAGAATTAAGTTCAGGTGGTCAGGGGCAGGGCCGCCTCTCAGGCACAGTTCCCTCTGGGGGTTTATGCACAGACCTTCCACAATGGATCCAGGCTCCCGCCCGCTTGGGGAGCCCCTGTCCGCAGCCGCCTCTCAGCCCCCACCTCCCGGGGGGGCCCGAGCCATGGGGGCACCCCACTCCCCTCTCAACTCGCCAAAGAGACTCTCTCACCCACCCCAGTCAGTCACCTGTTGGTGGGGGGGCCCGTGCCGCCACTGAAGATCCCGCCTCCGGAGCCCTCTCAGATCTGTGCCTCTCGGAGCCGCGGCAGCTGCTGCCGCCACAGGTCCGGGCTGGGCTCCGTGTCTGCAGCGCGATGGACCTTTTGCGAGAGGTTTGCAGGTCCCTCTGTGGGTGGGGGGACCCGCGTGGCCGCTGGAGATCCCGTCCCCGTAGCCCTCTCGGGTCTCCTCCCCTCAGTGTTGCAGCCGCGGCAGGGCCGCACTCCGCTTCCCGTCCCGGGGCCCAGTCCGAGGCGCGAAGGACCCCCCGCGAGAGGTCCGCAGGTCTCTCCGGAGCAGAAATCTCCCTCGCTCCAATACTCCGTGGTCTCTGGGTGCAGAATTCGCCCTGGCTTGGTCCCCTCTAGCAGTTCTGTGGTTTGTGGGTTCGGAGCTATGTGTATGTGCGTCTTTCTACTTCTCCATCTTGGCTCCGCCAATAACACTATTTTTTTCAAAGGAGTCATGGGATTTACTAGACTACTGAAAGAGTTCACCATGCAGAAAACAGTGAAGATCCCTACTCGATATATCATGGTTAAAACTAGTTAGTCCTCCCCCACAGAGGGGAGATCATTGAAAAGAAAGTCCTTGCTGCTCTCAAATAATCAGAAACTTTCAGTCAGCTCTTTCACTCTTGTAATCCTACTTCTGAGCTAAAGCCTTCAGCTGAAGTGCTGAAATCAGGAACATCTTATATTCTGTCTTGCATCTACTGGTGGCTGTTGTGATTAGTAAACCTCTCCCTTGTAGGGGAAAGCTGTAGCTCTCCTTAGCTCACTCAGCCAAGTTCTGTGAAGCTCTTTCCCTCAACTGGCTTGTTTATAGAAGACAGAAGATGGCCATACTAAGAAATTCTTTTTTTTTTTTTTAACTATTGTCTCCTGTATTGTCAAAGTAGGCCATAGTCCTAATCACATGTAAACCTTTGGCTAATACAAATAGCCAAATGTCTTCAAATTGAAAATGTGGTGAGGAAACTACTCTTAACCTCTCCTGTCATGTTCCTTTGTCCTATGGAAATGACAAGGCATGCACTAGTTAGAGACCAAAAAGCCTGGTAACCTCTGCCCCATTTTCCCTGATAACAAAGTATAGCCTAATGCAGAATCACAGGGACAGATTCTGCAGAGAAAAGCTGCGGAATAGTGTCAAAGAATGGTGAGTGTGTTCCATAAGGATTGTCAGGGACACATCTATCTTTTCACTCTCACCTGCACATGTGAATAATGACCAATAATAAATGCTTTCAAAATTGAAGGAGAATAAAAAGTAAGAATAAAAATATGGTCTAAAAACAATTACAGAAGGCAGGATGCCCAAAAGAACAAATCCAGAATTTATAACTACTGCAAACCTATGGTTAGTACCTATAGGGAAAAGGAAATTTCCCTATATATATTATACACACACACACACACACATATACACAAGCATATATTTTTTTAATTCTAGATATCTTTTTTAAAAAATATCTTTTTAGGGAAGTAAGCAGCTTCCAAAATGTTTTATGGCAGAGAATATTTCTGAAGAACAAACTATTCAGCTTCTTCCTCACTCCTTAATTCTCCTCTTGGCCATTTCAAGATAAAGCATTTTCAAAGCTACACAGTAATTGCTCCTTTATCAAGCTGTACTTGCCACTATCATCTTGAGCATTCTTGCATTTTATTATTAAGAAAGTTTATTTCATAATCATCTAAGCCAAGAACTCATTCAGAGTTTATTTTTTTCTTCTCTGTCTCTTTTTTTTCCCTTTTGATCTTTTAATACTCTGAGATGACTCATTCAGATTGGAGACTAGAATTTGGAAAGAAATGGAAAAGTATGTCAGGTGATTGTATTTTTTTATAATTGCTTTTGCTTCATCTTCACCACAACCCACAAAGTGGATTAACTTCCTGTTTTTCAAATATAAATGTATATAAAGAGCCTGTCAAACCTAAAGTAATACATAAATGCCTCATTATTACTACTACTATTATTGTTTGAGGTACAGGCAATGAAGCAAGAGAGGCAAGGGTAATTTAGTGGAAAGATCACTGAATTGGGAATCAGAACACATCCAATGTTATAGAATGAAGTGTTTTGACTTAAAACATCTCCCTTAATCTTTCTGGGTCAAATGAAGGAGCTGAACTAGATAATCTTTTACATCCTTTACAACTCTAACACGCCATTACAAAAAAGATTCTTCCTTTTAGACATTTTTTAATGATTGGGCTGAAGACGTATATGGCATTCTTAACAAATTTATGTATGGCAGATAGGTAGGAAAGATAGCCAATGCATTTAGAATGAAGACTAAAACCGTGGACAAAGTAACATAATGGACTGAATTTAATAGAATGAAACTTTTAATAGAAATAACTGCAAAGCCCTAAATTTATGTTCAATAAACCCAACTGCTCATGTATAGAATGGGGAGAGGATACAATATGCCTATCTGACAGTATATATAAAAGAAGACTTGAATTTTTTAGTAGATTGAGAGGACAAATTTAGTTAAAATTTTACATTATAGTTAAGACCAGGTGATGCAATGTAACAAGTACCTTGTTGGACTCTGAAATCACACATTATTTGAGAGTAAGGAAGAAATGCATTTTAAGCCTGTTCTACCAAGATGCCAAGCAAAAAAACAATTAAAATAACAGAGTGAAAAATTATAAAGCACAGCAAAATAAGTATCAGGAAAGAAATCATGTGGTGGGTTTGATTTTCAGCCTTATATGTACCAGTAGAGAAGGCAAAATTGTCAAAGAATTCCCATTCCAAGCTTAGGATGCCATCTATTTGGTATCACACCTGGGAAAACCCCTCTACCTAAGTTCCTGTGAACTATTGTTATTATCAGTTCTGCTTTCTACAGCAGTTGTCTGCACAAACCTCACCTTCTCCTGATTTTACACACATACACACACACATAGACAGAGACAGACAGAGACAGAGAGACAGATAGACAGAAAGACAGAGAGAGACAGACTGCAATATATATTTATTTACCTCTGAACCTTCTGCTTAATGGCTTCTTTGACATGATGCTAATTTTATCTTCAAAAAGTCTACCTTACTTCTTGCAACTGCTCCCCCTTCAAGAAAGTATCAATCCACTTTCAGAAGGAGACTACCGTAGCCAACATGCCTTGGGACTAGTCAACAAATTCTTGAATCTATTCTTACTCTGGCTCACAGCTCCCTTAGGATAGTAGAAAAGAAATTTGTTGCATTTTTTTATAATTGTTTTTGCTTCAACTTCACAACAATCCATAAAATGGATTGTCTTCCTATTTTTCAAATGTGAATGTATGTAAAGAGTCTGAAAAACTGTAAAGTAATACATAAATGCCTCACTATTATTACTACTATTATTGCAATGAAGCAACAGAGGCAGTTGCAAGAGCCACCCATTTCAACGGAAGATTCCCAATCTTTTCTCTTTTTAAATGTTATGTATTTTTTTCAGTAACAAACATTTGTTTTGTCTCTACTTCTCCAAGGCCCAACTTGAAGAAGAACAACTACAAATACATCATCATCATCGTCATAACAAGTATGCATGGTCAAATTCTCTCATTGGCCATGAGCAAAAGTGTACATCTCATTCCGTGTTGTGAGGCTATTATCTCTGTCAGAAGTCCTCTGGGATCATGGTTTGTCATTGCATTGATCAACATTCTTTTAAAACTGTTTTCTTTTTTAGTGTTTTTGTCATTGTATAAATTGATCATTTCACTCAGCTTATATCTTCACAGTTTCCTCTGAAATTGTCCATCTCATTATTTCTTATGGTAAAATAATATCCCATTATATGCAAATACTATAATATGTTGAGTCATTTCCAAATTGGTTGAAACTCTAGTTTTCAATTAGTGGCTATTACAAAAAGAGCTGGTATAGATGTTTTCATATATATTGAGTCTTTTCCCTCTTTCTTTGATCTCTTTGAAGTACAGGTTTAGAAGTGATATAGCTGGGTCAAAGGCTTTGCACACTTTAGTGATTTAGGTGGACCTGAGAGTAGGGGTGGAAAAGGGTATTGTTCCGATCGATTTCCAGAATGGTGGGACCAATTCACCGCTCTGTATACATTTCATTAGTGGGTCCTGTTTTCTTACAGCTCCTCCAACATTTACCAGTTTTCTTTTTTGTCATCTTTGCCAATTGACACACATCCCTAACTCTAAGTTAGAACAACTAAATGCCATTCATCTTTTCCCCACCTCTGTTCGCAGGCAAGGTGATCCATTACTGCCAGCACTTACCAGTAAGTCTTTCTAAAGTTGGACATGAATACTCACAACTATTGTCATTTACCATTTCAATTCTGGACATATCCTTCCCAGTGACTAACATTAGAAAGCAAATTTTCTTGCAGCTTTGATAAGTCTTGAGAAAACACTGGAAATACAGGTGGAAGACAAGGTGATGCCTTGTGTTGGCTTTTCTGTCATCATGATAAAACTTTTTCCCCTTATACTGATTTTAGACTGCCTTTCTAGAAATGGAGGTAATAATTCTGCTACTAATACCAATGACTGTCTTGATCAGACCACCAATGTGGAGTTCTGAGTTGCCAAATTTGAGGAAGAAATTAATAAGAACAATAATAGCATTGATAAAACTTTAAAGTTTATAAGTGTATTAATAAACATCATTTCATTTAATTCTCACAACCCTGTGAGTTAGATGCTATTATTATCCCCATTTTATATATCAGAAAACTGAGGAAGACAGAGCTTACATGTCTTGCCCAAGGTTACACAGCTAGAATGTTGGAGGGAGAATTTAAACTTGAATCTTCCTGATACCAACCTTGATGTTGTACACACCAGAATGTATACAGAAGATTGGTGAAATTAATTCAGTCTTTTTTGTCTGGAGAATGGAAAACTTAGAAGCAGAGGTGAGCTTCAGTTAGTTTATGCTGGCTCTGTTAAATATTCAGTGAGAATATTTATACCTTAGAAATTGGTAAACTCTACAAATCAGGGCTTAATTTGTTATTTTGTTGATTGCTTAGATTTAAGAAAGTGATGGAGAAAATGTTAATGATTCTGATTAATATATTTAAATGCATACTTTTTTTTTTTGGAGATCCATCACACCCCTGCTTAGGAGGAATATAATACTGTCATCAAGTATTAGATGCAAAAAATAATAATAATTTTGTTCAGTTTGACTTCAAAAGGCAGAAATTGGTTTGAAAAAAAAGACAAATTTTCTAAAACTCAGTGCTGTGTAAAAATGGAATGGACTGTTTTAATATATTGTAAATTAGCCATGACTGGGGGGAGTGGGAAGATGTTATCAAGCAGAAACTAAAGTTATATCCAGTAGAGAAGATTCATTTTCAAGGATGTCTTGGACTAGATGACTTAAGAATCTCCTTCAGCCTCTGAAACTCTGGATTTAAGGAGCAGATGACATTCACAAAGTCTTGAACTATGATTTTGTTGTTTCACTGACTGCTGCTCAAGTCTGAAAAGTGATTCTTCAATGAATTAGGAGCCTAGAGACATGTGAGTGTTTCAATGAATAATAACAAAGAGGAGTGGATTTCTTCCAAAAAAGATCTCAGGTACTTCAATCAACATTGTACTCCCTCCCTCTTCTTCTCTCCACCCTCCCTCTCACCTAGACAATCAGAAATCTGACCCCCAACTATAACTCTTTGAACTTGTCTATTGTGTATACAGGTGGTAGTCTGCTGTTCCTGGCAATGATTCCCTCTAGCCTAACATTATAAAATGCCTGACCAGTTCAGTGGAGATTGACCTACTTAAGCTGCCATCGTGACTTACCCAAAAAAGGCAGAGAAGCAAAAAGTGTGCCTTCAATTAAGTGTAGATTATATGGGCTGAAAAGGCAAGCATCAGCAATGATAAGGGTGCCCCTACTTGTCAGTAAAATGTGGGAGGTACACACACATACATGTGTATTTATGTATGTATGTAGGTCACTAATATTTTACTTTGGAATATATTATGTATTTCTTCTTGCAAGATTTATAGTCCTATGTTTCTCTCTCAGAATAGGGACTAGACCTGTGATTTCACTAGCAAAAAAGGACTCAGGAGGAAGGGAACTCCCTCCACCAATGTACACCAACATTTTCTCTCCAATTTATAGCCTTAGAGAGTTGCCTAGAACAGAGGTTTCAAACAAACATGGGTATATACGGCCCATAACACTCCAAACTGCTGTCTGAATTAGATTAAAATATAATAGGGAAATATTTAATAAAATGCAATTGCTATTACTTAGTCACTTTCAGTAATGTCCAACTCTTTATGATTCCTTTTGGGGTTTTCTTGGCAAAGACACTGGAGTGGTTTGCATTTCCTTCTCCAGATCATTTTACAGGTGAGGAAACTGAGGCAAACAGGGTTTGAACTCAGGTTTTCCTAATTTCAGGCCCAGCACTCTATCCACTGAGTCACCTAACTGCCCTAATAAAATACAGTAGTTTATAGATCATGCTAACATATGATAATGTTACCATAGGATTTCCTAAATCAATATGAAACCTGAAAGGATCATTATGTATGAATTAGTGGCTCCCCACCCCCACCATTTCTATTTGAGCTTTAAGTTACCACTGGCCTAGAGGAGTCGGAGACTAAGTAACTTCTCCAGTCATGATGTACCAACGAATTTTAACTACTGTCTTCCTCATTTTCCTATATCAAGCTGCCTCTCATACTGGTAATAAAGTATTAAAGTTTGCAGTATTGAGAATAAACACTAATTGACAATTCTGGGTGAAAGGAAAACACTGACCTGTCTTTAACCTTTTTCTTAAGAAAAATCTACACTGTGTGCAAGAATACAAGTCATTCCCCAGTTGATAAATGGTCAAAGGATATGAACAGGGAGTTTTCAGAGGAAGAAATTAAAGCTAACAATAGTCATATGAAAAAATGTTCTAAATCACTATTAATTAGAGAGATGCAAATCAAAACAACTCTGAGGTACCATATCACACCTCTCAGATTGGCTAATATGACAAAACAAGAAGATGATAAATGTTGGAGAAGATGTGGTGGAGCTGTGAGCTGATCCAACCATTCTGGAGAGCAGTTTGGAACTATACTCAAAGGGCTGCAAAAATGTGCATACCCTTTGACCCAGCAATACCACTTCTAGGACTGTATTTCAAAGAGATCATAAAAATGGGAAAGGGTCACACATGTACAAAAATATTTATAGTAGCTCTCTTTGTGGTGGCCAAGAACTGGAAATCGAGGGGATGCCCATCAATTGGGGAATGGATGAACAAATTGTGGTATATGAATGTAATGGAATACTATTGTGATATAAGAAATGATGAACAGGAAGACTTCAGAGAGTCCTGGAAAGACTTATATGAACTGATGCTGAGTGAAAGGAGCAGAACCAGGAGAACTTTGTACACAACAATAACCACAGTGTGTGAGGAATTTTTCTGGTAGACTTAGCCCTTCACAGCAATTCAAGGACCTAAAAAAATTCCCAATGGACTCGAGGCAAAATGCCTTCCACATGCAGAAAAAGAACTATGGGATTGGATCGCAGAATGAAGCAGACCATTTTTTTCTTGTGTTAAGCTTTGTTTTATTTTGCTTTCATGGTTTCTCCCATTCATTTTAATTCTTCTATGCAACATGACCAAGGTGAAAATGTATTTAATAAGAATGTAGAATTTATTTAAGATTGCACACTGTCTTGGGGAGGGAGAAGGGAGGGAAAAGAGAAAGTGGGGGAGGGAGGGGAAAAAAATCTAAGATATATGGAAGTGATTGTAAAAAACTGAAAACAAATAAATTACTTAATTTATAAAAAAAATTAAAAAAAGAAAATATGACCCATTGAGAATTAGCCAAATATATATATATATATATATATATATATATATATATATATATATATATATATATATATATATATATATATATATATATATGAAAGGTGGGAATCTCCGTGGTGAAGGGAAGGGGGAGAAACAAGTAGGAAAAAAAAGAGAGAAATAAGAGTAAAAAAAAATTTCCAATTCCTTCAAGACCTCTTCATTTCCAATCAGATCTATAATTCTCCCTCCTCCAGTGAGGAGGACATTTGCAATATTCATGAGTCACAATATGAAATCTTTTATTCCCACGGGCAGATAGATGAAAATGATGCTTCATGCAACAAAGGTTTGTTGGGGATTTTCTTCTTCTTTCACATGTGGCAATATTTATCTTCAAAGTTTTCCTCTCTGGCTCAGGGGTGGGTTTGTAAAGCAGATGGTCTTGTGTGCCTTAATTGTGAGATGATCTGGTGTGTGATTCAGTAGCGTTGTTTATTTGTGCAGTGGTTCAGTGGAATTTACAAACTGCATAATATTGTTCTAGGCAGTATTCTTTTATTAAGAAGTCACATTTTCTCCAGTGTCTATGGCTGGGCTTTAATTAGGTGGGGCTCTTAAGATATTTTCATCCTGACTTCCTCTGTTAGCTAATGTCATTAAACCAGTGAAGAGCTCATTTCCATAAGAGGATGGAAACCAAGACATCAGTCCTTGATTTGCATAAAAGCTTATTAACAAATGATTAACATGTAACCAATGCAAGTCATGGGTTTATTTCTAATTAATACTAGCTGTTCTTGGAAAAATCAAACTAACACATGAAGTCTTTTACAAAGTCCTCCCTTGCTATTCTGGTTCTGTCCCTGAGAAACCCTCCATAAATTGTCCTATTTCCTTGTCACGCGTTATTTAGTGATGAAATGTCTCTGGAGCTGCCAGGCCTATAAAAAATTTTTGAGAGTAATTTGACCTTCCTGTTCAGTTTCCTTTATTTAAAAGAGACTGCAAATGAATTTTGTTTTGTTTTTCCAATAAGTATATTTCAAAATGGGGTAAGAACGTTGGACTTGGAACATGAGGCCCTGTATTTAAATCCTGACTCTGCCATGTACTACCTGCAGGACCTTGGGGAAGATACTCTGTTTCTTAGTTTTCTCACCTATGAAATGGGAGGGGTATAGTAAATAACTTCTAAGGTTCCTTTAAGCTCTAAATTTGTGATACTGTGAAGTGGAAATGATCTAATTACTTTGGAACAAAAGGAAAAACTAAAGGTAATAATTAAATCATTATCAATATCATCGCTGATATTTAATTCTTTAAGGTTTGTTTGTAAAGCATTTGTAGTTATCTAATTCGATCTTATTTGGGGATTGCTAAGAATAGGACATTGAGTGTTGTCTCCTCTAAACTCAGCAATCAATTATCCATAGAACAAATACTGAATTAAAAGGAAATATACTTATTATATTCTTTGTACTCTGCTCTGTGCCATGGGAGCTTTAAAGTCACAATTCTCCCTCTTAAAGGGTTTACAATCTAGTTAGGAAGGTAGAACATACACAACATGAAAAGTGTTAATACTAATACTTCCCTAGTATTACCAATACTGCTAATACCAATGATCTTCAAACAAAGGATGGATGACCATTTGTGGATTCTGACCTCGGCAAATCTCTTCCAACTCTGAAGCTCTGCAAATGCAAGTACTGTAGTACAAATGACATAGACAGTGGGCATTCCGGGGAGAGTTAGGCATTGTGGGGCCATTGTGAATTCCCCTTTGAGAGACATGGTAAGGTTTGTAATTCCATACCTTGCTAATTTATATCTGAGGTTCTCTAAAAATCCATAGGAATGAATATAATTGATAGAACTATTTTCCAGGCAGAAAAGGACCCAGAGTCATCTAATTTATCTGGCTCCCTGGCCAGACTACATCAGCTTTGAAACCATAATAACACATCCCCAGGGTGTGTGGTAAAAGGATTCCATTGCAAATCCAAACACATAAATAACCAATGAAACCTACATCTCATTTGGTCCTAGTGGGCAGATGCGTCCTGTAATCCATTGGGATATACTTCATCCCACTACTCAGTCTAGGTGAGACAATGTGGAACCCAGCATGGAGGGGAAAAAATTTCTTTTAAATACAGCTCCAAGTGCAATATGGCAAGATGACAGGAAGACGAGTCCTCCACATACTGCAGAGTCAGCCTGTGCCTCCACAAACTTTGCCACCACTCACATCAGCCCCTGCAGTACTCCCCTGCCCACCCACCAGGGCTGGTAAAGAATGTCTCTGGAAGCAATAGAACAGGTGGCTTCTTTGCCCCACCCTCTCCAGAGTTTTGCTTGTGATCTAAACTTATGCCACTAGAAACCTACATAGTGTTTTTTCTAATTATTTTTAGTAGCCACAGAACACATTTTGGGATAACAAAAAGTGCAATGTAAAACGCTTCCACAATCCCTAGTTTACAATCCCTTTTAGAGTCTTTGCTGGTTTTTGTGACCCAAAGTAAGTGAATGCTCCTGTCCCTCAACAGCATTAATTACTTTGATGAAACATATGATATAAGAAGCCAGTTTGAAGAAAGAGTTTCTCATGCACAGTTTGGAATTTTATTGATGCATTTCCCCTTAAGGGGATGGAAAGGAAGTGGGTCCATCGACAAAGGGACACCTGATGCTGCTTTTTTGTCCCAGGCTGGTGAGGTGGAGGCTTTGACCTCATTGTCTCTCAGTCTTGTGTTGTAATGGTTCCAACAGGAAATGTGGAGAACCTAGTGAGTCACACAGAAATGCAGCTTAAAAAAAAAAAACAAAACAGCATTCTGGCTAACCTTTCTAATTTATTTAGATATATCCCTTCCTATACCACTTCCCCACTCCCATCCAATAACCTAATTTACTTAGATATATCCCTTCCTATACCACTTCCCCACTCCCACCCACCGTCCAAACAGGTACAATGGAGCAGAAAACATCACTGTCCTCCTTTCAAAGGTGGTCCATTTGCAGTGTGTTTGGGCAGAAATCCTTTCACAAAGAGGGGTGACTGGTTCAGAGAGTAAGTTCATGCTGAATTCAAATTCTATCTTTTTTTCATAACAGGCAAGAGATGAACTTTTGTAACATGAGCCTACCTTGTCACCTTTTATTGATTTGTTGAAAGCATTTCCTGGTCTGCATTCCTCTGTCCAGTTATCTCCAGGGCAGTGCTAGCCCTACCTTAGCAAAGTCTGGCTTCTGGACATTATAGTGCAGGGAGAAGAGTAAAAGGGAGTCCTACTGTGCTGAGAGGAAAGCCAGAAAATACTTGACTCTCTTGGCACTGGTTATGGAGGAAATGGATCAGAATCTCTTGGGTCAAAGAACTAGAATGGAAAGCAACTCTAAAAAAAAAAACATTAAATGCACACACGCACACACACACACACACACACACACACACACACACGCCTCTCACTTTCCAGTGATTTCCAGAGTTTTCCATTTGGACTCTAATTGGAAATACCACAGGAAAAAAAATAGCATTCTCACGCAATTTCTTTTTTTCAGCTCTCAGACAACCCTATTCCACACAGAAGTGGGGGGAAATGTTTTTTTTAAAAGTGTTATGCCTTTCTCTCCCTTCCACATAAAAGATCACTACGGGTAAAAGTTTCACAGTTTTTATTTTATCCATTTCTTCTCTCTCCCACACTTCCCTCTGCCTCCCCCTCCCTCTCCATCACCACTTGCTTCCTCACAAAAAAAAAAAAAAGTAGAAGAAAAAAAAGAAACCACTCACATAATGACATATACTTGAATAGCTCCAGGACCTATTCTTAGATTGATATATAAGGAATTTACACGCCACTCCCTTCAGCATTAAGAAGCATTAACCTTTGGAGTATGGTCTGCAAAAGCATGTCAGGGTATTTTTAAGAATGGGAAAAGCCTGGGATACAGATAAACAGGCAGGCCCCAAACTGAGGCCTGTTTTTAGAACTGGGACTCTGAAACTCAACGAACTACAGCCCCCAAAACACCTCCCCCACCACACCCCCAACCAAAGCACATTGTCCCCACCCATACCACTACTGTCATCTCTACTTTTATTTTAATTATTTTAAATTGATTTAATTTTGTTTTCATTTTAAAAAAATATTTTTATTTTATCTGGAGACAGAACCAAATTCATGATTAGGAGTGGAAAACACTACCCTAACTGAAAATTTATTTTTGTGAAGATTTCCACCTGGGTCTGCCCTCTCTCTTTGCCCCTCCCCAATAAAACAATCCCCACTGGTTCCAAGTTTTTCTATGTGTCTAAATGGTTTTATTCTTCTCCATATTGGTCTTAATGATAATAGCGAGCCTTTCTATAGTATTTACTGCATACCAGGCACTGTGCTAAGTGCTTTACGATTATTATTTTATTGATTATTATTTATTCTTTTATATTACAAATTAATTATATGTACATTGTATTTATATTACATATTTATTACTATCACCAGAACCCTGGGAGATAAATAGTATCAATATCTCCATTTTACAGATAAGGAGATTGAGGCTACATGACTTGTTCGGGATCACACGGTCACACAGACTGAGGCTAGCTTTGAACTGAGGTCTGCCTTTACTCCAGGTCCAGCAAGATACCCCCCTCACCACCTACCTGGAAAGCTATTTTCCCTGCTGGTACTATGAACAACCAACATTTGAGAAAGAATGTCTATTAAAGTGAATGGGGAAAAAGTTGCCTTAAGTGATACTGCATATAAAAGCTGCCCTGGGGCACGAAGATGGTGGAATACAGTCCAGGACCCAACTGAACTCTCCCAATATTCCCTTCCAAACAACGTTAAAATAACAACCCAAATCAAATTTTGGAGAAGTAGAGTCAACAAAAGGTCAGAAGGAGACATTTTTTTTCCAGCCTAAGATAACATAGAAAATCAGCAGGAGAGGTCTGTATCACTGTGGAAGAGGCAGGCCAGGAGTATGGCAGTCAACAGGATTGGGCCTTGGAGATAGCCTCAAGAGCAGCAGCAAGAGCTCTCAGTAAGTGGGTCAGACAACTGGTCAGAAGGAGATCACAAGGGACCATTTGCTGGCCCTGGGGGCAGCCGGCACTGATTGAAGCTGCTGTCCATAGGCAGTTTTGGTTTACAGTTCCAAGGTTGTAAGGAGAGCTTGTGATAGATCAGAAGGAAGTAGGGGCCCTGGTCACAGCTCCAGGGTCCAAAGGAGCACTAGTACTTGTGACTACAGGGAGGCAGGGGACCTTCCTGGATAAATTTGCTGTTATTCAGTCATATCTGACTCTTTGTGATCCTATTTGGTGTTTTCTTGGCAAAGATACAGGATTGGTTTGCCATTTCCTTCTCCATCTTATTTTACAGATAAAGAAATTAAGGCAAACAGAGTCCCATAGCTAGTAAGTGTCTGAGGGCAGATTTGTGCTGAGGAAGATGAGTTTTTCTGATTCTAAGACCAGTCTTCTATCTACTGTACCTCCCAGCTGTCCCTCCTGGGCAAATATCAGAGCACAGACCAGGAGAACCATGACCATACCTCTCTCAGAATAACACCACTTTGGAAGAATGAAAATTTGCAGATACGCCAGAACTAGCTCTGAAAACAATAGCACAAAAAAATCCTGAAAATTGAAACAGCACCTCCCCAGCCCTGGATGACCAGAGCCCAACTTTAACATAGAGCTCAAAATGAAGAAATGGGCTGGGGAAATGAGCGTACAAGCAAACAGAATAAGAACTTGACCATAAAAAAAGCTATACCAAGACATAAACTTAGAAAGAGATAACTACAAGCAAAGCCCCCAAGGAAACATGCTATTTGCACCTAAGCTCAACAAGAATTCCTGGAAGAAATGAAGACAGAGATAGGAGTATTAGAGGAAAAACTGGGGGGGAAATGAGAATGATGCGAGAAAGTTAGGAAAAGGGAATTAGGTACTTGGTAAAAGAGGCACCAAAAATACTGAAGAAAATAGCACCATAAAATCAGAACTGATCTAATGGTAAAAGAGGTACAAAAATTGACTGCAGAAAAGAACCATTCTAAAAGTAGAATGGGACAAATAGAAAAGGAGGTACAAAATTTAACTGGCAAGAAGAATTCCTTAAAAAGCAGTATTGACCAAATGGAAAAAGTCATACAAAAACTCATTGAAAAAAATACTTCCTTAAAAATTAGAATTGGGCAAGCTAATCACTCCATGAGACTTAAAGAAACAATAAAATAAAGTCAAAAGAATGAAAAAAACAGAACATGCGAAGTATCTCATTGGAAAAACAACTGACTTGGAAAATAATCAAGAAGATATGATTTAAGAATTGGACTACTTGAAAGACATAATCAAAGAAAGAACCTACATATTATATTTCAAGAAATTATCAAGGAAAACTATCCTGATCCTAGAACTTGGGGGTAAAATAGAAATTGAAAGAACCTACTGATCACCTCCTGAAAAAGATCCCAAAATAAAAACTTCTAAGGATATTACAGTTAAATTGCAGAGCTCCTAGGTAAAGGAGGAAATATTGCAAGCAATCAAAAATAAGCCACTATAATATTAGGGAGCCACAGTCAAGATAAGATAAGACTTAAGAGTTTCCATGTTAAAGAAGAAGAGTGTTTAGAATACAATTTTCCAGAAAGCAAAGGAGCTAGGATTACAACTAAGAATAACCTACCCAGCAAAACTGAGTATAATCCTTGGGAGGAGAGTGCAAGGGCAGGGGGAGATGGATATTTAATGAAATAAATGACTTCCAGGAAAGAGAAGCATAAAAATATAAACATGAAAGAATGATCATAAGGGACTCAATAAAGTTAAATTGTTTACATTTCTATATAGGAAAATAATACATGTAACTCCTAAGAACTTTATTATTATTAGGGCAGTTAGAAAGAATCTACATAAAGAGATGTCATAGGTGTGAGTCAATTATGTTCAGATGATCTCAAAAAAAAAATGAAGAGGTAAGAAAGAGGGATGCCCTGAAAGAAGTGGGGAAGGAAGAAGTAGAATGGGGGAAATTTTTTTCACATAGAAGAGTGATGGTAGGGCAAGCTTTTATAATGAAGGGGAAAATGGGGATGGGGACAAGCAAAGCTTGAATCTCACTCTCACTGGAATTAGTACAGAAAGAGAATATATATACACACTCACTTGGGTATAGAAATCTATCTTCCTCAACAGGAAAATAGGAGGGAAAGGAAATGATGAGAAATGGGGGAAGGGGATGATAAAAGAGAGGGCAGATTAAGGGAGGTAGTGTTCAAAAACAAAACAGATTTTTGAAGAGGGACAGGATAAAAAGAGAGAAAGAAGGATAAACAGAAGAGAAAACGGATAGAAGGAAATACACAGTAGCAATAATTGTGAATGTGAATAGGATAAGCTAGCTCATAAAACAGAAGTGGAAAAAATGACAATTTTACCTAATTGATTTATTGTCATTCTAATTAAATTACTAAAAAAAAAAAAAAAGCTTTACTGAACTAGAAAAATAATAGCAAAGCTCATTTGGAAGAGCAAAAGGTCAGGAACTTCAAAGGAACCAGGAAAAAGATGTAAAGGAAGGAGATTCAGCAGAATTACACATAAAATTATATTGTAAGGGAGAGCATTGTTGATGTGTAAAAAGGACAATTTTTATTATTTTAAATAAAAATTTTCTTGTATAAATAAAATCTATGCAACCAAGAATAGAAGGAATGAAGAAAAATGGGGGAAAACTTTCCCAGACAATCTCTCAGATAAGATGTGATGGGGTTGGAATATTTCTCTGGTATAGGAAATGATAAGTTTATTGACTTAGAAGAAAAAACATGGAAAGAATTTGACCTATAAAGAAAGATGCTACCTAGAGAGACAGATGACAGGTGGAAATAAGCATAATACAGTCATATATGTGTGTATAAGTATATATATATATATATATATATATATATGCATGTGTGTATATTTATAGGTACTTGTATATATATACATATATCCATGCTTTGGGGGAGAGGGCAGGGAGGAAAAGGGGAAAAAATAAAGTAGAAAGTGCACAGCACAGAACAAAAGAAAACCAACAAAAAAGTAAAGCTAGGAATCTTTGAAAATAATGTACAGTACTTACATAGGTTTTCTTCAAATGGAAATTTATTGTTTTATATTGAATCCTCTCTTATGGCTTAATATATACATGGCAATGTTTTTTTTTCTTTTCTTGTTTTGTATTTAAATTTAAAATAAAATTCAGAAAACCAAAACAAAATAAAACAGTAGTGGAAAACAGAATGAATTAGAATCAAGAATCTAATAATATGATGTATACAAGAGACACACTTGAAACAGAAAGACATATACAGAGTTAAAATAGAGTGGAGGCAGAGCCAAGATGGCAGAGTAAAACTAGAGACTTCCCTGTGCTCTCCCCCAAAGCCCTCCAAACACCTGTAAAAAATGTCTTTAAACAAATTCTACAGCTACAGAACCCACAAAATGATAGAGGGAAACAAATCAACCCAAGACAACCAGGAAAGTCAACAAAAAGGGTGTTTCCCACCAGAAAGGGAGCAGAGCACAGTCCAGTATGGATGAAACCAACACAGATGGGCCAGAGCAGGCATCAGGAGACTGAATCATTGGCAGCTGTGACAGTCTGCAGACTTCTCAACCCACAAATGAAAAAAGCTAAGTGGAAAAACTCTGTGGGACCTGGGTGAAGAAGGAACAAATAGTCTGGCCTGGTCTAACCCCAGCACCAGGACTGTAGGGGTGGTAGTGGCAGTGGCAGCAGCAGTAACAGAGGCTGATTCTGGCATTCTGGGCTCACAGACAGTGGGGGATACAGTGGCTGATACAAAATCCCTGAAATCTGGGACAGTACACCCACCCCCACTCCCAGTGAAAGCAGAGTCCTACTTTGACAAAGAGACTTTCTAGTCAAGAGTTTGATGAGGAAGATGAGTAAATATCACAAAACGATTAAGAGTATAGATTCTTATTTTGGTGACAAGGAAAATCAGGGCATACAACCAGAGGAAGACAACAGAGTCAACACCCCTACATCAAAAGTCTCCAAGAGAAATATGAATTGCTTGCATGCCATGGAGGAGCTCAAAAAGGATTTTGAAAATCAAGAAAGAGAAGTAGAGGAGAAATTGGGAAGAGAAATGAGAATGATGCAGAAAATCATGAAAATCAAGTCAGAAGCTTGCTAAAGGAGATTGCCCCAAAAAACTGAAGGAAATAACACCTTAAGAAAGAGACTAATCCAAACGGCAAAAGAAGTCCAAAAAGACAACGAGGAAAAAAATGCCTTAAAAAGCAGAATTGGCCAAATGGAAAAGGAGGTCCAAAAGTTCACTGAAGAAAATAATTCCTTCAAGATTAGAATGAAGTGACCCACAACCCACAGAACGGCTAGAGGGGACCAACCCACGGTGAATTCTGCACCCAGAGGCCACAGAATACTGGAGCGAGGGAGATTTCTTTTCCGGAGAGACCTGCAAACCTCTCGCAGGGGGTCCTTCGCGCTGCGGACTGGGCGCCGGGACTGGGAGCAGAGGGCAGCCCTGCAGCGGCCGCAACACCGTGAGGAAAAGATCCGAGCAGGCTTCAGGGACGGGATCTCCAGCGGCCACGCGGGTCCCTCCACCCACAGAGGGACCTGCAAACCTCTCGCAAAAGGTCCGTCACGCTGCAGACGCGGAGCCCAGCCCAGACCTGCGGCGGCCGCCCCTCCTAGAGGTACAGATCCGAGCAGGCTTCAGGCACGGGATCTCCAGCGGCAGCACAAGCCCCTCCACCCACAGGTGACGGGGTCGGTGAGAGAGTCTCTTTGGTGGGTCGAGAGGGGAGTGGGGTGCCCCCATGGCTCAGGCCCCCCCTGGAAGATAGAAGCTGAGAGGCGGCTGCAGACAGGGGCTCCCCAAGCGGGCGGGAGCCTGGATCCATTGTGGAAGGTCTGTACATAAACCCCCTGAGGGAACTGAGCCTGAGAGGCGGCCCTGCGCCTGACCACCTGAACTTAATTCTCACACTGAATAGCAGCCCTGCCCCCGCCAAAAGCCCTAAGGTGGGAAGCAGCATTTGAATCTCAGTCCCCAAACGCTGGCTGGGAGGACCAGGAGGCGAGGTGGGTGTGAGGAGAAAATTCAGAGGTCAAGTCACTGGCTGGGGAGAATGCCCAGAAAAGGGAAAAGAAATAAAACTATTGAAGGCTACTTTCTTGGAGAACAGACATTTCCTCCCTTCCTTTCTGATGAGGAAGAACAATGCTTACCAACAGGCAAAGACACAGAAATCAAGGATTCTGTGCCCCAGCCCACCCAATGGGCTCAGGCCATGGAAGAGCTCAAAAAGAATTTTGAAAATCAAGTTAGAGAGGTGGAGGAAAAACTGGGAAGAGAAATGAGAGGGATGAAAGAGAAGCATGAAAAGCAGATCAGCTCCCTGCTAAAGGAGAACCAAAAAAATGTTGAAGAAATTAACACCTTAAAAACTAGCCTAACTCAATTGGCAAAAGAGGCTCAAAAAGCCAATGAGGAGAAGAATGCTTTCAAAAGCAGAATTAGCCAAATGGAAAAGGAGATTCAAAAGCTCACTGAAGAAAATACTTCTTTCAAAACTAGAATGGCACAGATGGACGCTAAGGACTTTGTGAGAAAGACAGATATCACAGAACATAGCGAGAAGATTGGAAAAATGGAAGATAATGTGAAATATCTTATTGGAAAAACAACTGACCTGGAAAATAGATTCAGGAGGACAATGTAAAAATTATGGGACTACCTGAAAACCATGATCAAAAGAAGAGCCTAGACATCATCTTCCATGAAATAATCAAGGAAAACTGCCCTGAGATTCTAGAACCAGAGGGCAAAATAAATATTCAAGGAATCCGCAGAACACCGCGTGAAAGAGATCCAAAAAGAGAAACTCCTAGGAACATTGTGGCCAAATTCCAGAATTCCCAGGTGAAAGAGAAAATATTGCAAGCAGCTAGAAAGAAACAATTCAAGTATTGTGGAAATACAATCAGGATAACACAAGATCTAGCACCCTCTACATTAAGGGATCAAAGGGAATGGAATAGGATATTCCAGAAGTCAAAGGAACTAGGACTAAAATCAAGAATCACCTACCCAGCAAAACTGAGTATAATACTTCAGGAGAAAAAATGGTCTTTCAATGAAATAGAGGATTTTCAAATTTTCTTGATGAAAAGACCAGAGCTGAAAAGAAAATTTGACTTTCAAACACAAGAATGAAGAGAACCATGAAAAGGTGAACAGCAAAGAGAAGTCATAAAGGACTTACTAAAGTTGAACTGTTTACATTCCTACATGGAAAGACAATATTTGTAACTCTTGAAACATTTCAGTATCTGGGTACTGGGTGGGAGTACACACACACACACATGCACACACGCACACATACATAGAGACAGAGTGCACAGAGTGAATTGAAGAGGATGGGATCATATCTTAAAAAAAAAAAATGAAATCAAGCAGTGAGAGAGAAATATTGGGAGGAGAAAGGGAGAAATTGAATGGGGCAAATTATCTCTCATAAAAGAGGCAAGCAAAAGACTTATTAGTGGAGGGATAAAGAGGGGAGGTGAGAGAAAAACATGAGGTCTACTCTCATCACATTCCACTAAAGGAAAGAATAAAATGCACACTCATTTTGATAGGAAAACCTATCTCACAATACAGGAGAGTGGGGGACAAGGGCACAAGCAGGGTGGGGGGGAGGATAGGGGGGAGGGCATGGGGAGGAGAATGCAATCCGAGGTCAACACTCATGGGGAGGGAAAGGATCATAAGAGAATAGAAGTAATGGGGGACAGGATAGGATGGAGGGAAATATAGTTAGTCCTATACAACACAATTATTATGGAAGTTATTTGCAAAACTACACAGATTTGGCCTATATTGAATTGCTTGTCTTCCAAAGGGAAGGGGTGGAGAGGGAGGGAGCTAAAGAAGTTGGAACTCAGAGTGATAGGATCAACTGTAATGTTCTTACCACTAGGAAATAAGAAATACAGGTTAAGGGGTAAAGAAAGCTATCTGGCCCTACAGGACGAAAGAGAAGACGGAGACAAGGGCAGAGAGGGAGGATAGAAGAGAGAGCAGATTGGTCACAGGGGCAATTAGAATGCTTGGGGTTGGGGGGGGGAGGGGATAAAAGGGGAGAAAATTTGTAACCCAAAATTTTGTGAAAATAAATGTTAAAAGTTAAATAAAAAAAAAAAAGATTAGAATGAAGCAAATGGAAGCTAATGACTTTATGAGAACTCAAGAAATTATAAAACAGAACCAAAAAAAATAAAAAAACAGAAGACAATGTGAAATATTTCATTGGAAAAACAACTGACCTGGAAAATAAGATCCAGGAGAGATGACTTTAAAATTATTGGACTACTTGAAAGCCATGATCAAAAAAAGAGTCTAGACATCATCTTTCAAGAAATTATCAAGGAAAACTGTCCTGGTATTCTAGAACCAGAGGGTAAAATTGAAATTAAAAGAATCTACTAATCACCTCTGGAAAGAGATACTAAAAGGAAAACTCCTAGGAATATTGTAGCCAAATTCCAGAGTTCCCAGGTCAAGCAGAAAATATTGCAAACAACTAGAAAAAAACAATTCAAGCATTGTGGAAATACAATTAAGATAACACAAGATCTATCCATTTTTACATTAAGGGATCAAAGGGCTTAGGATATGAAATTCTGAAGATCAGAGGAGCTAGGATTACAATCAAGAATCACCTACTCAGCAAAACTGAGGAGGAAAAATGGATATTCAATGAAATAGAAGACTTTCAAGTATTCTTGATAAATAGACCAGAGCTGAATAGAAAATTTTTAAATACAAGAATCAAGAGAAGCACAAAAGGGTAAACAGGAAAGAGAATCATAAGAGACTTATTAAAGCTGAACTGTTTATATTTCTACATGGAAAGATGATATTTGTAACTCATGAGACCTTTCTGAGCATTAAGGTAGTTGGAGAGAAGATAGATAGATAGATAGATAGATAGATAGATAGATAGATAGATAGATAGATAGATAGATAGATAGACAAACAGACAAATAGATAGATGGCACAGGGTGAGTTGAATATGAAGGGATGATACCTAAAAATAAAAAGGTAAGAGAAATGTATTGGGAGGAGAAAGGAAGAGATAGAATGGGGTAAATTATCTCATATAAAAGAGGCAGATAAAAGGATTTACAATGGAGGGGAAGAGGGGGGAAGAAGGAATAAGTGAACCTTACAATCATCGAATTTGGCATAAGGAGGGAATAATATGCACACTCAATTGGGCATCTTACCCAACAGGAAAGTAGGAGAAAAGGAGATAAAGGGGGAGGAGAATGATAGAAGGGAGGGCAGAAGGAGGGTGTAGTCAGAAGCAAACACCTTAGAAAAGTGACGATGTCAAAGGAGAAAATAGAATAATGGGGGTGAGGGGGGTGACACGGTAGAGGGAAATACAGTTAGTCTTTCACAGAATGACTATTATGGAGGTATTTTGCATAACTACACATGTATAACTTATATTGAACTGCTTGCCTTCTCAATGGAGGTGTGTGGGGAGGAGAGAAGGGTGAGAATTTGAAACTCAAAGTTTTAAAAACAAATGTTAAAAAACTGTTTTCACATGCAACTGGGAAATAAGATATACAGACAATGGGGTATAGAAATCTATCTTGCTCTTCAAGAAAGTTAAGGGGAAGGGGATAAGAGGGGGGGATGATGAAAGGGAGGGCATACTTGGGGAAGGGATAAACAGAAAGTTTGCCATCTAGGAGTGAAAGGAGGGGAAAGATGGGGAGAAAATTTGAAACTCAAAATCTTGTGGAAATGAACACTAAAAATAAATAAATAAATATAAATCTTAAAAAAATAAAGGGCTAGAGAAAAATCTATTTGACTTTAGCTGAAGTAAACAAAAAGGCAGGGATAACAATCATGATCTTAACAAAACCAAGCAAAACCAAAATTAGACTTAATTTAAAGAGATAATCAGGGAAATTACATTTTGCTAAAAGGTACCAAAGACAATGAAGTAATATAAAAAAACTTTACAGTAAGTTTCTCTGATAAAGGCCTCATTTCTCAAACATATAAGGAACTGAGCCAAATTAATAAAAAACAAGTCATTCTCAAACTGATAATCAAAGGATATAAATAGAATTTTCTAAAGAAGAAATCAAAGCTATCTAGAGTCATATAAAAATGTTCTAAATCAGTATTGATTAGAGAAAGGCAAATTAAAACATTTCTGAAATAACTTCATGCCTATCCAAAATGATAAATGCTGGAGGGGAAGAGGGAACATGGGCACATTAATGAATTGTTGGTGGCATAGTCAACTGGCTCAACCATTCTAGAAAATAATCTGGAACTATGCCCAAAGGGTATGCATACTCTTTGATCCAGCATAGTGTGTGTTTCCTTTGATTCAGCAATACCATTTCTAGGTCTGTACTCCAAGGAGATCAAAGAAAAAAGAAAATGACCTATATATACAAAAATATCTATAGTAGTTCTTTCTATGGTGGCAAATAATTGGAAACTGAAGCAATACTAATCAGAGAATGATTAAGTTGTGGCAGATGACTGTGATGGAGTACTATTGTGTTATAAGAAATTATATGGAGCTGGTTTCAGAAAAACATGGCAAGACCTTTATGAACTGATGCAAAGTGAAATGAGAAGAACCAGGATATCAATGAACACCATAACAGCAATGTTGTTATGATGATCAACTGTGAAAGACATGGCTGCTCTGATCGATACAATGATCCAAGATAATTCCAAAGGACTCATGATGAAAAATACTACCCATTTCAAGAGATAGAACTGATGAACTCTGAGTGCAAATTGAAGTATGATTTTTCTCCCTTCGTTATTTTTTATGTAATATGGCTAATAAAGAAATATATTTTGCACGATTTCACACATATAATTGATACCATGTTTGCCTTCTAAGTGAGTGGGAAAGAGATGGAAAGGAGAGAATATGGAACTCAAAATTTAAAAAGAAAAATATATTATAAATAAACAAATAATCTTAATGGGTAAAAAAGCTACACTACAAAAGAAGGGAGTTCAGCTTAAATTTTAACCCATTCATCAATGTCTGCCTTGGCCTGTGCTGAATGGAATGCATGTTCCATGCGTAGAAATTTATTTTAAAACCCACTTTTTTTTAGGCATGTGTTTATATGCACTAGAAGAAGCTAGATTCAATTTAATTTGAAGCAATAAACATTTATCAAGTATCTACTATATGCAAGGGACTGCATGAGATGCTGGAAGTAGAAATTTGGAAAACATGAATCATCCTTGTACTCAAGAAGCTAATAATCTACTGAGAGGTGCAATATGGGCACAGGAAAGTCAATATGAAATGTATACAAAATATTATTTTGAAAGGGAGAATATTCATAAGAGGGGGAGGGATGTCTGGAAAGACTTTGTAGAACAGGTGGTATGTTAGCTATGCAAAAGGTTCTGGACAAGGAGGTGAGAATGGAGTACATCTCAGACATGGGGAAGCACATATGCAAAGGCACAGAGGTGAAATTATCCCCAAAGAACCATTGCCTTTGTGGGTCTGTAGGGAAGATTAAGAGAACCCCTGACAGCTCTACCAGTGGTCCACTATCATGGGAATTTCTCCACACTCATAGAATTAACCTGTTTGCATTTCAGAGAACTAGAAAATCAACAGTTAAGAATTCTTTTGAAATATTGTTTATACGTGTTTTTAATGTCTGACATCAATCAGTAGAATGATTCTTTAAAATAAGCCACCTGGATTCAAACTCTTTGTAAGTAAACTAAATAAACCTAGGTTATCTATCCCCAAAGCCACTAGTGGAGAGAAGACAACTCTTTTTGTTGCTCCTTTAAAAAAAAAAAGTGGATAATTAATCATTAAATGGTTAAGCACTCACTTGTCTAGTACAACCCATTCACCACACACTGTCGCAGGGAGCCAGTCCAAGCCCAGAGCCAATCCAATTGCCTCCTGTTGCCATTTCCTAGGTAACCAACACACACAGCCACAGAAACCGAATGTACGCAGTGGAAGAAAACCAGAAAAAATAACCTCTGGCATTTCCACTCTTTTTCAGGACAGTACATCTGAATTGTTAGAAAAGACAGAATGGAACTATTAGGAAGAAGTATTCAAATTATATTCACTAACTGGGGGTGGGGAAGACTGATGGAGAGTTTCTTCTTTGTTAATGGAGCTCAAGGCCTGGCAAAACTCTCAAGATTTTGGCAGATGATGTATTTTGTAGTGATCAAAGAATGAGAGATCAATTAGAGTTCTTGGAAGGAATTTTTGAGGTCTTCTAGACTAACCCCCTCATTTTTACAGAGAAGGAAATTGAGTTCCACAGAAGTTAAGTGACTTACTTATGGTCACCTAGGCAGTCAGGGACTGAACTAGGATTCAAACACGAGTCTACTGACTCTAAATCCAGTTTTCTTTCCACATGTCTTACTTCCTAATAAGTAACAAGTCACTTGCCTGCTCTGCTCTGAGTCAAAAAACAAGGAAACTTTAAAAAACGGTGTGTGTCAAGAGGCCAGCTTGCTCTTTTATTCATTCCTGAACTGTCCCTTCATTTCTATAAGAAGTGTTCTCATGTCTATATTGGAGGGGAAAGAGGGGAATGTTGCACTCTAAACTTTTAAAATAATATTTTCTTTTTCCCCAATTTCATGTAAAAACAATTTTTAACATTCGCTGTTAGAGTTTTTTTAAGTTTTGGATGTTTTTTTATGTTTTGAGTTTCAAATTTTATCTCTTCCTTGCTTCCCTCCCCCCTTCCTGAGATAGGAATCTGATTCTGTGTGTGTGTGTGTGTGTGTGTGTGTGTGTGTGTGTGTGTGTGTATTTATATATGGCTTACAAAGTACTACTTACCAAGAACCCCCTAAAATAGAACCTCCTTGAGAGTAAAGACTTCTTCATTGTGTTAGTCGTTCTGTGACCCCAAAGGAGACCTCAAAACCCGAAAGACCCTGTGTTCAAGTCCCATCTCCAACACATACTGGCTCTACAAACCCAGACAAGTCACTCACCCTCTTAGTGCTCTAGGTAACTCTCTAAAACCCTAATTTGTAATCAAAGTGCAAAACTGAGTTAGTAGAAGCAGTTCACTGTGCCAGTGAAATGCCAGCTCTACTCCCTGTATAAATCCCAATGAATAGCATAGTGAGTTGAAGAAAGTAGGCACTTTAGAAATGCCTATGAGATTTGTTTGGAGGTAGGTAGTACAACTGCACTTACAGATGAGGAAACAGAAGACCAGAGAGATGAACTGAGTTGCCCATGGCCACCTGGTTGGTAAACAATATTGCTGAGACTTGAACCCAGTCCTCCCGATTTTAAGCCATGTGCTCTTTCCTAATATACCATGCTAAAATGTCACAACTGCTAGGTTGCCTTAAGAAAAATGTAGTGGTGATTCATCTCATAAAAATGATGCCCAAAGCAGAGCACCACACATGGCTACATTTGCTACAGGAGTAGACATCTCTCACTTGCATCCCCAGACTAGCTCTCACAAGCTTGTTTTGGTCTCAATATGTCTGAATAACCTTAAAGGATCAGGTGATCTGATAGGCATTCTCAGGCATAGGTGGAGAGGGAGAGGAGAGAGTTTCTATCCTTCTACCTGGTAAAAGAATCCACAACAGAATCCTTTTTCTAAGGAGGTAAAGAAGCTCAAACCATTGTCATTATTCTACAAACTTAATGGCCCCATACTTTAAGGGAGAACCTTTCCAGATCAGTTATCTTTAAGCAGGTATCTCTCCATAGGTTCTTTCATCTTTCCATTGGCCAGTGGCCTTCCAGAACTCATATACTCAGTTTTTACAGAGTCATAGAACCATGGAACCCCAGAGCCAGAAAGCATCTCAGAGGTAACCTAATCCAGTCTCTACCTGAAACAAGAATTCTCTCAACAATAGCCTTGACAAATAGTCATGTGTCCTCCATTTGAACATCTCCAGGAACAGGGAGATCACTACTTCAAAAGTCAATTTTTACATACCTCTTACAGTTAAAAAGCTTTGCCTTATTATGAGTTGAAACCTTCCTTAGGGCAATTACAGTCCAATGGCTCAGGTTCTTTCCTGTAGGGCCAAGCAAAACAAGTTTAATCCGTCAAACACTTAAAAACCTTTTACATATTTGTAGTCAGATATCATGTCTCATGCCACCCCCAAGTCTAATCATCTCCAAACTAAATATATTACAGTTCCCTTAAACCAGTTCTTGTGCCACAGTTTTGATTCCTTTCAACAAGGTCCTCTGTTAGTTGGTCAGTCAATAAGCATTTAAGTTCCTACTATGCACCATGCACTATGCTGGGGATGCAAATGAGAGCAAAAGACAGTCCCTGCCCTAAAGGAGTTTACAATCTAATACTAACAAACTATATACAGGATAAATTGGAAATAAATAGGATATAATGGCTAGAATTAAGAAAAATTGGGAAAAGTTTCCTACTGAAGGTGAGATTTTAGGGGACAATTGAAGGAAGTCAGAGAAGCTAAGAGATAGAGAGGAGGAAAGAGTATTTCAGACCTGAGGGAGAGCCAGTGAGAGAAATACCTAGAGTCAGGAAAGTGCTCCTGCTTCTTCTTTCTCTATGTTAGTGGCACCCAGAATTGACAAATTTGATCTAATGACTTTTTGATGCTTCAGTCAGTCAACCACATAGTCTAAAGGACTACTCCTGCTAATCACTAAACACAATATTATGGGAGAAATATTATATTACCCACTTACATTTGTGTAGCGACAATAGTTTTTGAAGACCTTCATATGTATTATTTCAATTTCCTCTCCCCAATTGTCTCATGATGGAAACAAGAACTATTTTTTCCTTTTCTTCTTTTCTTTCTTTTTTTTTTTTAAACAATGAAGAATCTGAAACTTTGTATTGTTAATTTGTTTGTGACCAAAAGTCACACAATGAGTACATGGTGGAACTGGGAAAAGGAGGTGGTCAAGATTCAAAGACTTAGAAGAGACCACAGGGGTTATTGTGTCCAAACCCTACCTGAATCAGAATCTGCCTTCTAACACCCCCAGCCTTCACTTGGAAGCCTACTAGTTTAGAGGGAGTCCATTAATCCCAAGAGACAATCTACTCCACTTTTGAATAACACTTTTCTGAGAGTTTTGTTATGTTTTGTTTTTTCCCTCCACTAAGTCCATATTTGTATCCCTGTACCCAAGGAACCTAATTCTGTCCTTTGGGGCTAAGCAAAATTAGTCTAGGCTGGAAATCAAGGTACTAAAACTGACTTAGAAAAATGAAAAAAAATGCATTTAGAATATTCAAAGAATTATATTCACAAGTTCACACAGAAACAGTAACTAATGATGTGAGCACTGCTAATTTGAAAATCATAAAAATGTTTATAGTGCCTGAACTTTATCAAAATTTTAAAATGAAGAGTGTAAATATGGGGCTTATTAACTCTGACCAGATCACTGTTATATAACATTTAATTAACCAAAGGGTAGCTATGAGGCACAGTAAATAGATGAGGGAGGGAATATGCATTTACATAGATAGCACTTACCACATACCAAGTATTGCACTAAGTGTTTTTTACAAGTATTTTCTGATTTAATCCTCACAACAATCCTGTGGGGTAGGTGCTATTATTATTCCCAGTTCACAGGTGAGGAAACTGAGGCAAACAAAGGTTAAATGATTTAGCCAGGATCCCATAGCTACTAAGTGTCTGAAGCTGAATTTAAACTCGTTCTTCCTGAATCCAGGTCCAGCCAACAGGACAGAGTGCTAGACGTGGACTTTAAAAGATCTGAATTCAAATGTAGCCTCAGACCTTTGCTAGCTGTGTGACCATGGGCACATCACTCACTTAACCTCTGTTTGACTTATTTCCTCATCTGCAAAAGGAGAAGCAATAATAATAACATTATATACAATGTTATGTTATACTAATAACATCATATTAACATGATAATATATAATAACAATTTTATATAAATAATAATAACAATTTTTATAATAATACCTACCTCTCAGGGTTGTTGTGAGGATTAAATAGTTTAAATTTTTAAGTGCTTTGCAAAGCTTAAAGCAGTATATTAATGCTATTATTACTATTATTATTATTACCCAAATTCTAGTTACAGCATTCATTTGAAAGAAAATCATTTTTCACCTATTTTAAATGAAGATTAAAATACACTTTAAAAGTAATTCAGATTTTCACTCTTTTGGATAGGTCCAAACTAATCATTTCAATTTAATTTATTTTTATGTACCATCTCTATTTAGAATGTTATGCTGGGTCCTGGGAGAGATGGAAATTTTAAACAGGACATGGCTTCACTTAAAAAATTAATTTAGTCTTATTAAACTTACTTACACCACAGGGTATAAATCAAAAACATGAGTGCTGAATGGATCCGTGGTGAGGATTAGAATCAGTCTTCAGGCACTAATAAACTATCCAAATAAAATCTACCTGGATTATTCAAATCATATCAGGTGGGGCTATGTTTTTCCAAGAGCAACCAAGGTGAACATGCCTTTGGCATCTATCTGAAACTGTTCTGTCAGCTTGATGGGGTAAAGGAGAGGGAGGCACTATGGTGGGCAGGAAAAGCCTGGACACTGGAGTCAAGATGGTCCTAACATGCATCTAGCTTCAGTCACTTACTGCTCTGTGACCATGAGCAAGTAATTTTCTAAATCCTATCTAAAGACTGACTTTTCAGACTGAGGAAAAGATCAGGAAAAATATTTAGCTTACTCTTTGAATGGGTCAACAAGGTAGTGGCAGAGGATAGAGGATGAGGTCTACAGTCAATAAGACTCATCTTCCTAAGTTCAAACCTAGCCTCAGACACTGACCTTGGGCAAGTTACTAAACCCTGTTTTCCTCAGTTTCCTCTTCTGTTAAATGAACTGGAGAAAGAAATGGCAAACGCATTCCAGTATTTTTGCCAAGAAAACCCTAAATGGGGTCATGAAGAGTCAGACACAACTGAAAACGACTGAAATTCTTTGAATGGCATATTGACAAAGCAATGTGGGCTTTCCACAACCAATCAACATTAAGTGCCTACTATGGATGAGACATTGTTCTAACTACTGGGATACAAATATAAAAGTGAAACAGTCCCTGCCCTTGAGGACCTTACTTACATCTCACACAAATCTCCACAGAGTGAACAAGTCGAATTCCCAGGATGCCTTAGTTTGCAGACTTAGCCAAATCCTTCAACTTCTCCTTCAAAATACAAGTGACCCCATCCAGAGGGCTCCAGACAAATGTTTAGTGGTTCACTAGGGTAGCCTGCCATGTCCTAATATTTTTCTGATTCCTATGACTAGTCCCAATGATCTACCAGCCTGCACTCTCAAGTCACTCAAACACCTGCCTTGTAATAGCTAAAAAGCTTGTAATTGTATTTCAGTAGCTGTTAAGCATTTAAAATGGGGCTGAGGGAAGCAGGGAAGAATCCAGGTCATTTGGAAAGAAACGTAAGGTACAAAACAAGCAGGAAGTTGGGCTAGAATAACAAAGTGTAAAGATATTTGACAAGATCACGGATTTAAAGCTGCAAGAACCTCAGAAGAAATTAGATCCAATCCTTTCACTTTTCAGATGAAGAAACAGAGACCAAGGGAAGTTAAGAGATTTGCCCAAGGTCATGAAGATAATAAGAAAGAGAAGGGCTCAGAACCCCGGAATTCAGAGCCAGTGAAAACTCCGCCACTTTAGGCCAAGCTCTGCCACTTATAAAGGCTACATCCTCTCCTAGATAGGTTTGGTGGCAAGACTACTATGTATGAATAAATTGATCAGTTAACTAGTATTTATTGTATGCCTACTATGTACCAGGCACAGTGCTAAGCCCTAGAGACAGAAAAAGGGTAAAACAAATCATTTCTTGCTCTCAAGGCACCCCCAATCTAACAGGGGTAACAACCTATACACAACTATAGACGAACAAGATAGAGGTAGGAAAAACTGGGGTAGTCTCAGGTGAAAGGCAATAACATTAAGGAAGACTGGGAAAAGAGTCTTGTAAAAGGCAAGACTTGCAAGAAGTCAGGGAAGTTAAGAGGCGGAGATGAGGAGGAAAAGTATTCTAGGAATGGAAGACAATTAGTAAAAATTCATAGAATCAGGAGATGGAGTGTTGCGTGCAAAGAATAACAAGGAGGGCAATGTCATTGGACTGCAGAATTCATAGAAGAGTGGAAGGTTTGAGACTAGAACTACTGAATGACTTAAACAGAAGCAAGATTATGCATGCAACCATTTGCTTCCTCCTAAACTGTAATGTGGAAGAGGGGGAACAGGATCTATTCCATATATTATTATAGTCTCATGCAATTATACATCCTTAAATCATTCAATCATTATCTATATGCAAATCATATCAGATGGGCAGCTAGGTGGCACAGTAGAAAGAGTGCCAGGTCTGGTGTCAGAAAGCCTGGCACTAGCTGTGTGACCCTGGGCAAGTCACTGAACCCTGTTTGCCTCAGTTTTTTCATCTGTAAAATGAGCTAGAGAAGGAAATGGTGCACCACTCCAGTATCTTTGCCAAGAACCATGCCTACCCGCAAAAATGGGGTTCATTAAGAGTCAGATAATACTGAAAAGAAAAACTAAACAATTTGCAAATGACTCCCAGATGTGTCTAATTATCTCGAGTTTCTAACCTGGTCTTCAGTCCTACATCATGAGCTCTCTACTGGGCATTTTGAATTGGATGTCCCTTAGACATCCCAAACTCAACATATCCAAAATAGGACATTATTTTTCCTCCCAGACCTGCTCCTTTTTTGAACTTCCCTACTACTGTTGTGAGTCCACAATCCTTCTAGTTGCCTTGTTGCTCAATTATAGTGTTATTCTTGGCTCTTCACTTTTGATCACTGCACAGATCTCAATACTTGTCAGGTGTTGTCATTTCCACATCCACAACACCTCTCACATCCATCCCCTTCTTTCCATTCACACAACCATCACCTTGCTTTAGGGTCTCATTGCCTTCTACCTCGCTATTGCTATAGATTCCTCATTGATCTTGCTGTAGCAAGTTTCTCTAATCCATCCCATCTAAGCCATCCACACAGCCATTCAAGTGATTTTTTAAACCCTTCATAATCTGTCCCTTCCCAGCTTTTCCAGTATTATATCTTCCTTTCTTCCATGGACTCTACAATCAGGAGTATGTTGATAAATATTTAGCAACAGACTCTCTAAAAAAAATAAATTCTATACACAATACACCTTTGAGTTTATTCTATGCTATTAATATTTTCTCCATCACTTTAATGCTAAACAATCAACAAAATAATAAATCATGCTCTGATCTGCAGCACTTGCAGATTTCTGAGGTATAAATGGTCACAAGGAATGTTTAAGAAACTTGCCATGATTGGAATATGGTCTTGCAACAGTGGTCTTCTTGCTGTTCCATACAACACTCTGTCTCTTAACTGAGCCTTTTCACTGGCTTTCCCACAAGTGGATGAGGAAGGAACATTCTTCCTCCTCAAAGACTCAGCTCCAACCTCACTTTCGACAGTAGGCAATTATAAATGAACAATGTGGATGAATATTTACAAAAATCTAAATTGCCCAGATTGACAAAATAGGAAATAGAATAATTAAATAACCCTGTGACCAGGGCCCCTGTTACCCTGTGACTGCAAGCATTGATGTTCTTTTTCACTCTAGAACTGAGAACTAGAATTGTGTATGTGCAATGAAACAGGACCCTGAACCCAGCACCAGCAAAGGGTCCCCTGTAATCTCTTTCTGACCAGATGTCCAACCCCCTTACCATCTCTGTTTGACAGCTCTTGAAGCTGCTACTTCCATTGTTGTAGCTGACAAGGACTGATGCTGGCATTACCACAGTACTGCCAGCACTGTACTCTGGCCCTACCACCACCTTTCCTACCAATTCCCTAAGATGTCTTAGACTGGAAAATTATTTTATGCTGACTTTTTTTTGGCTCTACCACTTCAGAATTTGATTGTAGGCATTATTTTAAAATTGTTTGGAGGAGAATGTTGGGAGAGTTCAGGTGAGTCTCTCTAATCCTCCTCTACTCTGCCATCTTGGCTCTTCCCCATTTCATTACATAAAGGAGAAAATTGACAGCCAGAGAGGTTGAATACCTTGACCAAGTCACACAAGGGAGAGTTAATTGTATAGAGAGACATCTTCATATGACAGTGTTGGATTTGACATCAGGAAGATTGGGCACTGAGAGATTATTTAATGTGTCCTGGCCACATATTCTTAACATGTCTTGATCCAGATTAGACCCAAGTCTTCCTTACTAATAGGATAGTTCTCCAACCCCTAAACAAGTGGTTTCCGAAGTCGGGGCTGTGGTCCTCTGGGGGGTCAATAGGATGATGCTAAAGGGTTTTTAGATTGATGGAGTGGGTGATTAGCCAATCTCTTCTATGTACTTGCTCATTTGGTGAACTCATCAATTCTCACAGGTTCAACAATTACCTATATTCAGATGATTCCCAGGTCTATATAGCCCACTCCAGTTTCTCACCTGAACTGCAGTTCCACAATGCTTATTAGATAATTATTTCCTTCATTTTCAGATTATAAATCTATTGAAGCTTAGTTTCCATTATCCCAAAACAATTTGTTTAAGAAAAATTTTTTTAATGCTTTTAATCAACTATTGTTTTGGCTACATGATGATAAATAATTATCTTACCATCCTTTTTGACATGATTACTTGTATTGATTGGTGTCATGTAGACACAGCCTAAGAGCATATAAGAAAATAAATTGCAAACTTGTATCAAGCAGTGAATAGACATTTATTAAGCACCTGCTATATGCCAGGCACTGGAGAGAAAGAAAAGAAGAAAGAAAGAAAGAAAGAAAGAAAGGAAGAAAGAAAGAAAGAAAGAAAGAAAGAAAGAAAGAAAGAAAGAAAGAAAGAAAGAAAGAAAGAAAGAAGGAAAAAGAAAGAAAGAAAAAGAAAGAAAGAAAGAAAGAAAGAAAGAAAGAAAGAAAGAAAGAAAGAAAGAAAGAAAGAAAGAGAAAGAAAGAAAAAGAAAGAAAGAAGGAAGGAAGGAAGGAAGGAAAGAAAGAAAGGAAGAAAAGAAGAAGGAAGGAAGGAAGGAAAGAAGGAAGAAAAGAAGGAAGGGAGGGAGGAAATCACCAAGAACAATTCAAGAAAGCAACCAAAAGAGAAAAGTTGGTCCCCCAGAGAAACTTTCCCATAGAAAATATAGGCAGACAGGAAATGCCTAGTTGAGATGACAAATCTCAGATTATTCTACTTACAGAACTTCTGTCATTGCTCCTGTGGTTACCATTATGAGAGAGAATAATCCTCATAGAATCTTTAGATTGGGGACATTTTTCTTTTGGTTGGGATTGGCGTGTAGAAATGACATATTATATTCCTGTAGACCTTAACTGGTTGATACATTATTTGACATTTTCCCTAGAGAACCAACTCTACATTTGCCATTCTGTGGTATGGAAGGAAAAAAATATTTTCTTCTTGGAGATCATCAAGGTTGATTCAAAAATTGGAAAGAAGCCTAGAGGCCATAAAGTGCAGTTTGTTTCTGAACCAAGAATCCCTGCTCCTACATCCCCCCAAAGTCATCATCATTCAGTCAATAAGCACTTACAATATACCAGTTATTGTGCTAAGTGTAAGGAATACAAAGAAAGTCAAAAACTTGATCTCTGCCTTCAAGGAGCTTACATTTCTAATGGGGAGAGAAAATGCAAAAATACACACACATATACACATACATACATGTATATGTATATATACATCATTGTATATGTTCATGTGTATGTGTATGGCTATACACACACATGAGTAAGTCAAAGGTAATTTTAGAAGGAAGGCCCTAGAATTGGGAGTTAGGAAGAAACTTCCTCTAACTGAGATTGGAGCTGAGTCTTTGAGGAAGCCAGGGGAAGAAGGCAAGAAGGAAGAGTGTTCCTTCCATGTTCCCCTTGTGGAAGAGCCAGTAAGTGTTGTATGAGACAGAAAGAAGGCCACTGTTGCAAGACTATAGTCTGATGAAGGTAAGATTGTTAAGTCTCTCCCTAACAAAAGGACCAAATGGATTCATAAGTGAATTCTACCAAATATTAAAGAACAATTCATTCCAATACTATATAAACTATTTGGGAAAATAAGTAAAGAAGGAATCTTCCCCAAGTTCCTTTTATGACACAAATATGGTGCTGATACCTAAAATAGGAAAAGACAAAACAGAGAAAGAAAACTGCAGACCAATTTCCCTAATGAATATTGATAGAAAAAATGTAAAATAAAATACTAGTAAAGAGATTACAGCCAAAATATCACAAAGATCATACACTATGGCCAGGTACAATTTATACCAGGAATACAGGACTAGTGCCATATTAAGAAAACTATCAGCATAGTTGACCATAAAAATGACAAAAAAAATCATATTGTTATCTCAATAAATGCAGAAAAAGCTTTTGAAAAATACCACACTCATTCCTATTTTTAAATTTTGAAAGCAAAGGAATAAATGGAACTTCCCTTAAAATGATAAATAATATCTACCTAAACCCATAAGCAATCATTATCTGTAATGGGGATAAACTAGAAGTCTTCTCAATGAAATCAGGATGAAGCAAGTATGCCTATTACAGCCACTATTATTCAATATTATTCTAGAAATGCTAGCTATAGCAATAAGAAAAAGAAAAGAAATAGAAGTAAGAATAGGAAATAAGAAAACCAAACTATTGCTCTTTGCAAACAATATGATGGTATACTTAGATATTCTTAGAGAATCAAATAAAAAAACTAGTTGAAATAATTAAAAACTTCAGCAAAGTAGTAGGATAAAAAATAAATCCACATGAATCATCAGCATTTCTATACATTACCAACAAAGTCCAGTAGGAAGAGATAGTAAGAGAAATTCCATTTAAAATAACTGCAGAAAATATAAAATACTTGGAGTTGGGGGGAGAGGGGGAGGTCTACCTGCCATGGCAAACTGAAAAACTATATGAAGAAAAACAAAAATAATTTACAAAATCACACAAATAAAGATGGTTCTAAACATTTAGAAAAATACTAATTGCTCATAGGTAGGCTGAGTCAATATAATAAAAATTACAGTTCTATCTAAATTAATTTATTTATTCAGTGCCATACCAATCAACTACCAAAAAATATTGTATAAAGCAAGAAAAAAAATAATAGCAGAATTCATCCAGAAAAATAAAAGGTCAAGAATATCAAGGGAACTCTTGGAAAAAATGAGAAGGAAGGTGCACTAGCCATACCAGATATCAAACTGTATTACAAAATGTTAATCATCAAAATAATCTGGTACTGGCTAAGAAATAGAGTGGTGATTCATTGCAATTTATTAGATACACAAAATACAGTGTAAATGACCATAATAATCTATGTCTGATAAACCCAAAGATCCAAGCTCTGGGGACAAGAACTCACTATTTGATGAAAAATGCCAGGAAAACCAGCAGTATGAGAGAAACCAGATATAGAGCAACATCTCACACAGCATACCAAGATAAGGTCAAAATGGATACATGGTTTAGACTTAAAGGGTGATATAAGCAAATTAGAAGAGCATGGAAAATTTTACCTGTCAGATTTTAAGGGAAGAATTTGTGACCAAAGAAAAGCTAAAGAGCTTTACAGGATATAACATGGATAATTTTTATTACATTAAATTAAAAAGAGATTTCACAAACAAAACCAATGCAGCCAACATAGAAGGAAAGCAGGGAACTGGGAGGAGGGGATTTATTTTTACAGCAAGTTCCCCTGATAAAAATCTCATTTCTCAAATACAGAGACAAATGAATCAAATATATAAGACTCTCCAATTGGTAAGTGATCAAAGGATATGGACAGACAGTTTTCAGAAGAAGAAATCAAAGCTATCTATAATCATATAAAAAATGCATTAAATCACCATTGATTAGAGAAAATACAAATTGAAACAATTGTGAGGTATCACCTCATATCTATTAGATTGGTTAATATAAAAAAAAGAAAAATGACAAATGTTGGAGGGGATGAGCGATAATTGGGACACTAATGTACTGTTGGTTGTTTGCTAAGAGTTGTTGCTCTGTAGAAAAATTTGGAACTATGCCCAAATGGCTATAAAACTGTGCATACAACTTGAAACAGCAATACTATTAAAGAGATTAAAAAAAAAAAAGGTAAAGGATCTATATGTACAAAAATAGTTGTAGCAGCTCTCTGTGGTGAATTGAAAATTGAGGGGATGCCCATAAATTGGGCATGACTGAACAAGTAGCACATGATTGTGATGGAATACTATTGGGCTAAAAGAAGTGATGAGTGGGATAGTTTCAGAAAAACTGGGAAGATTTATATGAACTGATGCAAAGTGAAATGCATAGAACCAAGAGAATATTATACATATTGTTGCTTTCCACCCGTTCCTCCTAGCTCTCAGCTGTGGTTCCACGAAGCTGCAGCATGCACAGTGGTCACAACCCGGTAAACCCTTTCAGCAGATAGGCCTAACCAGACTGAGGATAACCACGAGGTCTCAAACCCATTGGTGAGTTAGGGGGATGTCTACCCCAAGCATGTGAAGACTTTCCCTGGAGGAATGGGTGGATAAGAACAATTTGTTCTAACAGTCACAAAGGCTTCTGAAGTAGGTGATGTGGAGTGCTTACAACTTGGTTAGACACCAAAGATGCCAAGGTCATCCACTGCATCCTGAGCCATCGCCAGTCATCTTGATTCTGTTCTGCCATTGGACTATGATGACTGGAGGAGAATATAAGGCTGACAACTTCATGCAACTCTGCCTCACTTAAATCCAATTTACCCACAAATCAAAAGACATCACTCATACCATTTTACTATTACACCTCGAAGTCCTGTGGTGACAGGCAAGTGATGAGGGGTGTAGGGTGTGTTCAGGGAGGACGAGTACCTTTGATGTGATGACTGCTGAGGCCTTCACAGGGATAATGAGACTAGAACTATCCTGGAGCCCATTGTTTCTTGTTCAGCCTTGGGTGGGGCATACATTCTTTGAATAGATAGCCCAGAGCTGGGGTTGGTCTGAATATAGAGCTAGTTTCCCTTTCTCAGGGTGACAGCCCTAATTTTAATGTAGCTCACCTCCAATTGTAGTAACCAATCAGAGTTGATTGCCATTCTTATCTCACAGCACATTAAGTATCTCAGTTAGGGGTAGGAAACTTGTGGTCCTCTAGGTCCTCAATTGTGACCATAGCTAAGTGCCAGAGAGGCCTTCCATAATTCTTTGTCCTACTTCAGAAAACAAATTAGACTACTGGGCAAAGCATGTAAACTAGTAGGCAAGACACATACCTAGACTCATCTCAGAGGGCTTGAAAAATGAACATTGTTCATTTGGGTTCTCTGAAAAATTAAACTGCCTTCTCTGTTCCTTACTACTAACCCATGGCCCTTCTCTCTTTCAATCCCATGCTTACACTTCACCTTGTACTTACTTGAAGGTATCCCAAACAACCCAGAAACAGAAATATAGAATATCAAAAGTGCAAAGGACCTCTGTAGTCACCTAGTTCACAATACATACTTAACCAAGAAGATATTCTAAGGCACACCAGACCAGGTCAACTAGCCTTTGCTAGAAGTCTTATAGTAAAGGGTGACTCTACCTTCCAGGGCAGTATCTTCCACTTTGGTATAATTCTAATTAGGAGGAAGCCTTCTCTTTGTCTTGTTGTTCACTCATTTCAGTGTGTCCAACTCTTGGCCAAGATACTGGAGTGGTTTTCCATTTCCTTTTATAGATGAGAAAACTGATGCAAACAGAATTAAGTGACTTGCCCAGGGTTACAGGGTTAATAAGTGTCTGAGAACAGATTTGAACTCAGAAAGATGTCTTCCTGACTCTAGGGCCAGTACTCCGTCGTGGAACCTAGAACTCAAGTTAGTTCAATTCAACAAAAATGTCATTAAGGCAAGGTATTTGCCAAGCATTACAAACACAAAGACTGAAATAGTCTCAAATGTGAACACAGATAAATAGGCTACTTTCAGAAGGAGAGATCATTAATTGAGAGGATCAGGAAAGGTTTCTAGCAGGAGGCGATACCTAAAATATATTCTGACCATGACACCTCCTTGCTCAGGAAGTTTCAGTGGCTCTAGGATCAAACTTGAATTTCTCTTTTTGGTATTTAAAGCCAATCTAGTTCCAGACTACCATTCTAGACTCTTTATAGATCATTTCTGTTGATACAGTCCAGCCTCCAGCCAAATTGTCCCATTTGCTGTTCTTCATAGGTGAAATCCTGTCTCTGAGACATTGCCCCCCATGCCTATAATGTTCTCCCTCCTCACCCCTGCCTCTAAGAACTCCTAACTTCCTTTAAACTTCACTTCAAACACCATCACTTCCTTCATGACGCCTGGATCCCTCCAGTTGTTAGTGCCACCCACCATATAACTTTTTATTTGCTGTGTATATACTGTGTAATTACTTATCTATGTACATACTGTCTTTCCTCGCTCCCCTGCCCCAATATATCAATAAACTCACAGAAGGCAGGGAGCTTTTGTTTTCCTAGAGCCTGGACATCAAGCCAGGTGCTTAATAAGTTCTTGAATCCTAGCTGAATACCTTGCTGATCCAGGAAGAAAGATAAAGATTCTGAGAAGTAGAAATAAGGAGGGTGGCATTCAGGGCATTGTATCAGTAAGCACCCCAGCATACACAAGGGGACCTGCTATCACAGGTTCTTAGTTCTGCATTCATAAAAGGAAAGGCAACTTTTGAGGGCTTTACAATCACTTTAATCAAGCACATGTATCATTCCTTTAACTAAGCACATATATCATTCACCTAGTTCAGGGGAGTCAGCACCCTGAACTTCAAAGAAAATACAGAGAAATCAAAAGTCAACAGACATGGCTTCCTCTGCCTGACCATCAACACACAGGTCCAGCTGTCTGACCATAGTTACCAGAGAGGGAAGCACTGACATCTAGGTTTTCCCAAGCTGGGGTGCTGCTTAGCAGCTTCCAAGAGTCCTTGTCTAGCCAAACACTTCTAGTCAGTAAGCCCCAAAGTAATATCTCACACTCAGATTATTTATACCTTTTTTAGAGCCAGACGGCATCCCAACTCTTGGGACCCAGTGCCTCATTAACAAAAGGTGTGGGCTTTCCTACAAATCTTCCCTAATCAAACTCCCTTTAATGAACAGGCCCATTAGTGGGTAGGGAAGATCTTTAATCATATTAACAATACAAAATTCTTGTTTCTGTACTTTACTCCTAGTAAAGACTCTTGGTTGATAAAGGCAAGATTCAATCAGAGGCATTTGATTATACTAAGACAAAAATAGCAAAAGATCCCACTTTGCTTGCCATCACGGGTATGAAGGATGGTTTATGCAAATTCATACAGGTGGAATGTCAAGTTCAGGAAACATTTGTTTGGCTGGATTGTAAAATATATGCAATAAGACTGCAAAGGGAGATTGGAGCTAAATTGTGAAAGGTCTTAAATTACTTATTTAGGAGTTTAAATGTTATTCCAAAAGTGATAGGCAGGCATTGAAAGTTTTTGAGTTAGCAAGTGACTATCAGTAGCCAGAACTTTGTTTCAGGGGCATTTTGACATTGAGGAGGAGGGATTATAGAGCAGAAAAACTGTAACTGGGTAGATCAATTAAGAAAATATTACAATAGGGATAGGATGAAAGATTAAAATCCATCTAGTAAGACCCACTGTTTGCACAGATGAGAAAACCAAGGTTCATAGATGTTAACTGCTTTGTCCAAGGTTATGCAGAGCCAGAATTTCATAGCCTTGGTCCTTTGATTTCAAATGAAATAGTCTTTCCACTATACCACATTGCTTCTCTAAATCTGAGAAAAAAATGATAAGGGCCTGTACTTGAGAGATGATGTAATAGCAATTTAAATGAAAAGATCTTTCTCATTCATTTGAACTGTCTTAGGAAGATTCTGAGGGTCACCTGGCAGGATAAGGTGCCAGACACTGAAGTCCTTGCTCAAGCTGAACTGCCAAGCATTCAAACTATGCTTCAGAGAGCATAGCTCCGATGAGCTGGCCACATTGTTCGAAAGCAAAATGTACACTTGCCAAAAAGACTATTTTATGGAGAACTCACATGGGGCAGGCAATCACATGGTGGCCAGAAGAAACAAAAAAAGGACACTCTCAAGGTCTGTCTCAAGAACTTTGGATTTGACTGTGTAACATGGGAGACACTGGCACAGGACCCTCAGCATGGCATGCCCACATCAGAAAGGATGCTGCATTCTTTGAGCAAAGCAGAACTGAGAAAGCACAAAGTAAACACAGCATACACAAATTTGGGATATCCTCCCCCAAATATTCATGTGGACTATCTATGCCCAGCCTGTGGTAGAGCATTCCGAGCTCGTATTGGTCTGATCAGCCACAGTCGGACACAGTGAAATTTCACTTTATCATGATGATGTCACTTTGGCCCTCTTTGAAGACAAAGGACAACCATACCAATGGGCCCATATGATTTGCCTGAATCACCTGAAAGCCTAAGATACATGTGGTGGGAAGAACTTACTGCACAGGTGGTACAGGAAAGGTGGAGCAGAACCAGAAGGAAATGAGTGATCACAGTCAGGGCAGAGGGGAGAGGATGCAGGTGAACAGGCTCATGCAGCAAGGCTCAGGCTCATGAGTATTTGCTTGTGAAAAGGCCCTGACAGAGGAGGGAAGGCTTGGGAATGGCTTTGCCCACTGCGGTGAAAACCTGTATCGACTTCTTGGTTATTATGACGGATTTGACTTTATGGTTTGGGGATTTGGCTTTCTGGTGTCTAAATAAATGTTTTTCTTCTGTCTTCTACAGAGTCATTTATATTTTGCCATTGAGAACTACACTGGCATATTCGTAGTCACCACCAGTGCTGTGAATATTGCCTTGGGGATAAAGATAATTACTTGGGTACAGAGACGCAGACATAAGTGAGAGAAATAGTGAAAGCAAAATGGCCAAGCTTTGGTGACTGATTGGCTGTGAAGGATGAGTGAGAATGAAGAGTGGAGACCTTCTCCTAGATTAGGAACCTAGGTAAGTGGGTAAATAGTAGGATCCTTGACAGAAATAGGGAAGTATGGAGGTGGGCTTTGTCTAAGGGAGAAGATGTCTAGCTCTGTTTTTGAAACACTGAATTTGAGATGGTAATGGGACATCCAGGTGGTGATGTCCAGTAGATAGTTGGTGAAGAGGGGCTATATTGATTGGGACTGTGATAGATAATAGACAGATAGGAAGGTAGATAGGATAGATCTAAAACCATGATCAAACCTCCTATCTCACTGCTCCCAGAAAGGATAAATTCTGTCAGTATATTCTCCTAAGACTTCACTTATTATTTCTGTACCTTTTTAAACAAAAATGCCTCTCTAACAATAAAATATAAGCAATTTGATGACAGAGACTACCTTTGCATAATAGATAGAGACAATTATGTGCCTGGCACATAATCATTTATATCTCTCTCTTTCTCTATGTATATATACATGCATACATATGCATGTGTATATATTATATATGTATGTGTGCATAGAAATGATCATTGAACCTGCGTTTCATTTTTGCTTTGAATCCTAGCCCCCAGCATAGTACCTAGAATATAGGTGGTATATAATGAACATTTATATAATGAATGAATGACTGATGCAGCCACCTGGGAAGAATGAGGAGAGAAGAAAACAGTACTTTGGGGATACTGAAGCTCATGGGGTAGGAGAAAGAACAGTCAGAGAGAAGAAAAATAAGAGACAGCGGTGTCACAGAAACTGAGGAAAGATTATCCCAGAAGAAATGACCAACAGTGTAAAAAGCTTCAGAGTGGTCAAGGGGGATGACAATTTAGGAAAGAATATTTGATTTGGAAAAGGACAGTCCCAGTTAAGAGATCACAGGAACCCTACAGGCAGAAGTTTTAACAGAGTGGTAGGGTTTGTAGCCTGGTTACAAGGAGAGTTTGTTTTTACTAACTGGAAGCAGCCCAGTGTTCATTCTTCTATTGTAGCAAGCTCCCTCTCCCTATATTGTCTTATTCCTATCAACAAGGAACTCTGATGGGCAGAGGTGAAGCAAGGTTTCAGACACATGACTGCATTAGAGATTTTGGAGATGGCCAGCCCTTCAGCAGCTAGTAAATCAAACTAAAACATGCTTTGCTGATTCCACTTTTAGGCCAGGGCCTGCCCTCTTAGTACCAAATACATCCCTAAAGAAGCACCAAACTAGGAAACAAAAACAACATTTGTTTATTTCTCCCTGTTGACAACTGACATCTAAATAAAGTCATCTCTGAATGATCTCTGTGTTCCTGTATCTATTGGCTCATGCTATGCTATATTTAATCTGCTCTCCTGGGAGTTTGATAACCAAACTTGTTAGACTTGCGTATCAATTAAGAGTAAAAGATTAAGTGAAGGTCTAAGGCCCTCTTAATAAAGAACTCCACTTGTAGTGCGTTGATTTGGAACATCTATTTTAAAGGCCATCAAGAAGGTTTCTTTTGTTTTTGGATACTTGGCTATGTTCCAAATAGCTGACCTGATAATTTCATCCCCTTTTCCACTGGTATGATGGGTAGGGATGGTAGGGATACCCCAGAGGTATCACCAAGCCAATCTCTCCCCAGAGGGGCTGTCTTATACAAGAGAGAGCAGAATTGTTCTGCTTTCTCCAGAGAACAGAATTGGGAGCAAAGGGAAATTTCTGCTCAACATGAAGACTTCTTAATTATCAGAGGTGTCCTTTAGTTATACACACTGCCTTTTGAATAAAGTTCCCACCCTTGGAAATATACACGCAGAGTTTGGATGCTCAATCATGAAGGATTTTATAGAGGGTATGCTTGTCTGGGTACATATTGGACCAGATTGTTTCTGAAGTCCCTTCCATCTCTAAGATTCTATGAATAGGTAGTGAGGAATTAGAGGCAAAGGGGTTAGAAAATTTTTTGTAGAAGCTTGGTATTGAAAGAAAGGCAAGATATAAGAAAATATCTCCCAAGCACAGCAGGGTTAAGTTTAAAAAGAGTAAGGATGGGGAAACTGGGCATATTTATAGGCAGAAGGAGCTGGTAGAAAAAGAAAAATGATTGAGAGGCAGAGATAGAAAGCAAGAGAGAAACAGATTCAGAGTAACGAGGGAGAGAAAGAGGCAGAGATGAAGAGAGAGACAGAGAGAAAGAGAGAGAAAAAAAAAGAGACAGAGGCAGAGAGAGGTGAAGTGATTAAAGGGGCAGATTGCTTCAAGAAACAAGGAGTCAAACTGGAATAAAAGCAGCTGTGTGTTGCAGCCAGCTGGATTACAGTAGATTGTAAACTTTTCAGTGTAAGCATTTACCCCTTAGAAATTTGCCTTTGCTACAATTAGAGCTTGATCTATTATTTTGATGACTGCATAAAACTTGTCAATACAGTACTTATAATGCAGGTTAAACTTTAAAATGTGTCCAACAAACATTTTTTCCAGGTTGATTGTTAAAACATTTACCAGCATTCAAGGTCACAGGTGCATAAGTTGAAGCATCAGCTTTGACCAAAAGCAAAGCTTCCTTTTGCCTGGGAATTGGAACCAAGGACAAGAAGGTGTAGAGAAAGGGAAGTAAATGAGCTCACAACAAATAGCCTCATATTTTTTTTTTTCAGGAAAGTAGAAGATTCAGGATGGTCCATGTGATTCAGGAAGGATTTGGAGCTGAAGCCAGCTGTTCCATTTTAATCACTTGTTGGCATCATTGAGAATTCGTTAAGACTATTTAACATATTTTGGAGGGATGAGACCTGAACTTGTGATGCCATTAGTATACTGAAATGCAGAAATTCTCTCCCCTAAATGCATATTTGAAACTAGGGTATACTTTATAGTCCTAAAGTTTCCATTGAGAGGTCAAATTATTTGTCCATGGTCACACAGATTCTATGTATAAAAGGCAGGTCTTAAACCCAGAGACCGTGAATTCTAAAGCCATCCTATAAACTATGCTATACTGTTATGTGTGTGTATGTATGTATACATATATGTGTGTATATATGCATGTATATATATATGTATATGTATATAATTAATTGGTTGTTGTTCTTCATTCTTGAAGAGGACCAAAATGACATCACCATTGTAAAGTGAAGTTTCAGTGTGTCCAACTGTGGCTGATCAGACCAATACAAGCTTGGAATGTTCCACCACAGTTGTCCATGTGAACATTTTGTGTTCTATCAGTATAGACTCAAATATATGGTTGGCCAAGATCTTGTATCACTATTTTGCATCCATTTGATTATATCTATTGTCTTTGTGATGAAATTCCTTTTTTTCATTGTTTAAAGTATGCACAGCACAGATTCTGAAGTCAGACAAATCGTTACATCCATGAGTTCATCAACAATCATTTTAGGTGCCTGCTGTATGTGAAGCACTATGCTAGATAATGAGAACACCAAGACAAATTCTCTGCCCTCAAAAAGTGTATATTGTATTGGAGGAAGCAACAAATCCATACATAAGTAAATATAAAATATATGGAAAATAAATGCGGGGGGGGGCGGATATTAGCAGCTAGGGACATTAGAAAAGGCCTCATGGAGGAAGTGGCCCTAGTGGATCTTTAAAGGAAGCTTAGAATTTCTAAGAGTTACAGAGGAGGATGGAGTACCTTCTAGAGATGGGGGGCCATCCATCAATAAACATTTATTAAGCACCTACCATATACTAGGCATCATGCCAAGAGCTGGGGATACAAAAAGAATCAAGACAGTCCTTGCCTTCCAGGAGTTTATAGTCTAATGGCAGAGATAAGTAAACAAATGAGTACAAAGAAGTCATATACAGGTTAAAAAGGAATTAAATAAGAGAAAGAAGGCACTAGAATTAAGAGGGGTTGGAAAAAGCCTACTGTGTAAGTTGGGATTTTAGTTGGGACTTTTAAAAAGAGGCTGAGGAAAAGGGGACTTACTGGAACACATGGGAAATAGAATGTTACATATGAAAGTAGATTAGGTTGGCAGGGCTTTACTATGTACACTATATAAATAATGTGTAACAACCCAGAAAAGGAAGAGTGGGGTGAGATTATGAAGAGCTTTAAATGCCAAACAAAGCTTTTGTATTTTCTCCTAGAGGTAATAGAGAACTAATGGAATTCTCTGAGCTCAGGCCAAACATGGTCAGGCCTGTGCTTTAGAAATATCCCTTTGGTAGCTATGAAGATGATTTAAATTCAGTTCTAATCAATTACATGAAATATTCTTTTTGCTAGTTAACCAAATCCAAGCAACTCTTACTGGTGAAGAAAACAATGGCTTTAGAGTATTTGGAAGAGCTTAAATACAAATCTGGAGAGAACCGACATGAATCATCCAGTAGTTGACAGAACAATGCAGTTGGAGTCTGAGAATCTGGATTCAGATGTGACCTCTGTTACTGACTCCAAAGTATGAGCTGGAGTTAGTCACCTAAACATCTCTGGGCTTTAGTTTCTTCCTTTGCAAAATGGGTGGGTTTGACCAGATGGCCTCTGAGGTGCATTCCAGCTCTGAATCAATGATCTTGTGAATTTTATCGAGACGAAAACGCTTTTCACATGTAGCTTCAGGTCACAGGTGACAATGAACTTCGGGACACCTCTTCAAACCAGATGAACGTGGAAATACTGCCTGTTCCCATCTAGTCTAATATATGTCTCTCAGGAATCTTATTCTTAATAGTGTTATTATTGTCTAAGGAATCTCATTCTTATAATTTGTACAAAGGTTATATTTTCTTATTTTTTTATGTAGAAGCAGTATTAACATGAACACAATCCCAAGTTAAAGTCTTCTTCATCTAGCATATATATACATATATTTAAATATATATTGCATGTCTATATTTCTTCAATTTTTCAGTGTAGAAGCAACATTAATTTGAACTCCCCCTTTCATTAATATTCTTCATTTAACCTATATAGATATATGGATATGTAGATATTCTCTCTATATATGCATCCTTATAAACATGTGTAATTACAGGCTTGTTTTTTCTTTTTCATTTGTTGTTTTTGTTATTGTTGTTTTTTTAGGTAAAGTGAAGACCCAGGCACAAGGGAGTGAAATTGATCACATTTTTTTTTAAGTAGAGTATTCATTCTACTGGAATTACAAATATGACACTGGGAATCTTTGGGAGAAATAAACATGACACAGGGAATGGAATGTGGTTTACCACTAGATAGAAAAGCTGTGTCTACTCTCAACCACCAAGCATTATAGCCAAAAACAGTTTTAGGAGAATAGGGGGAATCCCACACATTTCAGGAGCAAATGAATAATGTCTTCTACAGTCTTAAAATAGTTATACAAAAACCTTCCTTCTGAATAAGTCATTGTTTTTCCTTCCCACCAGTAAAAATTGTTTGGATTTTGTGAACAAGGGAAAAGAATGTTTCTTGTCAGAAGTGTAGGTCTACATGGCTGTCAAAGTAACCTATTCCTAAAGCACGGGAATAAATGTACAGCACTGTGAACCATAAGGCACTATGTAAGTCCTAGCTATAATTATTATTAGTAAGTTCATAAGATTGAGAACTAGAAGGGACCTGAGATACCATGTAGCACTGGCTGCTCATTTTAGAGATGAGGAAACTGAAGTCCAGAGGTCAGGGGACTTGTCCAAGGTCACAGAACATTGAATTGAAGGGCTGGAAACATCTAAGATCTTCTGATTCTAAAGACGGTATGTGCACCTGGTCAAGCCTTGAACAGCATTTCTTGGCCAAGTAATGCAACAATTTCAAAAACATAGAACCTTAAAAAAAATCAAATTTAAAATGTCTTATAGTTCCTTGCATTTGAGAATAGGATTCATGACAAAGAAGGTGTTTTCTATGCTGTCATAGGAAAGCCACATCCATGTACAATTGAAATAATTTATTTACCACTAGAGCACCACAAAAACAGTCATACAATGTGATAATATACAGAGTAATCGGTCACCAAAATACAAAACAGCTGTTCTTATGTTCCATTAAAAAAAAAACATGCCAGCCATACAATTGTATTGCTGCTTAACACACAGAAAATGCTGCCCTAACCACCCATGGTGCTGACATTTCCCCTGTCCCCTTCCCTCCACCCTATGTCCATATTTGCTAAAGGGGAATAAATGCCTAACAGAAGCCCCAATGAAAAAGATTCTGGAGATTTAAAATAAAGCATTTAAAATATTATCAGTGCATCCATGAGGAAAGAAAACAAAACAAAACAAAACAAAACAAACTTCATCCTATATGGAGAGAAACTACCTATAGAAATAAAAGCACACTACATAGAATTAAAAGGAAAAATGGAAAAGGAAAAATATACTCAAATCTGGCATTGGGCTGCATTCAGCACACATCAAGTATAGGTTTATCATCATGGCAGCCTATTCCTATGCATTACTATTTTTCAAACTTCTCAAGCAATTTCTTCATTTTAAATCTAAAAACAAGGAAATTGATAAGAGAAAACAAAAATTGAAAGACTTCCCTTTTGACATCTGCCACTTTCTTAATGTCATCTCCCACATTTTATTTCAGTGTTTATCAATCCATTGCCACTGACAGCTGGGACACTCAAAGATGCAACAACAGGTACCTTGCCCAAAGGGCCTAGCCACCTACATTAATGTGAATCAATGCAATTCACGCCTAGGAAAGAGATGACTCTCACTCCATAGGGCTCCATTTGCAAATAAAGAATTTAGCTTCTCTTGGAGTATACAAAGAACTTCTGGAACAACTATTCACTTGGTAAAATAAACCAAACTAGCTATTTTTATGCTGGTCGAGGTTTCATTTTTCTTTTAAAAAAATTAAAAAGAAAGGAAAAGTATTTAAAATTTGTTCTCCCCTGAAAACTCAAAATCCAATTAAAGCCTAAGATATTTCCTAGGAGCTGTCTACCTTTTATGCAAACAATACAAATAGTGGAATATGTGAAAATATTGATTTAACCAAGTTAGAGGTACCTATTTACTCAGCCATCAACTTCAGTTAGATCCTTAAACCCCTTAATGAAAACATTTCACCCTAAATATATCTATATGTCTAAAACTCATTGTATAATCTCCTAAAAGACTGTGGAGTGGGCTTTCAAAAATCTGAACTGCTTAGTAATTTGCAGCTGTATCTATGGAGACATAATGCTTTGTGATTTCATTCAGTGTTGGGATCTGCTTATTCAGAAAATCTCTCTACCCATGCAGACAGTAACCCATCTATGAATTGGTAGATAAGTTCTAGGAAGTTGTCTCAGGCACGTAGAAGTTCAAGGACTTGCCTAGGGCCACATTGCTAAAATGTATTGAGGCTGAACTTGAACCCAGGTTGTTCTGCAGGGCCAGAAGTCTATCCACTAGGCCATGTTGTCTCAATATCCATGGATACCGAAGAAAAAAAACCAATGAACTTGAATGTATTCTTTTTTTTTTTTTTTTTTTGTAAAAGAAAAAAAGACAAGTGGAGTCAGGTAGCTTATGTCATAATGCTGAAAAATATACAAAGCACATGTATCGCAAATATCATATAAACATGTATTTGTAGTGCAAGTAAAAAATATAGGGACTCTACTCATACTGGCCAGCTAGAGGGAAACACATTATTCTGGGTGATCCAAAAAAAGAGCCCCAAATTTAAATTCAAACTTATGCTAGTTGACAGTATTACAAAATACAAAAATATGGTGAAAATTTACACATTACACGGAAAGTACTTAATGTTTTTTTAATAGTTTACAATAGAGATCTACAGATATGTTTCCAATTAAGCTGGCTTTACTACCCACCTATTGAAATACTATAGGTACGGTTATAGATACCAAAAATAAGGAAAAAATCCCATAGCATAACTACACAGCAACACATTAAGTAAGGTCTGACGACTAGATCAGTATATGTCAAAACATTTCAACATTTCATTAGTTTTACTAAACTGACATTTGAACCACTTATAGTAAAAAAAAATCTTACAGACTTATCTTTCAGGCTAAAGATTTCCTTTATTAATGAGCTTTTTTCAGTATCTTAAACCTTACAAGAAGCTTCCTTAGGCATCTGGCATATGAAATACGTGTTTGGGTTTTGTTTTTGTTTTTTTTTTTCCTTTTTTGTCTCAAGTCAGACTTTCTTAGTCATGTAATCACTGACTTCAGTCTTCACTCCACTATGTGGCCTTTTTAATTTTTTTTATTTTTATTTTCCCCCCGGCTTGTCAAGAGTTCAAGTTCCCTAAGCCTTTCATCCTCAGGTTTCTGGCCACTGATTTGATCTCCTCTTCATCCACCAGTTTTTGCTTTCTGAGGGCCATGAAATGTTCATTGTATAGTTACACACAAATAAATAATGCACTGTTAACTCTACAGCTAAAAGAAATGGGAAAGGGGCCTATTGCATAGCAATACAGAGAAATCAAGTGAGGCATGGGACAGGACAGGTACATACAACAACTCCACTTAATGGGATTTTCCTGTTTTTTTCCTTTCACATAGTTAACACTAAACAAATTTTTCCAGTGTTTATTTTTTTGTTTAAAAAAAAAAAAGGTCTTGCTTCTTGTCTATCTCACTATCAGAGAAGGTGAAATGTAGGATAAGGCCTTCAACTTTTTTTTTTTTGCTTCGGATGCCAGTTTTAAAAAACAAAGAACCAAACTTCCAAAGTATTCATACTAGTACCGCTTTTTCTTTTCTTTACTTTTCATTTTTAACACTGATGAACTGAGGCTCTCTTTTTTTTCTTGTATGCATGCCATTTTCATTGCAATCATCATCATCATCATCATCATCATCACGATCATCATTATCTGTTTCCAGGATTTTTAGCTGCATTTGCAAGATTTGACAATCATATTGGAAAGCTGTTCAATCTTGGGTGTTTTGCCTACGTAGTAGAGGATGGTGAGAGGTTCTAAATCCTGGGACACACAGCAAGGAGACGCAGATGCTTCTGGGTTTATGGTGTTATATAAACTGAGAACCTGCAAAGGGAACAAGTGGTCATGAGAAAATGGGATAAGAAGAGGAGGGGATGAAGGGGATTAGCAGATGGTATGGAGAACCAACAAATTACTTTATTGATAACCCAAAGCATTGATTAAAGAGTCTCACTGGTCTTGACTGAGAGTTCTAAGTTTCATAATTTTCCCCACTTCCCATTCCATCTACACTAATATTAGGCTTCATCTATGTGCAAAGAATTGACTGACCACTTTTCACTCAACATTTTTGGTGGCAATTTCAGCAATCAGTTTCTGCAATACTGGTCAGGATGAACAAAACCAATAAATCAATGATTTTCTCATCTCTCTCCAAGAAACCTTCCCTCATTTAATTTGACCTTCTTACCATGATCACTTCTTTTCTGTAAAACCCCTCAGCACTTACTGATAATGATAGTGCAAAAGCTTACATTTGGTTCTAAGCTTTTTTCTAATTGCAGCGCTTTTTTTCCCTGTTCATACATTATGTCTTCCCACCTAAATTATGAACTTCTGGAAGGCAATGACTGTATCTAACTCTTAATATCTCCTCTTTCTAGAGTAGGGTGTTCTCTGTTACATATCATAAGCACTCATGTTTATGGAATGAGAAAATATATCCTCTTTGACACAGCTTTATATGATAGAGTTTTAAGTCAGTTTTGCATACAGAGCAAGACCCCTTTCTTTAGGGTGGGAATACTGCTAGGAGAAGACAGCATGATATTATGAATGAAAATTGCATTCAACAACCTAGGCTCTGAGTTCCAGTGCCATCACTGTTACTATCTGTGTGACCTTGGGCTGGTCTTGGAAAATCTCTGGGCCTCACTTAGAAAATTAACGGACTGGACTAGACGATTTCCATACTCTAAATCCTCTAAAGGCTCCCTGTCAAATGATGTATGAGATCTGATTCCTAATTTTGGTTTACTCTTAAGTTCTAGAGAAAAACTTCCTGCAGTTTGCCATTGTTTTCAGAAATGAAATGATCCCATGACTATACATCAAGGAAAGAACAGGAAGGCTTCTTACTGTCTAGGTTTTATTTTCTTTTCTATTTTTTGCTTTAAAATCACATCAGTTTGGGCTTACATGTTGTGAGGGGGGAAGGGAGGGGAGAAAACTAGCCATAAAATCAAATGAAGGTTCAATTTCTGCATATTTTAACATTATACTTTTGAACCCACATTATATTCATCTGGACATTCTCCAAGACATGTCTATAGATTACCTACTGGTGATATATGGGTATTTCCAAGGATATCATTCATGTGTTAGGTTATACACTAACTGGCCGTTTCTTCAAAGATTCTATGTATCTTTTCAGCCTCAGACGGAAGTTCTGTTCAGCCTGGCAACACTAGCTACTTTATTAAGCTCTCTCTGGCTTCTTGGGGAACTGTCCAAAGCACATGTTGGTGACCATGACAATTCATTCTTCTCCTCTCCTTAAAAATACAAGCACAACTCTTGATTTCCCATACTTTGTATATGTATCAAGGAGATGAACAATGTCTCTACATGGCAATTTGAACTAGCCTAAACTGCTGTTACTACTGCCCTTGACAGAAGAGACTGCCTGACCAAAGAAAACCCAGACAAAGGGAAGGGAATGTATGAGAATCTCTCTTAAAGCCGAGGACTCAGTTACCTTTGAGTGTCCAATTGATTTGATATAATAATTATAGTGTAAGTAGTAAATGCCTGAGCAGGATCTGAACTCAGATCTTCCTGACTCCAAGTCAGGTACTATGTCCTTGTACCACTTCAAATGTCAATCCAATGTTTCAGAAAACAGATGAAGGAATGCAAATACTATTTGTTTGTCTGATGTCAGATAGATATGGACACTTTAAAATTATTTCAGCTATCAGCAAGAACGGATATGTTCTCTGGGATATTACTAGGACAGATCACTCTAAGCACAGGGAACCCTATAGGCTCATATTTCACTTCTGGATAAATTATGCATTTTTCTAACAGCAAATTCATCTTCCCATTCAGCACTACAGGATATTGCCATAATATCTCTTAAGCAGGAAGAACTACAAAGGTAATAAGTAGCAAACACTAATAACAATAATACCATTTAAGTCAGTTTTAAAGTTTGCAGAGCATATGACCCGCATGACGCCTTTGAGTTTCTTGACGACCTTGTAAGTCACGTGGTCCTCCTTTCACAGACAAGGAAGTTGAGGTTCAGAGTTTGAGGATTCACTAAAGTCATTTTAGTGACAAAAGCTGGTGCTCTTGTCATCTCCAAGTCTAGTCCTCCTCTTTACTATGCTATACTGTATCGTCTAATCTAGATAACCCAGAAGTTGGCAGGTTCTTGACACAGACTCTAGAAGACCTGAACAGGATGAATGTTATCAAGGAGAAAGCTAAAAGCGTGGGGCTGCAAGTTAAGAGGCTCGACACTGCCCTGATCTAACAATTCAATCTTGGACAAGTCACTTAAACTCAATGAACTTCAGTTTTCTCTTCTGTAAAATGAAAAAAAAAAAGTCAAATGAAATGACCTTTGACAGCCAGTCTAGCTCACAATTTCTTTGGTTCTAAGGATCAAATGAGATAACATAGTCACAGTGCTTTGCAAACCTTAAGAGTTATGTAAATACTATTACTACTATTATTTCTAGACACAGGCAAGTGAATGGAGGATCAAGAGGCTTTCTTAAGTACATATGCAGCAAAGACAAGGCTATAGATTAGAATCCATAGGATCTAATCTGTTTCTCCAACCTCCCTTCCCCCAAACCAATTATCTGTCCAGAAGTAGTAAGCTTAGTGGCTAGAATGTTAGGCTTTTAGTTAGAAAGCCCTGAGTTAAAAATTTTACCTAGGATATTTATAAACTTTGTGACTCTAAATAAGTTACTTAATCTCTCTCAGCCTCAGTTGTCTCATCTGTAAAATGGGGATGATAATACTTGCAGCACATACCTCACTGGTTTATTGTGAGGCTTAAACTGGGTAATCTACACAGGGTGCCCCAAAAGTCTTAGTTCAGTTTTAAGCTTAAAACTACTTAAAATATAATAGTCCTCAAAAGTCTTGGTTCAGTTTTAAGCTATTAAAGCAGCTCTTAAAGCTTAAAACTATTTAAAATATAAATAATAGTCTCAAATATAAAGTCTGAGTTCAGTTTGAAACTATTAAGGTTTTAAAAAAAACTTTTAAGACTATTACTGCTATTAAGCTTCAGCAGTTTAAAAGTTTTGAGATTAATAGCTTTTGGAACACCCTGCACAAAGTCCTTTGCAAACTTTAAAATCATAAACAAATGTCATTTGTTATTATCTTGACTTAAGTAACTAGAAAACTGATAAATCCCCACTTTACTTTGGTCTATGCAGAAATCTAGAAATGAAAACATTTAACAAATTCCCATGAGGACAAGTTACCATCCAGTTTTCAAGGAGCAAACCTGTTTCCTCTCATCGCTTTCGTCTATTAATATCACATCATTCATTCATTCATTTATTCAAAAACTATTTTGGGGGTATCCTACTATATGTAGAAGAATCCTGAGAGTCTCCCTCTCAGGGAGCTTGCAGACTGCTTAGGGAGACAAGCCTTATGCCCCTTTCCAAAGGCAGAAAATGATCAAGTGAACTTATACTGATTTCTCATTGAGCAGAGTTTTCACATCTTTTCTCCCCCATATAGCAGATTCTTCCAGCATCCATCCATGAATAGTCATGTACCTAGTGCCACACTGGCCAAAAGTAATTTGGAAATGCCATCAGCATGTGTGTCTAGACACTATACCAATGATGCCAAACCCAAATAGAAATGGGAGTCACTAAATCATACATAAAGAGCCCTGCAAGACACATATTGACTTAGGAAACCATATTAACTACATTCTACTGTTTTATTTTGCTAAATATTTGCCAATCATATTTGAACCAAGTTTGGGCACACTTGGGAATGCTGTAGGTCAAGTGTCTGACACCTCTTTTGTGGATTTTCAGTAACGTTACAAGCAACTATTCAAATTAGTGAAAAACTTACTCTACTGTGCTGAGTATCTGAACTCCACAGATATGGGCAGGCACCAGCGCAGAAATTAGCATTGTACCCCTTGGGTTCATGAATCCATTTCCATCCAAGATCCCTCTTGAAATCAATATAAAGTGGACGCAGGCAACAGTTATCCTGTACATTCCTGGAAAAAAAGAGTAGACAGAGGTATTAGAACAAAAAAAGAAAAGAACCGCAGACATTTAGGGTTTTGCTATAATCTAGAGTGATCATGTTAGGTCAGCATAGTGATTTACTATGCTTTATGCCTTGAGCTTTTAGTCTGATTCATCTTAACCCTGGCCAGGATGACCAAACTTTTGCTCTCAATTTCCTTGTCAGACAACAGCAGAGACAAGGTTGGGAAAGACCAAATTGTCTGCAATTCTACACAAAGGCAATTTTTTGATTAGATCAAGCATTGATGATTTGCCTTCTAGGCATCAGACACTATAGTAGTCACTGGGTATATAAATATAAAGAGATGGTGTCTACCCTAATGAAGCTTATATTCTACTAGATCCTATAATCTTAAAGGATTTTAGATGCTTTGGCACCAGAAGAGACTTCAGAGATCTTCAAAGTCAGGGGTTCTTGAACACTTTCATATCATAGACCCCACTGACAGTCTAGTGAGGTCTACAGACCCCTTCTCAAAATTATACTTCTAAATGCATAAAATAAAATACATGGAATTACAAAGGACAATAATTATATTGAAATATAGTTCTCAAAATAGGTTTTCAAACTTCAGTTTACAGAGCCCATGTTAAGAACTCCTGATCTAATATAATTTTCTTGTTTTACAAATGAGGAAACTGAAACCGAGATCGGAATAGCCTGAAGGTCAAATGTCATCCTAGTGAAACCTCTTGGGGACAAAGAATGTTAGGACAGGTATGTGCCACCAAATATGTATACCACTAGAGAGGAAGATTGGTCTGTGTCTCAGCTGGTATAGGTGCCATCTTTAGTAATCACAGTGTCAAATGAAATGAAATGAAATGCATCTAGGCCAAGGATCACAGTATTTATTCTGATGAGCAGGAATGAGAGATAGTTATGAATAAATGGCAGGAACTCTAGGTATATACTTAAAACATATTTGGATGGCATCTTTCTCTTTCTATTGGCTGTGGCATGGGTCACAATGGATTCAGGTCTCATCCCTGTTTCTCCAGTGTTATTGACTAGGATGATAGTCACCCTGTCACTTCCTAGCCCAATTTTGAAGGAACACATGATTTTTACCCTGCCCCCTCCCCTTCCCATGCTCTCTGCTCTGGCATTAATGAGGCAGCAAGAAGGACATAGTCTTCCTAAGCCCAGCTACATAGGTGTTACATTGGGTAAGTTGCTTCTCTGGGTCCTAGGTTCCTCATTTGTAAAATAAGGGAGTTGAATTAGATGCTTCTATGTCTAAAATCTCTTTTAGCTCTCACATTGTTACTAGAAAGATCTAGGGCTACATAAAAAAAAATTTACCATGCTACGTGTATTACAAATATGATTTATTTTTATGCTTTCAACAACCCTGGGTGATATGTGCTATTATCATTATCTGCATTTTGCAGATGAGAAAACTGAGGCCTTAAGAGGTTAAGTGACTTGCTCAGGGTCACACAACTAATAATTGTCTGAGACTGGCTTTGAACTCAGGTCTTCCTGACTCCAAGCCCAAGGCTCTCTATTCACTATGCCTCCTAGCTACCTACAAAGTTGGTTGCTGTCCTTCATTTTCAAAGAGGACCAAAATGACATCACCAAGATAAAGTGAAGTTTCAGTGTATCCGATTGTGGCTGATCAGACCAATACAAGCCCAGAATGCTCTACCACAGGTTGGGCACAGATAGTCCATATGAATATTTGGGGTGGATATCCCAAATTTGCACATCCTACGTTTACTTTGTGCTATCTCAATTCTGCTTTGCTCATAGAGCACAGCACCTTTCCTGATGTGGGCATGCCATGCTGAGCGGTCCCGTGCCAGTGTCTCTCATGTTGCATAGTGGAAATAGGAAGAAAGATTATTCCTTCTTCAGCCAGGGATAAATCTGTGATAGGATTTAAAAGTCGGATTTTCTATTTTCCACATCAGAAAGCATTGCTAGCAACCTCTTAGCAAGGAGAAAGGAGAATATGACCTTCACTTAGAGTTATTAAGTAGGAAGTTAATAATAAGTCATTATTCTTTTCATCTCTGGGATAAGAAGTAGCCCAGAGTAAGCTTGGAGTAACATTCAGCTCAACAGATAGAAAAAGCCATTCAGCAGATAAAAGAAAAAATGATTTATTTGATTTTGTTTTGTTTTGTTTTGTTTACCTAAAACAATAGGCAGCATCTAGAGCACGTTTCTTCCGCCGGCTGGACTGTTGCGACTCAAGTCTGTAGGAGGGTAACAACATTAGCAGGAGATGTGGGGCCTTCCCACTGTTTTTTTTCCTAGTGGACTTTATAGTTTTCAGATCACTGAAGGAGCCATCAATACCTTAAAAAAATGCATTCGGGTAATAAATATTTAGCTTTTATCTTCATCAATTAAAATCAACCATCTTTATCTCTTTGCTCATTGTCACAGACAGTAGGGAAGATGATGAAACTGACAGCAGGGTGCTATGCTTGCCACCCATTGAGATGGATGCCATGCAATAGGCCTTGTCATGGACATAGTCACCAACTAATTTTCTGAATAAGTTGTTGTTTTGTTTTGTTTTCTTTCTCCTAAATTAGTTATTCCTCAACTGGAATTTCAATGTCATGAGCAAGAAGAACTGGAGGGAGAAGTAATCTTATAGTAAGTCTATATCCCACAAACCAAGAGTAACCTTTCAAGTTTAGTTTGATTAGTATTCGCTTGGGCTGATCTCAAACTTTTCCTGGTCAAAGGCATGGCAGTCCACCATGCCTGGATGCCCATGCCTGTCACATTTCTCCCCATGCTACCAAAGCAGGAATACTCACCAGCAAATCACAAGTAAGCCTTACACTGAGCAAGTTTAGTATAAGTAAAACAAAAGTCACCCTCACTTTGTGCTGTATTGGAAGATGGTGAAGAAAAGGCTTTTTCATCAACTTTATGGCATCCCCAGAACTTTCCTGATTCCCTCTAAGGCTCAGAAATCTGAGCTCCCAGAAGCACAATCCAGAGATCGATGGTTTAATTTTTTAATCTCAATATTCCCAAGAATCATGATTAAGGTGAGTACTGACAGAAATCTCAAAGCCTTCAGTTAAAGGAAGGGATTTTTCTATTATTAAAGGCCACAGAGCCCTACTGTGATCCTTCCAAAGGGTAATGGGGGCTTGGTCAGAGTGGCATGGACAGTGACGCTTAGAGAAAGAATGCCACATGATCTTGGTCCTGGACTGACACAGTGGTAGTTTAGAACATATCTGGGGTTTCCTGGCAGTTCTTGCATTCGAGGCCAAATTATTCAATTTGTGGATAATCTGAATTGTTGGCTTCCTTCATTTCTCTGTGACTTTGAGTTATTTTGTTGATAGTGTCCCTATTGGGAGGTAGAAAGAGAGAGGAAGGGCAACTGAAACAAGTCATCTTTATAACTTAGTATGAACTCTTGGAAATGTTGTGTAAGAAAGGACTTTGAGGCCTAAGTATGTCTACAGCCCAACCTGTCCTTTCAGGCTCAGAAAAGACAGGAGGATATCCAGAATCCTCTCCTTTCTGATATTCAATCTGGAATTTAAACCTGTGCCTCTGTCCTAGAGCTAATAGCTAAAACAAGCTTTGAGATTATCTGTGAATTTTGATGAGTGTGCATCATCCCCATTCTGATTGTACAGATAACAGAGAGCAGGCTGTACCACTGTCTGAAAGGAATTTTCTTGTTAAACTCAAAGAAAAACAATAATATAAGACTGCTTGACATTTCTCTGTGCTACATTTCAGCCAGTTGGTCAACAAGTATTAACTGAGCATCTATAAGGTACAGGGTTTGGGTACTAGGTATTTCCCAGCACACCTCCCTTTCTTTCTAAGCCCCCATGCCCACAGTCAGCCTAACCTTTGCCCTAGGAAGTGAAATTTACTCCAGTCCCACTCTGACAGTACATTTGCCCCTCTGTAACGTGACTTTTCCCACACAAAGTTCTAACTACCATCCCTACCTCCAAAAACACAAAACTCCAGCAAGTTACCTGCAAATCTTGCTTCTAATTCTTCACTCTTATTCGGGATGATGTAATTATTGGATGGTACAAAAGTGCAGCACGGGCAGTGTAAACTTATCTTAAATCCCAGGTTCCTGTCTGGAAAACATGAAGTCAGGGAAGTCATTTTTCCCCCCTTAACAACTCAGTCACCAAACATCTACCAAGGAAAACAAAGGGCTGGTGGGTAACCTTTATGGTGCAGCCATTCGTGCACGGCTTCAGTGACATCAAACGAGAGCCATTCCCCTTCCGCTCTGGTCTTAACAACCTTGCTATCAATGTAGCGCTGGGTTGGGGAGGTTAAGTCTTTGGATTTGAGAATCTGGAAGAAAAGAAGAAGCAGGACAGAAAATAAAGAACTAGCACATATTAACTGAGACCTAACCAAAAATCTTAGCTCCTCTTACGGGAACAGGACTTCAACTCACCATCTAAATATCAAGGAATCACAGAGCTGAGGAGCAAAGTGTTACAGAATTTGAGCTGGAAGGTAGCTCAAAGGTCATCTGAGCCATCCTTCCCTATCCCCATTTTACAAAGGAAGCCCAGGAAAGTTAAGTGACTTCCCAAATATCACTGAAGTACAAGTGTTTCTGAGATGGGATGTGAACCTTGGAAGTCATATAGAATTATCCAAACCTGAAAAGCATTCTCACTGTGTTCTGCCCAACAAAGCATCTTCCAGTTTGTCCCTGAAGTCATCCAATGAGGGGGAACCCACCAGCTCTCCAAAAAACCCATCACTCTTTATGACAGCTCTAGTTGTTAGGAAGTCTGTCCTGATACCTAGCCTAAATTCCTCTCTGTTGCTCTTGGCTCCATCCTCTGGAGCCAAGCAGAATGAGTCTGATCCCATTTCTGCATGGACTCCTCAAATTCTTGAAGCCAGTTGTAAAATCCCCTCTGGGTCTTCTTTTCTCCCAGGTGAACATAGCTAGTTCCTTCAACTGTTCTCCTATGACACAGACTTGAAGTCATCACCATCCACATTGCCCTCTGCTCAATAGTCTCTGGGTTTTCAATGTCCTTTTAGGTACTTGTGATTATCTCCATATTGTTACCTAGCTCTATAACATGGTCATATACATAGAATACATGGAACCAGCTTGTATGCTATGGGGGAAAAAAGAAGCAATGAAATCAGCTGTTTGTTATGATAAAAAGTGACATGAATCATCCAGCCCAATGTGTAATAGAAAGTGACATTAATTATTTTATTTCTGCTGACACATGCTTTACAAGACTTCAGTCATAAAGTCAGTGCTATTAAGTTAATAGTCTTGTTGTTCCATAGATCTCAGTGCCATATTTATTTAATTAGGGTGGAGTGGGGAGGGGGGTAGAGAGCAGAGCTCAACACAGTAGGCCCTACCTTCTTCAGCCTCCTACATCTTTTTCTCCCTGAATCTCTCTCTTTCTCACTCTCTCTTTTCTTCTCTCATTCTCTTTCACTCTCTGAAGGCCTGTGTTATAAATCTCCTGATAAAAGAAACTGAGCTGTAACCCTAGCTCTCAACTCCACTGATCCCAAATTCCTTGGCATGCCACAACGTTCTAGGTAAGGATAACACTGGACTTCTGACTCCTAAGAGGACTTAGTAGGATTTATAAAGACACCTCCTATCCCACAGGCTGGGAATGAGTTTGGGCAGAAGCAGTCAGGAGCAGGGTGTAGATGAGAGCTCCCAGGCAAATCTTAGTTACGCAAGACATCTTTAAGAGGTATTCATTTCAGACAAGTGAAAAACAGCAGCACTGTGTCCTCAGGTTTTTGAAAGAGGATCTACCTTTTTAAATGACTTTCTGATTCTCTGCCTTTGGGTAATAAACAGCCATGTGAACAGATTGGTGTAAAGCTTCCTGATGTTGACTACTCACCAACCTTTCTTCCAGATTTTCATAGCATCTCTAGACCCAGGGTGGTACTACAGGGCTTTGCCCTTCTTGATAGGTGGCGAGAGGCAATATGGGAGAGTGAAAAAGAGACATGGACTAGCTAGGCATTGAGAATCACAAATCTCTACTAACCAGCTCTGCTGGACTTTTACACTAACTAAATGGGTTAGCAAGTCATATCAGGATATGTGGGAAGGAAATCAGGACACTATGTTCCAATGATACTGACTATCTGAGCGACCATGTACATAAGCAGAGTTTGTGAACTCTCTGGGTTTCAGTTACCTCATATGTAAAATAAAAGCATGGGTTGGAGGAGATGACCTCTAAAGTCTCTTTAAGCTCTAATATGTTATTATTTAGGACCCATTTCATGTTTATATAGGATTTGATCTCTCTAACCAGAACATAAGTTTCTCAAAAGTTAAAGATCTTGTTTCTCTTTTTTTTCTATCCCACCCCCTAATTTGACCCCTATACTTATACAGAGCTAATGCTAGAGGAAACGTTCTAGGCATTGCTTAAAAGCAGGAGAAGCACACAGTCCCTTGCCAACACAGGACTATTGAGACACCCAGGGCCCATCATCCTGCTAGAAATAAATGTAACTTGCCTGCCTAGTACATGCTATAATTATGAACAATGAAGAAGATTCTCAGGAATTTCTATTCCGAAACCATCTTTGACTAATCTCTCCTCATCAATGAGGAGGTGTGTTAATTCTTTTGGTGCTTTGATATTTTTTTCTTTGGATTTCTTCCTTTAAAAATTTTTGTTTACACCCTATCTGAGATTTCATTGAAATAGGGAATCCCTAGATAGGAACTATCAATGAAGATCAGCAGCATCTGTCCTGCAACTTATAGGCTTAGGGTCCCGTTCACTAAAGAGATTAGGTGACTTGTCTAGGATCACACAGCCAGTACATGTCAGAGGCAGATTTTGAAATCAGGTCTTTCTGGCTCAGTGAAGTTCTTTAGGCACTATATCACACTGCTTCTCAGAATGAATATATTCATAAAGTTGTTTTGAAAAATTGTTTCCTGGGATAGGGGAGGATGTGCATGTACCAAGCAAGACTCAATTAAAAAACATTAATTAAATACCTACAATGTGCTAGGCACTTTGCAAGGTGTTAGGGATATAAATGCAGAGAATAAAGCAATACCTACTCATGAGGAGTTTGTCCTCTCTCCTTCATTAGACTCTACTCAAAGGAACATCATTTTCTCTGTATCTCCCCATAGTGCTAAGAGGAAGGGACAGAATGCAGGGAGAAAATGCTCTCCCTATGTTAATGACTTAATTAATCAGCTGCTTAGTTAATGACTATTACTATCTACTGACTTGAACCTCACTGTAATGATTATTCAGTCTCAATAGTGGAAAAGAAACAAATAATAAAACTCATAGCTGTGGATCCTGTGAACCTCATGGCAGAGGTTCACAGGAACCTGGGACACCAAGGAAATCCTAGACCTGATAGATAGGAGAGAATCCAAATCATTATCCCATGGAATAGACCAAAGTTCTCAAAGGAGATTATTAGAATCTTCTTTTTGGGGGGGTGGGGGGAGGCAATCAGGGTTAAGTGACTTGCCAGAGTCACATAGTTAGTAAGTGTTTGAAACCAGATTTGAACTCAGATCCTCCTGATTCGAGGATCTGTGCTATACCTGTTGTGCCACCTAGCTGCTCCATTAGAGTTCTTTCTAAGCCATGTGGTGCATGATACAAGTGAAGCCATGTAATCTACTAGGAACCCCTAATATCAGAGCTATTTCTTTACATCACATAAGGGGAAAGTAATCTTGAAAGGTTATCCAGTCCATGCCCCCGTACCTAGGGCAGACCAGCGCTTGCATTTGGTCCAGAAACATTACTCCCACCCAGTTCTGAATTGGGAAAGCTGCTTTTGTGGGTAGTTTACTACATTGTTATAACCCTTAGGTCCAGAAAGTTCTTGCTAAATCCCCCTCATCCCTGCAGTTCAAGCTCTTTCTCTCTTATCTAGTCCTCAGTGGAAACAGGAAATAGCTGCTCATCATCACTCACAGACTATCCCTTCATATTCTTGGAGGCTGTTATTAAGTCCTCCCTTAGCCTGCTCTCTCTAGGCTAAATAAACTGAGTTTCCTAAGTCTTTACTCACAGGGCCAATTTCCTAAACCTTTAATCATACAGGTTGTCCTCCAGAACAAAAGATGATATATTAAAAAAAGCAGTCTTCCGACTGCTTCATGGTTCCCTTTGACTGAGAGCTGGCCTGGAACCCACCCCATCATGGCCCAAAGCTCAGAAATCTTAACTCCAAAGGCGTAGCCTTCCTTGAACACTCTGTTGATCTCCCTTGCCAAATTAGATCATTTTGTGCAGATCTGACCTTTTGTGGGAGAAAGGGTGGACACACTGACCTGATGTTATCTTCTTTTTAAAAGGTTAAGTAGCTGTTTCTTCAACTCTAAAACTGACAGGAAGAGGATCCAGAAGGCTCACTTTCTGATTTTCTTGAAGACTCCTTGCCCCATTCATCCACTAGGCTTATTTTAAAGTATAAATGTCCTGGGTGGACAGCAGAGACCTCACCATTTCCAAAAGCAGGTTTCGTCCTAATCTTTCATACATGTGTGTAGATATGTATATTTGCATATACATATACATATGTGTGTATACACACATGCACACATACACACACACACTTAAAAAATACATTTCTAGGCTACTTAAAACTAAAATCTGGTTGTCTCCCAACTTTGCTACCACCCACAATGATGGCAAATGTTTCATTTCTTACATCACTGATATACATTAACATCAGTATGGGATGGCATGGAACTGATCTGTGATTTCATTGGTGTAGGGTGTTCTCTGGTGAGGAACTTCCCTTACCAAAGCAGATCAGCATCTTCTCTGCTACTGATAGTCTTGGGGAGTTGATTAATTAAGAGGTTAAGTGATTTGCCTAGATTCATACATGTGTCAGAGACAGGCCTCACATCCAGATCTTTTGAGGCTGGCTCTCTGCACAACTGCCTCTGAAATACACAGACACATACATATGCACACAAAAAATATATAAGAAGATCAAATGAGATAATGTATATGAACAATCTTGACAAACCATGAAATGCAAATGTAGTCCTACTTTCTGTAAATAGCCTTCACTAGTTACTAATGTCTTCTCTCAGATAACCTTCCGTCTGCTCTGTATATATATTTTTTACATATATTACATATATATATATCTTATGTTCGCCTAGTTATTAACACATTATCTCCAACCCCCTTCCTTAGTCATATGCATGTTCTTTGAGGACAAGGTCTGTTTTTGCCTTTCTTTGCATCCCCCATCACAGAACCTGGCACATATAACTGCTTAATAAACGTTTATCAGCTGACTGTCTTTATAGCCTTATCTCCCACTATCTCCAACAGAGTCCCTACTCTGTGAATACTTTGTTCATTCACTCTCCTTGGGGTGAAACTCTTGCTCCTATCACCATTCATGGGGGCCTTCAGCCATGCTCATTTCACTTCCATCTCAGCACATTCTCCAGACTTCATATCCATGCCATCAGTTTCTCTTTATTTAGATATTTTTGCCCTTGCACCTGTTTTTCTGACTGGTGAATTCCTTACCAGCCATGCTTATTTTACTCCCAGATCAATTCACTCTCTTGACTACTCTTACTCAATCTCCCCTATGAGAATGTAAGCTCCTTGGAGTTAGGGGCCATCTTATTTGCTTGTATTAATAGGCTTGGCACAGCACCTGGCAAGCAGTAAATGCTAAATAAATTCTCTATCTCGGAACATGCCTTCAGTTTCTTCCTCCAAGAATGCCATCCTCACCCTTTCCTTTTATCAATCCACATCTTTGAAGTACCAAGTGAAATTCCTTTTCTTCCATGAAGCCTTCTCTAACCAGCATAAACTGAGTGATCTCTCCTTCCACTGAATTTCTATGCCACCCTAGTATCAACACAAGTCATGTGGCACTAATCACAGAACACCTTGTAGTTACATCTGTATGTGTTCTATTCCAACTCCCTAACTATTGTCATTTCTTAGGGGCAGAAACCAGGTCTCTCACTTTTTTGGTCTAAGGTCCTCCAAAACACTACAAATATTGCCTTGAACATACTTCCTAGGAACTGAATAAATGTTTGCTGATTGATTGAGCCAGCCCTGGAAGAATATGGCCCATTGTGCTCAGCACCTAGATGAGGGTTTTGTGCTTTCTAGAAGCTTAACAAATGCTTATTGAATTGATTTAAAATACACAGAAAAAGCTAATTTAGGGTACTCTTTCCCTTAAAGAGGTGGTTTATGTTAAGTTTCTAAAACAATTTTAACATCCAAGCTGCTCACCTTAATTACAGAGAAAAGAAAATTTTTGCCAATTAATGGTAAGGGAGGATCTGGAAATCCAGGGCAGTGATCAGAACCAGAGAGGAGAGGAATACTGAGGCTCAAAAGCTTCAGATTATGGAGTGAACTTAACTTTATGCCTATGCCAGTCACTAAAAATCAGAAACTACACAGGATTTGGTACTATGACAGGAGAAAAAAGAATTATCTTGGCATTGATTCTGACAATCAATCATTAAGAAAAAAAAGTGATTCATCAATACAATTAATGCCAGGCCTACAAGAAATCTTTACTCAGCCATCACACACACACACACACACACACACACACACACACACACACACACACACACACACACACACTTACACACGCACATTAATTTTCAAGTGATAGAAAGCCTGGCCTTGACCAGTGCCAGAGGCCTGGGTGAAATAAGTGGCTTTCGTTGCTGATAAAATATTCCACTGTGGCACAAACACAACTCTGTTTTCCCTTTGACTGTAGTCTCCTTGATCACTACCTGGGTCACTTGAGGGGGTGCCTGAAAACCCAACACAGATGATGATTATTTCACAGAAGGGCCTTAACAGAACCAGCACTTATCTTGTTTTTCTCTTTATTTCTCCCTCCTGTAATTGCAATGGCTCCTTTGTAATTGCCCCTCTCTAAGAGGTCTGAAGTAACATATATCTTAGAATTTCAGTCCCTGCCTAATCTGCTCCTAGGAAAAACAGATGACCCTCCAAAGAAAAAAGCATGCATTTTATAATGGGAAAAAGAGGCTCCAGATAAGTAAGATATTACCATCCATATTAAGCATTATCTTTTGACAGTATATACCAAATCATACAAATATGCACCATTTCTTTATCTGTTATGATGAATTGTGTACAATAGTTGTCATTTTTAAGTTAATTTCACCAAATGCAAATGTAAAGATTCTTTAAACTAAAACCCCACTTTCAACGAGAAAACTTTCTTGATCCCCTTAATGCTAGAGCCTTCCTAGTGTTGATAATCTCCAGTTTATCCTGTCTATAGATTATTTATAATCATCTTATTTATTCAATTGGGAGCTCTGTGGACACTCTTTTGTCTTTCTTTGAATCCCCAGAGTTCAGCATAGTGCCAGGCACATAGTAGGTACTTAGTAGTTAAGCCTCTACAAAAACTTAACTTCTTGATAATTCCAATCTGGAGAAAGTGGAGGGAAATGGCAAGAGAGCTGCTACTATTCTGGGTCAACAAGGAGGAGCTGGTCACTAAAGTAGCAGCTTGAAAGGAAGTGATCAATCGATCTTAGAATTCAGTACAGATAAGGTATTTAAATGTTAAACATGGGTTGACGTATAGCCAGTCCCATGGGAGAGTGAATTTTTAAAAGTTCAGAAAAAACAATAGGTAAAAATACTGTGACCTGAGATTCTTTGAAGGAAGTCAGTTCAAGAGGAAAAGAAAGAAAAAACATGTTATGTCCATGGCATAGCTCATCTAGAACTCTACTAACCTTGTCAAAGAAGTAAAACAATTTAAGTCTTGCATAAACCTGCCATGAACTCATGATAGTAATTACTGCTTTCTTTTCTAAGTGCTCACAAAAACATTCCTTTAAAAACAAACCCTAGAATTTTGCCAAGGAGTCAAAGTCAAACATTTTGGACTACAGTTGTCTTCTTTTTTGAGCATTTAGTCAATACTTTCCTATCTCTAGGTCTCTGGTACTTCCATTCACCACAATTTTTCAAAATCCAAATGATTAGAGGCTTAGATCATGAAGGGACTTATAGATTTCAGGGGCTCACGAACTTGGATAAAAAAAGGTAGATTTTTATTTTCACTAACCTTTAACTGGAATTCAGTATTTCTTTCAATTATAGATGTAGAGAACAATAAAAATATCACATAATATTGATAAGGTGGAGATAGATGTATAAGCTGAGTGATAGTATAATTTGGTAGATCTAACAGCGATCAAATAACCAGATGTTGTGTTCCCCACCCCCGATGATATCACAATACCATATATCTCACCTCTGACATTTATTAGCTATGTAACATTGATCAAATCATTTAACCACCATGGTCCTCATTTTTCTCATATATAAAATGAGGGAGGTTAGACTATGAGGTTTCTGAAGTCTCTCCCAACTTTAAATTTATAATCCCATACGCTACTCATTTTATAGGAGAGGGAGCAGTGGAACAATTGGGATTTGGATTCTGTTCCTCTGACTTTAAATCCAGGACTCTTTTGACTGTACCATCAATGGATGCAAGCCTCAATATCCCAACTAGGTATTTATGGCATAAATGATCAGGAGTAATTTGCAAATGAGTATGATGTTCAGAGAACTGTTGATTTTGTTTAACTATTTTGCCTTATTACAAAGTGGGGCTCAGTGGGTGGAGCAGTATATCTGCAAATGATTTATGTGGGAAAAAAGGCAAGAAGACTAATTTTTGTTTAAAAAGAAGGGGAAAGAAGGAGGAAACACACAGTTTGAATCAGGGAAATCCAACAAACAAGATTTTCCTGAAGGATTCTGGGCCAAAAGCCATCACTAAATTCTCTTTCCCGGTATAGATGTTCTCCACTGAGGTGCTAATTGACAGATTATGAACCAGAATCAAAAAGGGTCACAATTTAATTCAGCCCAACCTTTAGTAAGTGACTACTATGTGTAAGGTAGTGTGGCACACGCATGGTGGATAGAAAGTTGGCTTTGGAGTCAAGAAGAAAACTTTGAGGTATGCCTTTAATATACACAGGCTGTGTAATCCTGGATAAATCACTTAACTTCTCGGTGCTCTAGATCTAGTAGTGTCAAGCTCCCTATTACGCCACATACTGACTTCAAAAAAGAAACAAAATTATCATAATCTATGCTGTATTATATTTTTAGTTATTTTGTTAAACATTTTCCAATTACATTTTAATCTAGTTTGGGCTGCACTGGAAAGTTTTGTTAAGGTGTGGGCTACAAGAGAGTCTGACATCATCATTCTAGAGGAATCTTTATGGATGTAAGATACAGAGAAGGTGCCAACCTGCAATGGTAAAGAGATTTTCTTCAGCAGGAACTTCCCTGCTGGATACTGGAGATACAATAGTATAATGGCCCTGAGATGTTGACAAAGCATGGTGCTAACATGGAGGCAAACTCTAGATTATGGACAAGTTGCAATGAGCAACTGAAGCCTCAATCTTTCCCTAAGGCTTATTGGCCTGGAGCAACATAATAACGGTGAGAAGAAGAAGGAAGAGGAGGGGAGCAGGAGAAGGAGGAGGAAGAAGAAGGAGAAGGAGGAGGAGGAGAAGGAGAAAAAGAAGAGGAGGAGGAAAAAGAGGAGGAGGAGGAAGAAGAAGGAGAAAGAGAAGAAGAAAAAAGGAGAAGAAGGAGGAGGAAGAGAAAGAGAAGAAGAGGAGAAGAAGGAAAAGAAGAAGAAGAAGAAGAAAGAGGAGGAGGAGGAGAAGGAGAAGAGTCATCAACCCCAAAGATTTCAATTACCTCAACTGCAAAAGTCAGCTTGGTAGTAGTAGAATGTTACACTTAAACTCTGAAAGATCTGAGTTGAAATCCTGCTTCAAACCCTTGTGTGACAGATAAGTCACTTAACTTCTTTGGGACTCAGTCTTTTCATCTGTAAAATACAGTCCCTCCAATTTAAGGAAAATGCCCAGAAAGTGCCCATGTCTTTATTCTTCTCTGGGCTCTACTCCTGACTCTCTGGACTTTCTCCATCATGCAATCTCATAAGTACCTTCTCTCTTCCCTTTTATACTTCTCAGTTTCTTTTGCCTTCTCTAGTTAGAATATAAGTTCCTGGAGGGGAAAAAGGGTGGGGATAGAGAGGAATAACTCTCTTTCTTCTGGCTTGTTTTTGTATTCCCAGAGCCTAGGTTTTAGTACAAAGTAAGTCCTTAATAAATGCTTATTTACTTGTTGCCTAAAATGACAATGTTGGACAACAGAAACTCTAAGGTTCCTTCTAGATGTATAATTAGAGAATTCAATATTTGAATCATGTTTTGTATATCAATGGAATGGCTGATAGCAAGAAACCATAGCAAAATCACTATAGTAGTCTGAACTGGAAAAACTACAAACAGAATTAACTAGCTGAAGAAAGGAGGCACGAGAATGCTGACCATATTGTTGATTGACTGTCAGATCCATGGCAGAGTGCTTCAGCAGAGGGATAAGGGAATAAAGTCATTGGATTTGTCATTTCACTGGAATATATTAATAAGCCCCCCATCCCAGTGCAGATCAGCCACTACTCCACAACTTTTAGGGAATGTCTTAGAGCACTGAGAAGTTCAGTGACTCATCCAGGGTCACATTGCACTATGGGTCCAAGGCAGGATTTAAACTCAAGTCATTCTGGTTTTGAGCCAGCTCTTGCTACCTCTCTGGGAGTTACGAGGCACTCTTTGTTTAACTAAATCCAAAAATTCATTGAGTTACAGGTCTTAGAAATTATCTAGTCTAACAGATTCATTTAGCAGATGAGGAAAATGAGCCCCAAAAGGGGAGTGATGTGCCCAGAACTATAGGATTTAGAGCTGGAAAGTAGTGTAGAGGTCATTGAGTCCAATTCCCTCTCCCCAAAAACATTAAGTAACTTGTCCTAGGTCACAAACACAGGATTCAAAAGCAGGTCCTCCTTGACTCCAAAGTCAGTGCTCTTTCCTTTGCAATTCATAAATTATAGAGCTTAGGCTAGAATTCAAGTCTTCTGTACTCTAGATTAAGAACCTTGGAAAACAGCTGCAGATGGTCTAACCTGCTATGAAACAGTAGGAATTGGATTCTCGTTTTTATTTTTAAGGAAAGGTGTCAAGTACAGCATTAGTCTAAAGTCAGAGTTGCAACAGTGCCAGGCTCTGAAAATAACAGCTACAGAAGCAATCTTGAATGGAAAGTACAACTGGTCTTGAATTAGCCTTTTTTGACCACACCCATTCACAAAGAGGATCAAACCCTGTGGATAGCATCAGCCCTCTACAGGAGTGACAATGATCTACTTTCCCTAGGAGGGCAGTATGGCTTCTGCCCAGTTTACAAAAATCTGGATATTAATGGTCTCATGCATACAACGTGTTTATTATATCACGGGACATTTTTTTTAAAAGGGGGTACTGTGCTATGTCTGCCTACATCGTGGCGCCTTGGTAAGGATCGGTGTGAAGGGGATTGTATGCCATAAAATCTTGGACAACAGAAGCACAGTATGACCTCTTTCAGTAGCACTTTTTGCAAATCTAATTTAACAGCCACTCTTTTTTTGGCTGACCTCTTTTTTTATTTTGTGCACCCCTGGGCAAAATGAAAAATGAAAGCTGAATTCTGTGTGGGTGCACATGCACGTGCATGTGTGTGCGTGTGTGTGTGTGTGAGAGAGAGAGAGAGAGAGAGAGAGAGACAGAGAGACAGAGAGACAGAGAAAGACAGAGAGAGAAAAAAGGACAAACAAAGAGGCATAGACTGACACAGGAAGAGAGACACAAAGAGACAGGGATAAAGACAGAAATAGACAGAGATAGAGACATAGGAAACATAAGTATCTCTGAGGAGAAATAATAATGGAGAAAACTCCTAATAACCCCATCAAGGCTTAATAGGATTCCATGCATAGTTGAAACCAGAAATTCCTTTAAAAAAAGACTTGTCCCTGATCTTGTACCAGAATCAGAGCACCAAGGTGCATTAGAGATAGCGGTGACCTTAAAGATCTAATTCCTTTTACTTTACAAAGAAACTAAGCTTGAGAGAGGTGACCTGGACTTCTCATGATCCCACAGCAAATTAATGATAAAGGACTAGACCAAGCATCCATCTATGTGTAGCCTACAGGTTGAAACATCATTGCAAAGGGTTCAGAGTGTGGGGTGGAGTAGATAGGGTGATGATTTTGCTCAATGACTATCCACAACTAAAGTCCACATTGTCCTAGATAATGGATCTAGAAGGGGAAGGCTGCTCTGTGGCCATTGAGGTGAAGACTTTGAGTTTACAGATGAGAAAAGCAAGGTCCCTGGAGGTCAAGTGTCTTGTCAAAGGTCATACAGGTAGTAAATATCAGAAGTGGGATTTGAACACTGTCCTCTGACTTCAGATTCCAAACACATGTAGCTTCAGAATCACCATTGTCATATTATCCACAGTCTCATTTAACTACATTAGTGCACATAATGCCAAGATTTAGCCAACTGCCAATAGAGTAACTACAATCCAATAACTCAGTACTGAAATCCAGGAAGACCTAAGACACATTTCCAAAAAAGCCATTTCTCCCAGAGTTCTAAGGGAGCCAGAGGTGACAGTAAAAATGCTACCAATGTGTGCTCCTGCACAGTTCCGTTGCTCCTCTTGACTTAGAATCTTTACTCCCTTGTTGGTCATCTAGAGCTCCATTGAAACACTCTGGATAAAGTAGCAATCTCATTTCAACTCAACACATTCCTTCTCTAATGATTAATGGGGAATGCTCAGCAGATTCCATTCCTCTTGCCTATCAGAGACCCATATATGCAGCCTCACACTAACATCGTGATAAAAGGCAGCATTTTGGCTACTTTTCTCCCAATGCTTTATGACATATGACCCAAACACACTACACTGCTTCCCTAGTAAGTTATTTTAACATGTTACTGCTCAGTGGTTTGAAGCTAATAACTTAGTCCTGAAAACAACCTAGTGGCTCCTGTCTGAGAGCATTGACCCAGATGGCTTTTCTCTCTGGTAAGGTAAAGTCTAAGAAAGGACAAGGTCAGCATTTCTACAGTCACAACCAATATAAATTTGGAAGGCAAAGTTTCTTCCACAACTGGAAATCAAAAGTTACCAGCTAATAAACTCAAAGTTCACAAAATACATATTTTATCCAATTACAACATTTACCAAGTGGAGAATATAGAAATAAATTTGCAGCATTTATTCAAATGAAACATACTAAAATTCTGTACTTGAAGGAGTACTAGAAAGGCATACTCTATTTTTTATGTGGGGAATATACATTCATAACTTCATTACTATGTAACTGAAGTTATGTACATAATTCCTGTGCTTCAGAAGAGCTGAGAATATACCCCAAAAGTTTGAGCACAAAAATACAAGACAGCCACAGGTATTATTCAACAAATCCCAGGATGTGAGGAGGAAGATATGTTCCCTAGACCTGAGAAGAGTATCACTTAAAGAGAAATTAAAAGAATTTCTCCACTACCTACAATGTCTTGTTGGTCTAGCTGGTTTGCAGAAGAGGGCTTTTTTCATCCCTTATAGTAGGAGAGTGAGATTATTCCCCTGATACTTGAATTCCAGTATGGTAATTCACATCTAAGGATTGCTCACCATGAAGTATGAACTTACTAGCCCCTCTTCTCCCAGGCAAGGAAGGATTCTGAGGCAACTATGTCCCCCCTGTAGTCTATACTGTCAATGTACTAGTTGGACTGTGTCTGGCTCCAATCCATCAATTGCAATAAGTTATATTATACCATTTGATAGACTGCATTGGAAATATATAAAATTTCTAATTCTGACATGGGGTAAAAGCTACAAATGATCAACAGCTTCAATATGGGTTTGGATATTTTCCTGGATACTAACTGCTAATAGCTATTAAGAGGAAATTAAGGATATATATTATTATTGTCAACAATGACATTATTATTATTATATCTAGGACACAGAAAATCCTTTGAGGTCAGCATGATAGACAATAATTCCAGCCATAGACGCCAACTTCAGAGTTGTACAGGAGTGGCATTGTAGGGAAAAGAGAGCTGGACTTTGAGTCAGAGTTTGAATCCTCCCTGGGGCATGTCATTTAACCCCTCTTAGTCTCAATGACTTCACCTGTATGGGAAGGATAAAAGCATCTATCTCACAGGGTTACAGAGAAGCTTAAATTGTACATATACATACATATATATATATACATATATATATACATATATATATAAAATACCTAGAAATTTTACAATACTAAGGAAATGTTAGTTATAATTGCTATTATTATTATGTTTGTCCTGATTCTCTAATTAAAGTCTCTGTAAGATCCTGGGCAAGCCCAGTTTCCTCATCTGTACAATGAAATGGTTTAACTAGATGATCACAAAGTTCTCTTCAGCCCTAAGAATCATCCTCTGGTTTTAGCAGTACAGTGTTTCCATGAACTCGCTAGATGGTGGCTCTGGTCCAGTTCTTACGGTACACACAAGCTAACTGTCTGCCCTTGAGTCTCCCCTGCTCTAAGATGGTGCCCCGGCTTGTTTCCAGAATGCTCTTTCAGAAGGGGATTCTCTTCTCCTATTTCCCTTTCCCAAACCCATGATTCTGGAAGAGATTTAATCACAAATACAGGAGCAAGTTAATCAAAGAAAGACAAACTTCCAAAGTGGCCAAGAGTTATGACAAATACCAGGGTTCAAAGGCAGTCCCAAATCATTGGAGCTCTATCTGATCCAATTCCAATAAAGGGTGCATTTGGCACAAATCTTTAAAAACATTGCTAGGGCTATTTGGAGCTGGTAAAACTTTCTTACTTAATGTTTTTCTTCTTTCCCTCTGTAAAAAGATTTTATCCTTCCAATATTGTCCCAAATCTTGGTGTACATTTGAAATCATACTGGGATCAAATAAATGTATGGTTCTTCAGGGATGATTAGCATAGCAGAGGGCAAAAGAAAGGCAGCCCCAGGGTCTTCCCCCTCTCCAGAGTGCTGACAGAGAATTCTATAGGAGAGCTGAAAGAGTAGAATCAAAGTCCTAAGGTCCTCTACCAAACCAAATGTGTCTTTCAAATAGAAGCTTCAACTCCTAAGGAGTCTCTCACAGGGAGGGAGAGAGAGCAGTCCCTGCGCATCCCTGATAAAATACTGTTATTTAATTGATCAACTACTTTGAAGAAAAAACATGAAAAGTCATTAGAAATGACATACTGGTTCTATCCAGGGCCATATTCTAATTCCAGTAATGGCATGATGGGACATGTTGTGGGAGAACCTTGAACTCAAAGTGTGAGAGGAAGAATGATGCAACAGAAAGAGTGTTAGATTTGGAGTCAAAGGATCTGAATTGGAGTTTGGGTTCTGCTTATATGACCTTGGGCAAGTCACTTCCACTACTTGGTCTCAGTTTCCTTATCTGTAAAACTCAACTAGCTGGCCTCTAAGGTCCCTTCCACTTCTAGGTCCATGATTCCATGATGGAACATAGCTTGAGGGGACAATCTCCCCTTAGTAACATGGTACCATGAAAGGTTCATTGAACATAAGAATCACAAGACCTGAGTCTGGATCTTTACTCTGCCACTTTGGGCAAATCACTTAACCTCTAGGGGTTCAATTTTTTCATCTGTAAAATGAGATAGAAATAAAAAGGGATTGTTGTGGAGGGGGGAGTAGATGACCACTAAGAGTCTATTTTAAAAGTTTTTAGACAGTAGATTGAGAACAGAGATCAAGTAGTCCAACTCCTTTATTTTACAGATGAGGAAACAGAGGTCCAGAGCAGTAATGTGAGTAGAATGAGGTAATTAAGTATCAGGACTGGGATTTGAACCCAAGTTCTTTGACTCCAAATTCCACGTTATTCCCTCTGTCCCAGGAGGGCCACTATTCAATCATATTGTATAGTCAGTTTTACATGTTTGCTTTTGTTACAAACATGTTCAGTCATTTTCAGTTGTGTTCAACTCTTCGTGACTCCAGTTGGGATTTTCTTGGAAAAGAAGGAATGGTTTGCCATTTCCTTCTCCAGTTCATTTTACAGATGAGGAAACCAAAGCAAACAGGATTAAATTATTTACCTAGGATGACACAACTAGTGTCTGAGGCTAGATTTGAACTCAGGAAGACGAATGAGTCTTACTGATTCCAGATCAGGTACTCTATCTACTACAGCGCTGCCTTTACATATTTACTACCACATAGATAAATCAGTACCTCCTTTTGTTTGTCTAAAACTACCTCCTTTCAGCCTCTATTTTACTACTCTGAGACTTAGTGAAAGCATCCATGTTTAGTCTATCAAAAACCTTCAGGACTTTATGTACTTTAGTCATTTACCTCCCTAGCTTCTGTCTTTTTAGACCAAAAGCAACTAAGTGGTCCAGTAGATGGAACATTGAACTTGGAATCAGGAAGACTGGAGTACGAATCTTGCCTTAGACATTTACTAGCTGTGTGACCCTCAGCAAGTCATTTGATCCCTCACTGCTTCATTTTCTTCATCAGTAAAATGGGGACAACAGTAGAAACTCCCTCACAAGGTTGTTAGGTGGATTAAATGAGATCCTATGTACAAAGTGCTTAGCAAACCTTAAAACATGATGTGAATATTAACTATCACTGACATCAAAGTGACCTATCAGGGTAGATTTGGGAGCTTGTCTGATGATGTATCAAATGGGACAAATGGGAATGCATCAGCATTTAAGAACAAATAAGGAACACAAACACCAGCACTGAGCTCTTCCAAAATAGTTAATCACTTCCAGAGACAGAAAATCATAGACTCTAAGAGCAAAATGGGGTTGGCAGACAATCTAGTTCATCATCTCACTTGGTACAAGAATCCCCTCTCTGCATAATATCACCTGTAAGTGGTCATCCAAGCCTTTGCTTGAATACTTCTGGGCATAAGAAATTCACCGTCCCAAAAGACAGCCTATTTTATTCATTTTCTTATGTTCAATTGATTTATTCACCCTCAATAACTTGAAATAAAGGCTAGGAGTAAAGCAGCTCTCAACAATCAATACTCATACAGGTCTACGTTTGTCACAGTAATTGTTCATGGCCATATAATGTCATGGAATGTTTACCAGCCTAGGAGCTAGATCTGAGTTCAAATTCTGGGCAAGTCACTTAACCCTCCTTTCATTTAACCCTATTTTCATTATGTATAAAATGGAAGAGAGAGTAAACATGCACTAAATAATCTCTGAGGTCTTTACTTTTTCTTCCAAGAGTTTTGTTATCTGTCCTAATAATGCAACTCTTTCTCCTTCCCCAGACAACACTGAGAAAAGAGGGAGAACAAAGATTTATTGTATCCAGTCAAGACTATGGGGGTGAGATCAGGATGAATTCATGACTTTTTAATATTTTTAAAGAAATTAAATTCTATCATTTTCAAGAATGTACATTAAAGGGAACAAAGTGCTGCTGGTTTTACAAAATGTTGCCAAGTAGAGATCCTTTGGGATCACTAATGAACAGATGAAAACTTTTTTCTGATCAACCCATCAATGATATGAATGTAAATTACTGACTGGAAACAGTTTCTATTCAAATTCTGCTAGCATATAAATAGAAATGATCTACTTGACAAACTTCTCCCATAGATAAAGCAAAAAATGGCTCCCATTTAAATGAACACAAAGTACAGTCATAAGGTAGCCAAATGAGATTTTATTTCCCCCTCCACCTTTTCTTCTGCTTTAATGATGAGAGATGATATGGTATGGCAGATAACACAGTGAGCCTGGAGTCAGGAAGATTCAGGTTTGACTCCTGCTTTGGATACCTACAAGCTATGTTCTCCCTTTGGCCAGTCATTGAACTTTTCTGAATTTCAGTTTTCTCACTAGTAAAGGAGTAAGACTAAGGAGGAGGATGATGATCGTGCCCCTCCCCCCAGAGTTGCTGTAAGCATTGAATGACATCATGCATAGAAAGTGCTCCACCAACTTTGAAGAACTACAGACATGTCTGCTAGTATTAATTACATCCCCATTATCATCACAGAACACACCTGCTGGAGCAGCTGACCTTCAGTTCTGGCCAGATAGCTTATGGGAGAACACCTCAGAGCAACTGTTTTACCACCAATGAAAGACTTCAGCCCTGTTCTGCCAGCCCTAACTATGTGTCAAGAGGTTGTGTCACTGGGGACTTTTAATGGTTCAAAATAATAATATTCATGGTCACAATAAGCAAGCATAATATCCAGGAAAGAAAAAAATGCATTCAAATTACATATTTTTTTTGTCAGAAACTTTTTTTAGCAAAGGAAACAGGGATGTATTTCAGGGCATCAGAAGTAGGGGTGAGTGGTGATGAAGATTTCTATACCCCTTCCAGTCCACTCTCCTTTCTTCTTTACTTCCCCTCTCTGCCCATTTCTTTTGCCCTTCATCTCCTTGTCTCCTCTTGGTGCCATTTCCCAAATTCCCTCTTCACCTCTCTCCCCTACATCTTTCCTCCTTTTTCAGTCCCTTTGCTTTTCTTGTAGAAAATGCTCCTTGAGGGCAGCATGATATCACTTTTGCATTTGTATCCCCAGGCAGGCATCCCATAAATGCTTTTGATTGACTGAAGGACTGATTGATCCGCTTGCAGCCCCAGCCACTGCTCTCTCTATACCCTCCAAGTAGTTCTTATTTCTCTGACTCTCTCCTCATATCCCTTCTGCTTTGGGGAATGAGACTATCCTGAAATTAGGGATTATTGGAGGGAGTTATGTAGTGGGAAGATATCTTACCCAGAGAACTATCGATCTGTTGTGTCCTCTCAAGGGATTTAATAATAATAATAAAGATAGATTTTTATGCAGCTTAAAAAAGTATTTTCACTTTGATATCAAGACAAGTTATGTTATCTGATTCTTCTAACCACTCTGTAAAATAGTTAGATCAGGGAGTATTTTTTACCATTTTAAAGTTAAGGAAAATTGAACAGAAAGTTTAACTGATTCATGGCTAATAAACAGCAGAGAATTCAGACCCCAGTCTTCTGAATCCCAGGCCACTGCTCTTTATATAGAAACATTTGGCTGACTTCATCATGAAAAAGCTGTTTACCCAAAGTATTAATTAATGAGACTTCTCTGTCATGATATAGCTACATATTAGGGTATTCAGTTCAAACCACTCATTTGACAGAGGAAGAAAATGATGGCTTACCCAAGATCACACAGGCTGTAAGTGTTATTTCTTTTTCCTTTTTTTAAAGTGTTATTTCTGAGATTTGAACTCAGGTCTTTTGACTTAAAGTCTACCATACCATGCAGCTTCCTAATACTAGGGTATAAACACTCATGTATTTTGTAGTAAAGGTGATGGCCAAATTGGGTGAAAAGCTACAGCTGTAGAAAGAATTCTCCCTTTAGGTTACAAAGCATCCCAACTATCCCAGACAATTTACCTGATAGAGCTCGATTCGTTGCTCAGACACACGGGCCTTGGGATTCTGCAGTCGAAAGACCCTGAACTCTGCCTTCACCAAGTTGGAAGCGTTCTTCTCCATTGCTGAGACATCAAATCTGACAATTCTAAAGTAGGGCCTGTACAAAGTGGGCGGGATGGCATCTGTAAAGAGTTAAGGAAGTCACTGAGAATGATAAAATTCATTGTTCTCCCCAAAAGACCACAGTACAAGATAGCCCTAGAGACGCCATAAGGAAAATATCTGCAGCCTGGTTCAGGTTCCAATTGCCAATTTAATACCATTAACGACTTAACCAGGAAAAATAAGCATGTGCATTTGATTACGGGAATAGCAGATTAATAGAGATTAACAAACCATTTTGAACTCTGTTTGAGGGCATGCAGTTAACCCTGTCCTTTGAAAGCTGAAAGAATGGTGGAAAATCCTAGACGCTTATGAACTGGAACAAGTGCACTGTTGATGGCTGGCGATGGCTGTCAGGCCTGCATACACTTTAATTGGACGTGCCAAGAAAATAGCTCGTAATGGCAAGCAGTTTGCCCTGTGTATTTTTTTTCCTTGAAAGTTTGGCATCAAAATGTTCAACATTATCCAGGCCCGCATATTGCATCTTTTTCTGGTTTCAGTATTTTGGTCTTTTCTCAAACACACACACACACACACACACACACACACACACACACACACACACACACATACACACACACACACACACACACACACACTGAAAATTCCAGCATCAGAAAGTTGCCTCGGATAATGAGAAGTCAAGTAATTTGCCTAAAGTAATACAGCCAGGATGTGTGCCCATTGGGACTTGAACCCAGGTCAGCTCTCCATCAGCTCTCCCATGCTTCCCATCTCTTTCACCCTTTCCATCTCACACCTATGATTTCACAGGTGACATTCCCTGCAGTCTTCTGAGACATGCTCCCTCTTTCCATAAAACCTCACTTGAGGTTTTTCCTATGAACTCTACCTAGCTCCTTTTACTTCGTTATTTACGTCCATTAAACAGTTATAAAGATGGTTTGCAATATATTCATTTAGACTCAGTTTTAGACATAGTGTCCAGTTTACAAATCAGACAAAATCTTTCAACTCTTGTCAGCCCCCATCTGGAGAATTATTTTCGCTTTTGTCAACATTTTAGGAATATCAATAATCTGACCAGAGTCCAGAGGAATCCAAAATTTTGTAGTCTTAAAATCTAAGACCACAGGCTCTCCCTAAGGAAAAGGTGACAGGTTCTCTTTTTACAGTTTCCCACAGTGTACTTATACCAATACTCTGCACATAATGGGAACTCAGTAGATGCTGACTTTCTTCTTAAACTTTTGAACACACATGAATTCCCAAAAAGATATAGATACCTAGCTTTGTGAACTCAGGCAAGCCCCTTAATTTCTTGTGGCCTCAAATTTTCTCATTAGCAAAATGGAGACAAAAACACTTATTATTTATTATATTCTTTATAACAACTAGGTGGCTCAGTAAATAGAGGGCTGGGGCTAGAGTTAGAAAGATGCAACTTCCTGAGTTCAAATCTAGCCAGGCACTTACTAGCTATATCACCTTGGGCAAGTCACTTTAATCCTGTTGACCTCAGTGTTCTCATTTGTAAAATGAGCTGGAGAAGGAAATGACAAGGCACTCCAGTATCTTTGCTAAGTAGACACCAAATGAGGTCACAAAGAGCCAGACGTGACTGAAAAATGATAATAACAACCACAAAATATTTATTACATACTTATTATGTACTAACCCACTTCACAGGGTTTCTCTGTGAGGAAGTGAGGAAAAATACTTTATAAAATGGAAGTACAAGAGAAGGTAGCTGGGTTGCACAGTGGATAGAGTGATCTGGAGTCAGGAAGACATCTTCCTGAGTTCAAATCTGGTTTCAGACACTTACTAGCAGGGTGATTCTGGGCAAGTCACTTAATTCTACTTTCCTCAGTTTCCTCATCTGTAAAATGAGCTAAAGAAGGAAACAGCAAGCCACTTGAGTATCTTTGCCAAGAAAACCCCAAATGGGATCATGAAGAGTCACACATGACTGAAAACAACCACGAGCATGGTATAGCAGATGGAGGGTCAGCCTTAGGAAGACCTGGGTCCAAGTTCTACCACTAAAACTTACGAGCTATGTGACCTTGGACAAGTCACTTACATTCTTAGGGCCCCCAGGTAACTTTCTAATGTTTTAAGTTACAGTAGAGTTGCTGATCTACACCAGTTTTCCAACTGGAAGTTCAATATACTCATGAAATCACAAGTCTGCACCAAAATGAATCCACGAATAACTGTTTATTTGATTATATAGGAAACTTTGTGAGGTCAAAAAGGTCATCATAAGGAAATACATTCTACCAATGTCCTCCAATTTAGAGTTTAAGCCAGTTGCCTATGGCACTGAAAAGTTCACTGATTTGTCCAAAGTCAAGCAGCTACTTTGGGTTAGAAGCAAGTCCTCAACTTCAGGCTTCTGTTCCCTATTCTACTTCCTGCTGCCTCTCAAGTAGTTAGAAAGGAAAAAGGGGGAGGGTTTGTGTGTGTATGAGGCGGGGGAGAGTATAGATACCTAGGGATACATAAGGAGAGAGGTAAGTGGATAAGTAGATAGAAAGAGGGAAAGGTATAGAAATAAGGAGAGAGGTAGGTAGATAAGTAGAGAGAAACATTGATAAATAAGGATAGATAAGAAGACAGACACAGACAGATAGACAGACACATAGACAGACAGACAGACAGGCAGATAGATAGATAGATAGACAGACAGACAGACATTTGACTTATGACTTGAAGACCTTGACCTCTGATACATACTAGGTATGTGGCCAACTAGGGAAGTGGATAGAGTTAGACCTGAAGTCTCAAGACCTGAGTTCAAATCTGCCCTCAGATACTTACTAGTTGAGTAATTTAGCCTCTGTCTGCCTTAGTTTCTTCATCTGTAAAATGCGGATAATCAACCTACTTCATAGGGCTGTTTTGGTGATCCAATAAGATAATAAAGTGCTTCACAAAATCTTAACGCATTATCGAAAAGTGCACTGCTCCATTATTAGATTCATTATTGCTGCTGCCATATGTCTTTATATCTGAGTGTCCCGGGTCATATATTCATATGTGTAAGAGTAGTTATTTCTATATTAGTTTCCATTTTACAAGCATTATTTCATTTGATCCTCACAACAACCCTGGCAGGGGAAGGTAAGATGCTTTAATTATTCCCATTTTACATATGAGGAAGGTGAGGCTTGAGGACATTAAGTAACTATCATGGATGCAGTATTCTATTAAAGCCTGCTGCTTTTATTACTGAAAAGACCTCTTCCCGCTGCATTACCAGGATCCAGGTGACTAGGTGACACTGGTCATTCTTGTCCCTCCCCCCCACATTCTGTCACTCCGCTTATGTCCCAACCATGCCAGCTCAGGCAAGAAGGAGGCCAGTGCCTTGGGACATATGTGACATATCACACAGGCTAGCTAAAGTTTGTTTGAGAAACAGTCCCCCAGTGGAGCAGCGGCATTGAATGTGCAGTGTGGAGCCTCTCACTATGAGCCAGCAGAAGCTGCAAGTACTCTTTGAAAGAGCATCTTTAAGCAGTGGAACTAATTTAATATGTTTCCTGTTGTCAGGAAAAGTAAACAAGTCTCGTCTTTTATTTCCCCTCCCCCCCTTCTTCTCTCAATGGAACTTTACTGGCCAGCAGCACATGGACAAACCCAATCCTTCCCCCTACGCCCATCCCTACCCCACACACCACAAGCTTCTATCTTCTCCTTCCATCAAGGTTTGTAAATAAAAGCTCTGCAGATTTATTTTTATTCTCTTTTGTGTTTATTAAACTTTAGAGGGTTTTTCTTTTCCTTTCTGGTCTTCTGCCCACACTCTCTCTTATTATGGCTGCCTCCGACCAGCAGGTCAATTTTTTTCCCCTCTTTCTAAGCAAATCACCCAAATGGCCTGTCTTGGGCTTTGGAGCTTTTGAAGCCCTTATATGCAAATATTTACAGGAGAAGCTTGATTGTTATTAAGTGCAGTTGTTATGTTCTCTATACGCTGGCAAAGGGCCCTCTCCCCCTCTGGCTATTATAACCATTTAGCCTTGTTTATATTATAACTCCCTGATAACACAAACCCAGATTTCTTCCTACCCCTCACCCCTTGTATTTTATGAGTAGAAGCAGTTTATACATAAGGTGGAAAGACTGCTGTGCAGCCCTGCCAGAGGCCAGCAGCTCCTTGCCTGGGTCCTGCTGCAGTGGTGGGATGCACATGCTGAGACAACAGCCAATCTACCCTCCAGCCCAGTTCCAGGCTTAGAGCACAGTGGGGACTCAATAAATATTGTTGACTGAATGACCGTCTACCACTTTCAACATTTTGGTTGCTGTTTTCCCCTGCTGTCATTTGCTATAGGGTCAGAAGCCCCCTGCCTGTCTGAAAACTTGAACAACCTGATATCTGAAGGTTTGAAAAAAAATTTTTTTTAAACCCTCTCAGCTAATTGATTTTGGCCCACTTCTTTGACCCTGCCCTAACCCTCTGGAAAGCTTTCTGGATGCTCAGTGCGGGAGGACCAAAACAGGCCTGTCAGAACACTGCTGGGACTTCTGAGGCCCACTCCCCCTGCTCAGGGGCCCAGATGGGCAGGGTAGGGATTTAATGACTTGAGCATCACTCATCCACCCAGCAAGACTTGGAGGGATGGAGATTTTTCCTCTGCCTTTCTCCAAGAACTAGTTTTTTCCCCTTCTGGAATGAGAGTTCTCCATACTATTTTCTGCAGCTCTATGCTTAGGTTCTTTCTGATCACAAGTCACCAGGTTCTTAGCCCTAAGCGCTAGTACCCACACTTACCGCTCTCCTCCAGCCATAGAACCCTCTGTCCTTTGAAGCTTCTCTTTCAACTCTGAATTCAGCTCCTTTTGCCATCAGTAAGCCCCCGATAACCCCTAACCTCCCACATTCCCTTCCTAGATACAAAACGTTAGCTAGCCTATGGATAGTGTTCAAGGATGCAACTGGTGTGATTTGTGTTGGGTGGTATTTAAAAAACTAGAATAATTCTTCCTTACTGGAATCCTGATTTCCTGATTCAGGCTTTGGGAAACAAGATGAAGAAACAGGTAGGAACCTAAATGCTCATAAATAACAGTCAGGGGGAATTCAAGGAAATTTTATTCAACAATCATTAAGTATATTAATGAATTAAGTATAAGTATATTAAGAAACAGGTGGGTTTCTTCATGGTCTTCTAAACAGTCATAATAGTCAGAGGGAATTCAAGGAAATTTTCTCCAGTGATTATTAAGTAGTAGCTATGTACACAGCACCCTGCTAGTTGATGGGAAGATGCAGATTTAAGAAAAGGCATGGCCCTTGGTCTCAAGCAGCTCAGAGTTTAGTAGGGAAAGGGAATCCTTACCAGGAGAATTGCAGACTCTGCATAACACTGCCTCAACTAATGTTGTTTTCTATTATGTTAAAAATAACATAGTGCTCCTCCCTCCCCACAAGCTGGCTCCTCACTCCCTTTCCTGCCAATACTTCTTCAGTCATTGTTTGGCTTTGTACTGTGTTTTCACAGAACCAGCTCATGATGATAGATAAGGTGTGCCTGTTTCAGGAGCAAAACACCTGTACTTATGAACAATCAAGCCGGTCCTGCTGTTCTATACAGTCTTATTCACTTAAAGTCCACAACAGTTTACCATATATGGTCTCATTTACTGCCCATCTCATGTAGGTTTGTGTAGGTCTTACCCAGACTAAAGGCAGCCCAGTGAACTCATCTGACTGAGTTCAAATCCAGCCTCAGATGCTTACTGGTTCTGTGACTCTGGGCAAATCACTTAACCCTGCTTGCCTCAGTTTCCTCATCTGTAAAATGAAGTGGAGAAGGAAATGGCCAAGAAAACCCCAAACACGGTCACAAAGAGTCAGACATGGCTGAAATGACTGAACAGCAACAATAGAATAGAAGAATATGAAAAAGGAGAGAACCGTAGTCCCAGTGGAGTTGGCTCTATAGTAAGTGGTAAGATCTCCCCACAGATGGTAACCTGGACTTTCTGAAGAACAAGAAGTACAATGAAGTAGAAGGAACAAACGGAGCAGGAGTCAGGGGTTCTGGGGGTCACATATTGGCTCTGCTGCTTGCTATTTCTATGATCCTAGTTTGCAAAGCACCTAAATTCTCTGGGCCTTAGTCCCTCATATGTAAAATGAAGAGATTGGATTAGATGATCTCTGAGTCCCTTACTGATTTAAATCTATGGTGCCATTTTTCTAATATGACCTACACAATACATTTTTCTAATATGACTTATACAATATGGAAGATAATGATAATATTAGCACTTATATAGCATTGTAACTTTTATAAAGCACTTTACAAATATCTCATTTGATCCCCTCAACAACCTTGGAAGGTAGACATTATTGTTGCTCCTTTTTTACAGAGTTTTTTTTTTTTTATCTCTTCTTCCAATTGAAGATATAAGACAAGGTAGAAAGATCTAAAAATGGTTGTTGTTCTTTTAAATCCCCACCTTTTAATACTGAGATACACCAACCCCATGAGGCAAGTCCTATATTTCTATCCCCATTTTACACATGAGGAAACTGACATTCAGTAAAGTTAAGCAGCTCAACAAAGCTCACAAAATTAATAAGTAAATACCCCTATTTAGATTTTCTGACAGAGTCCAGGGCATTTTCTAAACTATAGGAATCTTTATACATTATGAAAAGTAAATGTGTGATCCTTAACAAGTCTCAACTTCTAAATGCCCCAAGACTAGAAGTGGCAGAGCAGGTAGCGATATGCGTTGATAGGAGCAGTTTTTCTCATTGGGAATTCCTTACACCAATGAAATCATAAGTTTAAAAAACCCAACATATACATTTATAAATGTATACATATATATACATATATATGCACACTGTGTATCTATATGTGTAGATAGATGTGCATATTGTATATATGTACAAGTATCTATATAGGTACATATGTGTAGCTAGATGTATGTATATGTATGTGTATGTGTATGCATGTATGTTTAAGTGCATATAAAACATACATATATATATATACATATATATATGAATATATTTATTTCAACAATGCCTTTTCAGGAGGTATATGAACACAGGCCCCAATAGAACAAGTGAAAAACTCCCAGGATTCAGAACAGCCAGAAGGCAATGAACAAGCTCAAAAACAACATTCCTGATCATGGCATTTCTCTGTCATCCAAATGCTATGTTAAAGATGAAGGTTTGATTTTTTTTCTGGCACAGGGTTTGTCACTTCAGAGGAGAGAAGAAGTACCACTCGCATGGACAGAAATACCATATTTGACCTAGGAGAATGTAAGGGCCCTGAGGGTAAGGGCTGTTTGGGTTTATCTTTGCATCTCTGGTGCATAACTCAGTGTCTGGCACCAGGTAAGTGCTTAATGAATGCTTACTAAATGGGAGAAAAAAAAAACAACTTGTCAAGTTGACCAAAAGGAATTTATACTTAAAAGGGAAATAGAAAATACATGGAGAGTATGGATAATAAATACAATTAAATTGAAATTTAAACACAAGAGTGGTGACAGGTCTGTAAACCATGAAATAAAAGAAATGGCTCCAGGAACTGGGGAAATGATGACCACTATTTTCTGGAATCCAAATAAACAAAATTCTATACCTCCAATTTATCTTCTGATCATCTCTTATTAGAAGAATAAACATAATTTTTCATTCATTTCCTTTCTCTTGTTTTTGCCTTCTCTTTTCAATATTATCCTCTCTTCTTCCATATACTTGCCCTCATATCCATATTCCCCAGTAGTATATTCCCTCATAGGATAGCAAAAGATTCTCTCCCACTGAAATACTCCATCAGAAAACAGATAGAGCAAGAAGGGGTTAAACACAGCCAATCTTATGTGAAGGAAAAGCTACGACCTGGTGAATCCAGGTTTTTTACTCTCCCAAACCATTCTCTCATCTAATGATCTACTGAGATCTGTCTTTCTATCCCTATTTTATGAGTCTAGAAGGGGCAGCTAGGTGATGCAGTGGATAGAACACCAGTGCAGGAGTCAGGAGGACCTGAGTTCAAATCTCACCTCAGACACTTGACACTCACTAGCTGTGTGACCTTGGGCAAGTCACTTAACCCCAATTGCCTCATCCTGGGTCATCTCCAGTCATCCTGATGAATATCTGGTCACTGGATTCAGATGGCTCTGGAGGAGAAGTGAGACTGGTGACCTGCACAGCCCTCCCTCACTCAAAACAAAGTCAAGTGCAAGTCATGTCATTATTTCTCTGATGGCAAGGTCTTCTTCTGCAATGAAGGACGAACACCCACACAATGAGTCTAGACTATGTAGTTTTCCCTGCTTCTCTTGCTTTGATCTCTTGGATCCCTGTGTTTCTGGCCTCCATCCTGGTAATCAGGTAAGATCCTGTTCCTTGGAACCTTTGGGCAGCTTGGTGGTACAGGGGAGAATGCAATGAACCTGGAGTCTGGAAGACCTGTAGTCAAATACTTTACTAGCTGTGTGACCCTAAGCAAGTCACTTAACCTGTTTGCCTCAGTTTTCTAGACTGTAAAATAGGAATAACGAAAATAGCACCAACCTCCCAGGGTTTTTGATAAGTATCAAATGAGCTAACAATATATGTAAAGCATTTTGCAAACCTTATATATAAAGGCCAGCTATTATTTTTATTATTATTGGACTATGCTCAGAATTTGAATTAGCTGCCACAATGGCTCATTAGGAAGGAGAGGTAATGTGTTACAGGGGAAAGAGGGCTAGATTTGGAGTAAGAAAGCCTAAGTTTAAATCTTCCTTCTTTCATTGCAACGTGAGCCGCAGGTAGCTAATCTGTAAAATGAGATGGTTTGTGCTAGGTGGCCTCTAAGGTCCTTTCTAGCTCCTAATCTGTGACCCCAAGAAGCTTCCCTTAACAGCCTATATCCTAAAATGCTTTCATTCTACAAGGGAAAAAATATACATGGCCCTCACACTGAAAGGCTCATCTCACTGTGGCTTTTTCCCCTGCCTGACATCCTCTTTGGATAAAATAAGGACACCTTTAAGAAATAGCATAAATGTCACCCAAAAAGCCCTGGGCTGTAGAAAAGGCCACAAAAGGCTTCCTTCACCTGAAAGATGTTTCATTTTGTATCCAATGATATTTAAAGAGGCCCTTTCTAAGATCTTCCCATGAAGCCCCAAATTTTTAACTTATATCCTTGCATACTAATCCAACAAACCCAAGAAAATGCACCCATTGAATTGAGGACACATAAACATTTTCTGTTATTTTGGGTCCTTACAAGGTAATTAATGATCTCAGCATAAAAACAATTAAGAGGTGGTTTCAGGTTACTCTGTGTTGTACTCCTGCCAGTCACTTTGTGAGATCTTTGAGGTCCCCTGTCAAATTTCCCAGACCTTCTTACCCTAGTTCCAGTCCTCAGGGTGGCCATCTGTGTTTCTCATCCAGAACCCTCCTGATATAAGCAGGGTAGCACTGATATCCATCTTTCCATAAACTGTTGAACTCTCCCTGTGGCTCTCTAGGGATTGGCATGGACTTCTGACATGCCTCAGGGGAGTGGAGACTTCTCACTGCTGACCTCCACAGCGTCTGAGGAAGTAGTTTGGGGTTCATTAGGAGCCCGCTGGAGTGGGGAAAATGAAGCTGCTCATGTAGCGGTCAGGGAGCGCAATCACCTTAACCTCTGCCTATGTTTGCACAAACACAGCCAGCAAGAAAGCAAGACAATTGTGTTTTGGGGTTTTCTGAAATTTGTCTTGGCACGTCGGATATGGGTTTGATTTCACTACCACATCCCAAGCTGTGCTGACATTCAAGTCACAGTGATTTAACACAAAATGACTGAGAAATAAACAGTGTATCAACAGTGGTTTCTGTTTGCCACTTGGACCATCCTTCCCTGTAAAATGTAATACAGCAGTGCAGCATCTGTAATTTAAGGCGTGAGCCTCCAAGGCTGGGAATGTGTCAAACTCGACAAGGCATTGGCACGGACATGCCTAATTGCAACGACATGCAGCTGATGCAACCCAGCTCTCACACCACCTGTGATGGCAGGTTCTACAGGGACAGTAAAGTGGAGGATCAGGTCCTCCTCTGAATACTCCAAAATAATGCAGCTGAATCATTACAGTAGCTTTCCTTCCACACATCAAGTCAAAGGGTCCAAGTCAGCCCTGAATGACTACCTGAATTCTATGATGTTCATCAAATTGATCCTAATGGTCAAAGGCAGATAACCTGAGGGCACCAATGAATATCATTTTTCAACAAAGAAACATATGTTATTCTGTCAAACAGAGGAGCCTTGCAGTCTTTAATGGGGAGGCAGATGACTGCTGTTGAGCTACTAAGCCTGAGTAGGTAAAGGTTTCAGAAAAGAGACAGTAATCTAGAAATGGAACATTTGGCTCTGAATGATTATAGGATAGTTGATCTAGAGCTGAAATGGAGCTAAAGGTCATCTATTTTATAATTGTGGGAAATGAGGTCTAGAATGTTTACATGACAACCAGGACCACACAGGTAGCAAAGATCAGAGGCAGAATTTCAACTTGGGTCCTCTGCCTCCAAAATCAACATTCTTTCTACCATGCCACACTAACTCATGACCTTTAGAGTGGCTATGAGAGTTTATCCCCTAAAATATGGAGGAGTTACTGTCAATGGGTACCATTTAAAGCAACTGTCGTTTGTATTCCGTTCTTTTGCTCCCACCCAACTATATGCTGATCTGCTATTTTTCTGTTCTTTCCCCTTCTCTCCTCTCTTTGTCTTTTATTCTTTTAGAATTATCTACCACCACAGCTTGGAGGGGCCTTCAGAGTCATTTAATCTAGCCTTCATATATGCCAGAAGAGAGAATTGAAGCAATTTGTCCAAAGATTTAAGCTTTCCTCCTTCTCTTCTTGGTAAGTTTCATGACTACCAAAGGCATTCAGTGGCACCAACCCAATGTTTGACTTCTCTGAGAGGGAAGGCTTATGACCACTACTATCACTGCTACTGCCTCTACTCTAAGGAACTAATTGCATAGACTCCAATTCTAGAATTATGCTCAGTCTTCAAAAAGATAAAACAGAAAAATAGAATCCACATGAATTCAATTAATGGACTAAAGAGAATCCTTCATGTCGTCCTATTATTCTTCACAGACAAGAAGCACAGATGCTTTCCACATATGGAAAAACTCAAGCTCAGAATATATTTCTAAGATCTCACAGGGTAACAAAGGCAGAATTAGGATTATCATTTCTAACCTCCAACGGTTTGTTTAAAAAATTAAATTTTTAAGACCTTAATTATTTTTAAATAGTGGTAGGGGGAAAAAATTCTCCAGTCTTTCCAGCATCACATTAGTGGTACAATTTAAAGTCTTGAAGGCATCTAGCACTTATGGACTGGCGCTCTCATTTTTCTTTTCTTGCTGGTAGCCTGATTCACTTTTCTTTCAGGCAAAAAATGTGCTGATCTACTCAGCTGCTTTGCTTATGAGTAGGGTGTCACACCCTCATCAGAACTCAAGCTAGAGCAAAGGCTTGAAGAAGTTCACAGCTGAAAGTGGCCTGGGGGGCTGTCTAGTCCAATCCATACCTAAGTGGGAATCCCATCTACAACATTCTGGGCAAGTGGTCATTTGGCCTTGGTTTAAAGGCCTTTTATGAGGGGCAACCCAAGTATCTGCAAAGGCAGAACATTCCACTACTGTAAAGCCCTAATGGTTAAAGTTTTTCCTTATATTGAGCCAAAATCTGCCTCTCTGACACATCCTACCAGTACTCTGAGTTCTATCCTCTGGGGCCAAGTGGAACAAGTCTAATCCTTCTTCCCCATGAGAGTCTTTCAAATACTTGAAGACAGCTGTTCTGTCTCTTGATCAAACATTTTTTTTTCTCTAAACTAAATAGATCTAATTCCTTCACCTGACCCTCACAAGTCATAATTTTGAGTTCTGTAAGGAATGATAACCAGCATAAGTAAGGGGATTTTAAGGGAGCACCTAAATGCAGAAATGGAAAAATTCAAGTTACCAGGCAACAGTGGAAAGAGTGGGGAAGGGGACAGAATATGACTGGCTGAGCCATTGTCAGTGATCTCTGAAAGATCATAGAGAATGAAAGTACTGCAGGTACTGAGAAGGGAAGGGCAAATGTTCTAATTTTCAAAAAAAGGAAAAAAGAATAGAGTTTGCAAACTATAGGTCAACAAGTTTATTAGTGGAGGTATAGTCAGTGCAGACCTAGAACAGGAGAGATCACAAAGAATTGTGCTCATCATGAACAGGTTCTATCAGACTAACCTCATTTCTTGTTGCTTAGGGGTACTAAAATGACAAATTACAAATGCCTGCACTGTTGTTCCTGCTCTATCTTTGAAGCTGTAATCCTCTGTAAAAGCTAATCGGTGGTAAGTTGTTAAATAGAACTGGAGTCTTAATTACTGGTCCCCTGACAAATGGGGAAAACCCAGATGGAGGGGTCCCAAGTTGATGGCAGTAGAAAAGAGGCTCCAGTCACCCCCTAGAACTTTAGGAGGAAGATGTGACAACTGCTCTCTGGGAGAATGAGCTGGAGCATATGTGCTGACTAGGTTTATACGTGTATACGTGTTGTCTCTCCCCAGCACATCTAAGCTCTGCGGAGGAAAGGATTGTTTCATTTTTGTTTTTTTATCCCTAGTGTTTATGACAATGCCCCAGCACACAGTAGGCACTTAAAAATATTTGTTGATCGCTTGATGGAGAGCAGGCCTTTGAGTAAAGGAGACCTGGGATCAAACCCCGCCTCTGACAAGACTGGTTGAATGATTCTGGGCAACTCTTAAGATGATGAATAAAAGGCAGGGTAGTTCCTGCTTGTGGTTCTCCACTCTGTAGAAGTCACATCTGGAGCATTTTGTACTAGGCGGCACATTTTAAGAGGACATTGATAAACTAAGAGCCTGAAAATAGGCAAGTAAGTGACCTGGGGACCATAACATATGAGGATAATTTGAAAGGACTGGTGATGTTTAGCCTGAGAAAGGGATAACTTGTTGGGGATGTCTTTTGGGGGTCATGATAACGGTCTTCAAGGGCTATCCCATGGAAGAGGGGATTCTATTTGGCCCTAAATGACAGAACTAGCAACAATGAGGAGAAGATGCAAAAAAGCAAATTTAGGATTGATATACAGGGGACTCATTAGGAAGTCTAACAACTAAAACTAGGCAAAAAAATATAATTGGCTCCCTTAGGAAGCAGAGGGCGGCAATTCCCAATAACTGGATAGAGCTCTTTAAGTAAAAGCTTTCTGGGATATTGCAAAGAGGATTCATATTCAGGTATAGATTGGTAGACTGTATGATCTCTGAGGTCCCTTCAGACTCTGAGATTATATGATGCTATGAACAGCTAGATGACAGAGTAGATAGAGCTGGGGGTTAGAGTCAGGAGAACTGAGTTCAAATCCCACCTCAGATACTTACTAGCTGTGTGACCCTGGGCGAGTCACTCAACCTCTGTTTGCCTCAGTTTCCTCAGGATGGGGATAGTAATTGCACCTACCTTCCAGTATGGTTGTGAGGATCCAATATGATAATATCTATAAAGTGCAGCACAGTGCCTGGCCCATAGTAGGTACTATATAAATGCTAGATTATTATTCATATCATCATTACTATTACTATGAAAAGTTCAGTTCAAGACCCAGATTTGCTACTTAGTAACTGTGTGATCTTGGACAAGTTATTTCCACTGTTAGCCCCTATTTCCGAATCAGTAAAATGAGGGAGATGGACTCACTTGATGCTATCTAGAGTTCTTCCCAGCTCTAATATTCTATGATTCTTAACTTAAATAGTGAGTAAATATCAGGTGAAACTGACTGTGAGGCTTGAGCAGTTTGAATTATAGGAATTCTTGAGAAAAAAGCCTTTTCTGGCCTTGTAGTGATCTCCCTACTCATCAGTGAGGAAGCTGAGGTCCAGAGAGGAAGCCACTCGCCCAAAGGCTCACAGGTAGTGTTGTCGCTGGTAGAACTGGCATTCAAGCCTCCATATTCCTAGTGTCCTCTACTCTTCCCTAAAGGAATTGTTTGGAGTAGACATCTTGTTGAAGTGGAAAAAGAACTTGATTTGTACTCAGAAGTTCCAGATTCAAATCCAGGCTCTACCACTTACTACTTGACTTTGAGTTTGTTTTTACTTTTCCATAACTGCAAATAAGGAGGCTTGAACTATTTGGCCTATAAGATCTCTTAAAGTTCCAAAGCTATATGCTACACACAACACCTAAACCTCATTTTGCCAATAATTTCAACTTCCAACATAAGTGAAAGAGGTAACCAGAAAGGTGAAACCTATTACCTTGGGTCAAGTATTGACTTATTTCAGGCCATAAAGAACCTCTGTTATTCCTCGGAGCCCACAAAATTTCCTATTACCCCACCCTGCTACCCTAAGGAATTAAATGCATTACTTAATTTTGCATTAGGTACAAGATTTCCTTCTTCCACCAGCACCCCTGAAGAAGACTGTTATAAGGACTGTCAATCGGTAACAGCAAAAGCTGAGAGGAATGTCACCTCCTTCCCCTAGCAGACAAAAGGAAAATGAAGAAAAAAGTAAGTTGGTCCCTAAAAGGAGAAGTCAAAGCCCAAACTGCCACAAGCTGGTCAGGCAGCTATTTGGAAGGGCCCAGAGTCAGACCTTAAAGCAGTGCATGAGGCTAATGGAAAAGATTTCCTATCTGTGAAAGCAGCCTCAGCACCTGGCAGATACGTTCTTTTCAGTGCCGGAACTAAACCAACTCCTTCAAAATGGGTCATGTGAAGCATCAGAGGGCCTATTTGTTCTTACAGAAAAGTGCTTGCCCATGCAATATGATATAAGGGAGATGAGGGAGAAGATTGCCAGGAAGGAAAATATGGTTCCCAGAGAAGGAATAGAAGTGTTTCAAAGGATGGTGGTTTAGTTCCTTACAAGGAATATTAGAGTTTCAAAGGACAGTGGTTTCTTAGCATTGGTAGAGGTATTCATTAAGGGTGTTCACTCTTCCCCCATCCTGTTTGTATTGGCAACAGAGGCATGGGCAATTAAGATATGGGAACATAAAGGAATTATAGGAATCCAGATGAACTGTGGCATGAAGCGTTCTGGCAGCAAACCAAGGGTGTTAGGCTTGTTTTAAGAGACCTTATTAATTTGGGTACTACCCTGCCCTCTGTTTTCTAAGCCCTTGCCTCCATTTATGGAGAAAACCTCCTATCTTCAAAGTGAGAGGTGCTGATACAAGACTAGATCACTGCTAGATACGTGGAAGATTCTTGAAGCATATGTATTCTTTTCAGTTGATTTGGTTAGCCTGGAGCAAAGTATGTGGTTTGGTTATAAACGATTTTCTAAGCCTTTATCATTGTGCGTGGAGGAGGCTGAAAAATGGCCAAAATGGTATACAACAAGATCCTTGCTTTGCAAGATTGCTTCTGAGCACATCTGGGGGGCACCAAACAGACTCAGAATATGTTTTATGGATATTTAGTCTGCCCCATAACCCTTAGGAAAAAGCTGCCCAAACATCCAAAGGGACAGACCCCAAATCATCTCAGTTCTTTAAAAGGGGCTGGGAGCTCTCCAGTGTTAAGAACAGGAGAAAGAAGGAAAGGATTCCTTGGAAAAAAAAAAAAAAGATGACTTTTCTGCTATTTGGGGGAACTTGGATTCTTTGTTCTACCACCCCCTCTGACTGTTTTGGCAGCCTTCAGAGTTCTTTAGATCCAGAGGCCAAATCTCAGGGGGCTCCTGAATGTCAAGAGTTTGTATCGTCTCCTCCCTGCTTCCTTTCCTTCCTGAAGGCTGTTTAGCTGGGACGAGATGAGCTATTCATCTTCCTCCCACAAGAATGTTCACGTGATGAAGAACCAGGTGAGATAATCCATTCTAAGACCAAATAAATGAGCTTAGATGAGTCCTTTGATTAAAAAACTACTCTATAAATATTTTAGAATGGGAAGAGAGGGGTTGGAAGTGGATCCATTTCTGTTCTCTCCCAAATAAATCCATAAATGGCTGTCTGTGTATGTGTATATACTAAATATATATGTATATACATATATACCCACACACATATGTGCATGTGTATGTGTATGTATGTATACATATGTGTGTATACACACAGTGACAGGCCAATAGATATGTCTACATACACACTATCCAATAAAGTATTATTCTGATGTCTCACAGGTAGTAATCCTGGGTTTCTAAAAGTTAAATCACCAGTGATCAAAATCGAGCAAGGTCTACCCAGCTGAAAATACCCTGAGTGTGTGCCCTTTCACAAGTCTGTGATCAAATGACAAGCCCAATTATGATACTCCTCACCAGAAAATTGACTAATACATGACATATGTTTTAGCCACAAGAACTTGTAAAGACAATCTATCTACAAAGGTATGGAGAAACCGGGATGTGTGTCAGTGAAGGAAGCACCCACACCATTGAAATCACTGATCCCTAAAATAAAAATTAATACATGTAGGACAGTTTATCCATAAATATATGTGTGTAGTTGCCTAAATATATATGTGTATACATGTGTGTATGAGTATGTATACATGTGTGTTAGGTGGCACAGTAGAGAGTCAGGCCTGGAGTCAGGAACACTTGTGTTCAAATCTGACCTCAGACCCTTACTATGTGACCCTAGGCAAGTCACTTAACTCTGTTTGCCTCAGTTTCCTCATCTGTCAAGTGAGCTGGAGAAGGAAACGGCAAACTACTCCAGTGTCTTTGCCAAGAAAACCCCCAAAAAAGTGTCATGAAGAGTCAGACATGACTGAAATGAATGAACAAGATGCATATGTGTTTAAGTATGTAAATTAAACAACTACAGAAAAACCAATGCATGACTCAGTACAGGGTTGTAAAGAATTGGTGTTAAGACTACATAGCTTTGCCAAGTATATCCTGGTTGGGGCACTTGAAACAAATTAGCTTTCTGGTTAAGCGAAACAGGATATTGATGACAACAAATTCGAATCATGGAACTCTATAAGTTAGAAGTGACCTAAAGTTGTTCAATCCAGTTAAGTGGTCATCTTGTTTGACAGCCTCCTGTGATGGGGAGCACCCCCTTCCATTTGTGAATAATTCAATCATTAGAAAGTTCTTCCATGTAATTGAACCTAAATCTGTCTCACTGTTACAAATTCATAAGATCTAGGGCTGGAAGGAAACTTAGAGATGATCTGATTCAAGCTCCTCATTTCACAGTTGAAGGAACTGAGATCCAGAGAAGTCCCCTGACTTATCCAATGGGAGAAAGGAGCTGAGCCAGGATTTGAATACAGGTCCTTCAATTACAATCCATTGCTCTTTTCATAGTTCAACACTGGTCTTATTATAATTTGGCTATCCAGGCTTAGGCAGGACAAATATAATCCCTCTTCCACATAGCAATCCTCTGAACATTTAAGAATTTTTACCTTGCTTTCTACTCCCTACCCAATTAAAGTCCTACTCTGCTACCTCATTGTTGCCTGGAGGCAGTTTGTGTTCTTGAAGGTCTACCAAGCTGTGAGCACAGGCATGATGAAGTGTTGTCCAACAAAAAGTCTAGCCAAGGCTGGAGAGCCTCATCACCAAGTTGTCCAAGGATTGATGAGTTTCTTGGCCACTGTAACTCATAAAGATCATTTACTAAAGCATGGAAGGCAGAAGACTCTATGTTGGCAGAAGACTCACAGGATCATACATTTAGAACTGATCAATAGAAGAAACCTAGTCAAATTCCTTCATTTTACAGATGAAAAAGTGAGACTGGAGGTCACAGAAGTAGTCAGTGGCAGAACCAAAGTTTTTGAGTATCGTATCTCCCTAAATCATCTCTTTTCCAGGTTAAATATTCCTTTTTCCAGCTCTTTTGACTTTCAATCCATATTATCACTGGACTAATAAATCTATTGATAAAGATCAGATCAAAAAACAGAAGGATTTTAATGAGATTTTTTAAAAAATTACTTCCTTCCAAATAATCCTGTAGTAGTAGTTCATTGAGAGCCAGCCCTGGAGTCAAGAAGATTTGAGTCAAATCCATACTGGCTGTGTGGTTCTGGGCACAATATTGAAAGATCTGTATTAGTAGAAGGAATTTTCTCACTGGGGATTCCCTACGGTGATGAAATCAAAGAGACAGAAACAAACAATAAAGATAGGTACTACAAATATCATATACCTACATTTGACAGGTGAAGAATATGAGATTCAAACAGGTTAGCTAACTTATCCATAGATGCATAGCTACAAAGTCTTAGAAGCAGGATTCAAACTCAAGTCTACTGACTGAGTCCAGAGCTCTTGATGAAAGAAAATATTGTCTCAACCAATTGAGAAAAGTTCTATAATCTGCTGAATGAATCTGTTTAGGTTCTGGTTCTTCCAAGTTAAGACAAGAACTGATATAGAAGTCACAATAAGAAGTGTTGTGGTATGGATAATAGGGAGCTGGATTTGGAGTCAGGAAATCTGGGCTCCAATCACATCTCATACATCCATTAGAGGCTCAAGTTTCCTCATCTGCCAAATGGGAATAATAGCACTCAAATTAGCTATCCCACAAGATTGTGGTGAGGAAAGTGATCCGAAATCTTAAAGCAACAATCAATAATTATTAAGGACCCAATATGTTTCAGGTACATTGTAACCTCTGGGCTACAATAAAAAAAAAAATGAAACCTCACCTGCTTTACATTCTATTAGGGGAAACGTACACATGTAAGAACACATCAAATACATGCAAAATAAGTGATACTAAATAAACGTGAGCTACTAGTACTATGTTTATATTGTCAATCATGTACAAATGGCTTTCAGCCACAGGTAACCAACATAACAATATTGTAGCTTTGAATTCATTTCGTACAAGGAATCTACAAGGAGGTATTGGTAAGCTCATCAAAATCACATAATAATAGCAATGATAGTACTTACTATGTGCCAGGTACTGTGTTAAACACTACAAATGCTGTCTCATTAAATCTTCACAGCAAAACTGAGTTCTGTTCTCATGAATTAATAGGGTGAAGTGACTTGCCAGGGTCACACAGCTAGTAAGTGTCTGAGGTCACATTTGAACTCAGGTCTTCCTGACTCCACTATGCCACCCAGTTGTCCCATGGGTACTATTATTACCTCCATTTTACAGATGAAGAAACTGAGTCAAAAAGAGGTTGAATAACTTACCCAAGGTCACATAGCTTGTAACTAAAGTCATATTTGAACTCAGGTCTTCTTAACTCTAGGTCCTATACTCTATGCACTGTACCATCTAACGTCCTCTCAAGAGAGCCTCCATTTATGAAATGCTGGATTTGAAGTCAGCCAGGTGAAGGAATAAGTTTGTACACGTGGATTTGGAAAGTGCTAATGTTTTCCAATTCGGATCCTATGTAGAAGGACTGAATTGGAGGAATCGGGGTCCTTGACAGTGCAGTAGTATAGTATCTTCCCCCATTTATCAGATGAAGAAACAGAATCATTTATGTAAGTTGCTCAGGAAATGGGAACTGGATTCAAATCCAGGTCTCCTGCCTCCAAATTCAGCACATTTTCCACTATTTCACACTTCATCTTTTCTCAGGAAAAGATCTCACCCATGCAACATAAACATCTTATGGAGCAACTATGTCCCTAACAGATATATGGAGAATTATTCTGGGAAGGAGCCCCGCCATCGATTCTAATTCAGATCTGCACATGAACATAGACTGAAGGATAGCCTAGTGTCTTGGAAGCACCAGTGGCTTTGATACCCTGACCCCTCTCATGAAAGTTTCCTTGTTTCAGAGAGCTGCTTTGGCTGCCAAGAGACAGAAGCAGCCTTCAGTGCCAAAGACAGATATCTAGAAGAGCAAAGTCTTGGAAAGAGGTGAGTGGGAGAAGACAGTATGTACCAGGGTTTGCTACCACCTCACTCTGACTCACCTCTTTGGGGCAGACCAAGCTATGAAACAGCTTACAACACCCACTGGCCTAGTCTGGGCTTTATACTCCCAGTGTGTCTGGAGAGACAGAGATGGGGGTGGGGGTCCATTCCATGGCTTTCCAATCCACAAGGCCACGTTAGCCACAAAGGCACCAAGCTCAGTGACAGATGGATGGATGGATAGATGGATGAAGAGACATGGCTCCATGTTAGGTCTATGAGTGAAGAGGCTGGGGATTCTTAGATATGATTGTTCTCTCTAATCACTTGGGGACAGGAGAAAGTGGATTCATTAAGCCCTCAGCAACACCAAACCAAAGAATAAAAAATGCTGTTTCAGTAGTGGCCTCATCCCCATTCACTGCTTGGCAAGGATCTGCCTGATTTGAACCCAGGTCAAAGGTATATAGAAGTCTTCAAATATTCAACGGGCTATCCCTTCCAAACAGATCCTCTAATTGCTCAAAGATATAGGTCAGTGGAAGAGCTATAAATCAGTCAGCCAGTCAACTAGCATTTACTAAGTCCTTAGTTATTGGCCAGGCACTCTGCTAAGTACTGGAGATACAAAGGAAGGCAAAAGACTGACTATACTCTCAAGGAACTCACAGTCTAATGAGGAAGAGAGATGGAAACAACTATGTACAAATAAGATATATACAGGATAAACTGGAGATAACAGAGGGAAGGTGGAAGTATCAAGAAGGATGAGGAAAAGCTTCTTATCAAAGGTGGGATTTTAGCTGAGACTTGGAAGCCAGGAAAGGAGTGAATTATTAGCACTTGAACCTTATTTAGTTTGAGGTGGAAGGAGGAGGCAGTTAGAATGTGGAATCAGGAAGACCTGAGTTCAAATCTGGCTTCAGACACTTCCTAGCTGCGTAATCCTGGGCAAGTCACTTTACCCTGTTTGCCTTGGTTTCCTCATCCATAAAATGAGCTGGAGAAGGAAATGGCAAACCACTCCAGTACCTTTGCCAAGAAAGCCCCAAATGGGGTCACATAGAGTCAGACATGACTTAACTTCAACAACAACAACAACCCAGGGTCTGTAAATTTTTTCAATAAAGTTTTTATAACTATATTTAAGTAGAATTGGTTTCCTTTTTTCCTGTATTTTATTTTATGGATTTAAAAACATTATTTTGAGAAGGAATCCACAGACTTCAGCAGACTCACAAAGAGGTCCTGAGTCCCAAAAGTTAAGAATCCCTGTGATCAATAGAGCATTTGTTCAATAAATGCAACGTGCCAGGCACTATGTACAATGTATAATCCTATGTACAATGCACTGTGCTAGATTCAAGGAATAAAAAAAAGAGGCAAAATAGCAGTCCTTGCACTCAAGGGGCTTGCAAAATAATGAAGAGAAAATTACAAGTACAAAGGCAAATGGAATATATAAGGTGGCAGAAAGCTCGCAAGCACTCTAGGAAAATCTGAGGAAGGAGAATGGCCTTCAAGGGAAGTCAAGGAACAAAGCTGTTTTGAAGAGACACCAAGTCTCTATGGGCTGCTTAAATACAAGAGACACTTTCAACATTAACTTACTCAAGAAATACGGAGCATCCGCTTTCACGTGTTATACATGTGCCATAGAAAATAAAGCTACATCAATCAGGCTTATGACCTGAGACTAATAAGTGTTTTCTAGCAACATTTTTATGCTACCAAATGAGCCAGTTTTCTATCCTAAACCATCTTCTACTCCCTCATAAATCCTTCCAATGACAAGTCTTTGGAAAAATGTTTTAATTCCCAATGGAGCATTTCATCTTAATTCTGTCTTGATGCATTTGCTGAATAAGGCCAGAACATGTCTAAGATGAATGAAATTATTTCAGTTTCATAGCAGTTGTCAAAACTGAAGCTTCAAAGGTTAGTTACTTCCAAATTAACAAGGATGCCTCCAAAGGGGTATCTCCCTGCCCCATTAACTGGTCATCCCACTCCTACTCTTTAATTTGGCTGTGAAATGTGGGGGTAGAACTGACTGAGATCCCCAGAAATGATTTAATCTTTTTTAAATTGTTGCACCCTGGAACCTATGATTAAAGTTCATGTTGAGTCTATTTCAAGCAATTTTGTGTCCATAAGGTAGCAAAATTCGTTAATTTTTCTAATGGCTCTTGGGAGAATCAACTAACACTCATGAATTAAACACCTACCTATAAACGGCAATCTGTAAGTAATACAAAGAATACAGAAAAAGACTAGGTCCCTGCCCTTTTAGAAATTACCACTTTGTTGGAAACAATCAGAAAACAACAGGTTAGTAAATATTCAATGGATAAATTCAAATTGATAAACCCATGTCTCCTCAAAATAGCTTCAGCCATATGATAGAGATTATGAGTGTTTACAGAAATCCAGGGAAGAGAGATAAATGTAAACTAGAATAGTTAGGATGATAAAATCTTGGAGTTGGAAGACAATTTTGTTTTGAGGGATTCTCTTCTGTAATCCCTGACAAGGACAAGAAAAGAAGAAACAAAGCTTTGTAGGTAGAGAATCTATACTTTGTTTTCCTTCAGATTAGTAGTCTGTGGCTATATGGTAAAGAAAAATTGCTAATAATTATAGCTATCCCAAAGAGTCATGGGATGTCTTGGGAGGTAGTGGGCTCCTGCTCAGTAAAAGTCTTCAAGCAAAGGCAATATGCTCATTTGCCAAGTACATTGTAGAAGTCAATTCTTGTTCATAGGATTATAGATTCTGAGCTATAAGAGGCTTTGGAGATCACTTAGTCTAGGGGTTGTTAACCATTGTTGTGTTCTGGACCCTTTGGGAAGTCTGGTAAAACCTATAGACTCTCTTAGAGTAATGTTTTGAAAATGAACTACCAAGGAAACCAATTATACTGAAGTAAAGATGTAATTTTTTCCCATCCACATACATACATTACCCGCCCCCCCCCCCAAAATCTATCCACAGACCTCTTGGATAAGGCCTGGAAAGGCAAAGTCACTTGCTCAAGATCCCACAGAAGGTAATAAACAAAGTCAATGATTTAGATCCTGCCCCATGACTATAAATTCACTACGTCATTCTTGAGGACAACAGAAAGGAAACTCCAAAATCCTAAGTTCTCTGAGAAGTTCCAATCATTACCTCATGACCACTGTTACAGACCTAGAACCCAAAGGCAAATGCTAGTTAGGCACAGTCCTGTCCACTCTCAAATATAATCAGTAGTAGTAAAAAATATTTTCTAATACAAAAGAAAAGAATGCAATGGGTTTTGGATTGCATGGCTTGAACCTCTTGCTTTACCTGGTGGTCACTTAAACTGGGAACTGGGAACTGGTCCCTGCAAAGAAGCATTTACAAGCAAAGCTATCATCCTAGGAATAAGGGCAATTATTCCAATCAGGCATTGTTCCTCTTACTTTCTCACTAATGCTGCTTAAGGCTGGTTCCCTTCATGCTTCATCTTCCAACAGAATAGGCTTTAACACAATCCCTGACATATAGAAGGCACTCAGTAATACTTGTTGAATTAATTAATTGAATGAATGGAAGCCATATTCTATGGTCTCAGTTATTTCCTATATATGTTTGCTCAGATATATAAGAATAGGGGCAGGGCAAGGCAAGAAGGGGGTTGTGGGTAGGGATGGGCCAGGGCATAACCAGAGATATTTCAAATCAGTGCCAGTAATTGAAAATGAAATCAGGGATCATTGGATAACAGGACTGAAATAAACAGAATGGAGAGACTTGCAATGCTACTCATAAGGAAAGCATAAACAATAACTATATTCAGATCCCCTTCTCCCTAATAAAAGATAAACTCTGTACATGTAGGGACTGTTTCCTTTTTTGTCTTTGTAACCCTAGCCCCTTGTATAGTGTTTGGCTAACAGAGTAGCAACACAATTCAGGCTGGTTTATTGACTGATGGAGTCTACTGTGAACATCTCACTAATTCACAATCTTTGACATACTAAGAATCAGACATAAAAAGTGAGTGAAAACCCCAATATAACAGAGTTAGCTCTGAGTCAGGTCATACAGAGTTAGAAGGAACTTTGGAGATCATCTAGTAATGTACAAACCAATCATTTCATATATAAATATACATACATATATATCATATATACATGTACATGTATGCATGATATATGTGTATATGCCATATAAACATGTGTGTATATCATATACATATGTGTATGTGTGAGTGTGTATGTGTATATATAGGCTAAATGTGTGTGTGTGTGTGTGTGTGTATGCTGACAGATTAAGTGATTGTGCCAGCATAAGTAAGAAATAGCAGAGCCAAGAATCAACCACATATCTCTGCTGAATTCAGACCTCTTTCCACTACAAATGGGTGTTTGCTGACAGACAGCAATAATATAAAAGACAGGGAGATTCAGTGGGTAGGGTCTCGACTTTAAGTCAGATGCAAATCCTGCTCCAAACACTTAATAACTGTGTGATCTTAGACAAATCACTTAATGTCTCCATGCCTCAAATGCCTTATCTGTAAAATGAAGAGATTGGCCTCGGGATGCCTCTCAATGCCTCCTCCACTTCTAAATCCAAGTTCCTATGATTCTAGGGTAACAAGAGTGGGAGATTTTGTCCCCTCCTTCCAAATCCTCTTTCTAGCCCTTATCTTCCCTTCCTCCTCTCTCCCACCACCAAGAAATAAAAGACCAAAGAAGGAGCCTTTCTTTCACTGCTCCGAATAAGGAAGGAAGAAGTGGGCCCTTTGTTCTCCTTTTACAAAACTGCAAGGGAATCCAAACTGCCAATAGATGAGCCAAGGCCCTCCACAACTTTTTGTGGCAAGGCTAATCAAAGTCATCTCTAAAATAGATCAGATTCTCCTTGGGTGGCATTTGTAAGGCTAACCACAGCTCTCTCTTCCCAGCAGATCACAGAATCACCAAGTTGGAATGAACCACAGTGGCCAATTAGTCCAAATGGTCCCTACAAGAATCCCATGATGAGGGGGCAGTCAGCAAGCATTTATTAACCACCTGCCAAAATTGCAGATACTGTAATAAGCACTGGGGAAGTAAAAGAAACACAAAGCTCAGTCCCTGCCTTCAAGGAGCCCCCAGTCTGATGAGGAAGACACCTACATACAAACCAGCTACAGATAGGATAAATGGGAGTTAATCAGCAGAGGGAGAAACCACCAGAATTAAGAGGGATGGGGAAATGATTGCTATGAGGTGGGGTTTTAGTGGAGCCTGGAAGCCAGGAAAGCTGAGGGAGCCATGAAGCTGAGAGAAGGAGGGAGACCTCCAGTCCCTCCCTCCTGAAACATCCCACTCTTTGTGAGAGAGAGTTCTGACGGTTAGAAACATTTTTCCTGACCTGCAGCCTGAATTCTCCTCTTTGCAGCCTCCACTCTTTGCTTCTGGATTGGCCCTCTGAGGACAAACAGAACAATGTATCTCCTTTTTCTTCTCACTGACAGCCCTACAAATACTAGATGAAAGCTATCGTGTTCCACTTCATCCTTCAATCTTTTTCCAGCCTACATATCTCTAATTCCTTCAAACAGTCCTCATATAGCATGGACTCCAAGCCCATTTCCATCATTGTGGCCTTCCTCTGGCCATCTTCTGGGTTACCGGTGCCCTTCCTAAAATGGGGCATATAAAACTGAACATGGTATTGCAGATGTGGGGTTGTCAGGACAGAGTCAGGAGAGCTTCCCAACTCCTTGGGCTTCTGAACTCTTCATCCCTCTTAATGCAGCCTAACATAGCTTTCTCAGCTGCAATATCACACTCAATAACCTCTATCCCAGAGACCACGCTACTAATCAGCTGTGTGACGTCAAGCCAATTGCTAGGCCCCTCTGGATTCTCAGTTTTCTCCTTTGTAAAACAGAAACTGAGTGGGATGGTATACTCAACAGAGCTTGGAATAGGGAAGACATGGGTTCAACTCCCCTCTTTGCCAAATTAAAAGTAAAATGCACGGCCCCCTGGCTTCAGGATAACATAAGGATATTACTTTTTTTGTCTAAATTCCTCTCTTTTACAGAACAATAACTTTTAACATCTATATTTTCAAAATTCACAATTATTAACTCATTGAATTCTTACAATGACCCTGTGAGGTATTATTGTCTTAAACTTACAAAAAAAAAAGTAAAGAAAAATAAACTGAAAGATTAAGCAATTTGTCTAAAGTAACATAGTTAGTACCAGAACCAGAATTAGAACTCAGATACCCTCAGCCCATACCCAGACCAGTCTCTTAGTCTCTTCTTTTTCTATGTCCTTTGGGAGTAGTTAGGACTATGGTTTGCTAGAAAATTCTCTCACTATTCTTTACCTGTCCAGTTATGGACTGTATAATTATTACTTTCAAAAAGAATTTCAATACAATTCAACACACAACTGAATTTAATTCTAAATAATAACAAGAGCTATTCTCATCAGTACTAGTAGCCATCTTTTAAAATCAGAAGTCCAGTTCTTTTATCCATTAGCACATACAATGCAAACATTCCAGTTGGCATAAAAATAAATCCTAAACCTTTTATCATTCTTCAGAATTTGCGTGGCAACAAAATTTTCTTTCACTTGATGAAAAGTATGTGTGTATATGTGTATTAGAGGAGAGAAGGAGAGAGAGGGGGAGAGAGAGAGAGAGAGAGAGGGAGAGGGAGAGAGAGAGAGAGAGAGAGAGAGAAAGTGTTCGTTTCTGAGAACTCAAGCTTCAACCTGTCTCCTTGGTAAGTGGTTCATAAATTGCATTTATGTGGATAGCCTAATGGTTAGAATTAATTAGTTTTAGGAAGTTTCTGCAAATACCAATTTACAAATAAACTATGTTATATTTTTTTAATTCAAAATCAGTGAAAGGTACTTTAGGATACGGATGTTTACTGGACTCATCTGGTCATTTAAAATGTCACTGACTATAAACATTTATTCAGCAATCATAAGTGAAACATCTCTATCAGACATGCCTTTGAGATGTACATCTATCCACATATGTATTAATTCACAGAATAAGGACTTATCTGCGTGCAGTAGTTTCCTATCTCAATGAAGTCGGGAATCTATCCTATATCACGCAGGTGCACATGTGTGTTTTTTTTAATTGGATCTGTAATTTTATCATTAAAGGAATGCCTAGTGAGGAACTTCCTCTACCAACGCAGGTCAGCCCCTTTTCTGTAATTTATAGTCTTATAAAATTGCCTGGGGACACTTAGAGATTACATGACAGGCCCAATGCCACATAACTTGAACTCAGGTCCTCCTGACCCTGAAGCCATATCTCTATCCAAAACACACACACATACACACATACACACACACATGATGTATACATACATATATCACATTTATATGTATAAGCACACACATGTATGTGTGTACACACACATATATGTCAGGCACAGACACATACATACACATGCATATACATGTATGTCAAGGGTGGTATGGTCAGGGCAGAGAACTACAGGACTCCAAATTCTTGAATTCTTCATCCCTCTTAATGCAGCCTAAGAACTTAATTTTCTCAATTGCCATATCACACTCAATATACACACTGCCCCCATTACCCTACTCACACTTACAGAGCATAAACTTCTAAGGATTCAGTGCCTGGATTTGCAACTGTATCAGGGCACCATAGTTAACTGTATCCAAGTATATGTCTACCTCAGTAAGACATGTGATGGAATAGAAATAGGAACTGTACTTGTAATTTCATTAGTAGAGGGAGCATCTGGTAAGGTACTTCCTCTGCCATAACCCTAAAACATTATGCAACTTGACCAAGGTCACATAACTTATAAGTGTCTAAGGCAGGACTTGAACCCATGTCTCCCTGGCTCCAAGGTCAGCTCACTATCTTCTGCCAGAATGTCTCTCATATGAAGGGATCACTACTCCTTTAATCTATATGTCTGCAGATGCACTGAATTACTCTCATGGGAGTCAAAGTGTTGCACTGGGATCCATAAAATCTTAAAACTTCCAGAGGAAAGCATTCATACCACTGCATAGATTCTTTATAGAGAATCTAAGGGAAGACAGGAACAAGAAGCATACAGAATGAAAAGACTCAGGTGTGTTGTAATCAGCACTAGTGGATGGAGTCTTCACTCATGAGGTCATTAAGCTCTGTAATTCCTGCATGGGCAAAGTCACCTGTATGTGAACCTATGTACATCCTTAGCTCTGACAGCTAGATTTAATATCCATTATGAACAAGAAGAGGATGGTAAGGGAGGGAGCCAAGAAAAGAGGATTTATGTAAAGTGACAGTCTGAAAAGCAGTCAGGTGAGAAACAAGAAAGTAAGGGACTGTACGAAAAGCATCACTGACATCAATTGTTTCAAACCTTGTATCAATCAGTCACTAGGATTTGTTAAGAGCCTACATTATAGGAGGTACTGAAGAAACAGTGACAAAAAAATAGGCCCTATTCTTGAGGTTGTTAAAAGCTTTAGATGCCAAATAGAAGAGTCTATTTGACTGCAGAGGTAATAGTGAGCACTAGCATTTGTTGAGTAGGAGAGAGATCTGTCAGACTTCTGCCATAGGAAAAAAAAAAAACTTTTTGGACAATAGACTAGAGAGAGGAGAGGTAAGACAGGGAAAGCAATTAAGAGGCTTTTGCAATAATTTAGAAGAGAGATGACAAAGGCTTGAACCAGATTGGTGGCCTTTATATCTACTTAAAACCACCTCACCCCTTCCAAATTAACCATAGCAGCTCACACTTTATTGTGCTCACCTCAAAATACACCATCTATATTCATTTTTTCCCATGATTAAGACTGCAAAGCTTCTAAATATCATCACTACTCTCAGTGAGTCTAAATTTCTTCTTCTTTCCCTTTCCTGGAGGGCTACAAGGTGACATAATGGATAGAGTGCCAGACCTGAAGTCAAGTTCATGCCTCTGACATGTGGTGATAGGAACTTTTTTTAAAAAATATTTTTTAATAATTATCTTTCAAGGTAATGTTTTATAATCTTGTATATTTTATTTTATGAATTAAAAAAAATTATTCTGAGAAGGGATCCACAAAGTGCCAAAGAGGTCCATGACACAAAAAAATTGTTAATAACTACTACTCTAAGGGCTCCTCAGAATTTAGTGTTTACTTTTCTACTTCTGGGAGTGAACGGGGAATTTAAAGGTTACTTCTATTACATAAAATCACCTTTTTCATAAAACACTTCATGAGCCTGTGGTTAAATATGTTGCTACTTCCAAGCCAGGAAAACCAACACGTGGGAAATAGCCCCAAATCCTGGGCATGCCTCTGACATGTGGAGATATTTAAGCATGTAAATGAAAAAAATCTAAATTGTGATGGTCAAAGGGATGAAGAACTTGCACAAAATACTTTCACTTCCCATCACCCATGCAATTCTTGCTCTTCTGTAGTACTGCTGTCTGCAAACTTGCTTCCTCTGCCTGTGGAAGCCTTTAGTTCCATGAACCACCTACCTCAACAGCTCCTGCTGCCTCTAGGGAGGAAAGACTTTTGCTTGGACAAATAACCAGTCTTTCAGTTACATCTCAAAACCATTCATTTTTTGTACTTCTGGGCATAGATTCAAATCTGCAGTGGATTGTGGCATGTATTATATTCTGGAGACTAACTTGGGTGCCACACATCAAAAGCTACCCCTTCTCAAGGTGTTCCTTTGGCTACTCAGTCACTTCACTTTGTAATCAAACCTCTGGTTCCTGCCATGAATCCACAATTTCTCTGGACCCATAATACTCTGAGACGGAGGAGACTGAGAACTATTTAAAGTCTATCTTCTTTGAACAGCCCATAAAGCCTTCCTTCCTCTCAGTATTTTTTTCAGTTTTTCTTCTCTGAAAATTTCCCCTTCTCTTAGAATGTTGAATGCAGTAAAAACCCATACTTAGAAGGGTATCATCATAGTCTCCTCTTCAATATTTCTCTCCTCTATTACACAGAATATTTATTTTCAGAAGTTGCAACCAGAAGTCAGTAGTGAAAGGGTATTATTCTTATGCTTCTCAGCTGAAATTCAAAGCTTTCCACGGAACACACCAATAGAAGGCATATGGATAGCATTTCAAGGCAACTGTGGCCTAGTGCTGAGAACAAAAGCACAGTTAGGTGGGGCAGTAGATAGAATGCGAGGCCTGGAGTAAGCAAAATCTGAGTTCAAATCTAGCCTTAGACATTTACTTAGCTACGTGGTCCTAGGTAAGTCACTTAACTCTATTTGCCTCAGTTTCTCATCTGTAAAATGAGTGGGAGAAGGAAACAGCAAACCATTCCAGTATCTTTGCCAAAAAAAACCCAAAACAAATGAGGTCATGAAGAGTTGGCCATGACTGAAACAACAATAAACAAAGCTGTGGGCAAGGGTAAGTCCAAGATTTTTCTTTTCCTAGTTTCTTCACCTACTGACTAACTGTTTGGCTATGAATTAGTTGCTTAAGCTCCATGTGTGTTAAGATTTAAAATGTGGGAAAATCATTCTTTGGATGAAGCAAGTTCCCTTACCCAAAAGCTTGGTAACAAGGCATAGTTGAGCTACAAAGGACGAAAGAAAGAAAGAAAGAGAGAAAGAAAGACAGGAAGGAAGGAAGGAAGGAAGGAGAGAAAGGAAGGAAGGAGAGAAAGGAAGGAAGGAGAGAAGGAAGGAAGGAAGGAAGGAAGGAAGGAAGGAAGGAAGGAAGGAAGGAAGGAAGGAAGGAAGGAAGGAAGGAAGGAAGGAAAGAAAGGAAGGAAGGAAAGAAAGGAAGGAAGGAAGGAGAAAAAGGAAGGAAGGAGAGAAAGGAAGGAAGGCGAGAGGGAATGAAGGAAAAAAGGAAGGAAGCAAGCAAGGAAGCCTGATTATCATTTGATAAAGGAAGACTTTTTTCATAGAAGAAAAAACACAACCACCTATTCTAATTGGAAAGCACAACCAAATGGTTAAAAAAATCATCATTTTATTAGTAGCACAGTTGGTAGTATTAGGTAAACACAGTCATTAACTTGTTTACGTGAAGTTTGAATGTGTGTCTTGAGATATATCTACCAAAAGGTAAAGCAACCCAGGAATCTGCAACTTTTCCTTTGCCTTGATTTTTTTTCCATCTTCAATTAAATATAATAAAAATATAATTGCTGACTTTTATACTGCTATATGCATTTATATGCAAGGCACTTCATAAAATGTTATTTCATTTGCTCCTCAGCAAGGTAGGTGCTACTATTATTCCCATTTTACAGATGAGGAAAATGAGGCAGACAGAGATTAAACAAATTGCCCAGAGTCACACAGTTAGGAAATGGCTGAGGCAGGATTCCACTTTGGTTGAAACTTAACCAAAGAACATTCCCTGAGAAGCAAATAAATGGTGGCTGGATAAGGGCTCTCTCAATGGTTCCCAAAGCAAAATAGGTTATTGTTTTATCTGTTTCCAGCTTCTAGTTTCCTTTGAAAAACATCCCTAAATTCTATGCTTACAAACTGACTTTTAAAAAGTAATGTTGCATGAGATAGTTGGTTCTAGTGCTGTGGTAGTCAACATGGAACAAATACTTTTTAAAAAATGGAAAAGACTTAAATTTTTCGGATTGTTACAAAATATCTTATATCTTAGAAGTTTAGGAACCTCTAAGCCACTATTATAAAGGCAAGAATGAACTGGATACAGTTTTCTCCACTGAAATTTGAGGACCTGTAGGAATTTTCCATGGATTTGTTCCTTAGATGAGGTGATGCTGAGAGTAAAAAATGGTGGTTTTATATAGATGCTTTCATAACAATTCAGCTCTGTAAGCCTCATTTTATTTATTTGTGAAATAAGAAACCCTTTCTCCATACAAATTTATATATCTGTACCTCTTGACCAAAAGTGTAGGAGTAAAGAGTGAGGGTGCAGAGAATGGTATTGGTTAAATAGGAAAAGTTCAAATGAATTGCTGAGCATAAAACCTACCTCATGAGGTCATTGGGTATAACGACAGAATCAACAGCAACAGTACTAAAATCTATGTAGCACCTTAAGGTGAGTTACAAAGCACTTTTCATATTATGTCATTTGATCCTCATATATCTTTGAAGTAGGTGCTATTATTATCCCCATTTTACAGTTCAGAAAACTGAAGCTGATAGAGGTTAAGTGATTTGATTAGGATCACACAGCTAAAAAAAACCTGAGGCAGGATTCAAACACAGATCTTCCTGACTTCAGCTATACCATCTAGCTGCCTCAAAATGGACATACCATAGGCAAAGTTCTTGGAAAACCTTAAATACCAGTTTAATGTTATTTTATAGCTAGGTCTTGATAAGTGTGCATAATGAAGCCTGCATTCTAAATTCACACTATTCAAGGTTATAATTATGTAAAATATAGTTATTGCTGCTAGTCCAATGAAAATATGAAGTTTGAATTAAAATAATGCAACCACTTCATGAGATTCATTTTTCTTACCAATTGGGACCTAGCTGTATTATGATGACTGCTGCAGCTACATTTTTAAATTTGTCCAGTTTGAAAATGTTCCTCTACTTTTTCCCTTTCTTCACTCCAACAGTTTTCTCTCATTTACTAGTTTGTGCAAATAGATACATGGGGTTCAGTTTAGCCTACTTGGATCTCCATCTCCAACTCTTTATATGGAGAATTTACTTCAAGTTAGTACCAACTTATTTAAGCAACTGCTTCCTGGACCAAAAAAATAAAAAGGGAACCAGAGAGAGAAGCAGGGCAAAGACCATGACAAGAGTCATAGTCAAATCTGTATAATTTTTTTCATTCAAAAATAAATAAAATTAAAATGAGGAAGCTTCCAGAATGCTCTACTATTTAACCACACACTGTTAATCTGGAAAGGTCTTTGACCTCTACCCACAAAGTCTCTTTTCTGTTTCCTTTCCTATTAGTTTCCAGAAAGGACAGATTTCTAGCAAAACTTTCACCCAACTCAGTTACCCAAATTCCAGGCCAAATCTCTCTACTCTTCACACAGTGATCTTCCCGCCCTGCCCCCAGCACCCCCTCCTACCCGTCTCTGCTCCTCATCTCCAGAAGAAGCAAAAATCTGGTAAATATTACACTTAGAAGGTAACAGGTTTGGAATGCTCGGCATCCCAAGCTCAATGCAGTTCCTTCTTGGCACCTCTACATATTCACTCTTGCCTCTCGCCAGACCGCCTTTGGCTGCTTTGTATAATTCAAATAAAGATATCAAAAATCCTCCAACTCGATAAACATTTGCTCTGTTTGCTAATCAAAGGAATTAATAAAAACCATGCCATCAAAAAAATGATATTCTCAACTTACTGTTTTAAAAAATTTTCTGACCCTAATGAACATTCACTAATGAAGGGGCAGAATGTTTTCCATTTTTCAATGCAGTAATTTCTTTGTAAATGCAGCCCAATGGAAGACTTATCCTGTCTCCTCCTACTCTCAATTCTTAGCAGTCTACAAAGACCAGCCCTTTCCCCTGGACAGATTCATGTCAGTACTTCTGGGTTGCAAGTGTGGGAGTGAAGGGTGAAGACTCAAAGGATACTATCTGTCAATAATGAAAAGATTGAATAAAAGTAGAAATTATTTTAAAGGAGGCTAAACTAGTATTGTGTACACCAGCCAAGGAAGAGATAAACACTGAGTTCAATAAAATCACAAGACTATTTTTTACAGACATTGGCATAAGGAGGAATTGAAATTTTCTCCCAGGAAGCTATCAGCAATTAAATCACACTTTCAAGGATCTCCTTACCTGTCTGTGACAAAGAATGCCATAACTGTAAACTCAGTTTCCTAGTGTAGACAGCTACATGTAATCTTCATGTCCTCATCACATTATCAGGGAGTAGATATCTGCTATCAAGCATGTGCTAGGTAGAGTACACTGGGTCAAATAATGAGAGAAATAAGCAGAATGAATGACAAACTGGCACTTCTTCAAATGGGACTGGTTTTTTGTCTTTCCTCAACCTTGAATTTCTAGCTGTTAACAGCAAGCTGGTCACTGGAAATGTACATCACAATGCATCAGAGTCTAAATAGCAGAATGAAATCAATAAGCCACTTCTCACTCTTTGAATTCAAGGAGAGAGAGATAATGTTCAGATGAAAGGAAAAATGAGATCATACAAGAACCAGAAATGCAAACTCTGGTCTTTCCTGGTACAAATGCCAAGATGAGGGAAAAAACTAAGAGAACTTTTCCATGGCATCCTCCTATCTAATAGATCTTTTACTCTACATTGTTTAAATAGTTTCTTCGCCACTGGCAAAATGTATGTGTGTGGGGGGAGAGCAGTGGATGGGTACGAGACACACGTGTATGATGAATGTGGGAATTAGAGAGGAATTAAGAAGAGTGCAGAGTTTTCTTTTGGCTGTTTTTGTCCCAACCTGTGAATTCTCTGGTAAAGGGAACTCCCAGTAAGGGATATTCCCACTACTAATGCTGATTTACAGATACTCTGCAACTATCCCTCAAAGATTTAGAGTTGGAAAAGACTTTAGGCATCATCTGGTCAAACGCCCTCATTTTACAGATGAGGAAACAGAGTCCCTAAAAGGTGAAGATAACTTGCTGACAGTTACCAGGTAGCAGGGACAGGATTCAAACCCATGTGATCCAGTTCCAAATCCAGTTCTTTTCCATTGTACCATGTCATCTTTCTTAGCTTCCTAGAGCACAGGAGAGGTTAAGTGACTTGTCTAGGGGCAGCCAGTCAGCATGTTAACCTTGAACCCAGGTCTTTGTAACTCCGAGGCAAATTCCTTATACACTACTTTATGCTGTCTTCCTAGGCTTGTCATGAGGATTATTATTCATTTTATTCGTTAGTATTGTTTTATGTTATTTTACTATTATGAATTTATTATAAATTGATTTATATTTATTCTTTTCATTACTAATATTATTAATACCTGACAACTTTGTAGTATTTTAAAGTTTGCAAAGTTATTTTATGTTATATTGTTTGTGCTTCACAGCCAACCTTATGAAGTAAATGCCACAGGTATTATTATTATCCCCATTTTACAAAACAGAAAATGAGGCTCAAAGAGAATACATAATCTGCCCATAAATAAAAATATACTATATTCTCTTATTTGACTATTAAAGTAATATTAAATTCTACCCTCAACCATTGGTAATCAAATGAAATGGTTTGAGGATATTCAAGGTTGGGTAGAGGGTGCTAAAGGCTACATGGAAAAAATTTTAAGTTTTTTAAAAAACACAGTCTTGTTGCTGTATGTGTGTGTGTGTATGTGTGTGTGTGTGTGTGTGTGTGTGAGGGTCCAGTCTTAGAAGCATGAATAGAATTATACATACATGTATATACACATACATGCATACACATATAATCCATGTATATCTGTGTGTTATGTGTGTAGGTCAGCATTAAAGAGTGGCTACCATTATGTCAGAATAACCTAAAGAGACTAAAAATAAGATCTCTTCTCACTTCTTCTCTCACCAACATGGTCCAGCCCATTGATATCCACCAATGAGGAGAGCATTCCAAACCAATGGGCTTTGGGACTTGTTATAGCATATAGGTATACCCTATAGGTATATATGGTCTGCAGCTCTGAAATCTGCTTCAGCTATGAGATGGTACATTGGGTCAGACATTGATATGGCTATGAAGTGAGGTTTGTCTTCATTGTCCCATACAGTGCTGTTCTGCACCCTTTTTTTTCCCTCCTTCTAAATCTTTTGAACTGTGCACTCAGAGGGTGACCCATATTCCTCTAGTCTGGAAGGGCTATATTTTGTAAACTAATACACTAAGAAATCATTGGCTTCTTGTGTTATACTACACCCCCACCCCAAGTATTTATGTTTTAAAAGTATGAGAAAAAAGGGCTTAACCCAAATGTACTGCTTTCTAAAGCTAAAGTTATAGGAATTAATGGAAGAAGCATTTTGGGCAAGGGTGGTACCCCTTCAATCACATCATGAGCTATAACTATCTGCCAAAGAAGAGGGTAAAGGATATAGCCAGACATTGTGGCACATGTGTACCTGTTGGTTTTTGTTTGTTTGAGAAGATGGAGAAGACGGGGAGGGAATAGCTTGGCATATGCCCTTAGCCTCTACCAAGGATGTGAGGGTAAGGGTACAAATAGCTAATTGCCAAAAAAATGGAGATTAAAAAAGGAACTTTGGTCTCTCTCATAATTAGGGAAAAATGAGATATTTTCCAAAACAAAAAGGAGTACTAAATGGAATGAATGACTAGTTAAAATGAGACCACACTTATAATGCTCTAGAGAGGACAGTAAGCTTAGAAAACAAGCAAGGTAGAGCAACACAAAACTTTGGCATCAGAAGGCCTGGATTCAAATCCCACTTCTGCCACTTTTGACCTGTATGACCTTGAATGAGACACTTTCCTGAGAATTGTTTACTCATTTTTAAAATGATGGACTTGGGCTCAATGTTCTCTGAGGTTCCTAAAACATTTTATCAGGCTTCTACGGCTCAAAGCAGCTGGGTTTGGAGGGACGTGACTCTACAGCATATCTTGATCCAAGGGTCATGTTATAACAGAGTTATGCTGCATAGCATTTCATTAAGTATTGTGGAAAAAATGTTATCACTGACAGAATATTAGCTTCATTCCCTGCATAAGTGCCTTTATCATGCTGAGGGGCCTACTCAAATTTTCTTTCTAGTTAAGTTAGTTTCCTAGCTTATTCTATTAAGGTAAAGGAGGCTGATTGTCCATGGCAGCCCAGGTGCCCTTGAGATGCCATAGCTTTGCTCTCTAAAATGTAAGTTTTATCACTTTACTGAGTGCTGATCATTTTTTCAGAACTAGGCTCAGAGCAGTGATTTAACAGTTATGAAAAAGAAATGAAAAGAAAATGGATGTGGGATGGTTTGTGTAACATTTCAGTAGGAGAAATAAAGAAGTAGTTAGATTATCAAAATGAATCATCCTTTAAGGCTAATTCAGGGAATCAGATGGTTTCAGGCCCTCTGGATAAGAAGCAAACTGAAGCAAAATAACCTAATCCTCTTGATCCCATCCATCCCCAACTCAATTCAAATACTGACACTAATATCATATTCCTCTTACAAAGTAACTACCACACTTTCTTTGTCCCAGTTTTTGGATACTATTTGCTTTTCTTTAATTTTCCTCACCCCACCCCCAGAAGATATTGAGTTAAACTAAATAAATCCCTTAAACTGGACATTAAAAAACATGGATATGACCTTCTTATATTGTTACGACCTGAGAGTAGCACTTGGGAAGAGGGTGAAAGAAAGGTAAAGTCAAAAACTTAGAAAGGTCTGGAGGAAGGGGAAATTCCTCCGCGTGAGTCACCTTCTTGGCTTGTCACTGGTAGCCTCGAGATCAAAAATACAAAGGGTGACATCTTCACCAAATTTAAAAGAGGAGACCACCAACTGTTAGGAGAGTGAAAAAGAAACAAAGAGAGGCCTATTATATGAACTAGTCTGTCTAGACAGATGACTAAACAGGGGTCCCTCCAGGGTTAGACTTGAATTTCCTCTACTCGGCCTGCTGGATATTTAGCTATGAAGAAAACTGTTTAAAGACTATAGCACTAATCCAACCCCTCCTGCACTGCCCTGAGAATAGCTTAAAAGTTGTTTCAGTGAAGCCGCATGTGTTAAAGCTTCAAGCAGGGATCACCAATTGAGACAAGAAGAGCCCTAAAAATACTTAGGCTGTCTGGCTAAGGACCCAAGTGCGCAGAACTAAATTTCTCTTTATAACCCCACTGACAGCAGCTTGAACTCCCAAAGGGAGAGTTGTCTAATCTAGGTGTCCCTGCAGGAATATCCATGGCGGGAATGCACAGGAGTTGGACTTCTCCTCTTTCACAACGGCTGGCAGGCAGCTTCTTTCTTCATCCTGGGCTGTTCTAGGGACTCGGAGCCTTTTTGAGCCCATAATATGCTTTTATGAAGAACACTACTTAAACAACCACAAAAGTGAGCCATGCTTCAGCAAGGCTAAGCAGAGGCTGCAGTGCCATAGTGATTGGTGTTCAGAGTTCTTCTAGGTAAGCAATTAAAAGATGGCTAAAAGACTGGATGACTTGGGTTGTGGTCATGTTAGACCCTCTCTTCCTGATAACCCATGAGGTTCTTGGTCAAGTCAAGAAGCATTTAATCAGCATTACTAGAATGGAAGAGACAACAGGCAAACAACTATGTGTGTACAAGATCTATACAGGGCATATTGAGAGTAATCTCAGAGGGAAGTTATTAGTAATGGGAGTGGGGAGACAGGGAACCCTAGAAAGAACTTTGCAGAAGGTAGGATTCAAGCTGAGTCTAAAAGGAAGTCAGGAAACAGAGATGAGAAAGGAGAACATTCTAGGCATGGGTTACAGCCAAAATGCAAAGAAATGGAACAGTCCAGTATTGGATCATGGCACATATGGAGGATAAACTGTAAGAGGGGGCAGTTAAGTGGCTAATGGATAGAGCACTGGGTCTAAAGTCTAAAGTCAAGAAAACTCATCTTGATGAGTTCAAATCTGGCCTCAGACACTTACTAGCTGTATGACCCTGGGCAAGTTATTTAACCCTATTTGCCTCAGTTCCTCACCTGTAAAATGAGCTGGAGGAAGATATGGCAAAACTACTCCAGCATATTTGCCAAGAAAAGCCCAAATGGGATCATGAAAAGTCAGACACGACTGAAAGGACTCAACAACAAGAAAGTATAAGAAGACTGGGAAGAAAGGGGGAAGGCTACGTAGGGTTTTAGATGCCAAGTAGAGAATTTTGTATTTGATCTTGAAGGTAATAAGGAACCACCGTAGCTTATTGAGTACAGGAGTAACCTGGTCAGACCTATGCTTTAGGAAGAACAATCACCCTGGCATCTGAGTGGAGCATGGACTGGAATGGGGAGACAATTCAGGGAGGGAAACCAATCAGAGGCTACTGCAAAAGTCCAGGCTTGGAAAGTAGTGGATATAGACAAGAGACACTGTGCAGCGGAAAATGATTTGGCTTGGCACTGAGGGGGAAGGGTGGGGAATGCCTGAGAGAGTGTGAGGAATTACAAAATGTCACTGAGGTGACTGGGAGGATGGTGGTAACCTTACAGGGTAACAGGGAAATTGAGAAGAGGGAAGGATTTACAGGAATCATAATTAATTCTTCTTTTGGAGATATTCAATTTAAGATGTGCACTAGCCATCCAATCTGAGATGTTAAAGAGGCATGCAAGACTATGTATTACTACTCCTGTAAAATTCAATCATTCACTCACTCACTAATTCACTCATTCATTCAAACAACTATTGATTGAACATCTACTATTCCTTAAAGTGAAAAGAAAGATGTATGAAGGTAGTATACTGGTCATTTTACCTAAGACACAGTTATCAAAATTTCTAGAACTTCTACCTGTTGATAGAGGTTGGGGTTATACTATTATAAATATCAGTGCATTAAAAAGTAATCACAAACAATAACACAAAATAACCAATTTGCCAAAAAAAAATGGCTGACACTTTCCATGAAAGAAATACCAAAATATACATCAAGAGTTTTTAATATTTACTTGTTACCCTAAATAAATTATTACTCATCTTAGGAAAGTGACTATCTGAAAGGATATACTGCTTCCCTTTATAACACTGAGGCACTATCTTCATTATTTAAGTGCTTTTAAATCATAAATTTGGGGGACATTAGAGGTTATCTGGTATAACCCCCTTACTCCACAGAGAAACTAGGGTCAAGAGAGATAAAATGTCTTACCCAAAGTCACATCTAATTAAAGGTAAAGATAAAAATGAAACCCAATCAGGCAATTTGGTGGCACAGTAAATAGAGCGGGACCTGGAGGTGGGAAGACCTGAGTTCAAATCCAGTCTCTGACATTCACTAGCAAGTCATTTAACCTCTATTTGCCTTGGTTTTCCCAACTGTAAAATGGGAACAATAGTTGCATCTACCTCCCAGTGTTGTTGTGAGGATCACAAGGTAATATTTGTAAAGTGCTTAGCACAGTACCTGGAATGTAGTAAGCACCTAAAAAAATGCTATTACTTCCTCTCCCTTCCCTCCCCCAGTCTAAAGATCACTGCCTTTGGAGTCAAAAAACTTGTTTCCAATCAATGGATTAATTAATCCATCAGTAAACACAGAAATGAAACATCTTTCATCTTAAATAATTTATATTCTGTTTGGGGAGACAACATGCATATAAAAGTACACACAAATCCCAACTCTGTCACTTACTATCTGAATGGCCCCAATCGGACAAATCATTTAATCTGTCTTGGCTTGAATTTCCTCATCAGAGAAATAAGAGGGCTGAACCATATGGCCTCTAAGGGCCCTTCCAGCTCTAAATCTATGAGCCTGTGATTCTAGGTTTCTTTCCACAGATAGGAAAAACAGAGGTATGCAGTCAGTAGGTCAAAGGCAGCCAGGGAATACTATTTTTTTGATTCCAATACCAGTGGAGAATGCCCTGAACTCTGCAGTCGAACCAGGAGTTTCATAGGTTTTTAATGTGACAAGACAGAAACAAGGTGGGTTAAAACACTGGAGCAGCAACTAGAATTCTCCAAAGAACAAAATAAACCCCTTTTTCCTGAGTATATAATGTTTTCCAAATTCAAAAAGCTACCTTTGAATTCTCTACTCCTCCATCTTTTTAAAAGAATTTTTTTGGTGTTTTATTTTTCACTGCTAATTCAAAATTCCTTATTTTGAATGATGCCAAATCTCACTGGAAAAAAAGCACTATCTCTGGAGTCAGAAGACTTATAATTCTACCTCTGCCACTAACTACCTATGGGTCTCAATTTCTTCATCTGTAAAATAAGGAGGTCAGACTAGAACAGGGGTAGGGAACCTGAGGCCTCAAGACCATGTAAGGCCCTCTAGGTCCTCGAGTGCGGCTCTGTGACTGAATCCAAACTTCACAGAACAAATCCATTTAACAAAAGGGATTTGTTCTATAAAACTTGAACTCAGTCAAAAGGCCACACCCAAGGATCCAGGAGGCCACAAGTGGCCTCAAGGCCACAGGTTCCCCACTCCTGGACTAGATGGTCCCTGGGGTACTTTTAAACTCTAAATATAGGATCCTGTGATGTTAAATTTAACGTAACTGAAAAAAAAATTCATGGTCTCTATATGTTGCTGCCATATTGGTAGCAGAAGCTTAGTCTACCAAGTCATAAAAGTGTGTTTAACAGGTAAGCAGGCCTCATGAAGTTTCTGGATGGATGCTTAAGCCTTAGGGCAGATGATCAAAATACATGACCTGTTCAGAATGCAAGATCTGAAAAGCTGGTCCAAGTTTTCATGAAGTTATTGGACTTTCCATAGCTATTTAATAAGTTAGCTCCTCATGGTGCTTCACCTGTTTTGTTTCTGAAAACCAATCTGTTCTCTTCCTAACAACAACACTGAAGTAAATGATCCTTGAAGCCACTGGCTTCAGTTCCATGGGGAACCGCCTTCCTCCTTTCCTGGATGCACATAAAGGGCTGAGGTAAGTAGCAGTCTTGGGAAAACAGGCAAGGTACACCAGGAAAAGGGAAGCAATCTATGCTGAATATGCAAACGCATACAAATCTGTACTAGGCGCTTGAGACCCAAGATGTGATCCAAGGAAATATTAGAAAAATACGGCCTGACCATTTCGATTTTGGAGGAATCCAAAACCAATTTAGACTCTAGTCTGTGGACAAAGTTCATATTCAGCAAAACAGCTTCAGCGGTTGCATCATACATACAACAGGGCAATTCAGAAAATACAGATGTCCAGCCATGTGCAAAACAATGCTTTCCTTTTTTCCTCTTCTTTCCAGCCCCCACTCCTCACCCCTACCAGGACCCCGAAGAGCAGGATGGGAAAAGTGCAGCATCTGTTGTTACTAAGAATAAGCTGTAGAGATGATTATTTATGAACTTGTAAGACCCAAGGAACCCAAGGAGCTCAGGGCCTGTCAAAAAGTTGAACTGCCGGCTTTGCATCGCATTAGGGATGCGCTCATTCACTGTCTCTGTTACATGCAGTCTCTCTGGTTTTCTAACCAGTCTAAAGAAGCAAGATTCCACATAATCTTCCTGATAAGTGTTTGTTAAGAATACTAAGGCTTAGTTTTATACGGAATTCTGAGAGACTATGAAGTACATGATGTTTGCATTGGCAAGGGACTCAGAGAAAATAAAGAACACTCCTTAAAAAAAAATAGGCTGAGAAATGTGGAATTACACCAGAGATTAGAAAACTGGATAGCTGCTTTCCCTCTAGGCAAATGGTAGGGGATTCAGTTATGCTAAACTGGAAATATAATTCAGTTCATTGCTGAAGAGAGAACATAAGAGATATTTCTAGGCTTCTCAGGGTCAAGGTGGCTATTGCCTAGGACCCCCAAGGGTCAAGGTGTTCTGCACTAAAGCAAAGAGTGTTTATAGAAAGGTTCCAGGGTACCTTTATATTTAGAGGAGGAGATGCTGAGGTACAGAGAGTTTTAATTTCTTTAACACCATCAAGTCACACATAAGACGGTGCTACAAGCTCCTTGGCAAAACTGGCTATGTCATATTATATGTGATCAACTTATCTCAATTACAAAAAGCAAGTTATATATGAAAATGGTTCTAAATGAAGCTTATTTTTCTTCTTTAAATATAGAGAAAAAACATCGTATAGTGGGTATAGTACCAACTTTGCAGTCAAGGCAAACCTAGATTCATGTCTGCCTCTGATACATATTGGCTGTGTAACCCTGGGCAAGAAACTTTTTTTGTTTCTCCTCTTCACATCTCATATCACTTTTCCTTCTCAGCTCATCACTACCTGGTACAAACTCTCATCACCTCTAACCTGCACTACTAAAGAACCTGCTGCATGGTCTCCATTCTCCAATCTATTCTCCACTCAGAAGCCAATGATTTTCTCAAAGCACGTGTACTGACCATGTCATTCCTCTTCTCCTACAATCAATAAATTTCTGCTATCTCCAGGATCAAATGCAAAACCCTGTTTTGCATTAAAGACCTTTACAGCCATGTCTCTTCTTGTCATTCCATTTTTTTTATGCCTTACTCCCTTTTATAAGCTATATAATGATGCAACACTGGCCTCTTTGCTGTTTCCCACATAGGACATGCCATCTCCTGTCTCCATACCTCATGCCTTTTCATTAGCTGATCCCCATGCTCTCTCTGTCTCACTGTCTCTCTCTCCGTCCCTCCCTCTGTCTCTCTCTCTCTGTGTCTATGTCTCTCTGTCTCTGTCTGTCTCTCTGTCTTCTCGGTCTCTCTCTCTCTCTCTCTCTCTCTCTCTCTCTCTCTCTCTCTCTTTCTCTCTCTCTCTCTTTCTCTCTCTCTCAGTTGTATTTGAAATTGAGAAGTATTTTAAAGCACATGCACCATTAAAGCTACCAGCCTAGACAACAATATTAGTATGCAAGGCAAACACCAGTCCAAGATTAGAGGAATTGGAAAGCAAGCAACGCAATAGGTTCTCATCTCCCTCTAAATCATTCCCAATCTCATTGGGATCTCATCTCACTCTCCCCATCCTCTCCTCCTCACTTCCACCTCCGGGTTGGAGAATTTCTGTGACAATGCTTTGCTGTTGGGAATTTAAGAATTGAATGCAGCAGAAATCCTACACATTGGACTATCAGTCAATATGCAAATGCTCAGTGGCTTTCAGGACCCACCTAGGATCAGCTAGGATTCATAGCTGAAAGGAACTTTAGAGGTCATGGAGTGCAGCACTTCACTGTAATATTCTACTTTCATAGTCTTATTTGGGCTTTTAAGCAATAGTGTCTTTTAACCTTTATGTCTCAGAGTCTATCAGTCAAGTCTAAAGGCTCATTTGATCCCAGCTATATATCCTCAAGTGCACAAAGGAGCCACGAGCTGGATATTAAAGGTATGGGAAAATAGGCCACTGCAAGATGGGAGTCTCTTCCTCCCTTGGTAGATACCACTCTACTTCCTAGAACTGTGAGCAATTTTGCTGTCTCTGAAGTGAGCAAAGTGGCAAAACTTTATTGATGACATCTGGGGAATTATTGTCTATCCTGGTCTACAATTCAGAATCACAGAATGTTAGAGCTAGTTAGTCCATCCCCTCTTTCTATGTGACACAGAGAATTGAAGTAACTTACCCAAGATCACACAGTGAATTAAGCATAAGGACAAGTTCCCTTTTGATTACATCACATTCTCATCAGATCTAACTGAAGTAGAGGGCAGAAGAATGGGACAGACTTATTTAACATTACGAGGCTTTCTACACATAGAGGACACCCCTCTAAAGAGAAGATAAGGAAAACCAAGTCTCTGAAGCACCTGCACCTACATCTATTGTACACCCAAAGTGCGCTGGAAATGCTGTGACGCTATCTACAAAGGAAGGACTTGGTACCTGGAATGGATCTGTCCTGGATCATGGTGTTGTGGACAGAGTCCTGCATTAGGAATCAGTAATAGTTAATATGAATTCGTATAGTAGACGTTCTGTCTGCCTCGAACTCTCTTTTAATTGTATAACTCCTCCCAGAGTCTTCTTTTAAGAAAGACATCTAAGCCATTTCACTTCAGATTTTCTCTACCATGCCCCAGAAATCCCTTACTCCAGCCCTGGAATCACACACATACAGGAATTATGCAACTACCCAAACATCCCAGTGATTGATTAAATGAATCCTCCTTATAACCTCAATTTAAAAAGGACTTTAGGGTGGTATTGTCTCATTCTTCTACAGGCTGTACTATAGACTTTACCAAGCACCCCCTCCCACTGGGCACCTTCTAATCAACTACACTCCCATTAGAATGTAAGGTCCTTGAGGGCAGGGACTAGCTTCTTTTCTAATTGACTTATTTTTGTATTCCCAGCACTTAGCCCTGAGCCTGGCTGGTAGTAAGTGCTCAGTGAAAGCTAGTTGACTTTCTTCCCTGAAGGCAGCTTAGCACAGCTCCTGGCGCATAATACATGTTTAATATATAGTTGGTGGTTAGATATCAGGTTTGCAATAGAATTTGAACTAGAATTCATTTCAAAGATGCTTTTCCTGGAGCTCCTTATTTTTGTGGCTGTTTCTTCTCATATTTCAACTTAGATATATACACAGCAAACTAAGAAACTCCGAGGAGACTTGGAGGTTTCTCAAAGCAGCTTACTGGACAAAATTCTCCAATAACTATCTGAGTCAGGGCAGCCATACTGGAGAGATGAACTCAGGAGACAAAGTGGGTCAGAAACCCCAGAACTCTCACTGCTTGGGCTGCCAGATTCATCTTTCCATGTAAGCAGCAGCTACAAAACTAATTCAAGGTAAGAGGGTGGGGTTGGTTTGTAGTGTATGGACACTCATGCGCTGTATGAATCACCCAAGTTATTTAATTTAGAGGAGTTTCTTTCTTATTATTGTCCTTGTTTAAATCAGTTGGTCAGATTTTTGCCTGTGGTAATTCCCCTGGAAGAGAATACTACTAAGCAGTAAGAGAAAACTTTGTTGACCTGAAAATGCCTTTTGGCTGTGACACTAGAATTTGCATTCTCTCTAAGGCTAGATTCTCAGCCCACAGAATGCGGGAATGCTCAGCATGGGACTCTGGCCATGAACGGGCTGGAAAGTCTCGACCAAAACACAACCACAGGGAACTGCTCTTTAGCTTCCAAAATTCCCTTCCTGCTCCACAGCTGCCCCAATTAAACGTACTTGGATAAGGGAATTTAGTCCCATGCATAACTAATCCAACTTCTAAACTCAGCACCCACTTCTTGGGTTTGGGATCTCCAGTGATTACAGTGCTCCATACCCTGGAAGCACACTCACTCTTTAGACCCTTGTTGTAATTTGTTCACCCATGTGGAAACGGGTGTTGGAGACTAGAAAACAAGGTTAACTCTTCACTGCTTATATTCAGGACAAGGAGGAAGAAAGACAGACAACTGGACAAAACAGCACTGAGCCCAGATTCAACCCTGAATAAGCTTAAGTGCATGTTCAGATCTGCCATTTATCCACAGTTCAACTGAGATCATTAAAAGTTCAGTAATCAGCTGAAAACCCAAACCCACCAAAGTGGATGCACTAAATCATGGGCCAGTAGGATTACTGGAGTTAGAAACAGGAGCCTAGGAATCATCTAATCAGACCTTCACTGTACAGATGAGGTTAAAGTCAATGGAGGTTGATGAATCGATGTGTATATACAATACATCTGTATGTACATACACACGTTTGCATGTCATCTCCTCCATTAGACTATGAGCTCCTTGAGAGCAGGGATGGTCTTTTGCTTGTTTTTATATCTCCAGAACTTATCCCAGACCTTGAAATATGCTAGGCACTTAATAAGTGTTTATTGACTGATACACACAAGTGCACGTGTGCACACACACACACACACACACACACACACACACTTCCTAAATTGTTTACCCTTTGGCCCTCTGCATCCCCTGAAGAACCTCTCCAGCATCTGAAGACATTCTCCTTTTTGGTCATGTTGACAGGAATTAATGAGGAAGACCCTCCTCGCCCTCCTCCCACAAAAAATTAATAAAAATCAAACAAAATAATCCAGTCAGGTGGAAAGTAAATACTGTTTTAAACTGAGAAGTATTTTAAAGCACCTGAACCATTACAGCTGCCAGGCCCAGGCTGCAACATTAGACCACGTGGCAATCACCAGCCCAAGATTAGAGGGCCGGGAAAGCAAGCGGCGCCATAGGTCCTGGTCTCCTTCCCTGTTCCCAACATCTCATTGGAATGGAGAAGCAGTTCATGCAAGGTGACAGAGATGGCCCTCTAACTGCTTGGCACAAGTCATTTCCACTTAACGAGTGTTCAAAATCACACTCAGCATGGAGAAATTCACTCTGACCCTGGACGCCTGCCCCCTGGCACATAGTCACTTACATTTTTACTCAATTACTATTTCTAAGAACAGAGAGGAAAGAAATGCAGACCCCCACTGCTCAGCTATACTTCACGAAAGATTTAGAAGTGGTCAGAAGATTTTTCTGTCTGGACTGTCGGCAAAGATAAAAGCTCTGGTACCCCCGGCATTAAATGGTAGATGTGGTCTCCTCTGGCCCTTGCTTTCCCCCTTTCACCCACTGAGATGCACTCCTGAGTTTTCCAGACGAGCTGGGAAGTGTACTGAGCTCTCATTTTTAACAAGGTTGAAAGCAGGGCCCTTGTAACAGAATGTTAAGACACAATCCAAACCAAGGAGTGTCTAGGAAGAAACACTGCCCAGGGAACCAGGATAGATTGATTGCTCAACCTGTTTACTGTGGTAATAACGAATAAAAAGGAAATTAACCCAAAGTGAGAGGCAGCTTTTAAAAGGGCAGAGAAAGCAAAGGAAAACAGAGAAAAGAAATGTCTGGAGTTTGTTTCTGCCCCAAATCCGTTTCATAAAGAGTTGTATGTAGAGAGGACAGCAAGTCAGACTTTTGGCTCTTGGATTTAAATACTGACATGAAATTAAAGTGACAGATTGTACACAATGTAAACAGAATGAACAACCACACACAGGCACACACACACACAATCTAAAGTGAATCTTAAAAAAAATAATAAAAAAGCAAGCCTAACTTTTAAGAAGATAAATGAGGAGATACTCCCATCCTACCATTGGCAGAGGCAAGAGGTCCACAAGTATTATACAATGCACCTATTTTCAGAATTTTTCAATATATTGATCAATTTTGCCAATTTTTCTTATTCTTTTTTTAATCTCCAAAATTTACATCTGTTTTATGGGAATGCTATCTGGGAGGGAGAAGGATTTTATGGATGCAAAAAAAAAGTCAATAAAAACTTAAAAAAAAAAAGAAAGTGAGCTATTTGAAACAGATATAGCTTTAGAATTGTCTGTCATAGGACAGAAGAAAAGTAAAATAAAATATCCTCATTTTTAGCATCAATTAAGTGCCTGGTTTTTTGTTTTTTCTTTTAAATGCATATAAGGGCCCAGAGGAGGTTTCCTAGTATTAAGAGAAATATACAATCTTTTCAGAAGCCAGCTCTTCCAAGGAAACCACAGGCCAGGGTGCTGTGAAATAAACCATAGTGATTCCTTAGAAGTGAGGTTAGGCCTGACAAATTGCAGAGTATAATATCCAAGTGAACCAGTCCTCAGCTGTAACCATTATCTGGCAAACCAGTTTGGGTAGGAATGAGAAGATTGTTTCTCCCTGAATCCTGAACCTTCATCCATTTTTGGAACCCAACTGAAGCCGAAAGTCTTCACTGGACTCAAGAGCATGGAACAAACACCATCTTCTTCTCCCCTTCACCCGCCTGTACGTAACTGAGATCTCATGGAGATCAGCAAAGAGAAAATGAACCACAGGTTCTGGTTGTCCAGCCGGCCAGCTCCACACCTGGCTATATCATTACTGAATGAATGCTGAATTTTCCACTTTTGCATAGCTGTTTCAAGGTCCTTTCAGCAAAAAAGACTGTCTCGGTTTTCTATTTGTATCTCCAAAACTTAGCACTGTGCTTGGCACATAGTGAGCACTTAATAAATGTTTTTCCAATCCAAGTAGACAAGATACCCACAAAGAGATCTTGGAACACTACCCAACAAATGTTTATTTATTCATTTATTAATTACAAATTATTCTCCTTCCAGCACCCTATAATCCAGCAAAAGTGGCCTTCTCTCTGTTCCTGACACACGGCACTCCCATCTCCTGTTCTCATATTTTGTACTGACCATTCCCCATGCTTACAATGCACATCCTTCTCACTTTTCCCTCACAAAGTTCCTCTTCCTCCTACAAGATGTAACTCAAGCAGCACATTCTGAATGAAGTAAGTCTTTTCTGATTCCTACACCTGCCAGTGCCTTCCATAATAACTACCTAGGGTTTCAGTACTTTGTATGTATCTGGATTTGAGATCTCCAAAGAGCAGTTGGGGATGTGAGACTTGGGCTCAGTAGAGAGGCTAAGGCTGGATCTACAGATCTAAGAACTGTTTGTATATAAATGATCATTAAACTCATATGAACTGATAAGATCATCAAGTAAAATAGTATAGAGGGAGAAATGAAGAGGGCTTGGAACAGAGCTTTGGGAGACACCCACAATTAGTGTACATGCCCTAGATGGAGATTGAGGAGTGGTCAGACGAGGAAAATTAGGAGAGAACAATGTCATAGAAACCTAGATAGAAGTAAGTATCCAGCAGAGGGGGATAAACAGTTAAATTCCAGGTAGGTCAAGAAAGATGAGAATTAAGAATTGCCATGAGATTTGGCAAGTAAGATTGGTGATAACTATAGTAACTATAGTGAGAATGATTGAAACTTCAGATCAAAAGCTAAGTTCTAGAGAGTTTAGAAGTAAATATTTGGAGTATAAAGATGCTTTGACCTCTCCAAATGAAAAGCAATTTACAAATGAACACACAAGCTATTTAATGCTCCAGAAATCCACTATCTTGAATTTCTGAATCCTAAGTAAACACTGATCATTTCTATTAGCATAAGATACCTTCTTGGCCAAGTAAATGGTAGAATTGCCCACTAGCCTGAAGGCATGAATGCTCTCTATAACTAATGCTATTAGGAGCTCCAGGTGATGAATTAAATAACATTAAAGTAGGCTGCTAATGTTTATTAAGTAATGAAATATTTTACTTTTGAAGAACAGCAGTCAGACACAGTAAATTGGTCTGCATTTTCTTTCAATGACAAATTTAACAGGAATAACTTCAGTTTAGCAGGAACTATTTCTGAGAGTCCAAAGACCTGCCTGTTTGTCTTAAAAGGGCTAAAACACTAGAATTATAAATGCCTAATTTATTATTTATTAAAAATAGAGCCACCTCATTCCATTATAGTTATAATAAACAGATAACTAAAGATGATGATGATGATCATGATGACAGCTAATAGTTTTGCCCCTAATGAACTCTATGACCTTACAAAATGAAGATCATGGTCAACTTTAAGGTCCCTTTCAGCTCTAACAGTGGGTGATTCCTTTATTTGCCCAGTTCCTTTTTCTAAATTTTTGAAATCTATCTTTTGTTCAACTAGGCCTTGTCTTTTAGAAGTGCCATAGGGTAACAGATTTAGAACTAAAAGGGATCTTAAAGTCATCTAGTTCAACCCCAACATTTTACGCATGAAGAAATCAAGGAAGGTCCAAAGGGCAGAGTGACTCACCAAGATCACACAAGTACTAGTGGCAGAAATGGAAGCCAAATCCTCTGGCTGAATTCAGTGCTTTTCCCACTATACCACACTGCCTCCATTGTTGCTAGGTCTTCATTCATCCCTGATTTAAGGATTTTCTCTATTGACAGGAAAAGACCTTATAATTTCACAGTTGGGAGACAACCATAGAGTTCTTATTTCTAGTAAAACCCTTACCTGACATATGAATTCACTCTACAAGAACCCTGAAATAGTTAGTCATCCAGCCTCTGCTTGAAGACCTCCAAGAATAGCCATTACCTCATTTCATTCATTCATTCAATTATTAAGACCACACTGAGTTGAAATCTATTGACTATGACTTCCGCTGGTCCTACCTGGGGTCCAAGAAGAATAATAAGCTAAACCTATTTTTTCATTGGTAATGGGAACTCCCATGTGGGGAAATTGCCTCCAACAATGCAGGTCAGCATCTTTTTTATAACTTATAGTCTTAAGACAGGACATCAAGAAAGTGACTTGCTCAGAGTCACATTGCCAGTATCTGTCAGAGGCTAGATTTGAGTATAAGTATTCCAGGCTCCAAGGATAGCTCTTTATCTATTATGCTACAAACTCTTACTCCAACAGAAAAGCCCATCTTATATTTAACGAATATAAAAATCAGACTTCTAGGAAATGATCATTATAGCAAATGACTGGTGTATCATTACTCAAACAAATACTGACCACCATATGAGTATGTGACAGAGACAGATTTTTGCCTCTGGCTTGCCTTGTTCCTATTGAACATACCAAAAGTAGAATTTACAATTCATATGCTAGGACCCTAAATCTAAAGCCAGAAGGGACCTCGAAAACCATGCAGTCAAATTTTCATTTTGCTATGAGGAAACTGATGCCCAGGAAGTCAAGTGACTTGCCCAAGACCACATACACATACCTGATCTTTGCCCATACTGCCTGAGGTGAAAAAGTCAGCAGTGTCCTGGGAAGTTTAACTGTTCTCTTCCCAAGTGCCTTAAAGGGTATGCTGAAACCATTAAGTGTGCTAACAAGATTCCAGTAATATATTATGATCTGTTGCATCATATTTTTCCAGTCAGAATATGATTTATTTCAGGTGCGGGAGATTGAACAATCTGAGTATTATGGGGGTATGAATGAAGGGCTGTCCCTCTCTGTTCTGCAATCAGACACACTACCATATTGTTGCCATATGCTGCTACCAATGGACATCTGCTCACATATGCTCCCAACAATAAGGAACCATATTGTTTATTTTTAAATCCTTTTTGTAACGGCTTACAGAGAAAAAACCTCAAATAACCAGTTAGCAAAGACAGGAAGCTACACTGATATAAACTGTTTGCTCCTCACCAGATTAACAAGTCAAACAAAATTTTCTCACTACTATCTGACCTTTGAAGGAGAGATGCTGAAAATTGTTCTCTTAAATGCAAACCTCAAACAGAACAACCAATGAGAAAGAAACAGTCAGCGGAACTCTGGCTCAGTTAATACTACTTTCCCCCAACTCTGGTATTAGGCATTTCTTGGGGGATTTAACTCCTTTCCCTGGGAAACAGCACCTTCTTGAGGCCAATATCTACTGTGTTGCAGAACAGAGACAATCTCTTTTAATTAGTTGAACTCAGAATTTCTCCAAAGTCGCCAAGTGCACATGGATAGGATAACCACTAACAATTTATGTCAAGTAGCAGTCAAGTATGTAAATTTGGTTCACATTTAGTAGGTGAATAGAACCTGGAAGAGGCACCATTAGATAGATCTACAAGCCAGTCAAAAAGCTTTTCTTATCTATAGGGCAATAACTCTCTTTGCAGTCAAATGAACTGAGTTGAATTGAAGCCAGTATCTTCACTAATTCAATCCATGGGATCGTAGATTAGATTGGGAAGGGGCCTCAAAGGTCATCCAATTCAAGTCTTCATTTCGCAGATAAGTAAACTGAGGTCAAGTAAAGTTAAGTGATCATCAAATAGAAACTTGCACAACTGGGATTTGAACCAGAATCCAACTCAATTCTCCTGCTGCATCCAATTTTATAATATTCTGGCTACAGGAAAGAATTCAAGCTCTATTCACTGTTGCTCTGTGCTGGGCTCAGACAATCCTATGGTATAGTTCAATACTGGAACAAAATGAGACACTTGTAGGTCATTCAAAAATGAACAAAAAGAGATTTCCTTAGCCACAGCAAGGAGGATGTTCCACAATGATAGGCACAGGGAAATTTCAAACTGATTCAGCTGAGTGAAAGGCCCTCCTCTAAGTTACCCATCAAGACCCACCAACCAAGAATTATAGCATCCCTTGAGCTCCTCCTGGCTGCTTTATACTCAGAGGACCAGGAAGTGATGTCTGAGCCTTCCCTTCCCTGAGCCAATCAAGTCTAGGGGAAGGTCTCAATACCTCTAAGAAACAATCAGGCCAGGATGAGGTGTCTTCTCAGAGCTCTTCTTCAGGGACAGTCTTATTACTTATATTTTACAACTTTCATTTTTGAATGTTTTGTGATAGTTGTTCTTTACAATATTGTAATCACTGGATATATTGTTTTCCTGGTTCTGATTAGTTTGCATCAGTTCATGTAAGTTTTTTCATGCTTCTCTGTACTTGTCATGTACATTTCTTATAGCACAGTAATACTGACTGTTCTTGCCTTAAGTTAACTTGCATTATGCAAATTCAACTTTAAATAAAGAATCCTAAAAGAAATCTGAATTCAAAAAAAAAAATGTTAACTTTATTATACAGTATTGTGCAAACCTCCCAAGTGAAAACTGCAGAACAGGCTAGTGAAGATATTACCACTCAAGATCGAGGAAACCTTTGTCTTGGTCCTCCTACCCACCTGATTGTCCACCCCTGCCTGTTCCCTATTCGCTGCTGTCTATGAATGCCTCTCCCACAATCCCCACTCCCACGTTCTTCTTCTTGGTTCTGGCCAGGCCTCAGTGTGGCTGGCTCTGCCTCACATGTTCTTCTTCCTGCTTCTCTGTCTTGGTCCCCTCCCTCTACCAGAGAAGGGTCCCCTTTCTGTTTCTCTCCTTCCCTTCCCCACATCTGTGGTCAAATTTGTATTAAGGAAAAATTGATTTATGTAGAGATCTGAGGAATATCCATTTAAATAAAGTAAGAACAGTCTATATTCTATTAAGACATTTATGTCCCACAATTTGTTTAGCCGTTCTCTAATCAATGGACATCTGCTCTTTCTTGTTCATTGCTACCACAGAAAGTACTATCTAAATTTGAGGGTATATGAGGCCTTTCCTTTTAGCAATCACATCTTTGGGATATATGCCCTGCATCTCTTTTAGCATGACACAAAAATCCCACAAAGTAAAGCAACCATTTCTTCCCAACTCCAACATTAAATAAAGTTTTACTTGGGGGAATCCAACACTAACCTGGTTTAGTGGAACATAAGCTTCTTGAGGGCAGAGACTCCCTTTTTTATTGGTATCCAGGGAAAATTAGCACAGTATCTAGCATGTAAGTGCTTAAAAAATTAGCTTTGTTGTTGTTGAGTAGTTTAAGTCATGTCTGACTCCTCTTTGTGATGCCATTTGGGACTTTCTTGGCAGATACTAGAATGCTTTGCCATTTCCTTCTCCAGTTCATTTTATAGGTGAGAAAACTGAGGCAAACAGGATTAAGTGATTTCCCAGGGTCACACTGCTAATTAGTGTCTGTGATTAGATTTATATTCAAGTCTTTCTGACTCCATGCCTGGTGCTCTATCCACTGTGTCACCTAGCTGCCCCGCTTAGTGATCCAATAGCAAGGGCTTAATAAATGCTTGTTGATTCACTGGTCAAGTGAGTGATCTAGGACAGGTGTGCTGGAACCACAAAATTACTAGCACTATACTTCAACCCATCCACGAGGCTCCTGTCTTCTTTTTTAGCTATTATTCATCAGCTTGATGATGATACTCTCTAACAATAGGATCATCCTTAAATACACCCCTAAGAGCAAGGCTAGCATCATTCCTCCCATTCTGTAGAAGAGAAAAACCACAAGGAAGGAGACATACTCAAGTTCAGAAAGTGAATCAGTGTAAGGGCTGAGATTAGCTCCAAGGCTCTGACCCCACGCCCAAAGCTCAATCAACACACTTAGTAATTTCAGGTTTAATTCTAGGCTGATAAATATCTGTATGACTAAACTAGCACACAAGTCAGCGTGATCAAAGGTGCCTGCCCCCAAAGTGGCTCAGATCCAGAACAGGACATTCACAGATACAAGTCCTAAGTTATAGGCTTGAGTAGAGATGTAAAAAAGGCAGCTCACCAAGCAACTGTCTTAGACCTTGAAAAGAAATATGAATGTGTGTGTGTGTGTGTATGTGTGTGTGTGTGTGTGTGTGTGTTTGAATGTATTGGGGTGGAGGAAGGGAAGGAAAAGAAAATGGACAACTATGCATTAGTTTTTTGAGGGTGTTCACATACACATATCCCTACATACATGTTTCAGGGGTGACAAACTACTCCCAAGCATTCTTTCTGTTTTTGATGACTTACCCTTAATCTTCCCAAAAGTCAATATGGTAAGACTTGAGGAGAGTTTTGAAGACTAAGACTTCTATTCCTTCTCTCCCCTCCCATCCCCTTGTACCTCAAATGATTCATCAGTTCGTTCACCAAATCATCTACCTTCTGCAAGAAAACAACCTCAAACTGTGAGTATTACATCTCCATCTAATCTACAACCAGAATAAATTATCAGTCTTTTACTAACCCAGCTGAAATAGTGCTTAATTACAAATGATAAACAAACAAAAGAACAAAGAAAAAATAAAATATCAACAGTATTTTCCTAGCTCAAGAATTAAAAGCAGGGTCGTGAGATGAAATCAATGGAAAAAAGGGAGATAAAGATACCAGCCAAAAAAACAGGAGAATAAACAATTGTATAAGTAGGAGAAGCCAAGATGGAAAAAATGACAGATTTGCTGCTACATTTGCACAGAGAACAATCACTGATAGACAGACTTTACCCAGGAAGCGTTGAAATTACAATTACTGAAGTAAATCCAAAACTTAACAATTAAACGATCTTTCCCAGAACGTTCCAATTTGTGTTCCAACCACAAGAGATGGTTTAATGCTCTTCAGTATATATATATATATATATACTTTTTTTGATCCACAACAGCATGAGATTCCCTTTCAAAAAGACTTCCTTCTTGATTTTTTTATAAAGATGATGCACTTTAGGTCACTTGACAGGGTCCTTTTTCCAAGCCAAAGTTTGCATTCCCTATCACAAGATTAAGTAACAAATAGGAATTCTTACAACAGCCTGAAGTTATGAATGAATGGTTATTTGTGAACTAGCTTGTCAAGACAGATGCAGTATTTGTCAGAGTAGTGTGGGTTAGATATGGAGAAAAAGAGCCAAGCAACAGAGCCAAGATGTAAGTCACATTTGCCTGCTTTTTTTTGTTTTCATGCGACTAAAAGGATGCTACATTGAAGAAATAAATAAAAGCTAGTTATTATTTTTATGCAGCTTGCTGTATATTTTTCTTTTCCTATTGTAAAAGCAGTATCTTTTCCTCAGGCATAAAACATCTGAATCTACTTCAAATTTTGCCTTTAAAAAAAAAGGAGACAACTCAAAAGAACTGAAAAAACAGTGACAAGTCCTCATTGTGAACATGGATATAAGCACATCTGCATTTGAGGGTTAGTATATGTTTTCAAACTGGTTTCAGATGGTTGAGGCTTCACAAAATCCAACAATCATTTCCCCCTTTTTTCCCCTGACTCCTATAATTCCCTCCACTTGAAGGGAAATTCAATCTACCCATTTCTGTTTTTGTTAACACATGATTTAGTCAAGTATCCAAAGGTGACTGGACAAACAACCTCTATCAAGTTTTCTTCTAACCCACACCAAGCTTTCCTTGTACAGGGAGAGTAAGGGTAATGGATGCCCATATATTTCTCCACTCTAGACCTACTTGAGGTCAGGAAATAGAGAAGGAGATATTCAACATTTTGGTCGTATTCCCTTTGGAGGAATTATTGGAAGATATAGACAAGAGTCATACAAGATGAGGGATTAAGGATGGATTTCCATTTTCACCAGTGGATTCTACACTGTATTCACACTATTGAGATCCTAGATCCATTGAAGTATAGAAGAATGTTTTCCTTACCATTAACAAATACAAACTCCTAAGGACTCAGGATTTCACACCTCCCTGCCCCATTCTAAGGAAACACCTTTAGTGCCAATGAAGGGGTTTAAAAAAATTATAATAGGCCAAATGCAATGTGAACTAAAACAGGAATAGTTTCAACTTGTCTTCTGGGATAATATCACCTCCCTTATGACATGCCAGCATTATAACCATGCACAAGTCACTTTACATCTCAGAGCTTCATTTTCCCCAGCTGTAATATGGGTATAAAAATGGCTGAAGTATCTACCTCACAGCATTATTGTAAAACTTGAATAAGCTCATATATCTATGTATCTATATATGTATATGTATATATTATATATGATAACAGCTTCTCTAGATGACATGTAAAATATTTTGCAAATCTTGAAGTACTATGTGACCATAAATTTTAATAAAATTAGTCATCTTCTCTGATCTTGGGTTGAGCTTCCATTACATCTTCCCTTTCCTCTTTCCTGGGAACCTTTTCACTCCATCTCTCACTTTGATGAACTTTGCTCCTTCCAATATGTTTTCCCTTCTTCATCACCAAGTTCTGGCTTAGATTTTGCTCTAGCTTTGGTAGCTTTGGCTACCAGTTGCTTTTGGAAGTGACCATGATGTCCCACTGAGCAGGGACTATTGAAGTTTTTCATCTTTGTATTTCCCAGGCAGAGCATTACCAGGACTATAAGAAGTACTCAATAAATGAATGTTGACTGACTGATTGATTGTAGCCTCCTGAACTGCCAGATTCATAGCATCTCAAGTGGTTCTGTCAGGATTTGGAATTATTGGGGGTGGGGCAGTGGTGAAAGATTTGATCAAGGTGATAGATAATGTTTATACAATGCACAAGGTTTACTCCTTGCTTTTATCCCAGGGTTCAAGGCATTGAGGGTTTGGGCAGTAGGTCAAAACATTGGGGCTACAACTTCTAGCATATTATTTTTATTTCCTGACACATAAAATCAAAGGGAGAGGACATGGCATACATTTAAAGGTATGCATATTAATATAAATTCAAATTCATTTTGATGTGAGATCTTGCAAAGCTTCTGGAGATAACTGGGGACATCTCAGCATGTCACATTGCCAAGAGCACTCTAGGGCAGTAAATTACCACATGCTCAAAAGGGTTAGCTTCACTGAAATTCTAGATGCTACCGTTGCCAGTTTACTAGATTTTTACATTCCACCTACTGTTAGCTCTCTCAAATAGATGTTAAGGCTCCCTGAGGGTAGACAAGAATGGAGTCCTCTCTTTTGCTGGGAATTCCCACAACATCCAATACTGTGCCCTGGGAACCAATACTATTACCAATAAGGAATCCAAGAGAGAAATTAAAGCTAAGGTGGCCAGTTTTACTCTGTTAGCAAAGGTGATAAAATGATGAGGGAGAAGTTTCCAACTAAAGAATAAAATCAGGGATTTCAATGACCCATGCCCTCCTTATCTCTGAATGGCAGGGGAAAAAAGAGTTAATTGTACTCAATGAGAGGGAAAATGAGCCAGCAACAGACAAGCATAAAGACTTACCCAAGTTTCATGACCAGTTATTCTCATTTCTAGGAACAGAGTTTAAAGAATACAAATACAACTCTTGATATTTTTGAGTAAATACGCATTTAATATTAATAACTCTTGCATTTTACTTAGTTTATTCCCCTAATCCATCAACTAATGAGGTGAGAGAGGAGGAGGAGTGCCAAATTCCTCAATCTCCTAGGCTACACATTAAACCTCAGATCACGAGTCAATCTAAGGATATTGGAAGCTCTAGACTTGGAATGACAAGACGCTAACGACCAGGGGAAAGACAGTCCTCAGTTGGTCACATGAGTCATTTGTTCCTGGAACTCTCCAATTAACTCATCCCCTCCTTTCTCTGAGTTGAAGGGAAATTCTCACCAACTTCGTTGGCATCAGGACTACAGATAAGACCAGATCCGGTTTTCCTTCCTCTTTTTGCCACTCCTAAATCCCCCCCTCCTTTCATTCTGCAAGTATCAAAGGAATTCTGGACCAGAGAAGTATCTAACTGAACCAAGATTAAGTGTTCCTACTAAGCAGAAATACCCTACAAAAATGAGCAAGAAGGCCTGACATTGCCAATACTGCCCCATAGGTTACTGTACTAATTCTTTCCAACCTTATGTTAGAAAGCATTCCAGGTTTGGGCATGGCACACTCTGTGTATAAGTTATGTGTATTTTTAATCGCTACACATGCAGATATTTCATAATAACAATTAGGTGAATGCAGCTGAGGAATTATGGGAAAGAAGTCAAGGGGGACTTCTCAGAGGTAACAGAGTCAGCCAGAACAGGTTGGGAAGAAAGCTGGTAATGCGGTAGTTCGGCATCTAATTCTGGACATTCAAAAATTTAAAAAGAAGTAAAAAACAGCTTGTGGTTGCAGGCAGGATGTAAACTTACTCTAAACAAATGACTGAGGCAAACTTTTCAGTCTAAACAAACCTGTTGAGGCATCTCTAGCATATTATTAAATGAGAGACAGAGGAGAGAGAGAGAAGAAGAAGGAGAAGAAGAAGAAGAAGAAGAAGAAGAAGAAGAAGAAGAAGAAGAAGAAGAAGAAGAAGAAGAAGGAGGAGGAGGAGAAGGAGAAGGAGAAGAAGAAGGAGAAGGAGAAGAAGAAAGAGGAGAAGAAGAAAACAGGAGGAGGAGGAAGAGTCAGAGACAGAAGAGGACAAAGGGAGAGAAGGGAGGGGAAGAGAGAGAGAGAGACAGAGAGACAGAGAGACAGAGAATACCTGGAGAACATATAATTCTCAAGCTAAAAACTATCTTTGTTTAAAAAAGTGAAAATGCACTGCATACAATTTCAAAATGACAATGGGAACATTTGTTTATCTCTGCCAGGACCTCCTTTTGTCAAACTGTTCGGAGCCTTCACTCTCAGTCTGCAATGTGGAAAACACTCCTGAGGACAAGGCCAGCATTAGTAGAACAAGCACATCTGGCAAATCCAAACCATCTCTCCTGGATCACACCAGGGCCTGAAACATTACAACAAGATAGTTGAGAGAGATGCCATTTAAAGCTCACCTTGTGGAGGAGTCTGGATCGGGGAGGGAAGAGGAATAATGTGAATTTTCTAATTAGTATAGTCATACAGGGGGAGCATGGAAAGTAAGAGTTGGCCTCAAAGACTGGGCAAGCTGGTCCAAGTCCTACTGCCTGACATAAATAACAGCAGAACTTTAGCTAAGCGGTGCAGTGGACAGTGCACAGACCTGGAGTTAGGAAAACCTGAGTTCAAATCTGGCCTTAGACACATACTGGCTGTGTGACTGACCCTGGGCAAGCCATAACATCTGTTTGCCTCAGTTCATCTATAAAATGGGGAAAATAACAGCGCCTATCTCTCAGGGTTGTTGTGAGAATCAAATGGGATAATAACTGTAAAGTGTTTAGTACAAAGCTTGGCATATATTGGGCTCCATGTAAATCAATATTTTTATGTATTCATTATTATTATCAATAACCTCTTGGTGTCCTAAGTAACTTCCTAAAGAGACTTGCAATTACAAATAGGTTGCTGAACTGCCTTGGTAGAAGGAGTTTCTCTATACCAATGAAAGTACAATGTGTCCCTCCTCAAAAAACAAACAAACAAACAAACATAAAATCTTTAAGTTGGAAGGATCTCAGAGGGTCACAATATAGTCCAACAGCCCCATCCAGTGTAGGAATTCCTGACAACTGTCCAGAGAGCCTTTGCTTGAACACTTCCAATTGCAGAAGAATTTGCCACCTCCTAGGTCAGTCCATTCTCTTAGTAGAGAGTTCAATTTCTTGGAAACTTTTCCTTTATACAGAGTCAAGAATCTTTTCCCCAATAACTCCTACCTACAGGTCCTAATTCTGTCCTTTGGAGCTACAAAGAATGGCTAATCTTCTTTCCCCATGCCAACCCTTCCATCATTTCAAGATAGATTGTGTCTGTCCCAAAAATGACTCATCATCATCAATGGTCTTTTTACACCAAAACCTTTCTCTCTCTTCTGGGATTCTGAAGACCTCTTTGGATTTGGCTTCTTTACTTTGCTTCCTCTAATTTACTATTCTTGCAGTCTCTAAATGTATTCCAGTCCTTACGCAATTAATGAGTCAAAGGCCCACAATGGGCAGACTCCTCAGGTCAGCCAACAACTGAATGTGGGATCTTCTGCTTGGCACAGTTTCCTCTGTGAAAATACTCTGGTATCTTTGGGTATTTTTACATGGAAAATGAAATAACCATGTCAAAGGTCACTGGGAAAAGGGCAACAGTCTGGGGTCAAATTCCATCTCTCTCACTAATTACCTGTGTGACCTTGGATAGATCACGTTGCATCTCTGGACCTCAGTTTTTTGGTTTGGTTTGGTTTGGTTTCCATCTGTAAAAGGAGGGGGTTGTATTAGGTAGCCTCTAGAAGCTGTAATTCTAAAGGTGCCATGCCATACGTGGACTGTAGGGGTCACTATGGAGACACAAGTGCTCCCAGTCCTGGTCAAGCATTTACAAATCATCTTTCCAACCCCAGAAAGTAAACTGTATTTGTTTCCATGATGGAAGTCTGATTTTTCTAGTAGTTCATATGATGACAGATTTAGATCCAGCTGCAATCTTAAAAGTCATTTCATCCAACTCCCTCAATTCACAGATGAGGAAATTTAGGCTAAATGAGGTTAAGGGAGTAACCCAAGGACACAGGTTATATGAAAGGGGTCAATGTTCAAACCCAGGTCTTCAGACTTCAGAGCCCCTACTGTGAGCTACGGAGGGTACTAAGCCAGTCAGCCTTCCCACTGCCTCGCTACAAAAGTCTCATTTCAGTTTCAAAGTATTATGTTTATTTTAAGGATGCTCTTAATCTTTGGATGAAGTGAAGGAGGAGAGTGACAGAAAGAGAGAAACACAGAGACAGACAGAATAGGAGAAAGAGAGTAAGGGGAGAGGGAGGAAGAGAGAGAAGGAGAAAGGGAAAAAAGAGAAAGGGAAGAAATTCCAATCCTGAGTCAGTAGTGACCTACCTAACTAAAGACACCATAAGTGGGCTGCACAGCAGTAACAACACAGAGTAATGATGCAACATATGAAGGAGAGGAGAGAAACTTTGCCAATTGCATACCAGTAACTCAATTATTCTGAATTCCTGAAAATTCAACGCCTTGGAGATAAAGCCAAAAATACTTCTGTGTCCAGTCAGTAATGTTTTCCTTCATTGGGCAGTTGGCCAGTAAAGGGTCAATTTATATGCAGAAAGCAGTATTCATGAACAGAATACTCAGCTACACTCCCTAAACCTACCACATTATTGACACTCACTCTGCATTCCACAGTGTCACTGGGAAAGATTAGAGGCAGGGGAACTTCTAAGAGGAAATGTTTAAAATTCATGTGAAACAATAACAAAGGAAATTTCATTTTGATTTTTCAGATTGTATAGTTTAGTCCATCCAATTCAACATGATAGAATTAGCCAAGTGATGACTGAGTTACTTTCTTCAGTGCCTAGCTTGGCTATGTTCACTCTGCATAGTATGAATTGCTTGTTTTCTATGCAAGTAAAATCTAAGACACTTACTTCTTCATTTTCCCTCCCAATATTGACTGACACAACATGGATGTTGACTGAGGCTCCCTCAGAAAAGATCAGCAGTAAAAAGTGAATGAATGGGAAGTAGAGATCACAAGAATAAAACATGCTATATAAAAAGAATTCACAATCTCCCATTTACCTAAGATAGCTTCATAATTATTCTGTTATTATTTTATAAGCATTTTTTTGGCACAACTGGATTTTAATAGGCAGCATGCCTCAGTATAAAGAAGACAGCTTAAGGAGCCAAAAGAACAGAGTTCTTTCTGGCCAAAGTCTGCTACTTTTTTGCTGTGTGATTTGGGTAAGTGACTTAACTTCTCTGAATTTCATTATTCATCTGTAAAATGGGTGTAATCCTACCTGCACAGCCTATTTTACAGGGATGTTGAAAGAATCAGATCAGAAAATGCAGGTGAAAATGCTTCGAATATGGCAAAGAAATATACATGTATAAGGTATTAATTACAATTACTACCAACAAAAGATGACTAGAGAAAGTCAGTAATCTGAAAGGAATATAAAGGAAGAATTGTGCCATATCATCCTATACAATAAAGAAACATAAGAAATGAAGAGATTGTTAGAATTAAAGGGAAGGAAGGAGAAGAGAAGAGGAAAGGGGCAAGAAAAGGTTTTAGACCCTTTTGATTTACCAAGCCCTTGGGTTATATTTTTATTGTTAGTAATTTAAAAACATCAAGGAGCCTATTGTATTTGGAGCAATCTTTCTGAGTCACTCAAGCTTTTTGCAATATCTTTTGAATAGATGAGCCTTGATTCTCAAAAGGACCAGATGTCCCAATTCCCTCTGTGCAAACTATGGGTAAACCTTAGCATAACTCTACTTTGAGCCTTAAACTAACAGCATGTGAAAAGATTAATATGAATAAATTCAAAACTAATCAGAGCCCTTCTTTAAATGTTGACACAGTATTATTTATATCCTATACATACCTTCTTGACTAAAATTCATCCCAGGAGATTGGCACCTGGCCAGTTCTATTCATATTTACTGTATTTATATAGTACAGTTGGCCAAGGATAATATTTAAGACAAAATATGCCTTAGGGCATATACAATATCTCTTATATTTCTGCTTTCAAATCTCCACATTGCTAAAAATATTTAGTCTGAACTTTATAAAATGTCCTGCAAAGGGCTATCAGCAATCTGTAGTGATATATAGCTGGCTCAGTATAATTAGAGCATATTTGTAATACTTATGCCAAAGTCAGTCACTGAATGTTAATAACTTTGTGGTTTAAAAAAAAAAAGCAAAAAAAAAAACCTGAGCCAGTGATCTTTCCCATGCCTTCATCTCTACAGTTTTTGACCTTCAGAATTTTCACTGCAAGAAATGCCAGTCTCCTTTCCACCTCCCTTTCTACTCCACCACTTCTTTCAGAAATGAAAGAAGTAAAAACTATGCAATAAAGTTCTGAACGGGGAAAGCTGGTCTGTTTTCCAATGCTGGCGCTTTCAATTTACTTCTTTAAAAAAAAATATGGTGGAGTGATTTCTTCCTTCCTTCCTTTCTTTCTTTTTTTTTTTTGGAAGAATTCATATAATCCGGCATAACTAGAAAGTGCTGGAAAATCAGTTAACCTACTTTCTATAAAATTACACAGTATTTACACAGTAATACCCAATCTGCTACTTATAGGACCTGCTTCTAAACTTCTGGGATGAGCCCTGTTGGTAGATAACTGGATTGGATGTTACCTTCTCTGTTATCAGACTCATGCTTCTGAATACCTTGATAATATTTTTAGATAATTAATTTGACCCTTTATAGAAAGGTAGTTGCCTAAACTGAGCCTATATGACATGTACTGGGCTCCTTCTAAAACCAGAGGTTTCCTCCAGCAATATCGGAAATAGGTAAGTGGGATGCTGTGACCTTAGCTTCTTAGATCTAAGGTTCTACCGAGAAGAACCGTGGGTCGACACATTCTTAAATAACCTGGTATCTCCAAAATAATTGGTTACAGGTTAGAGATGTGTCCAAGAACTGAGAGCAATTTCTTTTCGCGCTTGTTGCCAAACGCCTAAAGCACGACCTCTTTGGGTACCAGACAGTGTGCTCGTCTGTCCACCCAAGTACCAGCAGGGCTGCTGCACGTGCCGGAAAAAGAAAGCTGGCCTGATTCCTCACTCTGTCTCCCTGGTATTGCTACAGCTTGCAATGCCATTGCTTTCCGAATATCCCGTTGGCTCCAGCCCAAGTGAAAAGGCTTATTTCCCTGGGGATAACAAGGGGGGCGCTTATTTCTCATAGCTGTTGTTGGAGGGCTCCATAACTACAACAATAAAATCATCCTGCTGGCCAGGGTGTCCCGAACCTGACGTTGTCTTTTCACAATAGAAGAGAGACAACCGCAGAAGAAAGGCTGCGGGAAAAGGCTGAGGTTCCGACACACTGGCTGTCATTCTGGGACCATCACCTACAAGACATGACAAGTCACAAAGCAGCGACTTGTGAAACTAAAAATAAATATATTAAAAAATGCACCACCCTGCAATTAGAAACTCTTGGATAAAATTACCAAGATGGCTGTATTATCTATTTAGGCAAGACAGAGATTTTGCAAAAGCGGCCAACAAGTATATAGGGCATAAAAAGGGGAGGAGAGAAACGGGCAGCCAATGAAACGGAAAGGGATTGGGATTTGGAATACAGTAATGTTGAAGGATTCCCCCCCTCCCTTCTTCCTGGTATTTAACCCTCTCAGGTATCACAGGAGGCATTTTTAAAGAAGCGCTCTGAATCCATTTCAAGCTAACTGCCCCATTCCCTTCTTCCCCCTCCCCCCCCAAGAACTCCACAATAAATCATTTCATTCCAGTCACTACTGTATGCCAGATGGATTTAAGGATATGGCAACCCAGCACAGTCTAGGAGCAGGGAGGGCTCTTTTACTCCCTCTTAGATTTAGGAATGCATCATCAAAACAACTGCCGAGAGCAAATGAAAAGGGAGTTAGCACAGGCAACAAAGGTTGAAAAGAGACATGTTATAAACCTATTAAGAAAAATGGAAAAAGTTTTCTACTAAGCCATTAAGCAAACAATAATGACCTAATGCGTATGAGTGGCAGGGGAAGACAGGTCAGGCTGCACTCAATTTAGGGGGAAAGTAGACTAAAAATTCGAGTACTGAAAAAAGCTCCCATTTCCTTATGAATGAAAGTCCAAAAAGTGAAATTACAAGATTCTGGATGGGGGAAGGGAAATGAATAAGGGGGGACGTGCATTCATTTTCCTGGTGGCAAGGGATGCATTAAGGATTGAGGAAGTCAAAGACAAGGTTGAAACTCTTTTTTTTTTTTTTAGTAGATATAATTTTTAAACATATATACAATGGAGACGGATTCAGAAATGTGCCGTCAGATCAGCAGCGGGGCGGAAGGTGGGGAGGAGAGGCAAGTCTTCTCCCTCCGCATTTTTTTTAACCATTCAAGATCCAATGTGGTAACAAACCCTTCCGCCCAAAGAAAATAAACCTACCAAGATTTCTGCAGTCAGCTCTGCCCCTGGGGAGTGGATCGTAGGTTGCTGAGGAGGGCTGCCTTCTCGCCAATGGACCGTGTGATGAATTTTCAGGGAAGAGGAAAAAGAAGAGCGCAGTAGAGGGAAATCGGGAGGAAAAGGAGGGAAGAGAGAGGGAGGGGAAAGGAGAAAAACAGAAAGTAAAGGTAGCAAGAAATTGCCTAAAGCCTATAACTCTAAAGGATCGTTGGGCCGGGGAAAGGAGGGGAATGGGAGAGGATAACTTGAGCCGAGATGGAACTTCGAGGTGAAAAGACTATAGAGAGAGTTTGGAAAGTGTCGGGCACCGCCAAACCTCAGGGACTCGAGGAGAATAAACGCAGCACTTACTTTCCGAGTAGTAGGGCATGTCTATTTTGTAAACCTCTTTGGCATAGTACTCCTCGTCGCTCCTCTCCCTTTCGCAAGCCGCTGCCCTCCTGTTGGCTTTCTCCTGGAGCAAGTCCCTGGTACTGTTGTAAATGGAGATCACCTCCGGGGGGACCTCATCAGGTTCGGGGTATTCTTCTGGGGGGCTGGTGAGCTTCAGTTTGCTGAGGATCTGACCCCGGATCGCCTCGATCCTCTTGCGCATGAACTGATCCATGTCGAGTGTGCTGCAGGTAGAGAGGCTCAACGCCACGGTGACCAGATCCAGGGTCAGAAAAACGCTTAGGAGATAGTAGTGCATTTTTTTTTTTAAAGAATCGGAAGGGGGAGTTAAAAAGGTGGGGCGGGGGGAGTCCTCAAAATAGAGAATAGATGGGAATTAAAAGGGGGAAATCAGATCAAGTATGTAACTTGGCAAACAAATCAAAGATAATGACCAAATGACCTCTCAAATTGTCTACTCAAAAGGGTGGCAACATAAATATGGGCTGAGTAGTTGGGTGAGTGAGGGGGAATTCTGGCTTTTTTTTTAGGGGCGAGGGGCAAGGGGTGGCGAAAAAAAGAAGGCAAAGGTCTCTTAGGCAGAAATCATCGAGCCGAAAGACCCGGGGTTCGGTGTGTCAGTGTCCAGCCCGGAGGGGCTGACCTCAACTCGTCTCCTACTGCCAAAGTGGGGAAGGAGCGATGGAGAGGCCCCAGGGCTGGCAGCTAGAAAACCGACAGAAAGGGGTGCTCCGAGATGCTGGGGGTGTGGGGAAGGGGGAAGAGATTAAAAATAAAAATCAAAAAAGGGGGGGTAGGGAACAAGCCGCAGCTCTCCCCGCTTCCACTGCGGGCGCCGATATCTCTGCGAGAGAAGACACACACCACGGCTGGAGGAGCAGCCGAGAATCGCACACGTGTGTGTGTGTGTGTGTGTGTGTGTGTGTGTGTGTGTGTGTATGTATGTGTGTGTGTGTGCGTGTGCGCGCGCGCTCGCGTGTTGGGGGAGAGCCCGAGACAACGAGGGGAGGCGGGGTGCGCTCCGCTTCCCACCCCGCTCTGTCCTTGTCCGTAGCGGGCAGCAAAGGCAGCGACGATCTTCGCTCCGGGTGCCGCAAGCTGTTGCATGCACCCCGGGCCGCGTGCACCAACCCCGCCCGGGTTACTTCTTGTAGCTGCAGCCGCCGGTGCTGCCTGAGAGCGCCTCCTCCTCCTCCTCCTCCTCCTTCTCCTCCTCCTCCTCCTCCTTCTGCTCCTCCAAACCAAACCGTAACCCAGCTACAAACAAGCCACTGCCCCGGCCTCCGCCGCCAACGCTGCCTTCGCCGCTGCCGCCGCCGCTGTCTTCCCCTCCTGGCTGCCCGCAGAGGCAGCGGCTTGGAAGGACTGGTTGGGGAGATGCTTTATTCCTAAGAGGGGTGGGGGTTGTTTTCGGTGGGTTCCTTGCTCGCTCCCTTGGACTCCCACCTCCCCCTTCCCCAATCTCTCTCCGACTTTGGCTCGCTTGACCAATCTTCCCTGTGATATTTTCCAGTACTTGGCACCCGGAAAGTCAGAGTCTCTCCCGCTTTCTTTTCTCTGCTTTTTTACCGGGCAACCCCTCTGTTCCTTTTCTGTATGGACTGGAAGACCGTTATACTCTGTTCATCTCTCTTTCTCCTCTTTCTTCCTTCTCTCTCTCTCTCTCTCTCTGTCTCTCTCTCTCTCTCTCTCTCTCTGTCTCTCCCTCCCTCCCTCCCTCTCTCTCTCTCTCTCTCCTTTTCCTCCTCCTCCTCCTCTCTCCCTCGCTGTCTCTCTCCCTCAGCTCCTTTAGCTCAGCTTAGAGGGAAACTTTTGCCAGCAGATAACATCACGATCTTGCCGGGGAGGGGAGATTTATAAGTTCTCCTCGCACCACGTGTTTGCCTCCAACAAAGTGACGTGCTGGGATTGCAGTCAGAAGTCCTCCCGTTTTTTTTTTTCTTTCCTTTTTACCCCCAGCTATTGAGTCTCTCTGAGGCGTTGATGGGGTGTGGGATTGAAGGAGGTATGGAAGCGGTGTATGGGTATAGCAGCCCTTACAAAAATGATTAACTGCATTTACTTTATGTAGTAACTTTAGGCGGTTCTCCTGAAGGGTTACGCTTGCATGTACCCTTGATTATTAAACCTTTTTGAAAGCCAAGGCTTCAAAGCTTGTTCTCTGAGTTCTTCATCCTCATATGGCAAATATATGTTTCTATGTATGCACATATGTAGATAAACATATATAAGTATTTGCACACAAATACACAGATGTATATACAAAGAGACACTTCACTTTTCATATTCTGGTCTATCTACAATTCAATCTCTCAGCCTGTCCCTTGTCCACTAACCAGCGCGCATCTAAAGAAAGCCGTATCTTCAGCTATCTCATATCCTAGATCCTACCTTAACTTGAAAATGATAACCCTCATTCTCCTACATTGCTTGCTTAATCCATCATTTGGCTCACTCTTTGCTTCCTCCTCTGGCCAAAGAGTTCGTCCTTCAGGTTTTTTTTTCTTCCTATGAGCATTCATCTGGTGACTTGAGTTCTAACTTAGATATGTCTGGCAATCCACTGAGAAGAGCTTGCCATTTTCTGCCTCAGTCTCCTCCTTTGGAGAAATGCAAGATAAAATTCTGCCAATTAATCTTGTTTTCTTTTTTTTTTTTACTTTAGTTTAATAATACAGAGGTTATTCAGTTGGGAAGGGCTCCATCACTTGAGAAGGTTCACCCCTGATGTGTACAGGACTATCCCATTCTTTAAAAAAATGCTTTCCTTCTTTGAAGAAAAATCAAGCACTATTCACAGCTTTTAGAATTCAAGTTCTAGATATGAATCGGGCCTGAAGGGCATGTGACCAAAGTAGCCAGTAAGCTACAGGAGATCCTTGCCACCACCCTGTAACCAAAACAAAAAAATAACAGTGAGGAGACTGAGATTGGTAGGCAGTTCAAGAGAGGCAACCAAGAAACAACAATTCTTCCACTATGTTGAGATCATAAGACGTTAAAATGTGAGCAGTTGCTTTGGGGAAAGGGGGTCCATTCTGGCACTGGCAATAACCACACAATCAATCAACAAGTGTGTCTTAAATGCCTGGCATGTGGACAGAGCATTGAAACTGGAGTCAGGAAGAATCAAATTTGAATATTCCTCAGGCACTAGCTGTATGACCCTAGGCAAGTCACCTAACCTCTCTAGGGCTCTGTTACTTCATTTGTAAAATGCGGAGGTAAATAGCACCTCATCATGCCAGCTTGTCCTAGGGCTGACAGTAAAGTCCTTCAGCAAAACGGGGTGGGGGTGCTATATTTGGTTATCATCTACTCCCTAGTAAACTAGAGAGGGGAGTGTGTAGAGAAGGAATTATGGCAACCATCCTGGAGTCCTCCTATGCAAGCAAAGTTTCAGAACCTATGGGCAGATTCTCATCCACTGGTTCAGAACTTGTGCTCAAGATCTCTGTCTCTCTCTCTCTTCTCTTCCTCGCTCTCTTTTCTATTAAATCAATCTTTATTTCTTAGTCTCGGAGTGAAAATACCACATATATTCCCTGAAAAAAGTTACATCTAAATTCATGGCTCTTTGGGCACTTTGTCCTCTGTAATTTTCACTGTAGTATGGGACTGCAGGTAATAGTTATAGAATACTGACTTCTTCATTTTCTGAATAAAATGAGGAAACCATTAGGCTTGGTGTCAATGAAAAACAATGATATTCAGTTTCACTTGAGAATACTTGCTCATTATTACCAATAGGGAAACACCTATTAAAAAGATCCCCAGTACCCAATAGAGCCTTTCCCAAAATTGGCCACTCGGTGAAATTAGATAAATTACAGAGTTGGGGTACTATGTTGTTCCTTTATTTCACATGTTGAAAAAGTTAACATTAAAAATAAATAAAATATTCTATCATCTGTTTTATTAAATGCCTACCCCTGGCTACTATCTTTATCCCATTTGATCTCAGCCTATGGATTCCCTGGCCTGGACAGGCAACCTGTGCCTTTCTTAGTTGGAGCCTCCATGTAATTTCCTAGCTCTCTCTTCACCATGCCCGTATTCAGTTTCCCTCCCCTCTTCATTTCCAGTATCCTTCCTCCATTAAAATATAAGTTCTTGGATAGAAGGGACTGTCTTGCTTATTTGTATGGGTATCCCCAATGCTCAGTACAGTACATAGTACATAATAAGCATTTAATAAACATTCCATCAACCTTACTTGTGGTTTGCTTGTGAGTACCCATGTAGAGAAGATCCCATAACCGTGGATGTTTCTATCTGTGTCTGGGGAGAAAAAATTGGGAAATGCCCAGAGTGGGATGCTAGTTTACCATTAAAATCCTGCAAAGCAGTGGAGATTTAAGTATCTTCTAACTTAACTTGAAACTGAATTCTTTGTTTTCTAGATCAGAGTGCAGGAGGGTGCAGCTGTTTCAGTCACTAGCTTTTACTTGCTCATTAAATGCTACCATTCACTCAGGTCTTCTGGAATTCCTACAATAGCCTAACCAAATGTTTGATGTCTAAACAACTACTCATTGCTATCCTTTAGCAACAACCTTATTGATCGGGAGGGAGAGGAGTTGGTGAGTAGATGAGTCCTTCCTAATGTAATCACTTCATTTGTAATCACTCTGAAAGGTTCCCATAGTGATTTTAAAGGGAAAAAAAAATTATTAAACTACTGAATTACATTTTACTATAAATCTTAGCACCTGATAAATGCAAAGGACTAGAGATAATTCTTTAATGTGACAATACAGAAATCATTCAATAAACATTTATTAAGTGCCCACTGTGTGCCAAGCACAATTCTAAGCACTAGATAGTTTTAAATTCTTGCTTATAGATTATCCAGCTAATAATACTAGTTTTAACGTTTACATGGAGCTTTCAGGTTTACAAAGTACTTTGCAAATATTATGTCATTTGACCCTATGTACTGTTCCAAGCTGCTTGTCAGTTTCTAAATTAAAAAGTATTTGAGAATCTACTGTATGCTGTTCAGATCCTGGGGGAGTGGAAAGGTGGTACACTCAGAAAAGAGAACTGAAGAGCAATTAAAACATTACTATACTCTCTGCTTCCTATGTATTGCTATCCCTAGGAAAACCTGTCAGCCTGAAAAATGTAAAATTCAAAACGAAGTGGTCTTTGTAAGTTTTTTTCTTTTACAGGGAGGTAAACTGTGCCTTGCTATTCAGTTGGGTTGTGAGAGTCTAAGTTACTGCTCCCCCTTAAAATTATGATTAGCTTATTAGTAACTCTTCAGAGAGGCTCATGGTGAATGAAATGCTCGTAACAGTGCCCCAAAGGGGAAACCCTCACAGTCCACAGAACACTCTCCCACTGAGAGCCAAATCAGGCCTGTGGGCAAGAAGTTCTCCACACTTGGTCTACTAGTAAATTATGTGAAATGCATAAAACAAAACCTGTAGCAATGTATTTGGTACTATGACACATGCGTGTGTAATAAAGAACTGAATATGACAAATGAGTCATCTTTTTTAAGGAGGTGGTTAGCAGTGCACTATGATCCCACACTCAACTACTCCCATCTCCCTTTCTTTCACTTCTGAAGGCCAAGGACATATTGAGTAATAAGAGTAATTGGAGTTTGCTTTCTGGGAAAGGGAACAAGACTAAGGGTAGGACCTTCCTTGAAGAGAAGTAAGGAGAAGGAGAGAAATGTAAGATAAGGTAAAAGGAATGGAGGAGGTAAATGATGCAGAGAAAAGCGAATCAAATATTTTCACAATTAATGCAAATATGACATTTGGAGTATGTCTACCCATCCTTTGGTTATACCTTTTTATTGGAGATAATACGTGGAAATGTTTGGTGCATTTTATCTGCTACACCTTTCATTAGGGTTTATAGATTGTGTAATATATTCCATTAACAAAGTCATCTCACATACTGGGATGACATATCATAAGATCATAGATTTAAAACCACATGGAATGTAGAGATCATTCAGTCCTGACTCCATCATGTTATATAAGGTATCTAAAGCCCAGAAAAGTTGAAAGTGACCTGGTCCAGTTCAGAGCCAAGATTTGAACCCAGGTTCTCTGACTATAAATTATCTGACCTGACTCTGTACTTGTTTAGAGGCTGATCATACTCCCACGCAGCTCATCACTCTGCTATACAGTTTTCAGGTCCTGACTCATCAAAATTACTTATCAGCCAAGGAGAGATTTCAGGTTTGCTATTAGGAAGCCCAAGTTTCCACTATTTCTCCAGTCACTATCAAACTTAAACGTGACAGTGCTTCGCATGGCCTTTCAGGTTGTGTTAACACTGATCGTTGTTTCTCCCTGCTCTATCTGTCCCATTAACCTAAATTGTTGTAGATAATATTCTAGACTAATATTGCCACATTAGGGGAAGATGGATTTCAAGAATTTTACTGAATAATTATTAGCTTTTCTCAAATACCTTTTCTTGGATTTTGGTTCATTCAATTTATATTTAGTTATCGTTGGCCTTTTTGTTTTGTTTTGTATCTTCCCAATCCAGTTTCTCCTTTACAGTAAGTCTCTACTCAAAATAAAATTAAACAATCTTAATTGTGGATTATATTTTAATCCTAAAGTATTTTGTATTTTATTTGCAGATTCTATGTACTTGTTGTTTCTCAAGATAACACAAAGTGCTTGAGGGCAGAGCTAAGTAGTTGTTTTTGAGCTTGGTTATCTCCAGCCTGGTATACAGTGGGTACTAAATGTTTCATGAATCGAAATTAAAATAAATTATAAATATAATGGTGCAATAAGCCAATTTCCTATTAAATGGATTTTACTTTTTTTTTAAAGTTTACTATGTATATTTTTAAGGTATTTAAATTCTTGTTGCCTAAATCTACTATTGATTGGAAAGGATCTATACCTATGATTTCTCACTTTTCCATTTTCTCAGGATATGATACAAAGAAAGAAAGATTCCATGATGAAGTTTTACTTTTGGTGGCGAATGTAAAACATCCACTTTCCAATTACTTTCACATAATCTTGCTATGACAGAGATATTGTATTCAGACAACATCTTCCTGACCATCTCAAGATAGATGGTAAAGAATTATGGTAAAATGGAAACTTAGATTTGAGAGTTGGTAATTCCCCTCCATCCTCTCCCATCTCCTTGTGCTGAAGATACTTCAGCAACTGCAATCATGCCTACACGTTTAAAAGACTTCTTTTCTTGAACTATTTAGAATGAATATAAATCTGGATCAACACAAAGACACAAAGACCCAGAAGATCCCTGAACAAGACTCTTGACAGCAAGCAGTACAAACCCCTTGAGGAAGGCAGAGGGGTATGAAGTGGAACAGAAAGTAGAAGAGAGGGGCTGACAGCAATCTCATACCACAGCTGGAGAGAACACCCTGCTTCCAGCTGACTCTTCTATTCCCATTCTGGTAAATTCACTTTTAAATTTTAGAAAATGAGCAACCAATTAAGATTCTGAAGAGCAAAATCAGACTCTTCTCCCTTCCCATTTTAGAGCCGGTACAGAAAAAGAACAGAACGTTTCTGTTTGTCATTTGGTTCTTTCAGCTCCCCATAATGCTGTCTTTTCACATGTTGATCTTTCCTTTTTAATAAACAGTAACTGCTTCACAAAACCAGGGACACCTGGGAAGTTACTTCACAAAATTGAAAGGGCTTGTGTTTCCTGTTAACTTAAAAAAATGATGTGGTTGGGATTTCAACAATTTGTGGTCTCTCTTTAAATTGTTTTGGTTATATCCAAATGGGTTTGGTTATATCCCAATGTGAAATACAAAGACAATAATGTCATCTGAATGGCTTGGTCACCCATCTCTAGAAAGAATGTTAGCGACTTCATCTCAACCAAAGAAATACGTTGAAAAAGTGACATCACCAAATTAAGGAGATCTTACCTCTCTAGCACAGTACACCAAAGCCCCAGGACACCTGGCCAAATGTTTGGTATAGCTACTAGAGAAAATTACACAAACTCTTTTCTTCAAAGAGTCACTTCATGTCCTCACAGTGGAATGACTAAGGCTGTACCTGAACAAGGTAAATAACTGAATTGTTGAAGCACAGCTGGTTTTAGCAATTGCATCTTATCAACTGAAAGCTGACCTGCTTGAGTGAGAAGAAACAGCTATTCATAGGGTTGGGGGAAACAGTTGATTCAATGACAGCTTAAATCATGCCACCTAGAGGAAAATAGTGATAGGTTCTGCACTGTAACATTTTTTAAAGACCCACAAACTAAATTGTATGTATTTTATCATTGCTAGTTTACAAAATATGTAATGTAAAAATTACTTCGTGTTATTTTTGCTTTAGAACTGAGACTTCAGTGGAGAAGAAAATTCTTTGTATGAAAATCCCTTCAACTGGATGGCAGGGTGGCAATGCAGAAACTTCATGAGGTTATAGATCAGAGCTTGAAGGGAATCTAGAGATAATCTAGTCCAGGGCCTATGTGGATAGAGAGACAGAAAGACAGATAAAGATGAGCATATTTCAATATAATTGATTTCTTTTCGTATTTTACTTTATGCATTTAAAAACTATCATGAAAAGAGGTTCCTAAGCTTCACCAGACTGCCAAATGAGTCCATTACACACACACACACACACACACACACACACACACACACACACACACACACACACGGTAAGAACTGTTGATTTAGTCCAATGTGATTTTACAGATGAGTCAGTAAGTCAATAAACATTGACTACATACCTACTATGTGCCCGGGATTGTGCCCTCAAGGGGCTTATAATCTAATAGCGGAGACAACAAACACATACAAACAAGCTATGTACAAGACAAACAGGAAATAAGTGAGGGGAGGCACTAGAATTAACAGGGGTTAGGAAAGGCTTCCTTGTAGAAGAAGGAATCCAGGAGGAGGAGATGAGGAAGGAGAGAATTCCAGGCATGGGTACAGCTAATGAAACTGCCTAGAGAGAAGAGATGGAATATTGTTTGCGGAGCAGCAAGGAAGCCAGAGTCACTGTACTGAGGAATATGGAAGTATGTATAATGTGAAATGTTAAGTGTGTGTGTGTGCGTGTGTGTGCATGTGTGCGTGTGCGTGTTTGGAGGCTTTCAACATCTGAGGAGTTTGTATTTGATCCTGGAGGTGATAGGGAGCTACTGGAGGTCACTGAGGGAGTGGCCTGCACTTTAGGAAAATTACTTTGATGGCTGAATGGAGGATGGATTGGAGAGAGGAAAGACTTGAGGCAGGTAGCCCCACCAGCAGGCTACTGCAATAGTTCAGTATTTGAGATGTGGCAAAGGTGAAATTACCATGCCTTTGCAGCAAATTAGAAATGGGGCAGAGGAGGGTATGACAGTGGAGAATTGAAGATGACATCTAGGTTGTAAGTCTAGAAGATGTAGAGTACGGTGATGCCCTCAAAACTTAATAAGGAAGTTTGGAGTGGGTTGGGGAGAGGGAATAAGGAGAACGAGAAGTTAAGTGACTTGTACAATGCCACACAAGCAGTGAGTTACGGAGCTGGAAATTGAACACAGGTTCTCTGACTCTATATTAAGTATCCTTTCCCTCTGACTACACTTGGGAGAGCTAAACATGCTTACACAACTTTAGTTGTGCTCTACTCACCAAATCACAAACCTAATTTCTGTCCACCAACAGAAAACACTCTTACAAAAAGCACAGTCCTATCTCAATAAATTATTTGAAAACTGTATTTCAAATTCCAAGTTTGCAATATAGCTCCTATGTTTACAGAGAATAAACTTTAGCAAAGATCAGTACAATATGAAGAGTAAGGAAAAAATAGCTCATTATCTAAATTCTTACTAGCGAGGAATCTCACCATCTTAAATCTGCATAGACTAAATCTGATTTGCAGGTCTTCAAATACTAACCTAATTCCAATTTGCTTCATTTTACTACATGTAAGAAAAGCATCTAAAGCTGGTCATTTTTTCAATAAATCAATGCTCATCATTCCAATGGTAACAGTAATTATCCTATGTCAGATGATTCAATTGTAGTACTTTGGTAATAATATAAGCATAGATGGGGATCTGATAGAATAAGAAGACCTTAAAAGAAGACAGATGGCTATTTAACAACTAAAAGCCTTCATTATAAGACATATGGCGGCATAAGGCTTTAAGTCCTAAATTATAAGTTTGCACAATAAAGATGTTTTCTTATTTACAAAGATTGTGATTTACTTATCCTTGCTTTTTCTGCTGGTCATAAACTTGGGTCATAGGAAGCATGGTCCTAAATGATACATCCATACACAGATATACTATACACACACATATATGTGTGTTTGTGTGTATATGGATAGATAAATAGATGGATGTATCTATCTGTGTATGTATGTAACATTTCTCAGTGATGGAAATACCAGGTCTCTCTAAGGGACACTAATACACAGAATTTTGGACATTGTTATTTGGATTTGAGGCTGCTCTGTTTTATACTTAATCTCACTCTGTATTTTTTGGATGAGGAAACGGGTTTGGAGAGGTTGTGACTTGCTGAAGGTTACACAAGTAGAAAAGGGCAGGAACAGAATTCACATCCAGGTCCCATTCTTTCCAAACGACACACACTAAAAAACCTTGGAGCTCTTGACAAAGGCTGGCATTGGCAGGATCTGCTTTTGTTCTCTGGAACTCCAGTTTCCAAGATTGTTCAATGTGTCCTACTATTCCCAGTGTCCTCAGAAATGATTTTTTTTTTGGGGGGGGGGGGGGGGCGGGTTTTGAGTAGTAGCTCTGCCTTTTCTATTTAAGATTATTGGAGTCAAGAAGACCCTAATTCAAATCCTGTCTCACGACAGGACCTTAAGTGAATCACTTGACCTCTCACCAGCTCAATGAGGGGCTTAGACAGGATGGACTCTAAGATCTCTCCTACCTCTAAATGACGATCTTGTGATCTTTCACACTATTCCAGTGGTTAAACTGAACATGCCCCCAAAAGAGCATATCTTTCTCCCCAAACAGACCATTTCCTCTTATTTCTGTCCAGTACCAATTGATTCTTCCAGTCACCCGTGATCAAAATTTTTGACTTGAAAGGTAAGAAAAGTACAGTGAAATATAACTCTTGTTAGCTACCAAGTCCCATCAATTGTGCCTCTGTAATCTTTTCCTATTCCTTAACTCTTCCCTTCTCCTAGTTCCAGCGCTACAAACCAGGTAAAGACCTTCATTACTACCTCTCTGAAAGACAAGTCTGCATACCTTCACTTCAGTCCCTCTGTCACTGACAGAATTCCTAATAAAGAGATTTGAGTAGGTCAAACCTGCTTAAGGCCCTTCAAAAGTCCCTTATTGCCTATTGAGTAAAAAATTCTTTAGCCAGATATTCAAGACCATCCACAACCTGACACCCCACTCCCCACTTTTCTACTACCACCACCCAAAGAGACTATCATCTACCCAAAGGTGGCATTGTGCTTTAGTCAAATTGGATCACAAACCAATCTTTGTGTATACCAATTACATTCAAATGTTTAGCAAGCATCTGTATTTAAGACACTGCCCTAGATTATGGGCATATAAAAGTAAAAACTAAAAAAGTTCTTATACCTAAGTAGCTATTGATGAGTACATATATATATGGAAAATGAGGTAATTTTAGGGAGAGGAGACAGTGCTAACTGGGAGTGAGAGAAATAATTAGTGAAAGTTTCACAGTGAATGGTACCTAAACCAATTCATGAAGATAAGGACACTGAAGGCAAGCTCTTTTCCCTTACACCTTCTCGTTAATGCCATTCTCTATACCTAGAGTGCTCTCCTCTTCCCACATCTTTCAAAATCCCATTGTTCAAGGCTCATCTTAAATATCACAACTTCTATAGTTTCTTTATTCTCCAAAGCACACTATATACTTTTCCCCACTTTTATGGCAGTATATTCTGCATTACAGATAGTATACTGTACCACTGCATTGTATGTTTGCGGGTCATATCCTCTTAATAGACTGTCCACTCCATAAGCTGCAGAGACCAATGTCTTAGTTATTTCCCTAAGGTCTTATCATAGTACTTGTACGTAGGTGATTCAAAAATAGCTGTTAAAAGAATGAAATTACCTTTTCCATTTTAATTACTGCTGATCATGCAAAGCATAAAATCAGCATTTCATGCCAGTGTCAATTCTAGTACCTCCTATATCAACCCTCAGATGGTCAAGAGTGAGAAAAAGGATAATTTAAATGTTATAGTTCCAAAAATAAAGATCAAGAATTTACCTTCTTTACAGATGGTGAAAAAAATCAAAAACAGCTTTAAATTGTCTTGTTATGTGACCCAATGACTTATTGAGGAATCCTGATATATTTTCCCCCTCTAAGCCTCAGACTTGTCTCTTGTTCACAGTCAAAAATCTCTTATTACCTAGCTGTCCATGTACTTTGACAAAATAAATAAAATTTTAAAATAACAAATACCTAAAACCAAATCAAAGGAGGAGCTTTACAAGCACTGTTCAGTAGTGATGTAGGATTTCAAAAAATTACTTCATCTGGAGGGAAAAAAACACACACACAAGGTAGACAGCTTCCAGATACAATGGTTAACTCTCCATTTTGTTTTTGAACAATTCAGAAAAGCACATAGGTTTCATTTATAATTACCTATAGCAAAAATTCCCAGGGAAACCTACTCTATAAGATAAGCATCTTATTCTAAAATGACAAAAAATAATAAACATCACTAACACTGCTACCAATGCCAGATATAAATATGGAATCTATATTTCACAACTAACTACATGAAATCAATTTCCCTCTTATTTAAAGGAGAATATTGGTGAACTGATTGTCTCTCCTTACAAACCACAGAAAACACTCTCCCTAAATCCTAGAAGGATGCATTTTTATATTTGCAGCACATTAAAGGGACAGATATTGTACAAAATCAAACAGTATCATTTAGAAAAGTTCCTGAAACTCTGTTTGGTACTGCTCAATGTTTCAGCCACTGCTGTGTCTGGCTGTTTCACTGCAGTTTTGAGAGTTGAGGTCAATCCACTGCTTCTATCAATTCCACGCTGGGCGATGAATTGACTTAAGGCCAAATTCTGGTTCTGCAAGAGCAAAGAGGCAGCTCAAGGATGGATCAACAGCTGCAGAGGCCACCCACGCCTCGGGACATGGCTCTCAGCTGTCTCTCCATTCAGAACTCCAGTCGGTCCTGACCCCATACAAATGTAGTGTTTCTGCTTTGATTTTTATGAACCGATTACATTAGAAATGCAGTGTAATGATCCAGGGGTTGCAGAAAATGTTATTTATACAAATGTGGTTAACACTTCATCACTTTAAGCTAAGTTAATATTGCTCATTGTGCTCTCTGTTTTCTGGGGTTTCTCTTGCCCCAAAATGCAACCCACATTTGTGTTCCCCGTATGATATAGAGTGTGACAGATGGAGTGGAGCTGTTGGACAACTTGAGGCCCACAACAGAGCCGGCCTCTCAGAAGACCTGAATAACTGTTCTTTGGTTCAAGTTCAATGTTGACATGGGGATCCAGTGGCTTAGAAGGTAGTCCAGAAGTCATAGGGTCTGTTATCTGTTGCATGGTAGCTCCCATTTTGCACTATTTCTGGGCATCATTTACCTTTCAGTTGGAGTAGGGAGGAAATTTTAAGTTTGGCATAGTGCTTCTGGGTGATGCAGAAGATGGGTGATGTTTGAATAAATTTTTAAGGTTTTATTTAGCTCTAACTTTCTATAATCTTAGTTAAATGCTGTATGACACGGAAACAATGAATCCTAAACTCAGAAAACAATTAAAAATGATTAGCAAAAAATTTTAAACGCCTTTCAATATAAACTGTAGAAGATAACCTTGAATAAAACTGATAAAGTTGTACCATTTTTCAATATTGTTCCCTGAAACTTCGTAAGGCATTTTGATGGCACAAAAATTCATGTTTTGTTACATACAAAAAAATCCCCACCAGTTTCTTACTACATTTTTCATTACATTTTTGACAAAAACAAAATATTATCTACTTATATTAACCCTGTGGTAGAGAGTACAAATAGTATCCCCACTTTACAGGTACAGAAACTGCTTCAGAAAAGTTTAGGTGATTTGCTTTTGGTAACATGTTAAGTAAAACATTGCAGCCTCAGGTCTTCTTCTTCCAAGTTCAGTACTCTATCATCCTACCCTATCTCTAAAATATTCCAGTCAAAACCCAAAACTGCATACATAATCAAAATGGTTTTAAATGTATGTAGAAATGTAGTATTCCCACCAAACTTATGCATTTACTTTGACTGTATGGGATAAAAATCAAACTCAAGGAAAAAAATATATGCCAAAGATAAAGTAATTATACATTCAGGGTGCTTATTCAGTTACTATATTGGAAAATAAGGAGGAAAGAAATAGATAAAGATAAATGGATTGGATAAAAGAGCTTCAACAAAAGCAAAACACAATGAAAGCAACCCTTTGTATTCTGACTCAGAGTCCATATCTGAGCATGAAAAAGTATTTGAAACTATAGGCAATGTTATTTCTTAGTCCTCATGTCAAGGACCACCCCTTAAGGTCTGGGCCAGTAGGAAAAACCTCAAACAAAAAGTAGAAAAGAAAAAAATCCAGTTTTAAAGAGTTTCTTCAAAGATACTATACTTAACAACTGTGTTATCAAGTCATACCTGAAGGCCTCACCTAATTGAACAGCTGACTGGAAAAATCCTTCAATCACAAAACAAAAGATAGTCAACTACTGCTAGAACAAATTCTCTAGCTAAAAAAAAAAGTTCTGTTATACTTTGTTAGAATATATAATTCATAATCTTTAATGGCACTCCTTACTTTATCTAAAGGATCATTTACTTAAAAAACTTCAGAACATGTTATTTAGAAAACTGGCTGGAGACTCCATGCCCATCAGAATTTCAACTTCAGAAAAGCTCCCTCTTTTGCAGCAAAGTATAACAGATTTTAAGATCAAGAGTAAAACTCACAAGGCCTACCTCTGCCTTGAATAGTCAGTAAGATTCATCTACCCAGCTGGCCATAATTCAGACTCCTGTTTTCTTGGGGAGGGAATGAGAGAGCTTTTTGTAGGCACAGAATGGTTCTCTCTTCAGTTTCAAAATTTAGTCTTACTGCCAATTCACCTCAAATAGTCTCTCATAATATCTGCAGGCCCTAAAAATTCCCTCTACCTATAACTGACACGCAATATGGGGACATGTGTCAATCATACTGACCATTAAAGTATGGGAGCAGAAAGTGAACTCTATATCCTCAATTAAGAATATTCCCCAAAGTGAGACTAACATATGTGAAAAAGGTTGCTATAGGCCATATTTATTCATTCTAGTCCTTGACAATCTGCTGTATCCCAGTAACCCTGGTTCAAGTATAGGGCAAATCCCACTATAACATATATGATTCCAACAAAAAGCTCCCTTTAAACAACAAAAAACCCTTCCAAGTTCCAGGAGGTGGCCTATTTATATTTCATTCAGTCTTTGATACAACAAACTGCAGTAGAAATTAAGACTTGGGTTTAGGATTTTTTAAAAACTGCTTTAAAAAGCAGTTTAAATTGTGGTTAATCACTCTGGAAAAGAAATGACGTTAATTTTGGTCTTTATATGAGCATCATGATATAGTATAGCAAACATTAAATTCTGGGTCAGGGGCTTTGAGTGGCCTTCCTCCTTTGCCACTTAATAACTCTGTGATCTTGGGCAAGTGACCTAAGGTCTCTGGATCTCAGTTTCCTCATCTGTAAACCGAAAGGGTTACATGACTTCTAAGGTCTTTTCCAGTTCCAAATCTATAATCTTGTGAAAATAATTTTCTTTTTGTTGTGGACCTGGGATTTCATCACTGTAGAGAACTCTTGAAGAAAATTCTTCCACCAATAAAATTTCAGTAACTGTTCTGCAACTTAAAGTGAATTGCTTCAGGTACTGGGAAGTTAAATGCCCAGGGTCACAATGCCAGTATGTGTTCAAGGTAGGGCTTCTGAACCCAGGTCTTCCTGACTCTGAGACCAAGTGTCTATCCCCTTTGCTGTGTTGCCTTTGAAGATGCTAATTTCACGTACCATAATGTTACTCTGAGGTTTTTATTCATTTAAGTATAACAAATTATTTTAAAATCCCTTCCAGGATGAAAAGAATAGATCCACCTCTGAACTCTGTGGTGGAATATTTACATATGCTTCAAATAAGAGACTATGACAGACCATAAACACCATGATTTGGAACAAAAAACAAAGTGTGTGACTTATAAAGTGACTTGCAAACAACAAAATGGAGAGAGTCAATTAGATGTGTGATGAATAATCTATATATTCAAGGACAGTCTGGATACAAAGGTGAATAAAATAAACGGTCCTGCTTGAAGCTCAGTAGAGGCTATACTGTGATAACTTTTATTTAAGAGGTTTCAGTAAGGAGATGTCATGTTAGTACTGCCAAATTCAAAGACAAATTACTTGGTATAAAACTTCTAATTTCTTTTTAAAAATCAACATAATGTTTAAAATTCCCTATTTAATTGATATTTGTTATTTAAAAGGATGAAAACAAATGTGGCAAAAATCCAGCAATATGTATCCTCAAATATTTGCTAATTTATCAAAATACATTTGACAATTTTAAAGGAATGAAAAATAACTATTTTTAAACACTTTGTGAAACAATGATCTATCAGTAGGATTAAGTGATGCAAATATAGCAAATGATAACCAATATCTTAGTTTTACGTGCATGAAACATTAACACTGAATTTATTTTTTAGTATATATTTACAAAGAATTTAAATTGATTTAATTTTTGTTAATTAGAAATGTTAATTATTATACCCAATCTAAGGGTCAGCCAGTCTTTTATAAAATTTTGAATTTATATTTGTAGGGTCTCTTTTCAGGGACAGATACTGTTCTAAGTTACCACTGAGGGTTCTGGATAGTGATCTTAATTTTATACACATATATATATAAATGCATATATGTATACACTTTTCTATTAATATTTTACAAATGATTTGGGGGAAGAGTATAGCACTGAAGTTTTTATATCTAAACCTCTTCTCTAGGACAAATTGCCTATCTTCTGCGTAGAGAGGAATTAAAAGCAAAGCAAACTGGTTTTTATTTCTCCACAAAGAGGGCTCAGTCAAGAGAATGATTAGGCACCCAAATTAGCAAAGTCTCAGAAATAGAACCCACATGTATTTCATTCAGAACACACAACTAAATTTCAACAAATTTATTGGTACCAATATTTAGAAAGAAAAGTTTTACAAAAAGGAAATTAAGATAAACAGGGAGGAAAAATACATATAAAAATGTCAAATTACTTAAAATATGCATTTAAGTTGGCTAATGCCTTTTTGATCATCCATAAAATTTAGCCCAATCTTCTCAAGGCCAACCATCTTACTGTAAAGTGGTTGGTTAGGAATGGCGGCTGAATATACAGCCATGGCATATAGCTACATGTTAGCTGTCTTCATAGATAGCCTTACCTTCAAATCCCCCTACCCACCAATGTGCCTACTGATTTATTTAATGTTCTACTTCAAGCTAATGAAGCTGTTCCTAATATATTTTGTTAAAAATTTGATTAACAGTGGACTTACGAAGTAATCTAAGGAATTTGAAACTAAATTCAGTATTACAGTTATTCCAAGTGTATTCTGCCAAGTTTTTGCGTTTTTTTGATAGGTAATTAGAAAGATGGTCCAAGACCTGTATATTTCATTTATATAGAGATTTCCCAATATATAAACTCTGTCCACTGATGAAGCCAGGCAATTTATCAGTAACTTCAAGTTTCAGAAAAATGCCTGAGAGACTAAAAGTTAAGTGACTTATCCAAGGTCACATAACCAGTTATGTACCAGAGATAGGACTTAAACACAGGTCTTCCTGATTCCAAAGCCTGCCTGCTATTCACTATGCCACACTGCCTCTATACATGTAACTGGACAATCTGCCACACTAGACTTTCAAAATAACTTGTTTGAAAAATACTTCATGTCCAAAAAAGGCATTACTATTTAGATTTCTGGGTTATTGCTTAATAAGTTAACAGTAATTAACTGATACTCAATGCTAAGAACGCTTCCCTATAAATATATAGGCAAAGGAATAAGAAAACAAGCATAACTTGAAAGAAACGTTTACTATTTCCTCAAGTTTTATAACAACAAAATAAACCAACCTCTACCACCAGACTGAACTAAACAAGTTCAAAAAGAAATGTGGCTCTAACATTATGATATTCAGATGAATAAACAATTTATAACAATCTGCCACTGAAATGTGAGAATAAAAATGGATTTAGAAAAGGTATCTAAAGCATTAGAGGCAACTAAGGCATTTCCTATGGAAAAAAGAAACGGAGCCATTTCGTTCCCCTTCCCATCACCATGATTAATGACTGAATTTGAATCCTTAGTAAATACAATTTTGTGGAATGGATGTAGATGGGAAGAGTTAAAAAACCTTTGGTTCTATTTTCGTTTCTTTCATGACATCCATTGCTGGGTTCATATCTGGACCAGGTAGTCTTTCCATCTATCTACACAAATGCAGAAAACATTCAGTCCTTGAGGTAAAACCTGTTTGTGTACTTGGTGTGTGTGCTTCACGCAGGAGGTTTCTTATTTTACTTAGTTGGTACAGTTTATGTGCAAGTGACAGATCAATTCTTTTTAAAAAGTAATTAAGAACCTAAGACAAAAATAGCACCATAGCATGTTCTACCCTCTTCTAGAGAAAACTTCCATGGATTAAGATCCACTTTAAATTTGAAGAAATACAATTTCCAAAAAGTCATCTTCACCTTTGCTGGTGAGCTGTATAGATACTGTCACTTTGAAAATGGGGACCAAAAGTTCTTGCTATGTTACTTCAAAGCAACTTTTTGTTGAACAAAACTTAAAGCTCCCCAGCTTCTGGCATATTAATATGATTTTCAACAGAATACTTGCTTATTTTAGGAGATTAGTGGCAAGAGAAACTATGTACTTCAAGAATTTAAATAAACTAAAAAATAAAATCCAAAAGCTCTGGGTGCTACAAGGAATGTGACACACCATCACCTGTGCCATGTCAATCTGTATTAGGACTTCATAATTTTACTTATTGAATTCTAGAGACATTAATAGTGACAGTGTATTTGCTTATGTTACACTAACAAGATACCAGTTCCACAATTTAATGATATGTTAAGTGATCAGAAGTGAAGGTTAATGCACCTTGAGCTTTGCTAGTTTAGCTCCTGAATACTCTAGGTGTGTATGTCACTTTATTACAATAAATATTAAGACGTGTGCTAATGTGTCTTTAAATATCTCATATCTTTAACACTCAAATGATCTTGAAAATGTAAACATTTCTCTATTAGCTTTGAGTTTGGTTTGCTTTTTTTAAAAAAAGACTATGCTACAGTATACACCAGCTGCAAGTATGTTTTGGATAACAAAGAAACTATTCTTAGTGGACAATGACAGAGAATGGAATTTATGTTAACTTTACCAAAGTTGTTTAATATTTCAATAAGGAACTTTGAATCTCCTGATTTAATTTTTTTTTTTTTTACAAAAGCTGGTAAACAAAACCTTTATAAATTCTCAACTAAACCACTCACAAAGTACAATCTTAAACAAAAATAAAGCAAAATAGTATGAAAGAGTAATTAGTGCAACTTACACTCTTGTATTTTACTGTTTGTTAAGAGAAATGAAAGGTATGAGCTTTACTTTTAATTATTTAGCATCAATATCATCCCAGTGTAGTCCTGTGTTTGGCCTACACAAAAACTGCCCTATAAGTCAATTTCATAAATATTTTTAAACCACATAGATTCAATCCTAACTAATCTTCCATCACTGATAAATACTTGATGTCAATAGCATCCAAATTACTAACCTTTCAGCTATTCCATACAGTGAATTACATCAACATTTCTAGTTTTTATAACCTTAAAAGTCAAATCTTTCCTTCCTTTATCTAACCCAGATTAAGAAAAAAAGAACTACTCCCCTTAAAAAAAAAAAAACAAACAAACAAACATCACCCACCATTCTTCAAGATATTATGCAATTTTTTTTTTTTTGGCAAACTGAAACAACGCAGTCCTGTCTCCAAACTGATTTCATGTATAAAATAAACCTAGAGAATAATATGAGAAAGAATCCCTGACTTGGTCCGTAATTTTTTTAAAAATTAAATTTCCATGGCTCTCAAATTGAATCAATTTTTCCTCAGTCCCTCTAAAAGGAAAATGATACTGAACACAAAAGATGTCTACTCAGAATAAGCACACACAATTAACTTGTAGAATTATAAAACTGGTAGTAATATTAATTAAAATTAAATGTAGGTCATATTCATTACCTGCAGATAATGACATTTCTAGGTATATTACTAATTTGGAAATGCAAGAAGACATCAAGAATCACAGCTAAAATTGTAACGAACCTGGCAAAATATGCCAAGAGGCACTGTTTTATTTTGAAATATAAAGTGTTTTGGGGAAATGATAAAAATTATAACTTTTGGAAAATAGTTTTGGATTTTGATGTAGACTAAGAAAAAATTAAGTGAACAGACAATTGTAAAGTTGGTGAAAATAAAGGCAGTCTATTTTTTTCTCTTTAAGCAGCATCTGCGTTACCATGTCTATATTGCAAAACTCACTTAGATGATAAACACTTTCATCCAGAAAAATAAATTTATTAAGAAATCCACTTTCTCTCTGGGGTCCTTTGTCAGTCACCTCTGGAGCTTCATTCTGGGTTATCTGGCCCATCACTCTCCTTATCCCAGTCTTTCATTGTTGCTCCCATCATGAAGTCATCGCGCAGTATGTTCCAGCTTGAGCCCTGCTCTGATTTCCCATTAGCCTAGAAAAAGAAAAATAATCAGAACTGAAAATGCAATTAAACCCAAATGGCAAAGCAAACTCCACTCTACTTACAGTTTTTACAATAGACATGTAACACAGACAAATTGTTGAAATTTGCTTCATTTGTATCCTATGATCACATGTGCACAAGAACAAAAAAAAGCCTACATGCTAGTAAAACTTATTTTTAATAATCCAATAAAAAGGTGGATGGAAACAAAACACTTATTTTTCATGAACTAAAGAGTCAGACCTAGTCAAGCTTCCTTTATTAAAGTCATTTTTGGCAATCAAAATAAATTTGTGATATCATTTATTAACCCCCAGGTGCTAATTCATTAGGAAAAAAAATATCTGGCACATTACTTAAACAAAAACATAGAGTTAATAAAAGTCTTTTTAATCTGGCCTACATTAAACATTGTATGTATTTTTTTGATCTGTGAATTAAAGCCCCTTTTGTAAATTATAACCTCACTACCTGGATCAAGCACAGAACTATATGAAACAAAGTTGTTTTCAAAGGGGTCATACTTTTTTTTAATATATACTCAGCACATCAATATTATCGTATTTCAAACTTGCTTTTCCTCAATGATGAACAAACTTGGAAAATACATCAGTGTGAGATGAATAAAGACAATATGTTAAATAAGGGCAATTCCTCATCTTGGCTCCAGCATTCAAATGATACCTTGTTGCAGAGGCCAAGAAATCCGACGTATGTTTCATGAAACAACAGCACCACCTTGTGGTGTTATTTATGAAATACAACTTATCAAGAATTTGATAAAAAGAATTCCTTTCTTACAAAGCTATAAAGGCTGCATTCTACATTAGGTACAAAGAAGATGAAAAAATTTTCTAGCCAGGCAAATATTTTAAAAACTATATAGTACTCTTAATTAGTGTAGCTATATCCAAAGAGGTTAGTAAATTTGTTTTCCTGGCAATTATACGAATGGAGCTCATTCACAAGTTCTAAAATTTTGTTCAGTTTTAAATAAATGTAGCACTACTAATCTGACAAAAAATATGAAGAGACAATGGCAAATAAGAAAAAGACTAAACTAACTCTCCTTCTGCACAACCTTCTTATGTCAAAAATATATGCCAATGAAGTAGAAAGTTACTAGATTTAAAAGGGGTATTTGTTTTTCCAGATACTAATTTTCCCAAAACAAATATGAAGACTCTAAGCGGCTGATGGGCATTGTCATGATTAAAACAGAGGTGGTATTATGATTTGGAAGCAGAGGTGAGAGGGCAAACCTCATAAGTTAGGAAGATCTGGATTCAATAGCTACCCTGGCATAGTGGCTCACTAGGCAAATCTCTTGCCTTTTCCCAGGCTCCCATGCAATTTTCTAAAACCAAGTCTAAGAACAGTTGTCTATCAGCACTGGAATGAGTTTCCCTCTGGATGTGGAGCTCCAGACACTGATGGAAACAAAGATCTGAACCCCTTCCCCCATATATCAACTTAGTAGTTTCATTTATACTTGCCTTAAAAAAGAACAAAAAACCACTACCACCACTCATTCTAAATCTAAATGTATAAATCCATGTTTTATTGCATTTCCATATTTCTAGGAATCGAGACTTGTGCATAATGGGGCCAAACACTATAATGACATCCTGAGTATTTGTGTTTAGTAAGTGTGAATACTAGAAAAAATATCAGAGAACTAGGAATTTAAATTCCAAGCGATGCTACATAATTCAACCAATACAAAAACATGAAGGGTACTGTGCCTGTATAAGATGAAAAGGTTCATGGCATGTAAATGAAGATTAAATAGCAAAAACCTCACATTTTACCTAATGTTGTGGAAAGAACACTTAAATTTGAGGCCAAGGACTCAAATTTGAATGCCAGCTCTGTGGGGGATGATAGGAAAGTCAACTTTCCTAGAAGGTAAAATGAGAGGGTAAACATGGTCTCCAAGGTTCCTTCTAGGTCTAAATCCTATGAGCCTATGACTTACTCCCTTCCTTTAGGTGACATGACAAGACAGAATTCAGATCAGATTCCAGTTCTCTTAAACCATTTCAACAACAAAAAGATCTCATATTCAATATTTAAAGGTACTTCACTAAAAGATAAATCTCTAACATATCAGATGCCAAATGATTCATTCACAGCTAGTGATTAAACTGTCAAAGTTAAGTGCCAGTAGGTCTGTGGGCTCCGGGTGCCAGGAACGAAGGCAAGAGAAATCCAAGTAAGGTGCACGAAGTAGAGAGACATCTAGAGAACTGCATCCATTCCTAGGTATCACAGTTTAGGAAGAACATGAAGAAGCTGAAGAGTAGGGCAATCAACAGGATAAAGAACCTTGAGTCTGTGTTGGTAAGTATCAGTTAAAGAAACTGGGAATGTTCAGTTAGGAGAAGATTAAGAGTAAATGAGATCACTGCTATCAAGTCCATGATAGGCAGGGCTGTCACATGAAAGAAGAACTAAGACTTGGTCTGTTTGGGTCCAGAAGATGCTAATAGAGGCAAGGTATAGAAACCACAAGGAGGCAATTAGACCTGAAGTCTAGAAAATCTTCCTACTAATTAGAGCTATCTAAAAAGAGGAACAGGCAGCTGGCACAAGAAACAGTGAATTCTCTATCATAGGAGGCTTTCCAAAGAGACTGGAAGACTACTCATTGAGTATACTGCAGTTGGGATTCCTTTTTTGGTGATAAGTTACACTGCGGGCATGCTAAGGTTTCTTCTAAGAATAAAATCCTGTAACTCTGAGATTCTAAGCCTGAGTAGGAGGAAAATGTACTGTACAGCATCTGAACAGTAACGAAACCAAAGCCATCATTCCACTGGCAAATAATTTCCAAAAAACAATACCAATATTACACTTCCTCTCAGGTTCAGGATACGGTGTATACACTGACAGCTAAAGCAATGGGATTTTCAGCAACTATGACATTACTTTACATCACATGAGGTTTCTCAACACAATAAATATGCATCAGGAGCATATCATTGTAGAACTTAAGGGAGAAAGAGATCCTAGGAGATATCTATTCTAACCTAAGCCCCTCCCTAAAATCCCCATCCTCAAAAAATCATTATTCAATTTTTATTTCAAGTGGTAAACCACTAGCCACTCTGTAGGCAGCTCATTCCACTTTAAGACAGCTTGAATTGTCAGGAAATTTATCATGAGCTCAAGCCTAAGTTTGCCTATCTAAGAAAATTACTACTAGTTCTGCCAGCTAGACCCAAATTAATCTCTCTTACAGAATAAGTGACATATTGCTTTCAAAAATACTTGTCTTTCCTAAGTATTTTCTTCTTCAGGCTAAGTAGTCTCAGTTCATCCAACCAATCATCATATGGAAAACAAATTTAAATCTGGAAGAAATCTGAGGGATGATCTAGTCCAATCCCTTCATTTGCACATAAGGAAACTGAAGCCAACAAAGAGAGTAAGTAAGTTGCCCACCATCATACCAGTAGGAAATGGAAGATCTGAGATTTGGACCCAAGTCCTCTGACTGTAATTCTAGCAAGAGTCAAGATCCTTAATTGTTCTAGCTGTCTTTCTCTGGATACTTTCCAGCTTCCAGAACTGAACACCATATTTCAGATGAGATCTGACCGTACCAAAGTCGAAAGGAACAAAGAAAATAAACATTAAATGCCTGCTGCACACCAGGCACTGTGAGCATATTAATCTGATTTGATCACAACCCTGTGAGCTAGAGCAGCCCTATTTCAGAGATGAGGAAAATGAAGCAGACCTGAGATTAAGTGACTTGCCTAGGATCACTGGGCTAGCGTCTGGGGGTCCAGATTTGAACTCAGGTCTTCCTAATTCCAGGCCTAGCACTCTAGCCACTGTACTACCTAGCTAGTGAACTAATAAATCCTTATTCTTACAAGCTATATTTCTCTTAATGCAACCTCAAAAATTAATGTTTTTTGATAGCTATGTCACTATATTAATTCATACTGAAACTGTAGACATTTTAAAATATTTTATCTTTGAGATAAAATACCCAGTTATATTTTATTCAGTTTAAATATGCTCCCTTCATCTTAAGTTTAGGAAGATTTTTGGCTTTTTTTTCTTTTTTTTACTCAAGCCTAAGCCTTTCCTCATTAAATTTCAGAGGTAACTTAAGTAAAAAGAGAACTGGCCTTGAAGTCAAAGAATTAGGCTCCAGTTCTATCTCTGATGCATACTGGCTGTACAACCCTGGGCAAGTCTTTTAACATCTCCATGCTGCATTGGTAGTAGAAATTTCCTCACTCATAAATCCTGTATGCCAATGAAATCTCAAGTTCATTTATCCATCAAATTTCCTTATTAATTTCAACCCAATGTTCTAGACCAGAGGTCTTAGAACTTGGTGCAGGTGGTAAGTGTCCTGCAAAACCAATTATAGTCTGAACCAGATTAAAATATAATTGGGGAATGGTTAAAAAAAATGAATAAAAATAAAAAAATGTGGTTTTCTAAGTCAAGTTATAGCCCCCAAAGGGATCAGTTTCTATTTGAGTTGGTTCTAGATTGTGCGAAAATATAATTTAAAAACCTTTTTAGTTTCTCTAAGAATATAGGAAATTAACATTTTCTTCTAAAGTTCTTTCCAGGTTACTAGAAAAAGATCTTTAGAAAGCCAGGAATAGGAAACTAGCAATTTTTTTTTTTGTTTACAAGAAGTTTCTCTGATAAATGCCTCATTTCTTCAGTATATAAAGAAGTGAATCAAATGTCATTCCTCAATTGATAAGTGGCCAAATGACATAAACATGCAGTTTTCAGAAGAAATCAAAGCTATATGTAGGCATATGAAAAAAATGCTCTATATCCCAATAGAGAAATACCAATTAAAATAACTCTGAGGTACCACCTAACACCTATCAAATTAGTTAACATAATAGAAAAGGAAAATGGCAAATGTTGGAGAGGATATAGAAAAATATGGACACTAATGCACTATTGGTGGAATTGTGAACTGATCCAACCATACTGGAGAGCAATTCTGAACTATGTCCACAGGGCTATAAAACCATGCATACCCTTTGATCCAGCAATACCACTAATAAATAGGTCTTTATCCCAGAGAGATCAAAGGAAAAGGAAAAGAACCTACATGTACAAAAATATTTATTGTAGTTCTTTTTGTGGTAGCCAAGAATTGGAAATCAAGGGAATGCTCATCAGTCAGGAAAATGACTGAACAAGTGACAGTGTATGATTGTGATGGAACACTAGTATGCTATAAGAAATGAGAACTAATGAATAAGATGGTTTCAGAAAAACATGGGAAGATTTATATGAAGTGATGCGAAATGAAGTGAGCAGAACCAGCAAACCAGGAAAATGTACACAGTAAAAAGAATACTATACAATGATCAACTACGAAAGACTTAAGATCAAGACAATATGCAAGACAATTCTGAAGGCCTTATGAGAAAAATGCTATCTACCTCCAGGGAAAGAACTAATGGTCTCAGAATACAGAATGAAGCATAAAATTTTGGTTTTATTTTCTTGGGGCTTTTTGTAATATGGATAATATGGAACTGTGCTGCATGATTTCACACCTATGATTAATATTTCTTGCCTTCTCAATAGGTGGGGGAGGGTTGGGAGGGAGGAAAGGAGAAAATTCAAAACTCAAAATTTAAAATAAGAATGTTGAAAGTATTTTTTAAAATGAAAGCTGGTAATGATGGGTCAAGGACAATCAATCATTAAACATTTGTTAAACTCCTATTATGTGCCAGACACTGGCTAAGTGCTGAGAATAAAAAAAAAAAGACAGTCCCGCCCTCAAGGAGCTTATGATCTTTTCTTTGAGAAATAGATTAAGGATGATAATAAAGACTAATAATTGAGTCTTGTTCAAGTCACAGTCACCTTGAGCTCATAGGCCGCTAAGATGTATCCTTCTCACTAGAGAAAGATTAAGACATCAGTGGAAGAGAAGAGGTTCCTTGGTTTAATTCCAGGAGTAGGAGAGTAGCCCAGGAGGAATCAATCATTCAAAGAGCAATTAATTACAATGTTGCACAAACTGGGGAAAACAAAATAGAAAAGGGACCTTTCCAAACCTTTTCCACGAGTGTGTGTGCGCATGTGTGTGCATGTGTGTGTGCGTGAGTGTGCATGCGTGTGGGCGTGCATGTGTGGTCTTAACTCCTAAACCAGGAACAGAAAAAGACAGTTATAGACTCATGTCCCTAAATGCACAAAATTAAGACCAAATGTTCAAGGCCGGGACACAACAACGTGTGCACGACTGGTTCAGCACAACTATAAACACAACTAAGATTTTACTAGTAACAAAACCAACATATAGCTGCTAAAATGCTTTTGACAAAATTCAATACCTATTGCCATCAAAACAAACAAACACCTTAGACAGTATGGAAATGTAGACTTCTTTAACATGATAGAATCCATCTAAAAACAAGAGAAATATTTTATATACAACTGCTGAAGGGTTGAACTATTTTTAATGTACATTTATTATTTAATATACATATAAAAATGCCAGCTTTAGGGACAAGAACAAGAAATTGAGGGGAAAAACATAAGCAAGAAGGAAACGAAAGTACTGCTTTTTATTTTGCAGATTATATGATGCTCTATCTAGCAAACTGAAAAATCAACTGAAATTAACCAAAACAATAAACAAAGTTCCAGGGGGAAAGAAGAGACAAACCACCAGCATTTTTGTATGTTATCAATGAAACCTGGCAAAAAGAGAAGTAAATCAATTCAAAATAACTACAGAATTTATAAAGTACTTAGGAGTCTACCTACTAAGACACAGAGGAACTATATGAACATAACCACCAACTACTCTTTACAGAAACTAAAGACCTAAATAATGAGAAAAATACTACTCATTTATGGGTAGGCCATACCAAGTATAATAAAAATAACAATAATAACATTAATTAATATAACATTAATTTAATCAGTACCATGTCAATCAAACTACCAAAGGAAAACAAAATTCAGCTGGAGGAGCAAAAGATCAAGAACCACAAGGAAAACAATGAAAACAAAGCTAAGAAAAAACAGGAATCTAGGATTACCAGATCTCAAACTATTGTTAATCATCAAATAGTGAGGTTAATCAGTGGAAGAAACTAGATAGACAATATACATAGTAGCCTAGAGTTCAACAAATCTAAAGACCAAGGCTACTAGGGTAAGGACTACTCAACAAAAGATGCTGAGAAAAATGGAAACCAGTCTAACAGAATTTAAATATAATCCAATACCTCACATCACATACCAAGATAAAGCTCAAATGGGTATATGACTTAGACATAGAGTGATATTATTAATAAAGCAGATGAACAAAAAAAACCTTCTGGGTAGAATTCAGAACCAAGCAAGGAACTGCAAATCACAGAAGACAAAATGGATGAATTTGATTATTTACAAAGTTGGGGGGGAGTGGTAGGAGCAATTAAAATTATAAAGGAAACAGGTAACTATAATCAAGCGGAAAAAATCTTTGCAGCCATTTTCTCTGATTAAGGTCTCATATCCAAGACATGAAGGATGTTTCAAAAGACTTAATACAGTTTTAAGTTATTAAAGCCAAAGACTTTAAGGAACTGGACTTTAAGGACTTTTTAAGGAACTGGTTCAATTTTATAAGAACGAGAGTCATCACTGAAAAGACACATGGAGAAAGGATATAATCAAAAAGTTTTCAATATAAGAAATCCAAGCAATGAATAACCATATTTAAAAATGCACCAATTCACTAAGAATTAGAGAAATGTAAAACAGACAATCTTGCATTTCCATCTCACACCCAGCAGACTGGCAAAGATGACAAAAAAAGGAAAATGGCAATTTTTGGAGGGACAGCAGGAAAACAAGTCCACTAATGCATTATTGGTGGAGCTATGAATTAAACTCAGTCATTGTAGAAAACAATTTAGAACCATGTCCCCAAAGCTATTAAATATTAAACCTATATTCCAAAGAAATAAAAGGAAGAAGAGAACAAATATAAACAAAAGTATTTATAGAATTTTTTTTTTTTTTTAGTACAAGTGAAAACTAAGAAAGAGCCCAACAATTAATGGAATACTATTATGCAATAAGGAAAAATGAAATCAAGTTTCAGAGAAACTTGGAAAGGCCTGTGTGAACTGATACAGAATGAAGTGAGTAGAATCAGAACAATTTATACAATAACATTATAAAGAAAAACAACTCTGAAAGACTTAAGAACTCTAATCAATGCTATGATCAACTATGATTGGAGGAGATGGATGAAGCTTGCTACTTGCCTCTAGACAAAAAAGTAAGGCTTTAGAAGTAGAATGCCACATATAGTTTTGGACACAATGTGGGAATTTGTTTTGCTCAAATTATATATATGTTAAAAGAGCTGTGTTTTTCTTTTTATGATTTGGAGGCTAGGGAGAAGGAATGAGAGAATGTAAAAGGGGGGGATAATTCCCCCAAAAGAAATGAGGACCACTAAAGCATAGTTTTTTAATAGAGAAGAAGTTAAATCAGAAAGAAGTCTTGAAAAGCAGGTTAGCTATGAAAGTTAAATGTTGATCTTATATCCTTAAAAAGAAAAGCAACTTGTACATTTTAGGTTTTTGCAATTTAATGTATAATGTTATTTTTGTATTCTACTAAGTATACATAAATACTCATTTTATTTGGCATTTATAATAAAAATAATATGGCAAGAATCACAAAAATAAAAACTATATATGGTATTATCCTATTACTGTTACTGTCACTTTGACTAAATTAATTTATACATACTAGATGGATATATTTAATTAAATGTGATGTCTGCGGATTATTTCAATGAAAAAAAAATGAATGCAATATCCAATTTATATCAATTTCCAAACGACTTTTAGCAACATTTTCAGAATATAATTCCCCAAAAGAATAAAGTTTGCTTAGAAAAAGATACAACACAGACAGACAAAAGTGGAAGGGGATACTTCTTTCCCTAATAAATGTTGGAAAGTTCACAGAATATCTTATACCACACAAAAGGTTCATACAGAACAATATAATAAAATCCCAAAAGATCTTGTTACTTTACCATTTAATACCTTAAAATTTGTTGAGAATTTCTTTTATCCCTCCCTTTCTCATTTTTAAAAGAAAAGTTAGACTCAAGCACTGTTTCTAACACTGAAAATTATAAAGTCTTAGAGTAGGGAGCTAACAGAATTAACATTATTATCCTACGATTTACTACCTGACCAGGAATTCTAGGAAAAGTGACAATACTAGGACTTTAAACCGCACTGGTATTTGCTTCTATCAGATGGGAAATTGTCCCAACAGCTAAGTGTGGAAGGTTACAGTGAAAATTCAGCAGGCCCAATGAACTACGCTTGAGTTTTGCTTTAAAAACAAACAAACAAAAAAACTACACTGATTCTCACTGACCTCAAACAACCAATATGACTCTGCTGTAACACCAACTTTGGAAAGCAAACCCAGGCAGGGACTTAAATGAAAGCCAGATGCTACAGGACTACAAAATAATACCCCCGCTCCAGTCCTGGCTTTATACAAGTATTTAATTGGAATAATACAAGCAGTTTACATCTATTGAAAACATGAAATCAGCCCTTCTTACAAAAAGTCTTCATCAATGACATCCAAAATGATATTCTTTCTACTTCATAGTACAAAAGGTTTTTGTTCATGCACATAGATTTTGGCAAAGCAAACTGAAAACACAAATTTGGGCTTAACTTATTAATCTTTCATGAAAAAAGAAATTCATTTCTGCTATGAATGGAAAAATAAAATTAAATACTGGACAAGAAGCAATAAATCTACTTCTATATTTAGCAATTAGCATGAGTTAATTTCATTATGTTTTCACTCCACAAAAAAAGGTTCATGCTTTTCATTTTTTAAGGCATAATCCAGTTTGCTCTAAATAATAAAAAAAAGAAACTGGTTCTTAATACTTGCTAAATCAGCTTTAGTGCCCCTTATAAGATTTTACTAAGTACTTTACAGCTACTGTCAAATTTGGCATCAGAATATGAAGCTTGCTCTTTTCGAAAACTCCTCCTAAGACTGGTGCACCCATCTGAATATGGTACCCCCTTTACTAATCACACTCAAAAAAAAAAATAGGCATGAACTACATCTACATTCAATACAAACATTAATGAGTGCAAAATCTCATTAGTTTAAAATGCGTAGGGGGTTGTGGATCTAAATTATGTCAGAATGCTAATGAGGGGAGAGAGGGACTTTTCTTTCTTATAAAGATCTTATCCTTATTGCACATCCAGCAAAACTTTTCTATCAAACTCTGTGATGGTTTTCCAGATGCCTTAGATCCTTTTTCCTGTCCTTTTCTCCTTTCTACCTACTTTTAATTTTTGCCCTCCTGTTGCACTTAGCTGGCTTTCTGGGCAATAAGCCCATTCTGGCTTCATTTTTTTGTTTACTGTTTGTGTAACTTCCCAGATTCTATTTTAAGTTGACTAAGGTACCAAGAAAGCTACAAAAGACTTCAGTAAATGATACTCAGGGCTCCATGGGGGTGGGGTGGGAAGTCCCACAGGAGATGAGAAACACACCTCCAAATTATATTCATTTTAGCAGTACCTTAAAAATAGAAGTATAGATAGACTTAAGACGGTGAAGTAGAAATGACATGGGACTGTAAATCAGGAGACCAGGGTTATAGTCATGGCCATGCTACTCTGCTATCTAACTCCCTACCTCTCTCTGGCTTCCTCATCTATAAGGTGAGGAAGTTAGACAAGAAGAAGTCCCATCCAGCTGTAAAATTCTGCGACTGAGCTCTTAATATAACATTACATTTAAAAGAAACTAACTCTACTTTGTTCAGCATTCAGTACTATTGAAAACATGCTTCTTTTATTGTGGATTTCTACTGTTGCCTTTTCTTCCCCTTCTTCAAAGGCTCACAAATCATGTTATCGTATGGGGCCTTTCACAGGCTCAGCTTCTCAAAGCTGACTTTCAGAAGGCATCAACTCAATCCATTACTGATGATATTCTCTTAATAAGAATGACAATAGGTTGAAATAACCAAAATACCTTGTCAAATAAAATAGCAATTGAGACAGGTCAAATACAATGCCAAATAAAACTTTAAATGCCACAAATGCTTTGTAGATCTTCAATCTGATACAGAGTTTGGATCTTATACTGGTAATACACCCCTCCCCTCATATCAACCTCCTAGGAATGGTTCTTTCATCCAATGACATATAAGGACAACTAGGAAGGAAGAACTAGCTTCAGGGATAGTCTTCCCTTGTCTTCCTTTTGCCTCTCCCCTAAGATTCCCTATTCATACCACCTGGATAAAACTAGGAGTTACCAACTTCAAGCTTTTCAGTGAATAGAAGTCTACCAGGCCTTACCATTAACTTGCTGGTATACTTTAAAGATATCTGGGACTTTCCCTCTACCTTGCAGATGAACTGTTGTTTTTTTAATTTGCATCCCCAGTGTTTAATACAATGCTTGCCACACAATAAGCAGTAATTAATCCCTTATTCAATTCAATAAACACTTATTGTTTAACTCCTACATGTAAGGCACCATGCAGAAACTGGAGGTAAAAAGATAAAAATACTTTATTTTAAAGAAGCTTATATTTCAGTAAGAGGACACAATATGTACACATGTAAATATAAGATAATCTGAGGAGAAAGTACTAAGAAAGATGCAATGAAAGTATTAATGCATGTTGTCTTAAGAAAACCTAGTATTTTAAAATCCAAATCTGTCAAACATATAAATTAGCATAGAACTACACACATACATACACTTAAAGAGAAATCTCTAATTTTATTAAGGTATTTTCTGAAGGATTTCCTCTATTAGAGTTAAATGTTTACTGAATATAAACAAAAGACCATTAATGATACTTGAAGCAAAAATCAGAAGGTACCTAGTACATCTGTTAGTTGAAAAGAACCCCATCTTTAACATCCCTAATAAGTGGTCACCAAGTCTCCTTTAAGATATCTCATGAATGAGAAATATGCCCTGAGACAGATTTTGTAGTTCAAAGAAAAGCAAAGATTTAGCAAGTGATGCTAGACAAATCTTGTTTCTTGGCAACTCCCCCTCCCCACCCTCCTGCTCCGAATGATGCACATTCAGGGTATGTCCCAGACTCAAGGATACCATTCAGTACCTACTCTACTTCACTGAAGTTGAGACCATTCAAAAGAAGGGTTCAAAATTCCCTTCTTCCACTGCATAAATTTCCCAAATCAATAGTTTTCTTACTTGTGTCTCAAAGAAGCAAGTGGCACTCCTGGCTGAGGCTATTCCTCCTATCTTTGCCCTTGATCTCATCGCCTACTCTATCTCCTCCGACAATCAAACCCTCTATTGAAATGATCCTCTTCCATGACTACTCTTCATGCGTTTACAAACATGTTCAGTTCACTCTCATTTCTTTCTTTCATTTGGAGGTGATAACAAATTCTTCTATTTTTATCTAGCTGATATCCCATCTGTTTTCTCCCTTTCATTTCCAAACTTGCTGAAATAAGTTACTTATGTCCAATTACGTCACTCCTTCACAACTCACTCATCCATAAAATTGAAGAGGATGGTGAAGTAGGTTAGAAAGCAGAAGTCAACAACATGTTGCTTACAATACACTTGAAACATAAAGACAGAGTTATAAGGGCTAGAGAAATATTGTATTTCAACTGAAATCATTTAAAAGGAAGGGATACAAATCATGATTTCAGACAATAAACAGGAAAATTACATTTTCACAAAAGGTACCACATGATGTTTTGCGTAACTGAACATGTAACCTATATCAAATTGCTTACTATCTCAGGGGGGTGAGGGATGGAGTGAGAAAATTCAGAACACAATTTTTAAAAAAAATTGAATGTTAAAAATTGAATTTACATGTAATTGGAGAAAAAATAAAATATGATTTTAAAAAGGAACCATATGAGAATGTCAATATTATGCATTGCTATGAATATATTAACATATGTACTACATGGTACAGCATATAAATACTTAAAGGAAAAATTAAATGAATTATAGAGAGAAATAGTAACAGTGGGTGGAGATTATCAATGTACTCCTTTCAACTCTAGATAAATCTAACCTCCTGCTCAAGACAACTTTGATTTTCCATTATAATTCTTACAAATTGGACTAGGACAACTAAATCCCCAAATATCTCCAGAGCCTGGACATTTACAGAGTGCCTTCTAAGTCATATTTAATGCATTTATAATATCCTTGCCCTTAAAAACTAAAAGACTATTTCATTTCCCTTTCCCTCTAATTTTATTTAAAAGTGATATTCAAAGCCACTGTGGTATAGGAGAAAAAAGTTGACCTCGGGGCCACATCTGATTTTTTTCATTTAAGCTTTGACAATTCTTTACTAGTTAGGTAGAGGAAAGAGTGCCTGACTTGGAATTAGGTGACCAAGGTTTGAAATTTGGCTCTGATACAACTATTTGCTAATGGGTAAATAACAATTTCTGAACATTCTATGAGGACATTTATATTACCAACCTCACAAGGTTGTTACAAAGTGCTTTTTAAATGCATTTGAAGCACTGTACTGATGTTGTATACAACTTATCGGATTCTTTTTTTCATCTCTGTTATGGTGACAAGAACTGCACAGCTAAGCTCCTTGAGTTATGAGGAAAACACTACATTAATCTTATGGCCATAAGCATAGGTAGTTTTGGAACAGCATCCGAACACCTCCCAGTTAATAAATTTTGTTTATGCTGAGGGATTATCCAGAAACATACACACACACACACACACACACACACACACACACACACACACACACGATCCCTTTTCTTAGGCTATTATGGAAAATAAAGACTTATCAATTAGTTTGGTATCACACAACTGTAACATGCCATATTTCCTCCACCCTGTACCATTAGACAAGACCATACTTAAATGTAATGTAATACCATAAGTTTTGGCTGACTTAGATTCTAAAGGAATCTAGAAGGAATTGAACATCATCAGAAGCATAAAAATCCAATACACAGTCATGTCCCAACCTGTGTTGTTAATTAGGTTGACAAAAAAAAGAGAACAAAGACACCTCCTTAGATAAAGCTTTATAGGGGATAGTTAATAACAGGAACAATTTTATAAGGAGGAAATAAATATATTTGGTATAAATGGAAACAAATACTGTTTAGGTATCTAAGTGAACCAGCAGGGAGTATAACCAATGCAATGAAGGGGCAAAGGATAATAAAGTCCAAACTGAAATGAAGTCAGAAATTGGGAGTTCTGACCCAAAGGGACTGAAATGAATGCAGAAATTAAGGCAGCCCTGAAAAGATAGGGGTATCTGTGAAGGAATAAGACTGAAATAAGTGGAACAATGTCTCAGTGCACAGAGTCAGAACTAGAGGGCACAGGAGCTAGTGAAGTCCTAGGCAAAGGGAGGAGGGGTGAATGCTGAAAAGAGCCAAGCAAGAGCCCAAAGTACTAAAAGGCCTGGGGAATACCTATGCAGGTTTTCACAGTGGTAAGGTAGGAGTCTGTTCAAAATGAAACGATATGCAATAGGATAGTAATGTTCTCAGGAAACGTCATGCAGAGTATGACCACATTTCTTTAATAAGCATTTTTTCTTTGATCATTTGTATCATTTCATGTCATCAACTCTTCTCAATGATATTTGTTTACTGTCACTGGGAATCCAGGTACTGTTTCTTCATTAAAAATTTGGGCTTGGGGGCAAGCAAACATAAAAAGTGGAAAATGGGAAGAACCAAGATGGCAGAGGAGAAGGAAGCAATGCAACTGAGCTTCAGTTCAAAACTCTCCCAAACAGATCTATGAAATGCACTACATCAAATCCTGATGAAGAAATTCAGAAAAAGTCATAGACTGCTTTGGTCCAGGCTGGCAGAGAGAGACAGAGAAGTCTGCAAAAACTGGGAAGAAGGTAGGAGCAAAGCACCTGACCCATGGAAAACTGGAGGTGCTTGGGAAAGGCTGAAAACCAGAACAAAAGGAGATCTGACATACATGCTAGGGCACCTCCAGACCCATACTCAGGAACTACAATGGTGACAGGTACTATTCAACCCCTGAGTAGATTCAGGGGAAGAAAAGCGGAACTGTGGTATTGCCTTTCTGAGGTAGGGAGGTCCCAGGCAATGGACTAAAAAAAGGAGGAAGCTGAGAAGCCAGGAGGAGCAGTGGTGTGGCTCAGATTCCAAGCTTACAGATTCCAAGATCTCACTTCCAGCATCTAGCCCAGCCAACAGAGGAATAGCCAAGACAGGAAATCCAAACCAAAAGGGGAGCCTGCAATTCTGCCACTTTGAACCAACAGTTTTCCAGCTGGCTGATAAGAGGTGGAGTCTATCAGAACTTGGTGAATACAGAGACCCAAATTCAAGTCAGGAACTTACAGAGCTAAGACCAAGGGAACAGCAATCAGACTTGGCCTTGAATCAGACTCCTATGGGAGTACTAAAAGTCTGTAAGTTGCCAGCCTATCCCTAAGATGCAAGAATAACATAATATTCGATAACAAAAAAAATAGGAACAGGAACACCCCAGACCTGCCCTCCAGAAGTTCCACAGGCCTAGCCCTAACATCAAGCCCAAAATCAGTTAAGTGTACTAGAAAAAGGGGGCAAACAAAAGAACCCCACCATAATGAGCTATTATGGTGGCAGTGAGTCTCAAGATAAAAATGCAGAAGAGAATGACTTTAAAACAATAAAAGGAATCCCCTCAGAGAAAAACACAGTATGGGCACAAACTCAGCTAGAATTCCTGGAAGAGATGAAGCAAGAGTTTAAAAAAAATGCTCAAAAATGTTTTTCTAAATGGGATTAGAGTGCTTGGGGGGGATAAAACTGGAAAAGAAATGAGAGTTATGGAATAAAAAATTGGAAAGGGAAATAACAGCTTGGCACACTAAATTGAAAACCTTACCCAATTAATAAACTCCTTGAATTTTAGAATGGACCGAATAGAAACTCTATACTCCATGAGGCAACAAGAAATATTAAAACAAAGTCAAAAGGATGAAAAAAAATAGAAGAAAAACAAAGTGTAAAGTGAACTACCTCTGGAATCATAGGACCAGGGTTCAGATGCTACCTCTGATGATTATTCCCTGTATAACCTGATGATGTAAATCCTTAATATACATTTCTAGAAAATCCTGCAGTTAAAAATAGTGTACTGGTGTTATCTTGCGCTCAAATCAGATAATTTAGATCTTTAAAGAAGAAGCAAATAAGGCAAATTTAGAAAAGAAAATATTGTTTGGTTGATTATGAGATTGGTTGATTTGGTTGATTATATGAGACTAAAAATAATAACATATTAGGCAAAATGAATTAAAAAAACAATGTACATTTTTCAGCTCCATAAACTGGTAAATTATTAATGACAAGACCTAATCAGATTTTAACATGTTATCCTTCATTTATTTATAATTACCAAGGAAGGACATATTCTGGACAAATATATTTTGCCAGATAATGAAAACTGAACTCTGAAAGCCCCAAAAAGTTAACAAATTCCCCTTACTATTACAAAATAAGAATCATAGTATCTCAAAGTTGGGAGGATGACAAAAGCTAAAGAGTCCAAACTGAACAGAAATCCTCTCTATGGCATGCCTGAGAAATAGTCTGTCTCATCAATACCTCAGTGAGGCACTAGATGGCACAGTGGATGCAGCACAAAGCTGCAGTAAGAAGATCTGAATTTAAATGCCACTTTAGACATTTACTAGTTATGTGACCCTGACCAAGTCACAAGCTCTGCCTCAAGTTTCCTCAGCTATAAAATGGGGGTAATAATAACACCTCCCTAAACAAAGTGGTATGCATCTATTAGGTAACAGGTAAAATACTACAGTGATATATACATATATAAACATATATATTACATACATACACAAATATAAAATACATACATACAAATATAAATATTCTTATGAAGTAAAAAATAATGAACTGAATGAGAAACTGAGAAAAATGCAACAATCTGTGAGGACTGAGGCAGCAAAATAAGCAGAACCAATAGAGCAATACACATACTGACTTGTATAAAGAAAATTAAAAGCTCCACAAAAGGAATGAATAAATGAAAATACAAGTGCTTACTACAAGCAAATCACTGTGCTCACCTCTGGCAATATAGGTGGAAAAGAAACAGGACACTCCTCTCAAGGAGCTCACATTCTAACAGGAGGAAATAACACACAGAGGAGGTTTTAGTTGCAAGGCAGGTGAAAAGGCCCAGTGGCCCACAGGGTACAGTGGCAGAGCAAAGAGTAATGCATTTTCTGTAATGATATTGCTATTTGAAAAAAAAAAATACCCATCTCGATACTGAAACCATTTGATGTCAAGGACTTTGTTGGAAAGAACTTTCTTTTCTGGTCTCCAGAAGCTATGGCTGATAAGGACACTGGAAATGCAGTACTTGCAGAAAGAGCTGACAGGCTACATCTCCACAAGGGTCACTTCTCTGAACACTAGATTCCAAACCATGCTGGAAGTACGGTGCAATCTGAAGCTCAAATATTTAGCAAAGAGTCATTAAAGAGTCATTGGCAGTTGTAGATGGTAGCAGGGATGGTGGACCTCTTCCTTTTGATGATGACTGCAGGGGTGAGGCTGGTAGTCTGGAAACACTAGTATTCCTAGGATTGAGGATACAGGGTCCTCAGACATCTACACTAGGATCTAAATGGAGGTTGTAGTAGAGTTGGTGGCAGTAGTTTGGTCTAGCTGTTATATTTCTGTCAATTGTTGCACTGCATTGTGTAACTTTATAAAGAGAACCTCATGAAAAGCCTTTGAGAAGCTTATAGCATGATGTATTTCGGAAAGACTTTCCTGTGTTTAGTGAAGAGAGAACTAAGGGAAGTGACTAATTGTAAGAAGAAACAGTAAAACATTTTATTATCTTCAGCATGAGTTCCTCAACAGGTAAAGAGGAATCAAGCAACTATTAATATGTTGAGAACTTCAAGTTGACTGATGGTCATTTAGTGACATTGCTTACTAAAAACATTGCAAAGAATATTTTAAGTAAAAAATTGCGTATAAAAGAGATATATACACATAGATATACACATATAGATATGTTTATTATCAATAATAACACACATTGGATAATTTTAATATGTTCAAGTCATTTCTTTAGTTCTTTAATATTTTGTGGTTACTTATAGATGCAAGTACAATAGAAAAACTAGATAAAAGCGTCATAAACTATTACAATTTCCTAAGTTTTAATGAAGCAAAGAAACAACCACAAAAAGGAGGCCAACAGCTTAGAAAACATCTTGGCACTGACAGACAAATTTGTCAGCCAAGATCAAGGATGGTTTTGAATATAAATTCGTTTATAAAATATCATGGACAAGTATGCTAGAAGATTATGAGGAGTATCTCATTGCAAGTGAGGGTGAAAAACTTGTCATGAGTAGAATGGGCTTCCTTAGAATGCAGTTCTCCTTGACCTCTTGCCAGGGATGCTGAAGATGGGATTGCCCTTAGGACTCACTGGTCTAAATCAGAGGTCAATAAATTATAGTCCAAGGGTCAAATGTGGCCTGCCAGGGAATGATTTTTACATTTTTAAATACAATAATTTTTTTTTTTAATCTAAAAGTCATTCATTGTTCAATGCCTCAACCAACCCCTATTCTAGGTAACATATGAGATCCTTTTTAACTCTGAAATCCTCTAATCAGGAACCCAATTAGGCCCAGATAATCCCAAGTATATTTAAGGATGACCCTAGGAGGGCAAAAAACAAATGAAAAATGGAAAAGACCTGTCAAGATTAATATAATAAACCATTTTTTCCAATAATGATTTAAGTGAAAGTCAAACTGGTATCTTTAGATTTGGAGTAATTTCAGTGTTTCTTTATTTACTTTAACCCTTAGTTTCTTATTCCCAAAACAGTTTATGAACTCTAAATCCATGCCCATTGACCTAGTGACATTTAAAAACTGACAATCTTTTGTGTAAATCTTTTCAATTGTGTCAATAGATGGATGGCATTCCACACCCTCCACCATACCCAAATGTCCAAAACTACAGTGCTTATTTGTGAGTGAGTATCAAATGGAACAAAATAAAAATCTACCAAGACATTCTCTTGAAGATTAGCCTGATGGCAATTTAACTAGACACCATCAAAAAATTATTTCCTATCTTATACCTTGCTTGCAATTTTATGCATGAAAAAATGAAGTAAATTTTTTTTAGTCATTATCAATCACTGGATCAAAGACTCAGAGTTTGAAGAGACCCCAGAAGCTATCTGGTTCAATCCTCTCATTTAACTGAGGCCCAACAAAGTTAAGTGATTTGCCCAGGGTCACACTATTAGTGTGACTATTAGTGACTAATTTTCCATGTCCAAATCAAAGGATTTTTCCAATGTGTATCTCACTTATTCCTCCCAAACATCTGAAAGTTAAACGAGAAAATCTATATTTTAATGGACAGCTGCTACTCTTCCAAATGGCACTTTCATCAGTATTCTTATTACAATCTTGATCCATCATCTCTTTTCATGATAATTCACAAAATCTCACATAAATCTATTGTTAATGCCATCAAAACCATTATACTATTCTAAAAATTCTTATGGGTACTTAAAAAAGTTTCAAGAAATATTTTTCCTCAAAACCCTTTTATGGAGATAACATATTATTATTCCATTATTACAAAGAGGGATACTATAGACACACAGTTATGGTTTGAGGACAGGACTCACTTTAGGAGCTACAACTTGTTCTGATGCCAATCTTAATACTTTTTCCAACTGCCTCTGAGTAACAAAGCATACCAGATACTTCCTTTACAAAACCAGTATACTTTTAGTAAAATATCACTTTTAAAAAGTTAATACTCTATATTTTTCTGTCATTAAAGAAGGCTTTCTTATAATATGAATTCATGACAACACTGCAGAAATATCTTCATACAGAAGTGTGGAAAACACACACACATAATCGCACGCACGCACACACACGTGCTCACGTGCACACACTCAGAACATATTATTATCCCAGCCTTATGAGGATTAAGAAATACCTTGATAAACAGCTAATTTTATGAAATAAAAAGCTTTTGGCATATTACCAGAAAAGTAATTACTCCCATCTGGATCCCAAAAATTTGCAAAGGATCTCTAACTTTAAATGAAATAAGCAAATATTTAACAGAAACTCTTCCTTTTGTTGTTGTAGCATATACAATAAAGTTCAACTGAAGAGACCAAAAACAAATATGTTACACAAATACATATGACCTAAAGCCCAGGAACACCTTCATAAAGAACAGATGTGTGTGTGATAAGTAGCAAAACCAGTCTTGGCCATTCCCTCAGAGAGAAAAACTCAAAGGATATGAAAAAAAGTTCTCAACTATTAACAACCATATGAAAGAAGCCTTAAAGTCACTAATAATACAAGAAATGTAGATCACCACAACTATGCAGTTTTACCTCAGAACATATGCAAAGATGACAAAATAAAAACAATACATGTTAGAGGTTGTGAAAAAGAGGTACAATAATACGCTGTTGGTGGAGCTGTAAAGTGGTCCAAATATTCTGAAAGGCAATTTGGAATTAAGCAAAGAAAGGAACTAAAATATCCTTACCCTATAAACCACTGATTTCAATGTTAGACGTATACACCAAAAACAGAAAAAAAGGCCCCATATACATCAAAATATTTCTAGCAGCACTTTTTATAGAAGCAAAGAAATGGAAACAAAATAGACAGTAGATGTCCATAGATCCTGGAATGGCTAAATAAATTGTGATATGCTAATGTATTGCAACATTACTGTTATAAGAAATGATTACTATGCTTACAGAAAAGTATAGAATGACTTATATGAACTAATGCAAAGTTAATGAATGAATATCACAGCATTTATTAAAAACACTATGTGCCAGGCACTCTGCTAAGTACTGAGGATAGAAATACAAAAAATCAGACAGTCCTTGCTCTCAGAGGAAGAGATAACACATAATAGTTTAATTGCAGGGTGGATGGAAAGGTTCAGAAATCCTAAGGATTCACAAGTGGGGCAGGTGGCAAAGCCTGGGGGTCCTTTGGGTGCCAATGGAAGCTCATATGGGATTGCTTAGGGGCCTGAGGGCAGAGCAGCAGGGTAGATGTGATATCCACGCATGGCAAGGCAATTAATGTTAAGGCTTGTATCTCATCCAAAGGGTGAAGATGGTGAGCTCCAGCTCATCCAAGCAGAAAGAACAGCCATACCATTCTTCTTGCCTGATGGTCCGTGGAATTTGGGCAGCTCAGGGAGACAAGGGAAAGGCACGAACTGTAACTCTTATCGGGTGCTTTTATATTAACCAATCAGAGGACTGTCACAGGTGAGTACACCAGTTTTTGTATTGTCAGTTGTATCTGGGTACCATACTTCCCAGATATTTCATGAAGATTGAAGTACACTGACCAGGACTGCAAGAAAGGTAATCTGTGTGATGAGCAACACATTTCAAAGTATTCCCTCTCAGTGAAATAGCACAGAGTAACCTCTCCATGCCATAAATGAATTTAGTATGAAAATCGCCTGGGTAATGATAGTTATTATCACATAGAAGTACAATAGATAATTATACATTACAATAGGTAATTATGTCACATTAGCTATTGTACTAGAGCAAATCTAGAAAACTGTGCATAGTCTGTTATCATCTATTATCTAGAGATGCCCCAGAACAGGCAGTGCAGTATAATGGAAAGAGCACAGAAACTGGGACTGAAACCCAGCCTTTCACAGTTCACCTCACCTAACTTCTGGGAGCTTCAGGTACCTTACCTGTAAAATGGGGACTATCATACTTTCACTATGTACCACATAGGATTACTGTAAGGAAAGTGTTTTGCATGGTATAAAGCAACAGCAGCAGTTCACAAATGATCAGAGAAGTGGTCCCAGATCACTCTCTGTAAGTCATCCTTTTCTATTTAATCGACCTGTACTACACCCCCAACAAACCAAAATCTCACTGGAGTTGCAGTCTTGTTATAATAAGAGTCTCTCACTGTAGCATTTCTTTTTAAGTAATGGCAGCAGGGAGATGAAGGTATTGAGGTCTTATGCTCCCAGTAGTTTAGTGAGCCAACAAGCATTAGTGATGTTTACAAAGTAGAATACAGGAAAGGGAAGGCTCTGGGAAGGGTTCGTAACATAGGTTCTTTCTCTTTCCTGGATGAGAGGTAAAGATCCATTTCCTTATATTTATGCATCCTTTTCTTCCTAAAAGTTGCCCTCATCTGTCCTATAATTTCTAACCCCTAATTCTACTCTCTGACCACAATCTCCTACTGTTTACCCATATTCCCAAATAGCTTCCATTATCATTTTGACCTGGATATAAAGCGGTCAGTCATTTGAACGTTTACTGCCTACCATACTAACGTTCTTTGACCCTGATACCCTTCCACACCTCACTCTTCTTCTCACACACTTTTTTGCAAGGCTCAAAAGCCAAATTCTCATCCCTGCGTAACCTTTACTCTTCAATGTCTCTATTGCTAAACAGTTTCTGAGTGTTGTTGGGGAAAAAAAAAAAAACAGGTCAATTTTGCCTATGACAAGTTCTCAATATATAACTTCAACTGGGCCCCATCTTATTGGTGTGATGGACAGATCTCTAGATGTGGTGTCAGAAAGACCAGGGTTCAATTCCATCTTGGTCACTTAAAAGCTTTGTGACCCTTGTCAAATTATTTAATGTCTGAGCTTCAGTTTCTTTTTCTATAAAATGAGAGTTGGAACCTATGACTTCTCAAGTCTCTTACAGTTCTAAATTTATGACCCTATGATCTACAATGTTGAACAATTCTTCTCTTCTAAATTTTATCAACTCCTGAAGGTCATTCTTCACAATGACTGTACTAAACTTTTTTTTTTTTTATGGGAGCAGAAGTTTATAAAGTTGGAAGGCACCAATGATTGCACTGGTACAGAGAGTTCTTGATGAGAAAACTAACTCTTTCAATGAATACTGTGACACTGTCACAAAAAAATATTGTCCTTTTTTTGAAAAATGAGATATTAAAAACACAAGTAAAACCAGGGAAATTAATTTGGCTTCAACTTGATGGATATTACATCAGAATAAAGTGTTTGAGGAAGAAATGAAGAGAAAGCTGGAAACATGACCTTTAGCACAAGGTTAATATGCCTTCATCTCAATTTTGTCCTGATCCCTTGATATCAAACCAAACCATACTACGCCATATCATACTTGTGATAACTTGGATAGAGAATATGGAGTAGGTAAAACAGGAAATAAGTTAAAATGTCAATGGTGTGGTGGAACACAAAATAATCTGCTGGAGGCAAATCTAAATTTTATATCTTTAAAAAAAATTCTAACTATCAAAGCAGGAACAAAGGGTTCTTTTAAATTATTCTTAAATAAGGGAAAGAAGAAATCAAACATTTAGAAATCCCATCTCCTCAATCCCTCCTTTCTGTATAACTCCAAATCATTTTTTTTACTTTTTTCAATAAAAATATCACTGGAAAATCTTCAGTCTGTTGCAATTTTGAGTAATGAAAAGCATAAATTCCCAAACGTGACATTTATAATTAGTGTTGACAGTCACTTTACAATAACAGTACTACAGGGCACCTCTATTATATAAACATACAATTTTGTTCTTTCAAAATTAAAAAGATCAACAGACTTTTAAAAGTTGAGAAATGCTTGCCAAAAATTAAGCCAAATGGTAACTTAATCAAGGAACTTTAAAAAACACTTAGACACTGTGCTTGCATGAAATTCCTAAATGTTCTTTGTGCCACAGAGTGTTTCAGCAAGCTCCATCAAAATATAAACAAAAAACACATGACAGAAACACATGACAGTGTCCTGACTGATTAAAGTCCTTCTCATTGGCATTAGAAAGCACTTAGATCATAGGGGATTAGTGACAAAAGAACTTTTCCACTACTACCAAGCATATCAAAGTAAGAATATAAATGCAAATATGTATTTAAAATGTACTTGTAAAAAGTACAACTTCTTGGATAGGAACATGTATCTGAAACACTCGTTTTATAAAACTTAGAAAGCAGGGGTCAAATATTTTTATGATAATCAAAATTATATGCCTTTGTTCCAACAAGCCTGCAGAACCCAATTTGTGATTTTAAGATAAATGTATAAAAACTTCTAACACTTTTCCCTCTAACATCTATGAAAATACCTTAACCCATAAACTAAATGATGAACAATATAGAACAGCTTATCATCATGATCTCCAAGAACTACTTTTATTTTTCTAAGCTTTTTACCAAAATGAGGCTGTACAGTATATCTGCTTCTGTGTGCCCAAATGATGAAACTGCATAAGACTACAATGTTGTCCTTTTGTTTTAAAATAAAGAGCAATGAGAAACTAAGTTGCCCTGTAATTCACGGATCTGAAATCAGATAAATGTTGCAGCTACTTCTACACACCTATGTCTAAGTGACAGTACACAGATCATCTCCCTAAAAAGCAATTAAAAGGCATATAAATTAGGACTAGAAATCCTAAAACTGATAAAAATGAGGAGTGTCATTCTGTATAGTTTCTGCTTATCAGTAATAACTGCTATCATATGATCATGAATTTACACTGATAGGCACATAAAGAGCAAGGAGAGGTTTTAAAAAATCTGATGCTACAATGTATATGTTTCATATTCTTCCCTACTGTCCACTAAGCAGTACTGGGAGGACAGTCACTGCTATAATATTATTAATGATAGTAAGATTACATTTTCCATGTTACTGAAGTTCTCATATTTATTATTACTACACTAACATCCTTAAGTCATAGGTGTGTGTTCACCCTTCATTGCTGAAGAAGACCATGCCATCAGAGAAATGATGACAGGACTTGCACTTGACTTTGTTTTGAGTGAGGGAGGGATGTGCAGGTAAGACAGGGATAAATCTTATCCATTGGTACAAAAGTATTCACCTTTGAGAGCAAGCTCTTCTTACCTGTCTGTCTTTTGGATTCTGGCCTGTGGAACTCCTGCTGTCTTTGCTTTCATCCACTCCTCTGAGAACACTAATGAAATCTTTCTTGGTGACAGTCGACATCAACTTTGCACGTTTTCTCACAGAACCTCCAACTTCTTTCATTTTTTCATCAACATTCTTCTGGTGCTTCCGAACAGCATTGAATAACTGCACCACACCCCTGCAGATTAGGCAATTCCCCCCCTCATTCTAATTAAGTAATGATAAAAGGCAATTACAACCAGAAAACTGTACTTGGGTGCATTTAAAAATAAAAATTCTAGCTACTATTTTTTCCAAGTCAAAATCTGATGCTATTAAAAATGAAAATCACTATTAGGGTGAATTATGTGGTTTTCAAAGTATAAAAGGTAGTTGGAATTTAACTTGTATGTTAACATTAGGCCATTCATTATCAATAGTAATTGAAGAGTTATGGAATATTTCAATGGATCTGTTACTTTCTAGATATGGATATTCCCTGTAACAATGTCAATCATAAAGTCCACGTCATCCTATGTGATTCATGTCAATATTTTTCCATTGTGTTTAAGGTCTTTCTCTACGTCTTTTTATATTTTATGGCAAACAGGTCTCTCTGTTTACTTGCTCACACCACATGACCAAATGACCAACCTCCTATTCCAATATTCTACAGCAAGAGTGCTCCAGAAAACTCACGCTCAGTTTGATGAGTCTTTCCATTACATTTACTAGGACTACAGAAGTTGGACCTTTGTCAGACGTGGACATCTCTCATTTAACTAGACATTCTCCTAGCCCCTTGCTGGGAGGATAATTAGGAGGAATTCCTGATTGGCCCAAGTAACTAGGACTCCTGAGAAGATGACTGATAACTGAAATCTTTTCAGAGGAACCTCCTCCCTCTGTTGTCTCTAAAAGGCTCAATCTTTCTATCTGGGACTCTTTCCCCGTTCTTTATATTCCTTGGACTTTTAGACTAGAGTTTTGGGGATGGAAGGAGTTAAGAAATTTATCTCCCCATCTCAATACCAAAGGTGACTTAACCTGAAGAAGACAGAGATTAGAGTTTCTTGGACCCTGAGTGCCAGCTATCTTTCTGTTTTCTTTTCTAAGTTATGTCAGTGACTAGAAACAATGAGAAATGGACCTTTCTAGTTTTGGAGCCTGGTCAATAGATACTGATGTCTTCTTTGCCATTTTGGGGAAGGGGGATAAGGAGGAAGCACAATTTCTGTCATCTTTTTCACTCTTAAAATTGGGCTTAAGAAATCTAGAAAACCATGTCCTTAAAACCAGGTCTCCTGAAGAACAGATTTTTTTTGCTATGTGGTGGTCCCACATATTAGAGGCCATCATTTGAGGCCTATTAGATCTGGTACTAAGACAGTAGAAAAAAATGTAGTGGTTGTACTAGTATCAATGATGAGACAGATGACAGAGATGTCAGAGGATCTGTTCCAGTCATTGTCTCTTTCTTATCCTCACTTCATCCATCCTTTCGGTTTCATCCATCTGATGATGTCTTAGCAAGGTCTCACATCAATCTCCTGGCAGACTCAAAGTCCCCAGAGTCACTTTTTTACCATGAGAAGATACAATCTGTCAGTCTCCTCTGCAACATTTTACAAAAACAGTTAGTTTCTAAATTTGAATTGACCTGCCATGTGTCTCTGCATGGCAAGGAAACTTGTTTGTTGACTGAAACAGTTTTTGAGAACAACCTCTTTATTGTGGTTTCTGTATGGTATTGTTAAATTTCTCTAAGAAACTATGATGGTCAACAGTCATCTTTTCATTCATTTCTTAATCCTCAGTTGACAGTTTGTTTAATCAGACTGGATGCAATGTAATCTAATTTTATGAGTTATTATCTCATCTTTATCCTTCTTTTCATTGTTATTGATTTTGAACTGCTCTAACTAGTAGGTAGTTTCGCTGCACACAGATAGATGATTCTGAAATTACTACTATCTGAGTAACCAGATGTCTCTTGTTATTTTGATTTTTTTTATAAATTTCTTGCTTAGCTTCTCTGAATATTATTTTGCAAGAAAGTATTCATGACATAAGGTATATTCATACTTCTGAGTAGTCTATAGTCTTTTGGACTCTTTCATTTTTTTATTCTAAAAACTTTATTTTTAACATGATTTTACACCATCATCCCTTGTTTCTATCTTCACTACAGAATTACCAAATATCAAAGTAAAGATAACTTAAGTTTTGAGGATATTATGAAGTTCTTCTAGAATTTCTCAATTTAACTTTCAATGTATAAGTTAAAATTATATTTATGATGACTTCTGTCTTCATAAGCACTGGATAAGAAAGACAATGTAGTACATCACTGAGAAAAGGACTGAGTCAGCAGACTAAGGTTTGATTCACCACTCTGACACTTATTAGATATGTACCTAAATTTTCTCATCTATGAAATGGAGTTAATAATAATTCATTATTTTCCAACCAGAGATGTTTTAAGAAAAGATCTTGGTAATTCTGCAAACCTAAAAGAGCTGAACTATACACCAAGGCAAAAATGGCCAAGTAATTATTTCATTAAAAAATGCTTCTTTTCAGTTTCTGGATGCACAATAAAACCAACCCTGCCAATTCAGTTGCCTATCCAAGAAGAACCTGTGAGCAGTCCTTTCCATTTAGTTGTAACTTCAAGGCTGGTTTCATTTAGAGCAAGCGTCAATATGGGTGTTCTACACACAATGTGAGATGTACAATCCTGGACCTCCTCGTAACCTTAAACAAGTTGCTGAAACTATCTGGGCCTCAGCTTTCTTTAGCTATAAAATGAAGAATTTGAAAGAGGTAAACTCTAAGGTCCCAACAAGTTTTAAAGAGCACATGAGAAAGGTGACTTTCACTGGTATTAAAACAATTGTCATTACAACCACAATAAAAACAGTGTGGTTATGTGCTTACTATGAACGTAATCCATAGAAAATAGCTGAGTAATATGAATTTAGTGAGCCATTTAAAGAGAAACACAAAAACATGATAAAAGATAAAGGATCATTTATATGAGTAAGCACTGAGCAAATTAGATACTTGTCTAAACTCTATTTTCAAAAGACATAAGAAATCTTTGGTTAAATCCCATACCAAATAAACAGACTTATGTATAAATCATTTGGCTCCTGTTAGCCACTTGTTAAGTTAAATCTAATCAGAAACAGGTTACCTGCCCTGGTTTTTATATATCCATTTTAAAAAGCACAAAAACATTTTCTTACCTTGTAGCAATTCTCTGAAGATTTCTCTCTACTTCTTTGTCTTTTACAACATCTGGCTTCACTCTGCACATCATTTCCCACTCCCGCTTCTTATCAAGCTGTGTTATAAATATTATTACGAGAAAGAACATTAGACATTTTTGAAAGGGTAGCATACTTTGATATGATACTCTGAAAAGGGACAAAGGTAATAAATCGTTTTGGCTTAGTTTGTTGCTGGGGTTTTTAAAAACTGCATTTTTAGGGGTTCAGCTCACAGGGCTTGTGGTTAGCACTCAGCTGTGTCATACAAAGACCCCAAGTGAGTTTCTGTCAGGGCCTTTGCTTCCTTGGACAGCAGGGGCCTGGAGGATTGCCAGTATATTCAGCCATGCAAGGCAGAGCAGGGTGTGAGGTAAGTACCCCACATTAACTCAGCAGTCTTCTGATGATGTGAGAACAGGATAGATATACCAAGTGGAGGATTGAAGGTCATACTCTTCATCAAAGTTTTAAAACTCATTATGAGTATGTACAAAAAGATTTAAGACAGGGTACTTAACCTGTGTCCATGCATTGGCTTCCTTTAACACCAATACTTTGATGTATGGTAACTGTATTCTAATATAATTGGTTTCCTTTTTAATTTTATGCATTTTATTATATGTATTTAATAACATTATTCTGAGAAGAGATCTGTAGTTTTCACCAGACTGCCCAAAAGGTTCATAACACAATGATAGAAAAAACCCTAGCGTAGACATTCATCAAAATTTAGAATAATAAGTACTTTACCTTTCTGAAAACTGAAGTGGATCTGTCATTTCTGACTTAAAAGTTCATGTCCACAATAAAGATCACAAACCCATCCACACTTGCTCATCCTGTGAGACTTCTCTCTCCTCCTCAAAGTTTACCAGAGAGAAGTCCTTCTATATTCTAATTCCTTCTGACATCACAAGGGTGCCACTGGGAACTTCTGGTTGTCCAAGTGTCCTCTCTGGCCCTCACAAAGTGAAAAGTCAATCTTCTCTTCTTATCATACATTTCCCTCATGATAACACTGGCTCTTCTTCGGTGCTTATAAATCTCAGCCTGCTCACTTCCCCATTGTTCCATGTGATACTCACTTAAAAATTCTTCATAACCTACTACATTCTATGTCTTACTGTCATATAGAAGAAAGCCAGAATACTAAAACTAAAAAAAATTTAAAAGATGGGATTTTGTTTTTATTGAAACCTGGATTCAGCAAAGGACTTCGTAATTTCCCATAGGCTGGAAATACAGCCTCCTCTTGTTCAACTCTGGCTCAAACTTGTCCATCTGTATTGTCTGTCTCAGATAAATATATATTGATGGGTAAGCTCTCTAGGCTGCCCATTCAAATGTATATAATTGTCTCTTAAATATAATTTCTTCATCTACTTAATCTTTCCTATGCGGAGAGTGAGGCCCAACTTTTTTGAATTGTTACACATCTCTTTCAGGAAAATTTGTAGTGTTCCATATGATACAACCAGCACAAGGTTTTTCAAAACAGAAGCACTGGAGGTCTTCAAAATCCATAGCAAAATCCTTTACTAGATTTCCATTATAGCATTAAGGTAGCAAACATCTTTGGCAAGTATACACCTCCCTATCTGCTTAACTTCTCTCTGAAGTAATGTAGGCCAATTCTCCCCATTCCCATCTCAATCACATAATAGTACCCATCTTAAATTACATATAGCATTCTATGGCACAACCAAAATTTTCAATAATCTGCCTTGATGAAGGGAACAAAGACTTGCATGGGTAAAAAATAAAATGCTATTTTACTGTGCACTGTTTTTCAAATAAGTAAAATTCTGGAAATTTAAGATACTTTACATTTAGAATTAAGCCACCCTTCACAAATTAAACTAAGACAAAAACAGAAAGTCCTTTCAGGCTTCTCCACCCTGTCCCTAATTTTGGAGATCAATCTTTCTGTTTCCATGATGAGAATAAACAACCTTTCAATAATACACAGCACATCACAAAAGGTTGTCTCTCATCACTTTAACCTTGAAAACTTTCAAGTTGTTCTTACCCTCAATTAAGGGTAATTTAATAACAGATTCTGATATGAAAAACAAAACAAACCACCACAATGTTCTTCCATTTGACAGGCAAGAAAGAGATTCAGATTCTATTTCCTTCAGCCAGAATGTAAAAGAAAAATTGTTTAAAAAAAGAAACTACAGTGAAGATGAGCCCATAGTCATGCCTAACAATAACAAATTCAGAATAGCCTCTATATGTAAGATGGAAAATCTCTGCCATCATAAACTCTCAAATATAGCCATCAGTATTATAAGCATAATATGGCAAAGGGCCTGATGCTGTACAAAGGCATAGAGGTCCTGAGTGACCCTGTGAACTTTCTAATTTTCTTTTGACTTTAAAATATACCGCGTTCTTTGTAGTAGTCTTTTACATTACTGTAAGGGGAGTCTTTACATAATTCCAATGCAACTGTACAAAGCTGTCTTTCCCCAATAGAAAGTCAGTAGCATCTTTTGGAAAATTCAGTATTTTACATATTCAACTTTCATCATCAAGTATGACAGAGATTTTTAAAAACCTTCATAAAACTATGGTGTATTTATAATAGCCATCAGAATATAAATTCATGAATTTATGACCCAGTTTTGGCCTCTGAGCAAAGAACTACATTTTTTAAACTTCTACTGGCATTGATGTAATGAAAGGTAGACTCCGTTCAAGTTTATCTAGCAGTGAACAAGTCAAGTTAACAAAATTGCAAGCCACTTCTGATTCATGGGACCTCACATATTAATCTTACAAAGTACATTTTTAACTCAAGAGGGAAACCAACCTGCTATCCCTTAGAATACATAGTATATTCAAAAGATCATTTCAGCATCAAGTTCAGGAAACATATGCACAGTTCAATGAATAACTTATTTATTGCCAGGAACTAAAATTTTAGCTCTAAACTAGGTCATTTATATGTTTATAAACTTAAAACCGACAAATGTGAAGTTTCCTTGGAGTTTAATTTTTTTAATCTTGAAAAAAGATTATAAAAAAAATCAACATGATCAATAGAGTAATTAAGTTGTGTTCAAAATTGTGTTCACCAAATAAGTAAAAATCTATAATGTTAATTGAACAAACATTGCAAGAAATAATTTGGTACTGATAAAAAATGAAGTAGCTATAATTTAATCTACAATACAGTTGTAAGACACACCTGTTTTCTTTTCTCCAGTCTCTCTTGCTTTTCTTTTTCTTTTTCCTTCTCCAGCTCTTTGTTTTTGATGAGGATGGTAGGTTTACTTTTAGGAGTTTTTTTGTTAAGAATTTTAGCCATGGCATCTGCCCAGCCTGCATTAGTCCCAACATTAGATTCTGCTGTACTTTCATTTTCTTTGTCATAAGCTACGGTATCATCTTCATTATCACCTTCAATTGCTTCATCAGAAGAAAAATGGTCTTTGGCAACTTCCCCACTTCCTACAGAACCTTAAAAGAGAAGAAAACATACTAAACATTGATATCCTACATAAAGACTCAGGGTAGTCTATTATGAAAGGCTCTACAATGGAAGCAGATAGTCTGAGTTCAAGATCAGAAATCTCTGAGCAGATGTGGGATATCAGTTATACCCCTTGAAGATGTCTTCTAATGGTTGAAAACAATAAAGCCACCTGAAAATAGTAAGATGCTAAATTTGTTAGATGAGGAGACTGTACTTCTGACCAGAGAAGGAAAATATTTTAGAGCAAACACATTTACCAGGTATACTTGAATTTGCTGGTTTCTAACATATACTATTATCATGTCTGTTAAAATGGACATACTTCAGACATTAGACTCTTGAAGTATTCCTTACACTATAAAAGTTATGAAAATTCATTCATTCTTTCATCTGACAAACATCAAAGGCTTGGTAAAGCAAAAAAAAAAAATTTAGTTCCTGCCTTTGAGTCTTCATCTTAGTGTATATATATAAAACAAATAACAATATGTGGCAATCACTTAAGGTGAGCATAAAGTATTCTGAAATCAGATGAGGCAGAAACTGCTCCCAGCTGAAGAACATTCTACTTCTGCTTATATTTGCCTAAGGATTTTAGTCTGAAATGAAATCTGGTAACACTGATTAATGTTTTGGTCATCATCTTGGAGTTGAAAAGGAGCCTGGCATAACGAAAGGCAAGCCAGACCTCTTTCTAAACCTTCTGTGACTAGCCAGCTCTTAACACTGTGGTACTGAGTCTTTGTTCAACATCTCATACCCAATATAGTAAGTTCTGGTTTTTCTCTAAAACAGTAAGAACATCTAAAAACTCTTCGACAAAAGTTTCTGTGTTATTAATCTGAACATCCCATATAAATATTAAGTTAACTTCTGGTTTTATAAAACCTTTCAGTTATGCTTTACTTTTCATAAGAAAATCACCCAGAGGCACTATCACAGTGCCAAATTATAGCTAACTTACTAAAGAAGATACAAAACAGTACTGTGTATCGCTTTGGAAGTAGCAGAAGGAATACAAAGACTTCACACTAAGCTCTGCCACTTACTAGCTGTTCAACTTTAGGCAAATTACTTGATCTTTCTGAAACTCGATTCCTTCATCTGTAAAATGGAAAGAAAAAAGGTAGAGGGAGAGGAGGAGCCAAATGAGATAATTTCTAAAGTCCACTCCAGGTCTTTCTGTGATTCTGAGTCTGGGCTTTACACCATAAAAATCAGCAGCACCTCACTATTTTCAACATCTATAACAAAATAGTGATGCAGTCTCCAATTGTAATATTTAATTCACAAAGCTAAAGTAGTTTATGTTACAGGTATATAAATGTATCAGTAGTAATTACCAAAATGCTAATGGCTAAACATGGACATTACTAGCGAGTAACCAAAATGACAGCAAATCCCATTAGGGTTTTATCTTTAAGTTCTGGGATAAAAGATCTTCATTTATTCACTTTTATGTATGGAACCTTTGGGTATCATGCAGCTTCCAATGTAATGAAAACAAGAAGTTTTAGTCCTTGCTTAGAAATCCCACTTAGAAATCTACACTTCCAAACTGCAATGAATCTTTTATTCCATTCATTCCCTCCAAAGGTGTGATTCTTACTAATGCTCTCCTATGAATTCTCTACAGAGGACTGAACAAACATTACTCTCTAGATCTTTTTACATTTTGAGGACACCATATGTAACTTGAACTGTTCATGTGTAAACCTCCAAATCACCTGACCAGCCTAGATACTTTTGCAATTTTTTCCTCACCTATATCACTTAATACTACTTTTTGCATATGGGTCATCATTGAAAATGTGTTGTGAGTGATATGTGCAGTTTCTCCACTGCAATTCTAATTTTTAAATGTTGGTGTTATTCTAAGATTTATAGTTATACAACCGGACCAAAGGAATATTACTGTGAAAAAGAGGGATTTTTTTTTCCTCCCACTGGACAGTAGTTGAGCATCACTGAAAAGACTGTGCAATTTCCCAAGTTCAATCCAGCATGCTCCCACCCTTACTATCATTCAATCTGAGGCCCAAGTATAGCCCCTTTTCCAAAGGTGTGTACCTTTGTACTCAACAGACTGACTCTAAAATTATATGTCACGTCCTGGAAAAGAAGCAGCTTTTACTCCATTTGGTTTTTCCCACAGAGATCACTGGACTAATTGTTTTTGTATAATTGCACATCTCACTGAAGAATCCCTGAAATAGGTTGAGGCTTGATGCAATCCAACATGTATAACCCTTAAACAGATATATCCTGAGGAATTCACCCCCTAGAGAGGGACATAACTGTGAAGGGGAGAGCTGAACAAGATATTTTACATGACATCAGCTAACACATGAGGGGAATTACCTAGGCAGACAATAATCTACCAAAAGGTCAAGATCAGCATCAAGTTTGGAGAAAGAATAAGGGTGAGAAGCAGCCACTGAACAGCTTCAACCTCATCTCTTCAAATGAAATGAGGGCCTTTTTTAGTTTATTTCATGGGGTAAATGGCCCAAAAATTAATTATCTAGAGCAGAGGTGGAGCACCTGCAGTCTCGAGGTCATATGTTGCCTTCCAGATCCTTAAGTCCAATGGTCTTCTGACTGAGTCTAAACAAATTTGTTCTGTGAAGTCTGGACTGAGTCAAAAGGCTGAACTTAAGGAGCTAGAGGGCCACATGTGGCCTTTAGGCCACAGGTTCCCCACCCTGAAGAGGGAAGCCTACTGGTGAGAAACCATTCTATAATGACTCTTAACTCACACATACATGTGAAATTCAAACACTGTCTTTTTCCTGAGTATTTATGAATGTAGTAAACTAAAGGATACAATCTGTAGCTTAAGTATAAACATAAGGCTAAGTAATTTGCTAATTATTTATTTCCCACAGTCAAAGAGGATGTTTTCAAGACAAGACGTAATATAAAAGTAATTTCTTCTTAAGTAGCAAGGTCAAGTAATCCATTAAGAGATCACGTCCATCATTTAAGACATATTCTGGTCCCTGAAAGTGAAAAATCTCTGACAAACAGCTTCTGGCAAAATGTTAAAACTACAACACTGACACCTAGTGTTTTGTCTTGATCAGTTCACAAATGAAATCTGACAAAATAAGTCTTTTCCAGCTATACTGCAGAAGCTGTTTAATACCCAAGACTATACATCACCTAACGTTTAACTGTTTTCTCTTCTACCTTTCTCCTTCTCCCCCATACCTTTGCCCCTCCTCTCATTTCCTTTTCTTTTTCAAGTCAAAGCTATTTACCTTTGGGATAATATTTGGGACATTGTGCATAGCACACCTACTTTATGTTTTGTACATTATATCTAAAACTTGATGATCACTCAATAGATCAAATAATAATGATGATGATGATATCGATAATGATAGGAACAATAGCTAACTCTTACCATGTGCCAGACACTGTGCTAAGCACTTTATAATTATTATCTCCTTGGATCATCACAACAACGCTGATAACGGGTACTATTATGATTCCCATTTACAGATAAGGAAACTGAGGCAAACAAAGGTTAAGTGAATTATAAGCTAGTAAGTGTCTGAGGCCTGTTTTGAACTCAGGTCTTTCTGACTCCAAGTCCCACACTCTATCTACTGTGCAACCTAGCTGCAAATATTTCAATATTTGTAAACTAAAATCCTAGCCATGAAGGTAGTACAAAGTCAGAGAGGCTTTGAATACAGGCCTAGGAAGAGAGAAACACGTCACTCATCTAAGGGCCAGCATAGTTATACTTGGAGAGCTCACCACTAGATAGCTGAAAACTGTATGATTGATCTTTCTAGCAACTCGTAGTCTAGAGACAGAAGGTTTACAATCTGTGTTGGTAAACACTCTTACCTATGAGATCCTTGAAACATTTCAGTATTTTCAAAAGCCCACTTTCCAATTCCATTGCCCTATACTCCATATGTATACAATAATTGAACTATCATTCAGTTACAATACACATTGTATATAAACAATAGATATTGCATATAGCGACTAAGTTGTTTCCTAAAGAGTGTTTTTTTTTCAAAAATGTGCTATTTAGCTATAATTAGTAACCTCTTGTTATCCATTCCTAGAAATTCCCCACATAAAAAACTAGGTCTATTTCTAAACTGGAGGGGAAAGGGGAGAAGAGAGGTTATAAACTAAAAAGATAATACTTATCTTGTACTTAAGCTTACTTCCTGAAAAATAATTTGTATCACATTTGTTAATCCCAGACTCTGAGCAAATACTGACGATAAGAAAAATAAAACTGAAAAGAGTTTCACTTTGCTTTTTGTTTGTTTAATGGGGGGGGGGGGGAGTATGGAAAGAGGGAAATGTCAATCATCTCCTCACAATATGGCCCTTACCTTATTTGGGTTGTGCCAAAAGTTTCTTTAAGCTCTTTCTGGAATGAACAGCGAGGAAAAATGCAGAGAGAAATAGTTCTAACAAATAAACTCAGAGGAGAAGACACTGAGGGGTTCTCTGTATAGAAAACAATTCATAAGGCAACAGAAATTCCATTCTACTTTTCTCTGAAATTATGTCATGGACCATCTTCACTGGCACTGCAAAGAGACAGATAAACCTACTATCTAAACTAAGATTAAATATTTTTCTAGCTTACATACTTTTTTTTTTTTACCAGGTATGTTCTATTTAAACACAGCTTTGTATAAAATGAAATCAGAAAAACTAAATGTGTGTGTTCATTCTTCATTGCCAAAGAAGACCATGCCATCAGAGAAGTAATGACATGACTTGCACTTGACATTGTTTTGAGTGAGGGAGGGCTATGCAGGTCACCAGCCTCACTTCTCCTCCAGAGCCATCTGAATCCAGTGATCAGATATTCTTCAGGATGACTGGAGATGACCCAGGATGAGGCAATTGGGGTTAAGTGACTTGCCCAAGGTCACACAGTGAGTGTCAAGTGTCTGAGGTGAGATTTGAACTCAGGTGTGCCTGACTTCTGCACTGGTGCTCTATCCACTGCACCACTTGGCTGCTCCTGCTAAATGTAAATACCCTTTATTTTTACACTTAGAACCAGGTTTCAAAGAAATTCAAGTGTTTGAAAAGACCTTCGAGGTAACTGAGTTCAAGTGATAAAGCAGGATCTACCCAATGAACTCTAGTTAAGACCTTCAGCTAATTCACCTCCCAATGCAGCCCATTCTACTGCTGGACAGCTCTGTAAAAATGTTTTCTTCATAGGAGTTAACAGTCTGACTCTTTAACTTTTTACTATTTGCTTTTTCCTGCTTTTCCCTCTGGGGCCAAACATAACAAGAGTAGCCCTTCGTCCACATGACAGCCCTCGAAATGGGCAGAAATGCTACTGTTGTACAGTGCAGAGGCTCCATGGATTCAGATCTGAATGCCATCATTTAACACATCTTTGTGCCTTGGGTGTGTTAACTAGATAGAGCCAGTGCTTCATTTTTCTATTGTAAAGGAAGTACACTACCTCCAAGTTCTTCTGGTTCTAAATCTGATTGCTAAGCCACTGTTAGTGATCCTTGAAAGATCATAGAGACTAACCGGTACATATCCTTTAACCCAGTGTTACTATTAGGAATATGCCCCAAAGAGGTCAACATGAAAGGGAAAGGGTTCACATTTATAGTAGCAATTTTTGTTGTAGCAGAAAATTTGGTCAGGGGTTAGTTAAGTGCCCATTAATTGGTAGACAGCTAAATAAAACTATATCAATTGAATGTAATGGAATATTATTGTGCCTTAAGAAATAACAAACATAAAAACTGACTAAAAAACTTGGAAAGACTTTTTAACTGATGCAGAGAGAGGTGAGGAAAAATCAAAAGAATAATTTACCTGATGCCCACAATAATATAAAAGACCACAACTCTAAAAGATTTCAGGCCTTTAATCAGGTCTTTGATCCTGACTTTAGGAAAAAGAAACTAAAAAAATTCTCAAGGAGACAAAATGGAAAAATTCCAACAGAAGCTGGCAGGGTTATATGCAATCCTTTTTCATTCTTTTCATATTGACCTGCTTGTGTTTGTTGAAGATTAATAACAAAAAAAATTGTTTATCCCTACCCTAACCCTCCAAAAGATCAAAGAGAATAAGAGAGGTAATGTAGGACTGGAAGAGGGTAAATGGGCTCCCAGGTGCTCTGCCCCAAATTAAACAAATGAAGAGGGAATATAGGAACCAGTGAGCTTGAATTAAACTTCGAGTAAGATTCTAGGAAGTATTAATCACATAATCAATGAACATGTAGAAAAAGAAGTGGTAAACACAAAGAGCAGACAATGGCTTCAAAAAAAAAGACATGACAATCTAACACCATTTCCTTTTCTGACAGGGTAACTAAACTGGAACATGAGGGTAATGATATAAATAGTTTGCTTATATATTACCCAAACATTTGACATGTATTCTTGCTAAAATATGGAGAGATATGGGCTAGACCATTGGCACAGTTAACTAAGTTCAGAAATGGCTGATGACCAACTTGAGAGGAGGTTTCTAGTGGAGTGACCAAGTGCCTGCTATTCAACAGTTTATCAATGGGGAAAAAAGTAGTACAGATTAACCTATCAGCAAACACTTATTAATTACTATGTGAGAGACACTGGACTCATGAATGGGAATACAAATACAAAAAATGAAAATAGATACTGACCCAAAGAAGTTAACATACTATTGGCACGACAGGTACATAAATATATGGCAAATTTTTTGCGCAAGGTCACTAGCAGTTAAAGGGATCAGGAAAGCCTTCATGGAGAAGGTGGTGCATGAGCAAACCTTTGAAGGACATAAAGAATTCTAAGAAGCAGGAGACAGTACAAAGGCACAGAAAAAGGAGATGGAATGTTCTACATAATAAATAGCAAGAGAGTCAGCTTTGTTAACAAAGTTCGAGAAGGGAACAATGTATAATATGATTAGAAAAACAGACAGAGCTTGTGAAGGGCTTTAGAAGCCAAACAAAAGAGTTTATATTTGATTTACTCAGTATGCTGAGTAAGCCAGCAAAAAAGCCATTGAGAAAAGTGGCTTGGTCAGACTTGTGCTTTAAACAAACCACTTTGGCAACTATCTTTAGCAAAGTCTAGCAGGGAGACCAATTAAGAGGCTACTACAATAGTCAAGGTGAGAAATAATGAAGGTCTAAATTAGGGTGCTTTTGTGAGTAGGGAAAAGAGGATGAATGTAAAAAATAAGCTGGAAGTAAAAATGAAAAAAAATCAGTCAAGTGATTTCATATGGAGCATGACAGGTAGCAAGAAGACAAGGAAAAGACATTTTTGAGAACAAGAACCTGCATACCTGGAAGAATGGTGGCATCCTGGACAGAAATAATGAATTCAGTTTTAGATGTGTTAAGTTTGAGATGACTCTGGGACACCCACTTGAAAATATCCAAGAAACAACTGGAGACTAGCAACTAGAATTCAGGGAAGTTTTGGGTTGGCCAGATCAATATAGAAGTCAACTGCATTGAGATGATAATTAAATCCATGGGAGCCAATCAGGTCGCCAAGTGGGAGAGAATTATGAAAGAAAAGAGGAAAGACAGAGTACTGGTTGACAGACACCCACTACTTCGGTAATAAAAATATTAAATTTAATGAGAATAAATATAAAGGCTTATAGTTAAAAAACAACTTCACAAGTCAGGGGAGGCATGAGATTTTCTACAGAAAAGATCAGGGGAATATATCTTCAATTAATCAATGGTGTGAAATGGCAGTCAAGAAAGCCAATGCCCTCTTAGGCTGCATTAAGAGAGAAATAGTATCCTGGAATAAATGAGGCAACAACAGCCAGATTACACTCTGTCTCCAGTACACCACACCTAAAATGTTTCATATAGTTCTTTGCACCACATTTTAAGGAAGCTAATAAACTGCAAAGCATGTAGGAGGGCAATAAGAATAATGAAAGGCTACAGGGTCATACCATATAAAGACTTTTTTAATAAACTAGGGATGCTTAGTCTAGAAAAGAAACTAAGTGTAGATGATAGCGGTATTCAAGTATTTGAAGGATTATCATAGAATTACCTTGCCCACAGAGAGCAGAACTAGAACTGGCATAATTTGCCTCCCTACATTCACTCTCCAAAACTCTGCCTACAAAGCTCCCAAATATTCCTAAAAACATATGACTATGTCACTCCTCTGATCAAGAAGTTCCAGTGGCTCCCTCTTGCCTGAAGGACAAAATACAAACTGGCCTGTTTGCTATTCCCCATCTCCAATCTCTGTGATTTCATCCAGGCTGTCCCCCCCCATTCCTGGAATGCACTCTCCATTCAAGTCCTCCTCTGACAATCCTTAGCTTCCTTCAAAGACGAGCTCCAGTGCTACTTTGTGCAGAGTTTACTCTGATTTCCGTTAAGCTATGACTGTGCCTGGTACATAGCAAACGCTTAATAAATACTTGTCAATTTACTCCCCCTGCAGCTGCTAGTGCCCTTGCTTCTGAATTACTTTGTATGTATTTTGTATTTTATTTTCAGTATTTATGTCATTCCACCCCTGCCCCCAAAAGAGATGTAATCTCCTTCAGGTTAGAAAGGATTTCTGTCTCATCTTTTTGCCCCCAACACCTACAGCAATGCCTAGGGAAGAGCAGGCACTAATAAAGGCATGCTGAATGAATAACAAGTTTCAAAAAGGTAAGTTTAGGTTTGATACAAAGAAAAACAAGCTCACAATATCCCAAACTTGAACGGGCTGCCTAAGGGGCTAAGTCCAGGAGGCTGAGTGGTTCCATGGATACAGTAGAGTCAGGAAGCTCTGAATTCACATCCTCCTACCTCCAGCACTAAACTAGTTTTGTGACCCTGAGAGCAAGTCACTTAACCTGTTTAACTTGGTTTTCTCTATCTGCGAAATGGAGATAATGATATCATTTACCTTCCAGCACTGTTCTGATTTGATTCTTCAAATGAGATAATCATTTGTAAAGGGCTTAAAACACTAATAAATATTAGCTATTATTACTGAGTTCCCCATCTCCATCTGGGTTTTAAGCAAGGCCATTTGACTTTTTTTAGGGGATTCCTGTTCAGTTAGAGGTTGAAGATGGTCTCTGAGGGCTCTTACAACTCTGAGCTTCTGTGTCCCTCTAGTACTACAAAAGACCCTACAGATAAGGAAACTGAGACTGAAAGGTGCTAGAGACCTGTTAAGGATGACAGCTAGTAACTGTCTGAGGAGGGATTCAAACTCGGTTCATCCTGACTCCAAGTGTAGCATTCTAGTCCCTGAGTCAGCAATCTACTGGAGCTAGAGCTGAACACTGACAGCTTTGGCTGGTGCACCCTGTCACTGCTTTCTAGGCAGATTCCTCAGATTCTTTTTAGGTTAGACATATGAGGTATACATGAGGTTACTGGCAGAAAGCTAAGTTTTTTCCCCTTAGGAGCTATAACTAAGTCAGAGATAACCAATCCACTCTAAGTTCCTTTCTTAAAAAAATTATTTTATTCTGAGCTTAATAAAACAAGCATTTCCATATTATAGTAATGAAGAAAAAAATTATACATGAAACTGAATCTATTACGTACAACTTGCTATTCCTTTTTAAATGTAAGTTATCGTGTAACTTTCCCTTTTCCCCATTTTTACCATCTTCCTTGACCCTAGCTAGAGATTACTACCATGAGACACAAATTTGCATGTATATATACATACATATATATATACTATACATATATATGTATACATATCTGTAAAACCACTCTTTACATACTTATATCAGTTCTTTCTCTGGAAGCAGATAGCTTCTTCCTTCATATGTCCTTTGTAGTTAATTTGAGCACTTACAAAATGACTAGCCAAAGTTGTTCTTAAAACAATATTGCCATTACTTATACAACATTCTCTTGGTTCTGCCCATTTCACTCTTCACAGTCTTTTTTTCTTTTTTTCATTTTTCTCTTTCTATACAAGGGAAATATTCTTAATAATTGCTCTGGACAACTAGAACTTCATGAGAGCATCTGTCACTTAGGCACAAAGGGAAAAGGGTTCCAGAAGGTTGGAGAGGGGCACAGAAGATGGGGAAATGTTAAGAATACTACCTACTTTAAAATTCTGTCTTGGGGACAGGTAGCAACAATCACTAAGTGACAAAATTATTTAGTGCTGCTTTATCCTATATTCTACACCAACCATTTCACATTCTGTACACTGATATTTAAATGGTGTTCTGACAATACTAAAGCACTGCAAGGTTAATTCATTAAAGATTCCATTATTTCACTATATTTTCCTTACTAAGTAAGGAAAGTTCATCAAACTCTTAAAAAAAGTATTTCAACAAGAGTTTCAAAAAACTTCAGCTAAACAAAGGATTCAAATAATCACAAAAATTAATCAGCATAATCAAAATACCCTCAATCAACACCACCCCATCATGTGTATTCTAATTAATATTTTGCAACATCGATACTTACAAGTATCTACAGTGATAACTATGATTCTATAGTTCCTTACTACCACCAAAATAGCAAATTCTTCGGCTCTTGTCACATGATCTCTTCTACCAATTACAATTAAACTCAAGATGTTTAATGTTAATGGATGCTTTAAATTTCAACTTTTTCTTTTGAAAGGCATGAAGTCATCCAGATTCCATGGAATTACCAGAAATATAACTGAAGTGCTACCATGGGATAACAGCGTTAAATTCAGATGTCATTACATATGTTGTCTGAACAGAGCTACAGGAGATATAGCATAAATAGTCTGCTTCCTGGAGCCTGTCCTATAAACCCCTAAATCTTTCAAGTAGGATGGTGATATACTTCATTTCTTGGGCAGGTTTCCTTGCTATTTTAAGTAATACAAAATATGAAGGATTTTGTAGGCTATAGTTAAATGAAAAGCACATTTATCTGTTAGTATATTATATCCTAAATACAGTTTTGAAGTTTATTGAAAATGAAGAAATGGCTGACAGGACACAGTTAACTGGATGATTATCAAGTGATAGGTCAACTGCATATTGTCATTTTTCATATATGCACCCAGAAAAATGCTGTCTTTTAATTATCCAAAGCACACAGAATTACCATTGCTCATTTTTTCCACATAGGCTGTAGTTACAGTTAGTGACAACCAGAGCATGACTTTATGTAGCCGTTATTTTAGTTCGCCTGGCTTGATTCAGCAGCAGTGAAATTTTTATTTTTTCCTGAATAGTATACTCTTAAAGTTGTTTACATTGTGCCAAACCTTTAGAAACATATCAACTCCCTATATTTGAAACATGAGTTACTTAGAAATATCTTAATAAGGAAATAATTCAGATTTAAATGTATCCTAATTAACTGTTCAACTTTTCCTATTTGTTTTTCTAGTCAATAACTTGAGTTGACTGATTTTAACCCAATTTGATAGTGTGTGTGTTTGTATGTGTGCACGCACGACATACACACATACATGCATACATAGCAGACATTACAATAAACCTGAAATACACCACGCAGGTAAATTAACTGATATAAAACCTAAGTTTTCATATTTGCCTACCTCCTTTAATTTTACAACTAAAGAAACTGTGCCTCAGGATTTTGATGACTGCTCAAAACTGAATGGCTATTAGCTCTCCAGTAATAACTGATGAATTAGAAAGGGAATATGTGGTCAAATCTATCACTACAACCTTTAAATATGACAATCTATAACCAGGGGGTCAGAATTAATCATCTAACAAATCCGTACTTAACACTTCTATCTTATACCTTATTACCTATGAGACAGCTCAAGTTGAAAACGAGCCATCTCTTCTTTAACTTACTTTGAACCCTTCATTTTCCTATACGTACAATTCACACTGTTAGATTATTAAGACAAAGAGATTGGTACAGAAAAAGCATCTCTCCAAGGAGAGACAGTAAGTTAACAAGCATTGACTGAGTGCATACTTATGTGCTGGGTACTGTGCTAAGCACCATTTATACAAAGAAAGGTAAAACCAGTACCTGTCCTCAAGGAGCTCACATTCTAGTGGCAAAGACAACATGGAAATAACTAGATCCATACAAGATATATACAGAATAGACAAGAGGTCATTTCAGAGAGGAAAGCACTAATTATTGGGGTAAGGGAGGGGTGAGGAAAGGTCTCCTTCAATAGATGGAATTTGAGCTGGTAGAATTGGAGCTGAAAGTGGCCAGAAAACTAGAAGCCAAGGTGAGAGTACAGAAAATTTTAGGCACAGAGGACAGCCAGTACAAAAGCATGGAGATAAGAGATAGAGTATTGTGTTTCAGGAAGAGGAAGTAGGCCACTGTAGCTAGATCACAGTGTGTGGAGGGGAGTAAAGTGTAAAAAGACTCTTATGGTAAGAAGGACAGAGGCTTTGAAGAGTCAAATGTACTAATGAAGTCTAATGAAGAGTCTGATGTACTAAATAGAGTGTTGGACTGGGTGTCAGAAAGACATGGGTGCAAGTCCTGCCTCTTGCACTTACTATCCATAAAATTGTGTCTAAGTCACCTAATCTCTCTGAGCATCAGGCAGATTTCTAAGATTTAACATTATAATCAGTAGTGGGACTTCCCAAACAACTTAAAAGAAATCACAGGTACATGACATGGCATACAAGATCTCTACAATTTCCTGATGAGTTGATTGAGATCTGAGGATTAGGACTCTGCTCCACTGTCCCTTTAAATTATAGAGGTATAAATCTCTACTGACAGATAACTTGATTCATGTAACTATACAATTCCACGACTATCTTGCCAAATTCTGTAGATTCAAGGAACCTCCACGCTTGAGAAGAACCAGGATCTCTAGCCACACTAAAAACCGCAAAAGGCCCCCAAAACAATCTATGGTATAGAATTTAACCTGAGACAGAACTGTTTCAAAGTCAAGCCAAAAGGAAGTCTCTAGCACAGTGCCCTAGGAATGTGGGCTTGTTGCTGTGCTGTGTTGACCCAAAGTTGCAAAGCATGGCTGGACACACTAGATGAAGTAGAAGATGCATTAGGTTTGACGTGAGAGGACTAGAGTTTAAATTCAGAAGTTGCTGCCCAGACGTATGTGACTTGGGGCAATGGCACTGAAGTTTCCTCATAGGCAAAATGAAGAGGTTGATTAAGGGTCTATCAGCTCTAAACTGAAACAAGATTCAAAGCCAATGAAAAAACAGAACACTGGGCTGAATCTAATAAACTGAAATCTAATAGGGATATGTAAAGTCTTCCACTTGGGCTAGTAATATATGAGCTTCACACTCCAAGATGAAGGAAGTATGGCGAGACAAGAGTTGGTGTGAAAATGAAACAAGGGTGTGAAAGGGCAGATTTTAAGCAGCACTAAGAGAGTACTAAGGAGGTGATGGATTCCCTGTATTCTGCACTGTGGTTAGCTCCTATATGAATTACTATGCTCAGTTATGGATGCCATGTTTTAGGAACTACAGCCTAAAGCTAGAGAATGTCCAGAAGAGTGCAAAAAGTATTATGAAGAGCTTTAAGACCATGGTACATAAGGAAAGGCTATTTTATTTAGCCTAGAAAGAAGACTTACAGAAATATCTTCAAATATTTTGAATATGAATTAGCTTTGTCCTATATGACCCAGGAGAGAAGGATTAGGAGTAATGAGAAGTTACAAAGAGGAAAATTTGGATTTGTAAAGAAAAGTTTCTTAAAAATCAGAGCTATCCAAAGAGGAAAGGGCTACCTTGGGAGGTGATGGCATGCTATTCACTTGCATTCTTCAAGCAAAGGCTAAATGATGACTACCTACCCAGCATGGTGTAGAGCTCTTGTTCAGGTATGGGTTACAATAAAGGTTACAATCCATTCAGTATGTAGAAAACATATATGGACCAAACACCACAATCACAATACAGACGATTAATATATATTCAGATTTCTAGAATAATATAATTCCAAAATAAGAGTTGAGATGAAAAGATACAGTCAATTCCACACTTAAATGGTATAAAACAGAGAGGTCATTTTGATATACAAGCAACAGCAAACAGGAAAATCTCATAGGCTATTATGATGACTAAATGAAATGATGAACATAAAATGCTTTGCAAATCTTAAATATTCTATATCAGTCATTATTATTATTTATAAGACAAACATTGTCCTCTGCCTTGTTGATACAGTTTTATTATCTCTCATAAGTCACAGGTTTAAAGTAGCAGTAATGTAAGTTGACTATTTCAAAAGGAGCATCTCATTAGCCCCGAAATTAAAACAGTGGTATATGATAGACATTCTCCAAGCTGCAAATGGTCAATCACAAATAAATCTATGGAACAAGTCAATCTATTCATCTAATTGGGGGTGAAGTTATTTCAACTTAGTGATAATAATAGACAGCATTTATACAGTATTTTAAGATTAACAACTGCTATACAAAAATTATCTAATTTCAAAGTGTTGCTATTATTATTCCCATTTTACAGAATGAGCAAACTGAATTAGAAAAGTTAAATGACTTGAGCAGGGTCACACAGCTAGTTCAGTGATGAAAGCAAATCTGAATTAAGGTCTTTCTAACTCCAGATTCACTGTTCTTTCCCATCAAGATATACTCATTTAAAACCAGACATTCCATAGGAGCCATACTAAGGTTCTTCAAAGGAAAAAGTGTTCTACTTTTGCCACATGCCCCAATAGCACCCTAATTTTTTCAGGCTAGAACAATCTATGACATATGGCAATCTTTTACAGACATTTATATACATATTTTAAAAGAAAAACTTATTTTTCTAAGGAAGATGTTAGGTCTATCTTTTCAAAGCCATGACTTCTAGCTTAGCAGAAACATGGGTCCTGTTCTTAAACTAATATATAATACAATAATAAATCTGGTTCCATTCAAGACTAGCTTCTGGGGCTACAAAAACATGCATATTCTTTGACCCAGCAATATGGTTTCTAGGATTGTATCCCTAGGGAGATCATTAAAAAAGAGATCACTAAAAAAAGGAAAAAGGTCCCACATGTACAAAATATTTATAGCAGCTCTCTTTTTGTGGTGGCCAAGAACTGGAAAACGAGGAAATGCCCATCAGCTGAGGAATGGATGAACAAGTTGTGGTATATGAATATAACGGAATACTATTATGCTATAAGAAATGACAAATGAGGATTTCAGAAAAGCCTGGAAAGACTTAAATGAACTGACGCTGAGTGAAATGAGCAGAACTAGGAGAACATTATACCCAGTGACAGCCACAATGTGCGAGGACTTTTTGGTAGACTTAGCCCTTCACAGCAACGCAAGGACCTAAACATTCCCCAAGGACTCTTCAGGCAAAATGCCATCCACATCCAGAGAAAGAACTATGGAATTGGAATGTAGAATGAAACAGACTATTTTGTCTTGTGTTATGTTTTGTTTTGGTTTTTCTCATGGTTTCTCCCATTCATTTTAATTCTTCTAAGCAACATGACTAATGTGAAAATGTGTTTAATAAGACTGTATGTGTGGAACCCATATAAGACTGCATGCCACCTCAGGGAAAGAGGGGAGAGGAAGGGGAAGAAAATTTAAGACTTATGGAAGTGATTTTTGAAAACTGAAAACAAATAAATTAATCCTAAAAAAGACTAGCTTCTAGAGAAAGACTAGTATCTAAAGAAAACTTACTTTAAGTACCAGAGAAAGGACATCTAAAGAAAGACAACACAGGAGAAACATTCTAACAGGCATGCCCACTATCCAGTCCTCTAAACTCCCCAAATTTTATCCTTATTAAAATAAGGATAAAAGCTGGATACAAGCTTGAAAAAAAAGAAAAAAGAAAAAGTCCTTGAACTTTATTTTCTCAACCACTTTCCCTCGACCTCAAGGTCTTAAGACTTCCAGAATTTCTAAAATCATTTTATTACTTCATTTTACAGATGTGACCCCAGAAAATAAAGGAAGTAGCCCATGGTCATAGCAAGAGTTGGGGCAGAGCTGGACGTAGAACCTAAGTATGCCTCACTCCCAATCTAATGTTTTCAGGTGAATTTCTCTAGTCTAACCATAACCTTCTGGAAAAGCACTGTACTTAGTGACTCTAAGTGCTAGCCATTAACAGCAAATAAAAGAGAGACCTCTGCAACCTGCTCTTTCTGAGCTTACTAAGTTTATTAATTTAATGTTTTGCCCTCAGGTTTCACAGAAGCTGAATACAAGATTATAAATCGAAGGAGCTTTTACTGGTTTTTTTTACCAGTAAAACCATACTGGTAAACACCATTCACTATTCTCACCATTTATACAAGGACTCAAACAAAACATTCTTCTTTGAATTTGGTTCTGGAAAAATGTTTGTCTCTGCAGGCCAACAAACTTAAAAATTGCAAACTTGTTATGCAACTTAAAAGGTGTCCTTTTTTGCCTTGGCCAAGAAATTTAAGAAGCAAAGTCAGTGTCCAATAATAGCAATTAATTCATTTCAAAGGCCTGATAAGTTATTCCCCATGCTCTTACATTTTTTTGTTCTACTTTTTATCCTCAACTGTCTTTTCATACATTATTAACTTTGTAAACTGTCAGAAATTCTTTCAAAAGTATGTATCTTATGAAAAAATTAAACAGAAAACCAAAAGATCAGTTTTCTCCAATACTACTATTAACAGAAAAGCACATTTTAATTACAAGAGCAGGAAAAAATGCTATTCAATTTTTCTTGCAGATCTTGAAGAGTGTTTAGTGTTTTTAGGGGCTTTGAAGGTTAATGACAATCATTTCTTCAGGAAATTTTTATTGTGACATGTTATAAAATGTTATACTGCCAGGCTATATGAAAGAGAATGTTATTATATGCTGTCTGAGAAATGAAGCAAAAATGAAGCAGGTATCACTGGAGTCATCAGCTGTCCCAAAAGAAACATGTAGTCCAATTATCCTAGGACTAGTCAACTGAACACCAAGGGAAGTAAAACAAGGATACAAATTAAACAACAGCTCAGTTTAGAAAGGGATCATAGAAACCTGGCTTCCTGGTCAAGTCAATAAATCAATAAATATTTATTAAGCAGTGTGCTAAGCACTATGCAAAACATTAGGGATACAAAGAAAGGCAAACCCAACCTCTGTCCTCAAGAAGCTACCTTTCACCTAGCAGAGATAACACACAAACAAATATATAAATACTAGATACATACAGTTTAAATGAGAGGTAGTCTCACAGAGAAGGCACTAGAATTAAAGGGAACCAGGAAAAGCTTCACACAGAAGGCAGGACTTAAGCTGAGCTTCAAAGAAGTCAAGAGTTGAAGAAGAGGAGGGAAAGCATTCCAGGTATGACAGACAGCCAATGAAAAGGGACTGAGTCAGAGTCAGGAAATGGAATGTCACACGTAGGGAATGGCAAGAAGGCCACTCACTAGATTGCTGAGTACATGGAATACAATAAAGTGTAGTAACACTAGAAATGTAGGAAGAGCCAGGGGATAGAGCCAAGATGGCAAAGTAGAAGGATGAAACTGTTCTAGCTCTCCCCAGCATAGCCCATAAAATACCAATAAAAAATGATTCTCAACAAATTCTAGAGCAGCAGAAGACACAAAACGACAGAGTGAAAGAGATTTCCAACCCAAGACAACTTGGAAGGCCAACAGGAAACATCTATCGCATTGGGGCTCAGAGTAGAGTACAGCCCACACAGCATGGACAGGACTGGGGCAGGCTTCAGGGTGCCAAATCACAAGTAGCACCTGCTGTTTCCAGATTTCTCAACCAACAAATGCCAGAGACAGCTTCAAAAGTCAGTGAGAAAATGCTTTCACCTGGATGAGAATGGAACATGGCCCTGGGCAGCAGCAGTGGCTGCAATAGCAGCATCCATTTTTGGAGCCCTCCACCTAAAGACCCTGGGAAAATCAAGCTGATGATCTGGATCTCAGCCCTGAGTGGTAGTCCTGGGGTGAGGAGGAGCACTGGCAAGGTGGAGCTGGAGGAGGATTTGGAGAGGGAATTCTACTCACAGATCCTGGGCAGAAAAGTTTGTGGTCGCTCCCAAACCAGCGCGCAGGCTAGGAGAGGAGTAAACTTCTCTCCCTTGATTGCGCCACCTTGGAGGAACTAAGAACTTATAGGTCCCTAGACTAAATCCTCCACTTGACAAAGGACTCAAAAGTCAAGTAAGTGGCTGGGAAAATGCCCAAAAAAGGGGAAAAAAATAAAACTATAGAATGTTACTTTCTTGGTGAACAGGTATTTTCTTCCATTCTTTCAGATGAGGAAGAACAAAATATACCATCAGAGGAAGACATAAGAATTCTGTATCCAAAACCTCCATAAATAATATGCAATGGTCTCAGGCCATGGAAGAGCTCAAAAAGGATTCTGAAAATCAAGTAAGAGAAGTAGAAAAAAAATTGAGAAGAGAAATGAGAGCAATGCAAGAAAATCATGAAAAGCAGGTCAATACCTTGCTAAAGGAGACCCAAAAAAATGCTCAAGAAAATAACACCTTTAAAAGTAGACTAACCAGAATTAGCCAAATGGAAAAGGAGGTTCAAAAGCTCACTGAAGAAAACAGTTCTTTAAAAATTAGAATGGAGCAGATGGAAGATAATGACTTTATGAAAAATCAAGAAATTACAAAACAAAACCAAAAGAATGAAAAAAACAGAAGACAATGTGAAATATCTCACTGGAAAAACAGCCTGGAAAATAGACCCAGGAGAGACAATTTTAAAATTATGGGACTATCTGAAAGGCATGTTCAAAAAAAGAGCCTAGATAACATCTTTCATGAAATTATCAAGGAAAACTGCCTAATATTCTAGAACCAGAAGGCAAATAAATATTGAAAGAATCCAACAATCACCTCCTGAAAGAAATCTGAAAAGAAAAACTCCTAGGAATATTGTAGCCAAATTCCAGAGTTCCCAGGTCAAGGAGAAAATATTGCAAGCACTCAGAAAGAAACAATTCGAGTATTGTGGAGATACAATCAGGATAACACAAGATCTAGCAGCTTCTACATTAAAGGACTGAAGGGCTTGGAATATGATATTTCAGAAGTCAAAGAAACTAGGATTAAAACCAAGAATCACCTACCCAGAAAAACTGAGTATAATACTTCAGGGAAAAAATGGTCATTCAATGAAATGGAGGCCTTTCAAGCATTCTTGATGAAAAGACCAGAGCTGAATACAAAATCTGACTTTCAAACACAAGAATCAAGAGAAGCATGAAAAGGTAAATAGGAAAGAGAAATCATAAGGGACTTACTAAAGTTGAATTGTTTACATTCCTACATGGAAAGATAATATTTGTAACTCTTGAGACTTTTCTCAGTATTTGGGGAGTTGAAGGGATTATACACATATAGACAGAGGGCACAAGGTGAGTTGAATATGAAGAGATGATATCTAAAAAAATAAAATTAAGGGGTGAGAGAGGAATATATTGGAAGGAGAAAGGAAGAAATGGAATGGGGCAAATTATCTCTCATAAAAGAGGCAAGAAAAAGCTTTTTCAGTAGAGGGGAAAAGGGGGGACGTGAAAGGGAAAAAAGTGAAGCTTACTCTCATCACATTTGGCTTAAGGAGGGAATAACATGCACACTCAATTTGGTATGAAAATCTATCTTACACTACAGGAAAGTAGGGGAGAAAAGGATAAGTGGGGTGGGGAGATGATAGAAGGGAGGGCAAATGGGAAAAGGGAGAAATTAGAAGTAAACACTTTTGGGGAGGGACAAGGTCAAAAGAGAGAACAGAATAAAATGGGGCACAGGATAGGATGGAGGGAAATATAGTCTTTCACAACATGACTATTATGGAAGTCTTTTGCATAACTACACATGTACAGCCTATATTAAATTGCTTGCCTTCTCAGTGGGGATGGGTGAGGAGGGAGGAAAAGAGAGAAGTTAGAACTCAAAGTTTTAGGAATGAATGTTGAGTATTGTTTTTGCATGCAACTGGGAAATAAGAAATACAGGTAATGGGGTATAGAAATCTATCTTGCCCTACAAGAAAAGAGAGAAGATGGGCATAAGGGAAGGGAGGGGTGTGATAGAAGGGAGGGCAGATTGGGGGAAGGGGTAATCAAAATGCAGTGTCTTGGGGTGGGGGAGGGGAGAGATGGGGAGAAAATTTGGAACTCAAAATCTTGTGGAAATGAATGTTGAAAACTAAAAATAAACAAAGCAAGAGGTATAGTTGTGAGGGTTTTAAATGCATTTTATATCTGATCCTTGAGGTAAGAGGGAAATGGCTAGAGTTTACTGAGTAGACATGTGACATGGTTAGACTGGAACTTTAGGAAGATCACTTTGGCAGCTGCGTGGGAAATGTACTGGAGTAGGGAAGAGACTTGATGCAGAGATCAACCAGAAAGCTAATGCAAAAGTCCAGGCTTGAGGTGATGAGGGCCTATACCAGTAGGGCAGCTATATTAAAGAAGAAAAATATACACTAGAGATATTATGAAGATAGAATCTACAGGACTTGGCAACAGATTAGATATGTGGGGTGAGAGAGTGAGGATGACACCTACATTATGAATCTGGGTGAATAGAAGGATTCAGTTACTTTGACAGTAACTGAAAAGTCTAGAAGAGGGAAGAGTTTCAGGAAAAATATCAAAAAATTTTGTTTTGGATATATTGGCTCTAGAGTCACATGGCTCCTAAAGAAGGATCCTGGAAATCGAAGACAATATAGTTAGAGAAGTTAACTTCACCAAGAAAGTCCAGATGCAATTTCCAAGAACAAGCACCACAATTTTATTAAAATTATATATCATCATATGATATCCAGCACCAAACAGTGTACACAGCTAACCCTGCTCGGAGGTGCTTCAAAATGGTTACTACATCTCCATAAGAAGATGACATAGGCTACTTCTTTGGTCTTCATACAATAGTAGAATTCTTAGGAGGACAGACAGTAAAGGTAACAGTATGGTTCAATGGATAGAACACTGGACTGAAATAAAGAATACCTGGGTTCAAATCCTACTTTTGATACTTATTCACTCTGAGCCTCAGTTTCTTTGTAAAAATAGGGATGATAATAATACCAGTAGTACCAAGTCAAGGAGCTGCCAAGTTCATAAAAGACAACATATGTAAAGCGTTTGCCTTTAAATGTATGCACTTTCTTTCTCTAGAACTTTCGAACAACCCTGTGAGTTAGTCCCATTAATATCATTTTCTTCATTTTTATGATGAAGAAATTGAGGTTCAGAGAGATTAACATCAATGGTCAAACTGGAATCTAGCCTTTTCTCATTCCAAATCTGGCATTTTGTCCAGATAAAATAATAGTCAGACACAGACAAAGAGACAGAAAGACATATACACATATATCAATTATTATTTTTCCCAAGGTAACAATACAGGATAGTCACAAAGATATCAGATAGCATACTAAAGGTAACGACCCTTAGAGTTAGGGGATGAGAAACAATAACTTTGCTTGAGTGAATGCATTAGAAACAAAACTTGAACTGAATTAAAATCTAACCCACAGGGGAATGAACTGGCTGACCATGGAAAAGTTCTAGAAGTGAAGAAATGGAACTTAAGAAAGAACAACGTCTAGTTTCCTATAATTGGCATGAGACAAGAATTACTTATCTTTATAACATATAAATTATTCTCTTTGCTATAGTGTATATTTGTAAAGCTTAAAAAAAATTACTAAAGAAGGGTTACATGCCATTTGCTGAAACATGGAAAGAAAGAATCTTAACTCAAAAGATAGGGCCCAGGACAGAAGGGAAAGGTAGTAAGAGCAAAAAAATAAATTAAAATCTAGTTGGTCATGCTAATGAGACAAGTACCGATGCTTGCTAGTAGTAGAATAGGGTCAGAAAAGACTGAAGGATAAAACATGAGAAGGCATGTTAGGACAACAATGGAGCTTGATGTAATTCTTAATGAGCTGGGTTTTGATCCTCAAACAGACCGATGGTTTCAAATTTTCTAAAACATGTCATAGTTGTAAATTCTGTCCAGAGGGAAGGGTGGTGGGAGGGGGAGAAGCCTCACCTCTGCCACCTCTTCTTACTTCAACATTTCAGGTATTTGAGGTTTTGTCAATGCAGTCCTCCCTCTAGCAACACAAATTGCAAGCTCAATATAGCTTAGGAGATGTCTTCAAGAGTTGGTGCGGCTGAAAAATTTACCACTCTCCAGTCAACCTGTTGATAAGCCTCTTCAAATTTAGCTAGGTTGGTCCTAGAAAAACAGAAATACAGTCCATCACTGTGCCTGTACTTGAAAATTTTCCAGCTTGGTTGGACTTGCAAGAGCTTGAATTCCACTGGGGAGACTAGTGTAAAGAAGTCAGAATCACCTATACAACCAGCTTTAACAAACTCTTCTTACTCTCAATAAATTTTTGACAAATTAAAGCAAAATTTCACAGGAGAATAAAGAAGAGATCAGAAGGCGGCAAGTCAGAAAACTAAAAAATAACAGCAAGCTAGATTTTGATTGTTCCAAACTTAACATCTGGCACGAAGTGAAAATGAAGTACAATAAAAAGCTAATTTTTCCCCCTCTCATTAATTTTTTTTAATTCTTGGTAATTTGTCTATTCTCTAGATCTTAAAAAAAATGTATATAAATGAGCATTACTCATAACACCCAGGTAAGATATATAAATAGAAGATTCACATTCTTCTTATAATTTAAATTAGGAAACTAACTGAGGAATTAAGTATTTGCCTAAGTTCACAGCTAACAGAAGTATTCAATCAACCAATAAGTACTTATTAAGCACCAATTGTGTGCCAGGCACAGTTAGGGTCTGCAGATACAAAGACAAAAGTAAAATAGTTCCTTGCCCTCAAACAGATTACATTTCTTTTGTGAAAATAAATGTTTTCCATATTTTTGTTTTGTATCATCTACATTTCTCTCCTCCATTCAACTCAGAGAATCTCGTCTTATAATAGAGAATTGTTTTTAAAAAGAAACTAACCAATACACTGAAAAGGTCTGACATCACATATAGTATTGCACCCCCTCATCCTCCCGTTACTACAAAGAAGCAGAAGAAGGTGCTTCCTCATTCCTGCTTTGGGGGTCATTCAGTCTTGAATGCTTTACTGCTCTTTCTATTTACGTAATTAAGAGTCGTATATAAAGTTTTACTGGTTCTGCTTAATCTACTTCGCACCTGTTCTTTCTATCTTCTGTATTCATATTTACCCTTCCGTACAGCAGTATCATAAGCATTCACATACCACAACCTGTTTAGTCTTACCCCAAACAACAGGTGCCCACTCTGTTTCCCATTCTTTACCACAAAGCAAAAAAAAATGCTGTAATAAATATTCTGGTGTATATACAGCCTTTCTTTTTGTCACTGACCTCTGTAGGGTATATATCTACCAATAGAAAACTTACATTCTAAGGGAGGTAGGCAATATGCATACACATATAAACAATTACAAAAGATACAAAATACACACTTTGTATACTTTCAGGAAAGGGAAGGCACTAGTCTAGGGGAGGTAGGAGTGGGAAAGACAACAAGACCAGGAAAGGTCTCATAAGCTGTCACTTCAGTCTTGAAGGAGGTCAGGAATTCCAAGAACCTCAATGAAGGAGTACATTACAAGGACCAGGAGAGAGGCAACTTGTACAAAGATGGCAGTTGAACTATAACCTTCCAGACCATGGCATCTCTTTGCTTATGTGTATTGTATAACCCACTGGAAAGTAAACTCCTTGAGGGAAAGGAGGTCTTTACTCTTGCTATTTGTGTTCCTGGTGCTTAGCACAGTACTGGTGTGAAGCAAGCACTTAAACGTCTTTTTCATTTATTCAATCACTTAAACTTTGGATCCCCCTTCCTACACACAGTGTTCTGTATATACTAGGTATTTAACAAATGCCTTGTGGGTTGAAATGAATTTCTCCCAGAATCCTCTTAAGTTTCTTTATTCTTCATAATCCCTAGTAGGGGCAGTTATATAGCAAAATAGGCTAGAATGCTAAACTTGGAACCAGAAAGACTAAAGCTCAAATCCTATCCCACTTACTAGGGGACCCTGGGCAAACCACTTAACCTCTCAGCTTTCCTTTCCTCATCTGCAAAAAGAAAGGTGGAGTATAATAAAAGCACCAATCTATTTTCTATATTAAAAAAGCATATACTCATTTACATATATATACATATATATATAAAATGCTCGTGCCTTACATAACATTCAGACAAGACACATAACAGAAAAGTCACACTTACACCTCAAGTGTATAAATGAGCAAATAAGAGAATCTTATGATTAAGTGTATATGGATATGTGTGTGCACACAAGTTTATTTGGTCTCCAAAACCTTTTCCCTGGCTCTTCTTTCATCCTTCCCTACATATAAGCTACTAAAAATTGAATTTATTCTTTCTCGTCATCCTTGATATCTCCACCAAAGCTTCTGTGACAAAGAAGGAGCTTTCTGGGTGCTGGGCTAATAATAACCACCACTAACATTTATACAGCCCTTAAAAGTTTTCAAAGCACTTACACATATTATCATTCAACAAGTATTTACTATGTATCCTTATGTTCCAAGCACTGTGTAAGGAAATTGCTTACGTCTCCGTAAAATGAAACAATGTCGACTGGATTCCATTCTAATGGAGAGGGAGGTGAGACCATACAAAACATATGTATGTATGTATGTGTACATTAAATACATTTTTTATGTTCCCATTCCCATTAAAATGTAATCCAGTCGATATGGAGAGGGAGGCGAGAACATACAAAACTATATGTATGCATGTTTGTATGTATGTATTTTAAAAACTCTTCTATGTTCCCATCCGCATTAGAATGTAATCCAGTTATAAAAATACATACCTACACACAAAACAGTTACACACAAAATAGTCTGGGGAAAAGGGAACAGGCTAGCTGAGCCATAGCTTAAAGAAGAACTCTGCGGGAAGGGAATAAGGGCGTATTCCAGGCACGGTAGCGATTCTTAGGAATGCCCCTTTTTAAAGACGAGAAAGCGGAGAGCTAGGGGCTAAGGGACTCGCCCAGGGTCACTCGGCTAGCACGCGTCTGAGGCTGCACCTGAACGGAGATCTCCCCAATGCCGAATCCAGCGCCGTGCCCCTGGCGCCCCAACGCCCCCGGCCGTGCAAATAACAGGCGGGGGGCAGGCCACGTCCTCCAGACCCCCGGGCGCTCCCACGGCCGGAATCTCGAGGCCAGCACACGGGACCCCTCCCCCTTTCCCTATCCTCTCCCCACCTCCCTCGCACCCCGTCCCGGGGTCTCCAAGCCCGCCCCGCACCCCCGGACATGTTTCCTTTCAGGCCCCTTTTCCCCAGTCCCCCAAGCCCTCCGGGCCTCCAGCCCGTTACCGCGGCGGCCGCGAGAACTGTCTCCCCTCTGCTCCGGCTCCGGCTCCGGCTCCGACTCCGACGACAAAGCCGCCTCTATCATCTTCATCCTTTTCCTCCTCCGTAACTTTTTCGGCTTCTTCCCGACCCCAACACGTGAGTTTGAAACGGACGCCGCCATTTTTTTGCCCAAGCGGAAGTTCCCTTTGAATTCGCCTCCCTCGGCGGAAGTAAGTGCCTTCCATTTCTATTTCCGGACCGCCTCGGGCTTCGGGACTTGGGTTCCGGAGGCGGCGGGGAGAAGACGGGACCGGGGGAAGAAAGGCGCGGCTGCGCGCGGGGTGCACTCACCGTGTGCCCGTGATCGGTTTTCATCACTTCTCCCGCCATTCTATGCTTATACACCTTAGTCTCCCATCTTTTCTTCTTTACCCCCGCATCTCCTTTATTACATTTGATCACTTCTCATTGTGTCTTCTCTACCCCTCATAACCATACTTTATACTAACAATAATATGTAGCATTCATATAGCATTTTAAGGTTTGCATTTTATTTCAGTTGATCCATATAGCTCTTCTCTAAGGTAGATGCTATTAATGAGGAAACCCATTTTACAGGTGAGGAAACTGAGGCAGGCAGAAGTTAAGTGACATCACCCATCTTGTTAAAGTGCGTTGGACCGGATTTGAACAAGAGTCTTCATAATTCTAAATCCAGCATTCTACCTCCCTACCTGCCTGGATGAAACCAGTGACTTTCTCCAGTGGTGGTGTGAAGCTTGGGAGCAGGACTGAAAATGCGAGGTTGAGGAGAAACAGCGGAACTTAGTCTTTATTTTAAAAAAAATGTTTTATTTGCTCAACACGTTTTTATTCAAATTCTGTTATAAGGACTTTCTGCCAAGAAGTTTATGAACTAACTGTCGAGACAGTGAATCATGAGTACAGACACATTAAATAACTAATAAATAATTTCTTTCTTGGTTCTTACTGATTTCTATAAATAAAGATTGTGCCTGTCTTTCAGTTCTTATTCTCAAATGTCATGTGGTATGAAGCACGCAGTTTAAGCAACATTAATTAATCTTGAGAGTCTATTGGGTATACAGTTTGGTTTTTACAGTATTTAAAATGTGCAGTATTTAAAATAAGCCTTCTAGGTCTCATCAAGAATAATAAATCATTACACATAAAGGGTGATACTGTAAGCAAATAAAAAGAGCATGAAATAGTTTACCTGACAGATTTACAGATAAGAGAAGCATGTAGAGCCAAACAAGATATAGAGAGAATTACAATATACAGTTGATAATTTTGATTGTATAAAATTAAAAAGGCTTTGCAAACTAAACCTATGCAAACAAAATTAAAAGAAAACAGAAAATTGGGGGGGGGGGAATTCTGTAACAGGTATCTCTGATAAAGGCCTCATTTCTCATTTGGAGAACTGAGTCAAATGTATAAGAATACATGTAATTCCCCAATTGATAAATGGTGAAAGGATATGAACAAGCAGTTTTTAGACAAAGAAATCAAAGCTATCTATAGTTATATGAAAAAAAAGTTCATCATCACTATTGATTACAGAAATGCAAATTAAACTTAGTCAATTCCAAAGAGCTCATGATGAAACATGCTCTCCATCTCCAGAGAAAGAACTAACATTGTCTGAATAGAGACTGAAGCATACTATTTTTTCTTTCTTTTTTCCTTCCTTTCTTTTTTTCTTTCTTTTTCTTGTTGATAACCAAGTCTTCTTGTACAAAATGTCTAATATAGAAATGTTTTACATGATCATATGTATGATATATCAAATTGATGGGGAAGGAGAGGGAGGAATAGAATTTGAAACTCAACTTTTTAAAAAAATATTAAAAAATTTTTAAATATGTAATTGGGGGAAAATAAACATTTTTTTGAAAAAATGATAAATCAGATTCATACAATCACCACAGTGCTGTTTAGCACCACTTCTGTTACTGATCAGTCATGTGACCTTGGCAGTTCACTTACATGACACCACAGTTTACTCATCTGTAAAAGTGGGGAAGTCAAGACAAGTTGATAAGCATTTATTAGATACCTGCAATGTGCCAAACATTGTGCTAATGCTGGGGATACAAAGAAAGGCAGAAGGAGGGGGAGGAGACTCTGCTGTCAAAGAGTCAGAGAAATATGAATTATCCTTCTTATTAAAATTATATTGGGTTCAAGTCCTGCCTCTGACAGATACAATTACATGATCCTAGGCAAGTTACTTAGTGATCCAAAAAACTCTGTAGACTATATGTATATAGTCTATATATCTTTATAATTATACGTATGTCTGTATAATTATACGTGTGTGCATGCATGTATATGTGTGTGTGAGTGTGTGTGTGTTTTGTAGTCTGGCAAGATAAAATACGCTGAGGTCCTTTCTTGAACTGATTTGCCAAGCATTCAAACTCTACTATAGAGAACATAACTCAGATGGGCTAGCCATGTTGTTAAAATACCAGATGTACAGTTGCCTAAAAGAATGTTTTACAGATAACTTAACAAGAAAAGCACTCACATGGATTCAGAAGAAGCATACAAAGACACTGTCAAAGTTTCTTTGAAGAACTTTGGAACTGATTGTGAGACACAAGAGACACTGGCTCAGGACCACGCAGCATGGCATGCCTGTATCAAAGAAGGAACTGTGCTATATGAGCAAAGCAGAATTGCAGGAGCTCAAAAGAAAAGCGACGTGCAAATTAGAGATATCTCCACTCCAAATATTCATATAGACTCTGTGCCCAACCTGTGGTAGAGCCTTCCAACTTCATATTGGTCTAATCAGCCATAGTCAAAAACATTCTACCTTGACCCCAACACAGAGATGTCATTGTGGTCCTCTTTGAGCACAAAGGACAACAACCAGTCAGCCACATCTAAAAAAACTCTTAAGACTATAAGTAGAAGAGACATGATTCAACTATATAAGTGAACAAAGTTTCCTCATCACTAGGCTTTCTACACTGATGAAATCATAACTCTTGACAAAACAAAAAGAAAAAGGTAGAAAGCAATGAGCTAAAACCAAATGCACATAGCTTGCCTAGTATAGTCAAAGACCTGGATTCTAGTCCCAGATCTGTCCTTCACAAGATTTAGAGTATCAGAGAACCTCGTGGTTAGAAAAGGAATTCAGAGGCCCTCTAGTCCAGCCTGTACCTGAAAAGGAAACCTTTCTAAGATATACCCAACAAATAGTCATTTAACCTCCACCTGAATTGGGGTTCTTAACACAATGAGGGAAAATCTCCTCCCTCCTGAAGCAGTGCATTCAACTTTAGGACAGTTTGAGTGGTTAGAAAGGTTTATGGGGTGTTTTGGTGATAAAATAATTTAACTAACAATTGCTCATATTAAGAATAACTCACCATAGGGTTTACAAAGGCTTTCAGCACAGTAACCCCATAAGGTAAGTAGTGAGAAAATCATTATCCCCACCTTACAGATGAGGAACTGAAATTCAGAGAAGTTAGGTCACTCAGCTAGTATGTGTCTAGAAGTAGAAATTAATCCTAGGATACTGGATCATAAGATTTAAGAGGTAAGAGGAACCTTAATAAATAACCTATTCAGATCTCCTCATTTTATAGATGAAGAAGCTGAGACCCAGAGATGAAGTGACTTGCCCAAAGTTACACAGGTGAGAGAGCCGGCATTTCCAACAGATCCTCCTAGCTCCAAATCTAGTGCTCCTTCCAGGTCTTGTAAGTACACAGCTCTCAAATATATCATACTGCTTCTCCAGAAAAAAAATGCACTTGTTTTTAGGGATTTCAGGCATTTGTGGCAGGAGGAATGAACATCTAATTCCACCATCTGAGGAAGATCTGGATACCCACCAATCTGGGACCAGATGACACCTGCAGGGGATGTATTCTTTTTTACTGGATAGTCTTCCAGATAGCCTCTATCTCATTCCTGCTTTCTCTATCCATCTTCAGAACTTTAGGACACTCTGAATACTTAGCCATCTGGGACTGTTTGGGTTGCTTTCCACCAGCCCTGGTGAAATGGGCGTATTTCTTCAGCACTGCTGTTTTTTGTTTTTTGTTTTTTTTCTGTTTCTCTGGGTTGGCTATGAGAACTGGAATGCTCAGGTTCAGGTTGCATTCCCCTCAGAACTGGGAGAATAAGGACATCATTTGCTTTAGATAATCTCCTTGGTCCCACTCCAGAACTTTCTGTTTTTCCGTCGAAGTCTGCAGCCTGCCTCTCTGTCACTTATCTATTTTTTTCTGGGAGGATATAAAAGTTTGGGGCCTCATTGATACTGCTAGTTTTTTCTGCTGGTTTCTATATGGTTGATTACATCCTGCCTTATGCGCTGAAACATCCTATAGGTGCCATATTTCTGGATCAGGTATCTGAGCCTGGTGATGTCTGTGTAGAGTGTTTCAATGGTCAGCTTACTGGCCAGGCTCTGCTGGTGAGCCGGAAGGCCCAAGGTCTCAGAAGCCTCATTCGAGGGCAACAAGTTCATTCTCTGGCCCTGCACATCTACCCTTTACTGCTTTTCCTTCAGTGGACAGATCAGTCTTCCAGGAGTGCTGGATTTATTGGGGAAGGGACAGGGAAAAGATTTGATTGACATTCCTATGCAGGGAAAGGACTCTAGTTTCATGAATCCTTGATGGGCCTCCTGGGATCCAAAGGCCTAGGAAGGTTATCTTAACTTCAAACCCCTTTGCTTCCCAAAATAGGTATTTTAAATATCCTCTTCCTCAAAATCCCAATGCCATGTCCAACACCTTGCCTCTTAGCCAATTTTACTTGCTATTTTAATGGAAAAAAAGTATGCCATCTTTCATAAGCTCCCTCATTTTCCCCACTCTATGCTTTAACATTTCTCTACATCTTTTCCTATACTCTTCTCCTTTGCTTCAGACTCTAAGGAAGAAGTAGTCTTTCTGCTTGTTAAATTAACCCCATGTATTTGTGCCTTTAATCCCATCTCCTATCGTCTAGCTAGAGACTTGCTCCATTGAATATGCCTACCCACATCTGTAATTTTCCCCAATCTAGTGATTTTCTTCCCACGACGTACAATCTCATCCAATCTGATGTCTTTCCCAGTCTTCTTCTTCCTTGACCTCTCTGAAACTTTTGACAGTTTGTCCTATCCTCCACTGACCCTCAAACACACACCCAAATCCTCTTCTCTCTTGACGATCGTGATACAGCTGTCTCCTGATTCTCCTACCTATCTGATTGCTCTAAGTATGCTTTGCTGACTCTTCTCATCCCTTTAAGTGTTTTCCAAGGCTGTTTTGAATTTTCTCCTTTTCACTGTCTATACCCTTTCCCTTGTTAATCTCCTCTGTTTCCATGGTTTTAATTGTCAGCTTTATAAAGACAGTTCCCAGATCTATATATCCAGCATCTGCCTCAGTCTTGAATTCCAGTCCCATGACATTAACTGCCTATCCATCCACTTAGATGTTTGAGACATCTCACACTCAACATGTCTAAATTCAGAATTCATCATCTTCCACTAACAAGCTTCTCCTTCTCCATATTTCCCTATTTCTATCGAGGGCAACACTTTCCTCCCCATTATCCAAGTTCATAAACTTAGAATCATGCTTGACTCTTCCTTCCCCATCAATTGCCATATCTAATTCATTCTCAATCTTGACCAATCTATTTTCCCAACATCTTCCATATTTGTCACCTTCACTATGCTCACAAAGTCAATACCCTAGTATACATCCTCACCATTCAACTAAACTACTAAAATAGCCTCCAAGTTGCTTTTCCCTCCTTCTGTCTCCTCTCCAATTCATTGGACACACGCCAAACAAAATGATCTTCCTAAGGTGTTGGTATGACTGTATCATTCTCTTTCTCAAAAACATTCATTGACTCGCTGTTGCTTCTGGAATGAAGTATAGAGTTCCCAATTGGTCATTTAAATCTCTCCACAAATAGGCTCTAGCTTTTATTTCTAGTCTTATTTTTTATTGATCCCCTTTATGCCTTTACATCATAACCAAACTAGACCATTAGATATTCTTCAAACTTGACATGAATCTCCCACATTTATGCATTCATAAAGGTTTTCTTGTATACCATTAACACTCACTTCTTACCAAAGATTGTCAGAATATTTATCTTTATTTAAGATACCCTTTCCTCCATGAAGTCTTCCTTGGTCCACACTCCTTCCTCCCAGGTAATAGTGTTCTCTCCCCTCTCAAATAACCTTATATTTACTCACCTGTGTACATGTTGATCTCTCCATCATAATGTAAGCTCCTTAAGAGTAAAGACTAACTGATTGGGAGTCTCTATGTAACTCTCGCACCTAACAGAGTGCCTTGGAAACAATAGGTTAGCACCTAATAAATGGTTTCCTGAACCTGATTTTAAACCACGCAGAAAAGCAAACTACTACAATGTCTTTGTAATACTTATAAACTTAAGAGTATGGAGTCTTCTCATTAGGGATGCTAAGGTACAGAGAAATCAGAATTATAGCTATAGCTGACAGAAGTGGGATGAAACATATTATTTTTTCTGTTTAGAAACTTCCTAACATTTAAAAATCATACTTGAAAGCATTTAAGCAAGTTACTGAAACAACATAGTCCAAATACTAGTAATAACATAAATAAAAGAGAAGGCAATAACTGAACAACTTAAGAAAAAGACAATCAATAAAATGAAAAACTGATTGTCTTTTAGGGGGAAAAAAGGTTGATTTAAAACCCAGAGTTCTGTTCAATAGAAGTTTGAAACTTATGAATAGCAATATTGCTTCTGTAGTAATATTCATCAGAAGCCTTGGTGCACTTAGGTCTTATTTCACTAAGAAGTGCAGTACAACTTACTTCAATACAATACATTAACCATTTGGCATTTGAGAATAGTAAGGTAAGCTAGAAAAAAAAAAATGAACCCAACCTATTTATCCCCATTGAGGCAGCAAAGAAAGATCTAAGGAAAATCTCAAGAAAGGGTAGGGCTAAAGTAAGAATGTGGGGGGACCAAGGCAGAACATTTGTTCACAATAAACTAGAAGGGGAGAAAATTAAAGCCCTCACTGACCATAGGTCTTAGAGGTGAAAGAGACTTTAAAGGTCATCTAGCCCAATTCTTTTATATTATAGATGAGAAATTGAGGTTCATAGAAGGGTTAAGTGACTTGCCCAAGGTCATACAGAAGCAAATGACAAAGCTGGAAGCTAAACCCAGATTCTCTGACTCCAAATCTAGGGCTTTTCCCACTATACATCTATACTGCTTCTCACTTGTTCTGCTGGTGTTTCTTTCTAATTCCTTGCATCCTGCTGTCACCTCTTTCTCTGAATACAGATAATAGGAGGGAGGGCTCTCTGGGTTTTCAGAGGCTCATGGAGAGGAAAACACATTCAGGCAGGTTCTACAAAGCTGGAAAATACTATGACAGCCTGTATGTTTGTGATCTGAAAACTAGCCTAAATCAGTTCAGAGAATCTTACTTTTGAGTAAGATAAATCAACCATCAATTAATGAACACTCATTAAGTGCCTGTTTTGTGCCAGGCACTGTGCTAAGTGCTGGGGATACAAGAAGGGGCAAATGACAGATAGTCTCTGCCCTCAAGGAGCTTGCAGTCTAATGGGAGACAACATGCCAAGAAATATACTGAGAAAGCTATATACAGGATAAAAAGAATGATGAGTGCTTTTGATTATAATTGCTCTCAAAGACCCTAAATGGGGTGTGCTTTCTGTCAGTAAAGTGAGTATAGTACAGTTCCATGAAGTAGCGAGACATAATTGTCATTCAGATTGACATGAAAAAAAGCAGTAATCTGTGTGTTGGGAGACCTGGGCTCCAGTCCCAGTTCTGTTGCTAATTAGCTCTGTGATCCTCCAAAAGATATGCAAGACCTCTGAGCCTCAGTTTTTTTCATTTGCAAAATGAAAGCATTAAACTAAATAATCTTTAAAAATTAAGTTTTAAAATTGATGATTCTATACCATAAGTAGATGAACTCAATAGCTTTCTGTTTCCAGAGCATTTTCACTGCATGCCACCCCTTCCAAAGTCAGGCACTCTTAAGTCTTAATGAAGTACATAGACCTATTCACTTCAAAGTGTCTGACTAAAAAAAAAAATATAGTCTGCCTCTTTTTTTTTCCTGAGAGACATAATTTTTAAAATGTTGAAATTAAAATGAAAACCAAATTCTATCTAGATAATATGGCTCTGAACTCAGCAAATAACCTTTCTCAAAAGAAACAAGGGCTTATGGGATTTTGACACACTATATGGTGTCCTGTGTCTCCTCTGGATATTAACCCTTAGGACAGAAGAAATTGCTTGTAATAATCTTTCATGTGTGTCACCTAAAGGCTTTTGAGATCCATTAAGGCTCAAGTCACCAGAAAGTCATTTTCTCACGGACAAGGTAATTTTGTACTCTGAAGGAAAGTATAAAACTTACAAGAGGAAAAATGTCTTAGTTCTTTCGTAAGGCTAGCCCTGAATCCCGGAGCCTTCATTCTTGATGAAGTAAGCCTCTCAGTCCTTCTGGAGCACTCCGTAAGAAAGCAGATTTTCTGTCTTCATCATTACCTCTTTCATGGGGCTCTGGTCTTACTTACGTCCTTTATAATTAAAACCAGGTAGGAACCTCATTATCCCTGACCAGACTGTGCCCTTTGAACTAACAGCAGCTCCTAGGTTTTATTGCCTCTTTGAAACAGAAAACATCCCTGTAAACAAGAAGGATACAGATGACATCATCTAGCTGGTGTTAAGCATACTGAATACTGGCGAAGACTAATAGGCTTTATTTCATTTGAACAAATTACTCTTGGACTCCTGGTCTCAGAGCCTACATTAGTGAGATAGGTACTATCATGCATCAAGGAGACATATTCCACCTTGCATAAAACCTTTCCATTTAGAAACTCACCTCACTCTGGGACTTAAAAGTCTCTTAGGTAGAATTCATCAAAAATGACAGGATTTGCCCAGCTCTTCAGAAAGATCAAGCAAACAAAAGAGAAAAGAGGAGTAACTTGATCCAGCCAAGCTCTCGTTTGTGCTAAGGGAGAACAAGCTTCCTTAGCTACCCATGATTGATTCACCACCACCATCCCTTCTTTTATGGTGTTTCAATAAGCCTTTCCAACTTCACATATTTACCATAGATTTTAAGAGTTGGAAGGAATCTCAAGAGGTCATCAGTTCTAGTCTCCTATCCTCAGGCAGGTGAATCATACAAGGATGGCTATCTATCTTATGTGAAGGTTTTTCTGGGTGAAAGTCAAACAACATCCCTTGTTGGTTTTGAGACTGAATTATTAATAATAAGAGCTAGCATTTATATGGTATTTTAAGGTTTACAAAGACCTGGTAGGTAGATACTATTATTACCCCCATTTTACAGATAAGAAAATTGAAGCAGACAGAAGTTGTGTCTTGCCCAGGGTTACATAGCTAGTAAGTGACTGAGGTTGAATTTGAATTCTCACTTGACTCCAGGTCTAACACTCTATATACTGTTCAACCTAATTCTCAACAATTCATATGCTAGAATTTCATCCTTTCTCATTCATATGAGAGCATGGGTTCTATAAGATATAGTGAGTAGAGAGGGTAGCCAGGAAGACCTAGGTAAAATCCCAATCTCTGATACATACTGGCTGTGTAACCCTGGGGGAAATCACTTAATCTCTCAGTACCCTTGTTCATCCTTCATTTTGGGGTGATGTCTTGACTTGTGCAGTAAATTGGATTTAAGTGAGGCAGTTACACAAAGTCATCAGTTTCATCCTCTCTTCCTGAGTCATTAAAATCCAGTGGCAGGACAAAATTCAAGATGACTGGTGATGGCCCAGGATACAGTAGAGGACCTTGGAATCTTCAGTGCCTGACCAAACTCTCAGAATTCCACACTCCACTCATTCTACCCACCTAACTGTGGAAAGTCTTTACATGCTTAGAGTACATATTCCCCTTACTTAGCAACAGGGTTGAGACCTATTGGTTACCTTCATCTTGATTTTAGCTCATCTGCCAAGACAGGGTTTACTGGGCTGTGGCCTCTGTGCATTTGACAACCTCTTGGAGCCAGAGGTGAGAGTTGGGTAAAAGGTGGACACCAAAGGTAGATGAGCAGCCCTGAAAAGGGCTCAGCAAGCCCATACTCTAGAGATGCTGGTCCTTCCTGAACTCCCTATATGCCCCAGAGAAGAAATGTAATTATCTGGTAAAAACTTTTCTACAGAGCAATAAATATTAATGGTTGTCTGGTCAACAAGCATGTACGAAGCATTGTACTAAACACTGGGGAAAACATCAGCCTTCATATAGTGTTTTAAGATATATAAGTATTTTACAAATACCTCATTTTGGGGACAGGTGGTATTGTTATCCCCATTTCACTGAGGAGAAAACTGAGGCAGATGAAAATTAAGTGACGGGGTCACATAGTAAATATCCGACGCTGGATGTGAATTCAAGTCTTTCTGACAAGTCTGACACTGTATCTCTTATACCACCTAGAAGCCATATAATGTTAATATTATAATAAGTAGCACCTAGGATCTTGTTATTATGTGGTCAGGAGAAAACCTCCTAGCTTCAAGGCATTTTGTGGGTCAGCATTCCCTCAGATTCAAAGCTTTCATGCCTTCACTGATATGTTTACGTCTCCCAACCAACCAGAGAATGCATCAGTTCAAAGCAAGAGACATTTCATCTAAAAGCAGTACAAATTAGGCTACAATAAAAGTTCTTTCAAACACGCAAAAGAAATATGCTTTCATAGGTCACTATACTACTAGTTGTTGTTGTGATATTTCAGTTATGTTCAACTGATGAGGAAACTGAGGCAAACAGGGTTAAGTGACTTGTCCAGGGTCATATATCTGGTAAGTGTCTGAGGTCAGATTCGGACTCAGCTCTTCTTGATTTCAGGTCCAGCTATCTAGCTATAATGCCATCCAGATGCCCCAAATACTACCAATAAGGGAGGGTACAAAACCATCATTGTTCTTGGCATTCTAGCTCTGCTTTCTGTTGGCTGTCAGTAACCATCTCATGGTTGTTGAACTCCACTCTAATACCATCTTCTTGTCTTCAGCCTATTCAAGGTCATCCGCTTTTTTTCTTCTGTCTTTCAGGGACATAGTCACAAGTAACCCTGGCAATGGAGAGTTCAGTTCTGTTAGGGCATTTCTGAGCCCTGTGAGTCTTCACACCTCTCCAGGTAGCCAGCAAAAGCCAGCAGAGTGCCCCAGGCTAAGATTAAATCTGTTTCTTTGAAGGGTTCTACTCAAGTTCCACTCAAGATCCTTGAACATAGCCAATTATACAAATTGAAGCTGGAAAATTCCTTTTATCTTCTGTTAAATCCAAATTTATCAATCTGTATTCCTTAATCTTATTTTAGTGACTTCTTTAACAAAACCCCTCTAGAATGCTGTGGGGACAGAAACAATGAGACCTCTCCCCCATTATTTCTATAACGTTTCCTGATGCAAATGAACTAGGAGGTATATCTACCAAAAAGAAAAGGATGATTCCATTGAGGGTAGGTCAAAAATGCTTTTCTTTCCATAAGTATAGCAATTATATTACCTTTTAAGTTAAAAATCAATCTATCCAACAAATGTTTTGCAATTAGAGTCTGGAGACTAGAGACTGGATTTTTTTAGGCAGTGACTCACTTCATCTCTTGCTGCCTCCCTTGGTCAAATCCCTAAATAGAGACATGGTTGATTTGTTGGTCCAGGACGTTTGTGAAAGTCAGTGAAGGATTTTAACTCTCCTTCCCATCTGTCTGAAAATGACAGGCATTTATTCTAAGACGTTCCTTTGTTCTTTAAGTTATTTATAGTTCCTGATTTGTGTACTATTTTAAAATCAATCAATAAACATTCATTAAGCGCCTACTATGTCCCAGGTATTGAAGTAAGCACTAAGCTAGCTTACACTTGATAACTTCACTATGAGGTGTATTTTTCCTTTATTATGAATTTGATTGGGAGGAGGGGGCAGAGAGAAACTGTAAGAGAAAAAGTTGGACTTGTGTTGCACAAAAATGAAAATACAGTTTTTCTGTTTGACTAAGGAAGTATAAAATTTGAGAGAATATATATGATTTTGACAAACTTTCCCCCTCACCTAAAAAAGCAGAATTAAATTGGATATGACCAATCCCTGCCTCTCCTCATTCTAGTCCACCCTTCACTCAGATATCAGAATTATCTTCCTGAAGCACAGGTCTGACCATATTACCTCCTCTACCCTCCATTTTATCAATTCCAGTGGTTCCCTATCATCTCCAGGATCAAATATTAGATCCTGTTTGGAGTTCAAAGCCCTTGGTTCTCTCCTACCTTTTCAGTCTTCTTACACCTTACTCCCTTGCACATCCTTTGAAATTCAGTAACACATTTCCTTCCTCTGCCTCACAACAAGATTCCCTTGACATCTATTTCCTGACATTTTCATTGGCTGTACTCTATGCCTGGAGTGTTATTCCTTTTCATCTCTGTCTCCTGGTTCCCCTGGCTTCCTTCAAATTCCAGTTAAAGTTCTACCTTCTACAGGAAGCCTTTCCCAATCTTTGATTCTGGTACCTTCCCTCCCGTTATTATTCCAATTTATTCTATACCTTGTTTGTATATGGCTGTTTTTATGTTATCTCTTCCATTAGAAATGTTGAGAATAGGAACTATCTTTTGTTTTTATTTGTATCCCCAGTGCTTAACACAATTCCTGGCCCAGAGTTGCTATTGTTTAGTTGTTCCACAGTCTCCTTGACCTCATTGGGGGTTTTCTTGGCAAAGATACTAGTACAGTTTGCCATTTCTTTCTCCAGTTTATTTTACAGATGAGGAAACTGAGGCAAACAAGGTTTAGTGACTTTTCCAGTGTCACAATAGCTAATAAGTGTCTGAGGTCATAACTGAACTCAGGAACATGAATTCCTGACTTCAGGCCCAGAATTCTAACCACTGTACCACTTAGCTGACCCTGGCCCACAGTAATAACTTAATAACTGCTTGTTGACTGACTGACATCCAGTCAAGTCTTGTGCCTCTCCTCTCCAGCTTGGCAATATATATACATACATATATGTGTGTGTGTGTGTGTGTGTGTGTGTGTGTGTATATATGTCTGGCATGAGGGGCAGGACTTTCCCCTGAGCTCATGTGTTCTTATTTTGATACATGGCTCTATTGTGCAATATTACAGGAAGAGCACAGCCATATTCCACAGCTTTAGTTTTGTTTCTTCTGTAAAACATCTTCAAAATTGCCATTAGCCATGGCATCTGGTTATCACTGACACTAGGTTACAAATAGAAGAGTCAAAACAGAAAGTGGTCAGGGTTAGATTCTAACAGACTGAACATTTCTGTTGGTGGTATCCCCCTTCTCTCAGCCACTCTGTCAAAGAACCCTTTAGATTATCTTTGACTTTTCTCTCTTCTTTATTCCCCATCATTTGTCATGTTCCATTGACTACCTCTTGCACGTGTCCACTTTTCCACTCTAGAGAAGGTCCTCATTGACTCTTGGCTACACTATTTAATATTTTTTGCATCATCATTTTCATCCTTTCTAGTCCATTTTTCATATTACTTCTAGAGTAATCTCCTTAATATATGGGTATGACCATGTCACGCATCTGTTCAAAAATCTCCAGTGTCTACCTTATCAAATAAAAAACTGTTTGATCTGATACTAAAGGCTTTTCACAAGCTGCCTTGTATCCAGCTTTTTGGCTATGCAGATACACACGTACATACATATATATACATATATGTAGGCTATATACATATATTTGACTATATGCATATTTATATATTGACTCTATATATTCGGTTCTCTATATATGTCTATGCGAACTTTTCTAGCTGAACCAGAATACTTGTCGTCGCCAGTATATCTTTCCAATTCCTACTTCTTTGCATTTGTATATACTGTCCCTCCCCCATGCCTGGAATGGTTTCCTTCCATTTTTCTGCCTTTTGAAGTCCCTTTCTTTCTTCAATGCCCAGCGTGGGTTTCATAAGACCTTCCCAGCTATAAAGAATCTTTTCTTTCTGAAAATTTTCATATTTACTCTTTGCTATGCACACATCACATTATCTGTATTTGATTCAGCTCAATAAGCTGAGTCTACTATATACAAGTTACTGTACTAGGCAATGAAAATGCAAAGACAAAAAACTAAAACAGCCAATTTGCTCAAGAAGTGCATACAACGTCAACACTGATAGGTAAAACATAAGGCCTATGCAAAGTAATACAAAGTAATTTCAAGGAGAGAACTCTATGGTTAGAGGAGGGGATCAAAAAAATTGTCATCATCATCACTATCATCACAATAAGAATGACTAACACATTTATAGTGTTCTTTTTCTACGACAGGCACTGTGCTAAGTGCTTTAGAATTAACTCATTTGATCCTTGCAACAACTCTGGGAGGCAGATTATTATCCCCATTTTATAGACAAGGAAATTGAGGCAAATAGATATTAACACCTTCATGGTCACCCAGCTACTAAGTGTTAGAGGCAGGATTTAAACTTAGGTTTTTCCTAATGACAGGTCTGGCATTCTAGCCACTCTGTCATCTAACTGCCCAATTACTTCATGTAAAGAGATAGCAAGTGAGCTTCACTACAAAGAGAGCTAAACATTCTATGAGACCAAGGTGAATAAGGAGTATATTCAGGACATGGGGGACCAATTATACAAAGGCAAAGAGGTGAAAGATGGAGTGTCATATACAAGCAAAATATTGTTTGATTGAAATGAAAATTATGCAAAAGGGAATACTATGAAATAAGATTAGAAAGATAGGTAGGAATCTCATCGTGGAGAGCTTTCAATACCACATTGAGGACTTTTTATTTTATCCGAGAGACAATAGGGAGTCATTAAATATTTTTGATTAGGGTAGTGATATAGTTAGATTTGTGTTTTAAGGATATCTATTTAACAGCTGTATCATTCCTGTTTGTGTATTTATTTTATACCCCTATTAGCGCTAGTTGAGGTTTGGGACTTCCTAATTTCATTTCTGTCTCTCCAGTGTCTCACGCCAAACATTACTATTATAATTGGTGCAATAGAGTCAGAGAACCAGGGTTGGAATTCTTGGTTTGCTTTTTACTCTTTGTGCCATCTTCAACATGTCATCTAACCTTTCTTGGCCTCAATTTCCTTATCTGTAAAATGAAAGAACTTGACTATACAATCTCTATGGTTTCTGCCCCCCCTCTTTAATCTAGAATATGCAAGACGTTAATAGGCTCATACAATTATAGATTTCAAGATGAAAGGGACCCAGAGGTCATCTAACCTAAACCCCTTATTTTACAGATGAGAAAACTGAGGTCCAGAGAGGGTCAGCTACTTGGCCACAGTCATAAAGCAAATGTCCACATGTTTCAGGACAGATCTCTATATTTCAAGGCCAAGAGGAAGTAAATGCTTGTATTTTTCATTGTCTTAGAATATCCATGATGCTCTCAATTACCATTTCTATACCTCAGAAATGTATTTTATTAGTTTTTATTTCCTTATAATAAAACTAAATAAAAAGAATAATGTAGTTGTGTGTCATTTGCAATTATGACATGTTTTAAATTAATTATTTTACTATTTTCTCAGAGAAGTCTAACTGATGTCTCATCATTACATGGAAATGATTATGGCTTGTTGAAGGCTATGTCAGTTGAGTTTAAGTTCTGACATGTTAAAACAGGCTTGAAATTCTTTGAAAATGGGCCCCAGTGGCAATATCTGCCATTGATGAACCAAACTACTAATTTTGGAGACGTTCATTACAATGTAATGAATTTATTTTTGTCCTGATGAGTCTCTCGATCAATATTTGTGAAGTGCCTACAATGTGCCAGTTACTGTTGCTGGGCTCCAAGGACATGAGTACAAAAATTAAAACATTCACAAGGAGCTGGGAATGGATGAGCTTACTAAATAAAGAAGAGATTGTAAGAGAACATCAAAGAAGTCTTGGTGTTCTATGAACAAAACAATTGCAGCAGTTCAAAAGAAACATGAGACGCACAAAATTTACAGACATTCATTCCAAACGTTCATAGGGATGATTTGTGCCTGAACTGTGGTAGAGCATTCTGAGCTTGCGTTAGTCTGATCTGACACAATCAGACGCATTGTACCTTGACTCCAGCATAGTGCTGTTATTTTGGTTCCTTTCAAGAATGAAGGACAATCAACTTTTACAGGGTAGTAGGTGACTCCATGGGTGGGTGGGTGGTAGTAAAGGGGGCCCAATGATTGCTTCTTCTCTGTTAAAAATAATTACCTTTGTTATGTAAGAACATATTGATGAAGCCATTAAAATTAAGTGCAACAGGAAATCTGTTCTTTTCTTTCTATTGGGTCAAGATTCTTTGCTTGGATTGCATAAATTAGCCTGTTGTTGGATATATTTGTTTCCTTGCTGTAGCAATCTGCCCTCTGAAAAATCAATCAGCTGCTTCAGTCTCCAGTGCTTAGTCTGGAATAAGATAAGGACTCAGGTCTCAAGGAAAATGGTAAGGAAAGCTGATGATCCAGGCTAACTCATTTCTTCTCCAAGCTCAGGAGGGTGCCTAGCTGAACCCCAAAGGCTGATTATGTTATTCTGTAAACACATGTTGGGTTCTTGATATGTTTATAATGTAAACACTTCTACTTTTACAGACTAGATGCAGATCCTAGTCTCACTATAAGACAAGGCCCCATTTTGCCTGAAGATTCTAAGTTACCAGTGAAAGGAAGGCTGACATCCAGGCAAGTAATGATAACAAAGCTTGAGGCAGTTGACTAGGCAGAAATGTCAGCCCCACCACTCCCTACGAAAGACTTGCTCTCTAAGTAGCTGAGGCAAACATTGCAGTTATTAGAATGCTAAGGATGAAGACTTGGGGAATGATTTGCGACACTTGTGCCCTTAAGCATCAATACTGAGTTCAACCATCTCTGCTCCCCTCTGTGGCCCACATTTTGTGTAGTTACCAAGGACTAAGAGAAAACAAGAAGATCTGTTAATTTTATGAGGAAAATATCATTTTTGGGGTGACAGAGAGGACCTTATTTAAGGAAAATGAGAATATACATGCATTTGATCTAATTTAACGATAGTAAATGGAAAAGAGCCTACATAACAGCAAAGCTATCTAAAGTAACTTCAGCACACAGACTACTTGTTTTTCTAATTTGTTTTCAATTTTTCCTCCTTATCATTTAAAATAGTCTAATGAAAGTGTGAATCACATTAACATTTAATTTAAAGACCAAAACAACAACACTAAAAAAAAAACACACACAAAACCATCCTCTTTCAAGCTCTCTCCCAGGAGAGTCCTAGATCTTTTTATAGTTAGATAACCTTGGATCTTGACCACATCTTCTCATATAAGTTAGTGTTTGGGGGCAGGGAGCCCTCTAAAAAAATAGAGGCTGTTGAAATTGGCAACATGAGTTGCCAGCTTCCCAACTCCAATGAGGAAAAGTCATTTGGACAAATCACTTAATCTCCCTAGGCCTCAGTCTCTTCAGCTGCAAAATAATAACTAGCCTTTACATGGCACTTTAAAGTTTGCAAAACACTTTACATATATTGTCTCATTCATCCCCACAACTCAGAGAGATAGGTGCTATTATTACCTCCATTTTACAAATGAGGTAACAGAAGTTAAGAGAAGTTAAATGTAAGATCTTCCTGACTCCAAGATCAGCTCTTTATTGGGTGCATCCAAAGGAGAGGTTGGATTACTAGATCATGGGTTCTTTCACCTTTTTGTGTTATGAACTACTGTGGCAGTCTAGTGAAGCTTATGAATTCTAGTGGGGAATTCTCTTGACCAAGAGGAATGGGACTTCTTGGGAGAGCCATACCTGTCTGTTGGTGAGGGGGTCCAGACTCTGGGTCAAAGATAGGAGGTCAAACTGAAAACAAAAAAAAATTATTAGCATGATAAGGAAGGCTGCTCTTACTGATAGTAATGGCGGCATCAGTTTTCCAGGGTACCAATTTACTTTTTCTAACTTTTCAGGCCGACTTAGAGCAGACAGCTTATCAGTAGCATTTTGCAACCACTTAGGATAGATAAGTAATACCTTTCACAGGAGAGGAAGGGGTAGGGGTGGAGAAATCAGCCAAAGAAAAGGGGAGGGCTTCTGGGGAAATATTTGTCATGTAGCAGGAGGAGTTTATCTAAGAATAGCATCGAGTAGTCACAACAGCAGGCAACATCATCTATTTTACTGTGCCCTTGCATAGTTATATTTTACTGCTCCTTAGTTCTCACTATTAAGCCACCAAGTGGTTGGAAATTTTCTATATCATTAGTCTATCAAATGTTTTGAAATGATTGTGGTTCCTGTTTTCCCCCTGCAACCACTTCTCAGAATATTGTTTTTATAAGCATAAAATAAATATATAAGATAAAAAAACTAATTGCACTGAAAGTTTATATTATATATAGTTTATAAATATAGTTTTTAAATATAGTTTATAAATATATAAAGTTTGTGTGTACATATGTATATATACACTGAAAGTATACATATATACACATACACACATATGTTTATATACATATATTCATATGCATGTACATATGTATAAATAGACATACTAGTTTACAGATACCCAAGTTAAGCACTCCTAGGAGCTGGTATCTCTTCTTGGCTCCTTCCAGTTCTAGCTGCCCATGGTGCAGGTAAAATGCTTTGTTGTAGCAGGTGGTACTATGATTCAAAGAAGTCTTGAGAATGCGCTGTTTGGTACCAGTCTGGAACCAATCTGTAAGGGCTACTACCTATGTGACATCATGTAATTCACTTAATTTCTCTAGTCCTCAATTTCTTTCACTGTAAAATTAAGGGGTTAATTAAATTAGATGGCTTCTGAGATCTCTTTCAGTTCTAGATGAATGATCCTGTATATTTTTTGACTTGTTTTGTTCTGCCTAAAACATGGCTAGCTTTTAAGACACTTTGGTGTGCTGCCCCATTAGAAAAACACTTTATTCCCAGGAAAAATCTTAGTTCCTGAGTTCACTGCACAGTAACATCTATATAGGTTACACAGTTAAAAAATTTTCATGGCCTCTCAGGTACTATACCTCCTTGATGGCTTTCTTGATAACCTTTCTTCCCTCCCAGCTTAAAGTGATTTATCCCTCTTCATATTTCTTAAAGCATTGGACCTTTCCTTTGCATGTGTAAGGGTGGGGAGGGGGTTGTCAAATTGATGAGTTCCTTAATCAGTCTGATGAGATTACAAGCCATACATTTACATTTGCAGGAATCTGAGGGGGTACCTCCCCATCCCTACAGGAGCCCCGGGTACAGGATACAGTCAGGTCCTGTGATGAGAACTGCCTTTAAGGTGACTGATTGGAACTCTGAGAAGACTTTTCATCAGAGCAGTCCCACTCTCTGAACGGAAGTAGGGAAGGGGGGGGGGGGGGGTTCAAACTACTGCCTGAGGGCTAAATCTGATAGAATGCCTGTTTTTGTACATAAAAATATCAAAACCATTGTCCCAGCCTTATAAAAACAGGAAGTAGATGGAATTTGGCATGCAGGCAGTAGTTTGCCATCTCTGTTCTGGTCTATAAAAAGTGAATTGTGAGACCAGCTCTCTCCCTCTTCCTCTTTTTCTTTTCCCTCTTCATCTCTTCTCTCTTCAACAGTCTTCCCTCTCCTTTCTCTCTCCTTCCTCACTTCTTTTGGTAAAGTGTTGTTGAAGATACTTCTTCCACCAATGCAGGCCACCATCTGCTCATACTCTAGTTTTTAGGACAGTTCCTTAGGACAGAGACATTGAATGACTTGGCCAAGGTCATGGCCAGTGTGTATCAGAAGCAAAACATGAATGTAGTGTCCTCGATTTGGAAAACCTCTAGTCACTCTACTAGACTGCTGCTTTATTTTGTTATTTGATTCTTTCAGAATAAAATCAAGAAAAATATATTTTCCCTGTATAATTTCCTGAGTATATTTTTTTCTTCACCATGAATAACTTTTACCTTGTTATTTTCTTTTTCTTCTTTGATGTAACCACTAAAGTTGCCTGCAAAGACTTTTATAAGGTTCTAGAACACCAATCCCATTTATAATTTGAGGGAGATCTCACTTCACTTGAAAAATTGTGTGTTGCTTTTTTTAAAATTATATTTATTTTATTTTGAATTTAAGAAATAAAACAAGCATTTCTATAACATAGTAGAATAGAAACAAAGATGATTGCACAACAAACTGCAAATCTATTATATATAACTTTCTATTCCTTTTAAATATATAATAAAATTATTATGTAACTTTTTTTCTTTTCTTTCCTCCTCCCGGCAAATAACCCCAGCCCTAGAGATGACCACCATTAGACAAATATGCATATATATATATGGAAAATCATTCTGTACATACTTCTATTTATCAGTTCTTTCTCTGGATGCAAATAGAATCTTGTTTCATAGGTCTTTTGTAGTTATAAATATTTTACTGAGCTAGGAAAAAATAATAAATATATTTGAAAGAACAAAATGTCAAGAATATCAAAGGAATTAGTAAAAAATAGTGTGTTGTTTTTTGATTTGGGTCTCTGGTTTCATCAGTACAGAGAACTTACTTCCCCATTGATGCAAATCAGCCATTGCCTGTAACTTACAATCTTCTAAAATTGCCCAGGACACTGAACTATGAAGGAACTTACTCATGAACATAAAGTTATTATGTGTTTGAGTTAGGGTTTGAACCCAGGCTTTCTGACTCCAAGGCTAACAGTCTTCTCTATCCACTGCATTATTTTTAAAGAATGCTTTTAGTTGTGAAATTGCCACAGGTTTAAAGTTCCTTCTATTATCACTTGGTTCTGTTTCATTAGGAACTACTTTTCATATAAAATAGAATGTGTTTTTCTCTCAACAAGATGGAAAAAGAATTAAAGAATTAGCAACTACACCTTCCTCAAGCTATCTTACCAATTCCCTTTACTGCTTCTCTATAATCTGTTTCCCTCCCCCACTCCACTTCATTTGTTGTACTAACAGTCCCTGAGAGGTCTAGTTATAGTAACTATGATAATAGTAATGATAAAAGTATGATCTGAAGTTAATTTCCAAGAAAAATCTTATGTTTTAAAATTTTTAAGGCCAATTGAAATTCCAGACTTTTGATAAATTTTATTCTGCTCCCCTGAGTAGAATATAATCTTTAAAGAAAAAATATAGGTACATCCCCAGGAGCATCATGTCAAGAGAGATATGGTAAGCACTGGAATGCTTTCTATCTTGTCAATCTCTTCTTAGGTTATGTTTTCAGTCTGTAATTCATGCTTTTTGTTTTTTAATTGACCACACAGACACATTAATCTATTTAGACTGGCAAAAACAAATGTTAATGTAACCTTAATAGGATGGAATGCTGATTTTCATTTCAAGGTATTGATAACTGGTCTTTAAAACTCTGATTAAGAGGATGAAGAAGGAGTATCTACATCTATCTCAGAAATGGGTAATCAGTAGCTCTACAATAAAAGATCCTCTCTAGACTTTCAGCTCTGCAAAAGAGGCATTTTCTTTTTCTTAAAGAATACCTCACATGATGCCTCTCTCTCCCATTCTTTATTTGCATTTGCTAGCCTTTTTTTTTTTTTATTGCAAATAGGATTCTAAATCTTACTTTAGAAATGAAAATTGCACTATGTGTGAGGGCATGTGCAGGAGAAGCTATCAATAACGTTAGTTATGAAAACCTGATCATAAGTGTTTTTAGTCCATTAGCCATTCAGCTTTATTTATGTTCCCTTTCAGGCAGGATTTGAAGCCAATATGGAAAAGATGAATTTGAAAGAAGAGCAACACAAGATGGTATAAAACACTGTCACCATTTTTCATGCTAGAAAATATTTCTTTCTTTTTTTTCTTTCTCTTTCAACACAGCCTAACAATAAGTTACCCCCAGGGGACAGGAAGCAGTATTGGAAGTTGGGCTAAAGGGAGATACTATTCATGCTTTTTTTTTTGTCCTGATATAATTTAGCTACCTTTTAGACATATAACCAAATCAAAGCTATCCACTAATTATAATTACCATAAATATATCCACAACGTGTTAAAAAGTTATTGATGCCTTTGTTTTTAATATAAAAAACATTATCATAGTCATTTTAGATCACATTTTCAGCTTCAACCCATTACTTATTGATCATTTCCTTAATAATCATTGTTAACATTTGTCTGAATATCTTAAAGATTGCTAAGTGCTCTACAGATATTGTCATTTTGTCCTCACAATAATCCTGTGCTGTAGGGGGACATTTTCTTGCTATTTTATAGATAGGGTGACTGAGACCTAGAGACATTAAGTGACTCGCCCAGGGTCATGTGGCTAGTGTGCTTCTGAGGCAGAATTTGAACTCAGATGTTCCTGACTCCAAGTTCAGAGTTTTAACCACTTCATCAGCACTTCCTTATAACAAAGGAAAACATTTAGTACAAATAACATAGTCTTTAATTGCTGTGTCAATGTAAACAGCATCCTACATCTCCCAGTCAATATGAGAGAAGTACATTTACTTCACTGTTCCACATTGTTATTATTTTTTCCAGTTACTCAGTTTGATTACTTTTAGTAACATTTTTATTTATATTGTTGTACCAACTATTTTATTCTCTCAGTTCATATAAATTCTTCCATGTTTCTCTTCGTTTCTTATATATATGGAGATTTGAAATTAATTTTTTTGAAATTAATGTTTTAGTTCAATTCCTGAAGAAAAGCAACCCAGAAATATAGTTTGTGATTTATTAGTAAAACCCTGTTGGCTCTTATTTGCTGCTTTATCTTCTAAATAACACACAGCTTGAGCCATTGAGCCAGAAACGAAAGAATGTTTCTTATGACTTTCCTGGTGTACAGTTCCCGTCTTCTAGGGAGATTTCTGGTATATAGTTACAGCTTTAATGTATCCCTGAAGCCACTGTTTGATCCCATCACACTTAAAAGTTGTGAGGTTGGGATTTGAAATGTCAGCACTGGGGCTTGTCTCAATGCATCACCAGGGCCATGGGTAATAGTGACTGGTAATCAATGCCAGAAGCTGTTGCTCATATTTCAAAATACCCAAGGAGAGAGTGTAGGGAAAATAGGGAAGAGGATAGAAAATAAGTCTCATCAAATCTAACTTCAATTTTTAGGAAGAAGTTTCATTGATGCCATTAATTTTTATCATAATTATTTCTGAATATACTTTCTCACCTTAACCTTCTCTCCCCTCTCTCACCTTCCCCTATTAAAAAAAAGTAAACAGAAAAAAATGGATACAGTGACAGTGTCTGGCAACATATTCAGTATTCTGCCTCCATAGACCCTTCTCCTACCAATCCAGGGAGAGGAAAGGAGGTTTGTTTCATTATCAGTTCTTGAGAACTAGATTGATCATTACAGTTACTTAGGATTTTCACTTACTGCCTTATACCTTTCTTTATTTTTTCTTCCTTCCTTCCTTCCTTCCTTCCTTCCTTCCTTCCTTCCTTCCTTCCTTCCTTCCTTCCTTCCTTCCTTCCTTCCTTTATACCAAAATACATAATAATTTTTTCATAGGTTGTAATGTAGTTTATCCCATGGGAAACCTTTAAGGAAAATTCAAATGTTCAGTCTCCTATTCAAATCAAGTTTGCTATGTTTGAACTGGATGTTGGGCCCAAAGCTGTAGCTGAACTTTGTGCTCATGGTAATGTGTCTATAACTTCAGAATTCATTTCTATTAGAGACAATACGAACACCATGTTTCAAAGCTTCATTTAGATCCAAATGAATGGTGAACTCAGCTCCTTGAGTCACCTAGTCCTTCTCTGTGGAATCACTTCTAATTGAATGTTAAGATCAAAGTTTAAGTTTATAAGAAAGGAAAACAAGTGCAGATAAATAGTTATTATCTGACACCCTTATGAAAATTCATGACCTGCAGCTTTCTCTGAGACCTTATAAGAATTCTAATTGTGAAGTATGCAAAACTATTAAATGGTGAGCTCGCTTCAGTCTCTTGATAAGAAGTGAGTTAAATAATTGTCCTGTTTAACTTGTGCTTGTTAACCTTTAAGGTCAACTAGTTTGAACATACGTTTAATGAAATCTTGGAGCCAGAATTTATGAGACTGCTGCTGAATGTTAAATTGGACAATTTACATAAGCAGGACATTAACCTTCTGAGCACTAAATAGCATTTTAGCACTTAGCCGCTGGGGACAATAAGGGACATGTTCTATATATTTGTGATTAGCTTGCCTGGAAACTCTCATGATGACCAATTGGCCTACCAAGTTTAGCAGCATAATTAAATGAATGGACTCAGCCTAAGTAAATTATCAGTGCTGTGTACAGTATATCATTATAGTCCTAAGGAAAAAAAAGATATGAATAATTTAATATTCCATTACTAATTTATCAATGCTAAGTGACTGAGAGGAGGTTCTTTGTAGTTCGTTGTTTTAAATTTGATATTTGATTTACTGCTCGTATGATTAAACTTGAACCTATTTCATTTCTTTATCAGGAATTTATAGTATCAGTATTTTTCTCCTCTTCTTGGGGAAAGGAGTATTTTTTGTTTTGTTTTGTTTTCTTCTGCTCTGACGCTATTAGTAAACACTAATTACTGGGTCTGACTGAACAGATAAATTAGCCATTTGTCATATCTAGGTGCATGTGATCCCTTTTGCTTAACAGATCTAATATGAGGGGAAAGCACCAATCTTTGGATCTTTCACACTGCATTGCAAAGCAGCAAGTTAAACTGTTCTTTAGCTTAAATGGCTTCTTCTGCTGCTGTCTCAGTCAACCCACTGGGTATCTTGCCTATCCAGGTGCTACCTTTTATGGATTCAATTTAAAATCAGGCTTTTTAAGGACCAAATTTTTTTTAGGAATGGTGATGATACACAATAAAGGGTGTAATCTAATGGGAGACATGGCTTTGGTAGCCTGCAAAATGGAAATCTAGCTTATTAAACATGTAGGCAGTAGGGAGGAGGGAGAAATCCTGGCCTCTTAGAACCTGAAATCCACTTGCCCTCTTATAATGTGCTTTTTTAAAACGATGTCATGGAAGATATAAAGTAAACAGAAAAAAAATGTTTTGGTTTAAGTCTAAATCACAGTCCATAGTTTAAAAAGATAAAACAAATGAAATAAAATAGAACCTTGCAGCATAAAGCCATTTACAATTTCACAAATATAAACTTGTCCAGTAAAACAAACCCATGTTTTCTTTCATTCTACTTCCCCCTCTTTCTTTCTTCTTTCATCGCTCCCTCTTCCCTCCTCCCTTCCTTTCTTCTCTCCCTTCCTGTCTTCTTTCTTTCTCTCTCTTTTTCCTTCCTTCCTTCCTTCCTTTCTCTTTTTCCTTCTTGAATATGACTAATTGGGAGGGAAATAAGTAAAAAATCCAAGTTACAGGTAAACTTTTTTTGTAAAGATAACTTTCCAGAACAACCACATTGATTGCAATGAAATTTTGTTCAAATTAGTACATTGCTAGAAATCACATTCTAGGCTGCAGGATCTGCAGATTGAAATTGGGCTAAAGTAGACAGTAAAATACAGATTTACAAAATACAGATGTGGTAGAATACAACCAAATCAACACCATCTATTGGTTAATTGGTTATCAGGTTAGAGTTCATTGATTAGATCACAAAGAGTCCATCTTACCTGGGGTTTGGTCATTTTGAGCTCTAAAAATGACCTGATTATATCTACCATTGGTTGATTCATCAGTCTTCTATTTATTACTTCACCAGCATATTTCAAATAGTTAATCTGACCTAAGACTATTTGAATCATTGGTATATAGAGATATGACCTAAATGTTTGTAACTACTACTTGGGGATTACTGGGAGAAATAATAGTCTGAAACTTTTCAAATGAAGCAGCACCTTTTCAAGTGAGTCCTTATATTGTAATGTAGTAAAGCTATGGGTTACTAATTGCCTCCTTGCCATATATTGCCAGTGTATCTTAAGAATGGATTTCATATGGTTACAGACAGCCAGGAAATAGACATTCCAATAGAACAAATAGCATGATTTCCCTGCCTTCTTTGCAGAGGTGGAAGATTATTGGTGTGGAATATTGCATATACTGTTGATGTGGAATGTTGCTTATACTGTTGATGGATTGATTGATCATGACAAACTATTTTTTCCTTTTTTAAAAAAGATTCATTATTATGGGATTGTCAGATATGTGTGGTCAAAGAAGAACATATTCATAAGTGATGTTATATAATATTAATAATTACATCTAGCACTTTAAACTTGACAAAGCATTTCACATAAGTTATCTGATTTGAACCTCCCAACAACCTTGTAAGGTAGGTGCTATCATCATCCCATGTGTTATTGCTGTTGCTGTTCAATTGTTTTAGTCATACCCAACTATCTGACTCTTTGTGACCCCATTTGGGATTTTCTTGGCAAAGATACTGGAGTGGTTTGCCATTTCCTTCTTCATCTCATTTTACAGATGAAGCAAATAAGATTAAGTGACTTGCCCAGGGTCACACAGCTAGTGAGCATCTGAGACTTGATTTGAACTCAGGTCTTCCTGACTCCAAACTCAACACTCCATCTACCATACCACCTAGATGCCCTATTATACCACATGCACATGAGCAAACTGAGGCTGAGAGGTTTGAGAGGTTGGAAGAATTGCCACATAGGAAATACCTGAAGCAGGATTCAAACTTAGAACTTCCTGACTTTAAGTCTAGTATTCTATCCATTATAACATCTAATTGTGTGTGTGTGTATTCAATCAATAACCTTAAAAAACTAAAAATAATAAATAGCATGATTATAAGTTTCCATCAGTTATATGTAAAATGACTAAATGTTTTCCCCTTATTTCATAGTTTAGAGAAGGAATGTGGTAGAAATAAAATTAGGTTCATTGTCCATATAACACATACAATGTCTTTCAGTATAACGGTAGCTCTCTCTCAAAATTCCAGTTCTATGCCACCCTAGAACACTTAATCTTAGTACTGAATGTTCCTTGAAAAGTCCAGTACATATATACCAGACTTGAGTGTCTTTGAGAACTGTCTGGTCTGGTATGTCTCTAATGAGAACTTTACCACATGGCATCTATCTTTGTCACTAGATTAATCCAATCCATTCCAATCCAATAAACATTTGTTAAGTGCCTGACATGCCAGGCACTGTGTCATGTCCTGGAGATAGATTTATTTTTATGATTTAACATTTTATTTTTTCCACAATTACATGTAAAAACAATTTTTAACATTCTTTTAAAAAAATTGAGTTCCAAATTCTCTCCCTCCCTCCTTCTTTCCCCTTCCTCCCCTCATTGAGAAGGTAAGCAATTTGATATAGATTATACATGTGCGGTCATGCAAAACATTTCCATATTAGTCCTGTTGTGAAAGAAAATATAGACCAAAAAAAACCCCAAGAAAAATAAAGTAAAGAAAAATTATGCTTCAATCTGCATTCAGACCCTATCAGTTCTTTCATCATAAGTCCTTTGGAATTTTCTTGAATCATTGTATCTCAAATCATTGAGAATGGTTAGGTCATTCACAGTTAGTTAATCATGGTTCAATATTACTATTACTGTGTACAATGTTATCCTGGTTCTTATTTCACTTTGCATTGGTTCGTGTAAGCCTTTCCTGGAGATATAATTAATAAAAACAAAGACAGAACCTGTCCCTGCCCTCAACATAAAGGGGAATGCAATGCAGAAAAGGAGGCAGGAAAAGGAAGCTTGAGTTAGCAGCATAGTGGTAAGTTTAGAAGTGATGAGGTTATCTTGGGAGGGGCATTGTGTTTGGTGGAATTGAAATGAGACAGAGCAGCAGATGTAGAATGGAGTACATCTCCTAGTAAACTTTATTGCTTGGGACTTAGATATAGTCAGGAAACCTGGGTGAGCATATAGTGATGGGGTCAGAAGCAGCAATGAATATTTTATGGCCACAAAAAGGATGCTCTTACACCCTAGTGATTTATATCACTTAGCCACCTTGTTGGGGTTTATGGGGTGTTCAAGGAGGACTAGCACCTCTGGTGTGAGGGTTTACTGAGCACTCTTCAGGGCTGCTTATGCACCTTTGGTGTCCATCTGGCACTGAGCCGTCATCTGTGCTTCCAAGAAGCTATAACAGATGCAGAGGCCAGGTAAACTGTTTTGGCAGAAAGGCTAAACAAAATTGAGAGTAACCAACTGGCCTCAAACCTGTTGGTTATTTAGGGAGTTGTCTATCCCAAGCTATGTAGATTTCCCCTGGTAGAATGGGCAGATAAGAACAATTTGTTTCAATAGCCATGAAGGTGTCTAAAGCAGGCATTGTGGAGCACTTAGAGCTTGGTAAAACATAGAATATGCCAAGGTCATCCACTGCATCTTGGGCCATTGCCAGAGAGAATGAGATAGAAGACTTTTTGCAATTCTGCCTTACTTAAATACATTTCACACGTGAGTTAAGTCATCCCATGATGTCACTGATCTTCTTTGAAAATGAAGGACAAACTAGTGGTTTGTCCTTCTTTCACCCCTTTCTGCCATAGACATCTATTCAGTAAAACAGAATTTAAGTAAAAGTTCAACCTTCCATAAGTATAATTAGTGATATGTTCCATCAGAAGAACTCTGCCTCACGCTAAGCCCTAGCTGTGAAATATTAAGAAGATATATTTCTTGTCAATACTATAAAATGATTTCAATTTTGCCTCTTTAAGCTAGACATGCTGATATTATGAAGTAATCCCCCACTTTGTTTAATGTTTTATTGATGCCTGTTTGCTTTTGTTATGTCATAGTCACTTTCTAATGACATTCTCCACCTCACCATGGGACTCTCCCTTGTAATAAATAGATTCAGTGAAGAAAAACAAATCAACACTTTGGCCTTGTCTGAAAGTCTGTGCCTCATTCTGTAATCAGGTTCTCTAACAAGAGACCTAGGGGCAGCATATTTCATCATCAGCCCTCTAAAAGTCATGATTGGACGCTTGATTGATCAGAATTCTTAAATCTTTCAGTGTCATTTTCCTTTACATTATTATGATCATGTGAACAATTGTCCTTGTTTTACTTACTTTATTTTGAATCAGTTCATATGAGTCTTTCCAAGTTGCTCTGAATTCTTTCTAGTCATCATTTCATAAGGTATTAAAGTCCCATTACATTCTTAAGAAACCATATTCCATCCTATTCTCATTCTACATTTTTTTCCCAGCCATCTCCCAGTTGATGGGAACCCATTTTTCTTCCAGAGGAACTTTCTTCTTATCTAGTCAGTCTTTACTTAACAAACTATACCTCAACATGTTTTCCTTCTCTATTCCCCCTTCTCCCTCCCCCTTGCTTTTGGAAAGCACATACACCAATGTATCATGTTTTATAAGTTTCTACATTTTGGACTTGTCGTCAAAGAGAAGAAACCTTGTGATGTATATCTAGTTTCAGAAGAGACCATGACACTTGGTCTTTAAACCTCATCTTTGACACTAACTACCTATAAAAGCTTAAGAAAGTTAATTAACCTCTCTGGACTTCAGTTTCTTCATGTGTAAAATGAGGAAGTTGGACTAGATGACCCTTATGATCCCTTCCATCACAAAAAGTATATGATCTTATGGACCTAAAGTATATAACATTTGTCAGTCTAGAGTAGGAGAAATATCACTGTAGAACATAATAGGTTTTCTCTCTGCTTGACCTGAGGCAGCTCTTTTGGGGCTAAGGACAAGAAACATTTTGCCTTTGGAAGCTCCAGGGTCCTATGAGTGCGTTCTCCTTGACCTCATGGACTTGAAACTTTTCTTTGCACCTGCTGCCCAAGTGCTAGTATTTGGAAAAAGATCCAATCCGCTTCCATCTTGTTTGTGTGAATGATTGATGTAGCAGGAGCTGGCCTGCAAAAGTGACTACTACCCTATGGAAACAGAGACTGTGGATGGAGAGCTGAACTTGAAGACGGTGACCCATGGACAATTGAGAGTTAGGGAGCCCAGAGAACCAGTTTTTGCAAGGTTTTGTTTTGTTCATGCTTTTGATAAATATATCCAATTGTATCAGTAAGTCTTACTAATTATAGGAGGAACATGGAGCCAAAATTCAGATTTCTTGGGCTAGAACCCCAGGTAGGAGCTCAGCCATAAAGAGTGCTGTTATTAAGATACACAAAAATTGGACCCAGTCCCTGTGAACTAAAAACTAATGTTCTGAGACATGGGATTATACACTGAAGCCTTTCTTTAAGTGTTTACATACAGCCAGAAAAGGAAGGCAGTCCTTTTCTAATGTTTATTTCTTAATAAATATTTGATAATTGTTGACAAAGGAAGAGACTTTGTTCATGGGGCCCCAGAATTTAAACATATATAATGAACAAAAACATAAATAACTATGGTAAATAACTATATGTTGTTGATAGCAATTTTAGTATCTATTGTGAAGATGATATATGTTAGAATAAATCGCTGCTCCTATATTCTCCTGCTCAACAAGCAGCTTGGCCACCCCAGTAGGAAGTCATTTTTAGTTCAAGGAAAGCAAACTAATTTTAATATTAGCTATTTCAAATAATAATAAGGAAGATAAAGCCACTGCAAAAAAAAATCTCCCACACATCTTTTAAGTTGCATTGTGTATTGCAGAGACAGAAAGAGTTTTTGAATTAGTTTCTGTCTTGTATTTTCTAGGCCACTAGTCTCCTCCATTAGGGTCTGCAATCAAGACTTAACTGTATCATGAATGGTCTGACTCCTTTCCATACTAAATGCTTTGAAAATTCCCATGGGATTAGGGTAATTCAAATTCCTCCAGATGCAGCATTTTCCACTTAAAATATTTTCTTCCTTGCTTCAACTTTCCCTCCCCTTCCTCCCTCTCCCCACCCTTTTTGCCCTTCACTCTCTTGTGAATGGATTTATTGACTTGAAATATAATTTTGTAGTGATTTGTCTGGGAGAATAACTATCTAAAGAGGCAGAGGTTGGTACCAAATACCAATTTTTACCAATCTTGAGCTCCCTCTAAAGGTTACTATATCCATCCACTTAGATTCTGCTTATCCCTTTTGCCTTAGTCCATTAGCTCTATTGCTTTCCAGACACTAGGGGGATATTAGTCTCAGAATACCTTATAAATGGAACTAATGGTTTCATGGCCTTCTTATCCTCTTATTGGCCAGGACACTTAGAGCTAGCTGCTTTTCATAAAAGAGTTGAGGCCTTAACACTTTATTGGAGAAGTTTCCTTGTCCCCTATTCACTACCTTCCAACCTTCCCATTTTCATTCTTTCCCCTGCTTGGAATAATTTATTTGGTTCGGCGAGGGTTAGATTACATTATTGCCAATCAACATCTGGGTGGAATATATATATATATATGTATTATGTACATATGTATATATATATATATATATGTGTGTGTGTATTATATATATGTATATGTATTATATCCATCCGGACAATCTCAAAGAAGCCAAGAAATGAATGTGCCAGTGTAGTCATCTGAAGTGATTTGAAATACACTTTCAACTTTATTGTAGCCATCACAGGCCTTTTCAAGGAACAAGTTTCCTGTTAAGTGAGAAGAAAAAAGAAATTTCTTTGACATGTTTTCCACTCAGCCCTCTTCAACATAATCTCTTTCATTGCTTTGGTAAGTCAATCACACTAACAGGTACCAGTTATTTTGTGCCTGCCTTGGGCTAAATAGAGCAAGTGACAGAAACACTTTCAGGTTGTCATGTATTAATGTAAAGTACCCCCAGACCTCGCTGCTTATTCATCTTCATCTAGTTGACTAATGCTTTTCCCATGTTGTTACATGTTGGTAAATTAAAGAAGCCTTCCAGACAGTTCTGTCAACAGTTTACTGAAACGTAGCTCATTAGTGAGGTTCAGCTGTCACATGATTGTAACTTAATCCTATTGAATTATCACTCAAAAATACCTAAGTGCCAGGTTTTTGTACACCGGGTAGAAGGTTTGCTAGGAACATTGTCACATTCCCTGTTGATGAGGGAGGAAACAAGCAAAAAATATGCATTTTCTCCTGCTCCATAGTTGACTTGTGTCAACTCCTGAATAGAATATTATACTGCAGTATAAGTCAAAAACATCCCCATGGAAATTTGCTTTTCAAATCTAAACTGTAAAGAGGGGACACTGGTTAGCAGTGGCTTCCTTCCCCCTCCCTCCCCCCCCATCATCAGCAAACAGAATCAAAGCAAAGATCAAGATGAAGACCAGGAGGACATTAATTCTTAGAATTCATGCATGGAATTTCTATACTTTTAACAGAAATCTTTGTTATCATGCATTATTTATGAACTATTCCAAGTGATTCAGTCTTCACAAAAGACAAGACAGGATATTACTTTTTTTTTAAAAAAGCATCCATATTTTGTTCATGTAATATTTTGGTTCTAATATGAGATGTGTCAATTCCCTAAAAAAAAAAAAAAAGTGATTCTAAAGTATAAATTTGTGCAGTAAGAGGATCCAATTAAGCCCCTCATGTTTTATTTCTCTCAAAGAGCCAGCTAATTTTTGCCATGAAGATATCAATAATCAGGTATTATTGTGACCCGCTGTTCTAGATGAGATCAGTAAAGGAAGGTCAAATCAAAGTTTGACCATATAGCCCTTCCAAAATGGCACAAAAAAAAGAGGAAAGTACAAATCCATGGGAGAAGTACCAACTGAAGAGTAAGCTATAGTTCTTCTCTAGGGGTCACTCCATACAATGCAAGATGAAAGAACATGGGTACAAAGTGTAAAAAGGAATTGGAAAAAAATATGCCAAACAGCAGCAAGGTCGAAGAATTAGAGAAAATTTGGCCAAATCAGGATCAATTTTTATTGTGTGTGTGCAAATGACTAAGTTGTTTGCTCAAAGAATGGTGGGAACCATGTGTTTTTGGAATCTTTTTTTGTCCACACAAGGCTGATGGATCTTAATTGAAACTGATAGGTTTGACTCCCACATCAAATAACCTAGCCTGGTAGAAGTCAGAAATGTCATTTTAACTACTAAAATAGAAGAAAGAAAATTTATAGGCGTTTCTAGATAAATGACAAACAAAGCTGAATGCCTTGGCCTCTCAAATATTTGGGGCTGTATCTTTATTGGGATATAATCAGATCTGACCAATTGTCCCCAGCATTTATTATGTTCTTGGTGTGTGTCAGGCACTGTGCTAAGCTGTTTTGGTGACATGAAAATATCAAGATTGCTGCTTATTGGAATTTATAAGCTTTTAGCTCTGGGAATTTGAAACCATGGAATATTTCAGTTTCTTTCTTGTTCTTTCATAGGTGTTTATACCTGGCTCCCAAATGTGCAGTTTGTCCAGTGTGACATGGTCTAAGGGATGATGAAATAGGGCCCTGTAGCTTTTGGAGGTCTGGCTCATGCCCCCGTGATAGCATTCTTGACCTTACCTGCTCTATATGCTTTTATGGGTTTTTGGACTGTAAATTATATGGCTGCTTTCTTAGACCTCTTACCTTCTTCCAGACTCCCTCTGCCTACCCTCCATGTACCTGTCAAGCTTCACAAGAGATGCACTAAATTCTAAGAGGTAGAAAACTAACTTTGCATAACGGGTGGGTGAAAAGGGCCATGAAGCATTACATTTTCATTCAAATGGCAGGCAGCCATACTTGAGAAAAGGAAGAGGAAGGACTGAGGGAAAAATTCCAGAAAGAATATACATTTTGCATAATTCCCTCCTTGAAGAAAAGAGCAACGGGATAAATAATAGACTACTACCAATGACCTCTCTCTGTCTCTGTCTGTCTGTCTGTCTGTCTGTCTCTCTCTCTCAATTTCTATCTCTTCCTCCTTTGCTCCTTCCTTTTATATCTTAATTTACCTGATATTTCCTTTTACATCACTCATTAACATATATGTCATTCTAAAAATGTATTCTGTGTATGACCAGAACCCTGCCATGGTTTCTAAGGCAGAGCTCTGGCTGATCTCTTCAGATCTGAAGGTCTGAATGAGACAGAATGACACCCCTTGTGTTTTTATTACTATCAAAAGGCATCTTTAATGAGGTAGTATGGCATGGTGTATTGGAAAGAACTGAGAGCCAAGGCATCTAATCTCACCTGTAGGTTCTGCCGCTAACTGTGTGAGGTTGGTCAAATTGCTTATCTCTCTAAATCTGTTTTTTTTTTTCAAATCTATAAAATGATTGAACCTAACCAGATGATTCTGAAAACCTCATCCAGTATACAAAATAATTACAATGGCACTTCCTGTGTAAGGTGGCTGGATAATTTAACCTCTCCAAGGGCAGTGATTTGTTCTTGTTTTTTAAATCCGTCCTTGTTATAATTTATGGGCAAAGATTTTATTGGTAAAGATTTAGTAACAAGTAAGCCAACTCTAACTAAGATTGTTTCTGAGTAACATCTAAATGACCAGAAAATAGATTCATTTAATCAATATTTTTGTCCATAGGATAGCAACAGATTTTTGTTGACAACAATAAAGTGCCAAAATAACTCATCAATATAATCAATTCAATTGAGGAGGGGATGAAGTCAAATAGATCAAATCAGTGTATCAGTTAATTTAGGTAAAATGGTCAGAGTGACTATTTGTATTGACACCAAGGTTGTATTTTGATCCCAAGGGGCAAGGGAGTCAAATAGCACAAAATAGACCTTGGAAATCAAATTTGTAATTCTTGATGAAAAAAATAACGTATGAAATAGTTGGTAGGAGGGAGAATCAGTTAGAATCATGCCTTAGAGTTGGTAGTGAACTCAGAGGTCATTTGGGCCAACCTATGGGATCTGGGTTCTCCTGCTCTAAAAAGAGATCTATCACAGAAGCCCCAGCAAGGCCTTGGCATGAGGGAAAGTAGCACTGAAATTACTCACCCTTACTGGGGGAAGTGTCACTACTTGTGGAGGTGGGGCAGGAGAGAAGCTGATCTACTTCAAAATTATAGAAAGAAGGAGAAGGGGATATGAAAGGAAGGGTTGGTGTCTTCTTTATGGAATGGCAGGAGGGAATGAAATTGCTGAAATCCATTGTTCCCCACTGCTTCCCCAAAACAGAACCTACTCTTTTTTGCTCTTTAGCCAGTGTCTAGAATCCTGATTCTTTTACTTCTTCCAGAAGTAGTATATGTTTGTGCCTTCTAAATTCTCCATGGTAGGACAAAGCCCTTACCACCTTAGCCTAGATTTCCTTTGGCTGACACAGCCTGACTGAAAACATTGACTGATTCTTTGGGCTCCAAATACCTATGTTTCCTGAAACCAATGGGATTGAGTGACTGTATGGACAGTTTGAGCCTTATGAGTAGGCAAAATGCCCACTTCAATCACTTTAATATACATAGTTATTCTACACAGAACCCAATTCAAGCTTTTATGGCTATGATAGAGATGGAGGCACTGGCTAGTGCTTCCAGGAGCAGCCCTAAATGAAGACAACAGGGAGACCAAGAGACAATGAGATGACATTGCTTCTAGTAAATTTATGTTCCTTGAGTTTTGAGGAGAAATTGATCACTGAAGCTACATCCATTTGGGGAAGGTCTCACACGGGAGCTAGACCTTGAAGAAAGAACAGATCAGGAGAGAGAGCATAGGCTATGTCAGAAACCTAATACAGGGCACTGAAAGATGAGGGGTTCACTTGGCTTACAACCCTTACAGAAAGGCGAGGGCAACTGAGTGTGAGTTGATAAAATTCCACTGAAGGCTATTAGCCCAGGTAGTTGGGAAGAAAAACAAAACCTTGAGGTGGAAACCAAGTTTAAATTTGCTAGACTGTATTGCTGAGAAGTCTGGTTGGATTAATGGAACACTGAAGGGAAGATAAGTGTAAGATACAAGAGGGAAGAAAATATGCCTAATTTAGGGCCCATCTATATTTGAGGTCTGAGCTCATGCCCTGAGAGCCATGGTACCAAGAAGAGATGACTGAGCTTAGGCAGACAAATGAAAAGGAAAACCAGTTACACTGTTGTTGTCCCCTTAAGTTTTCAAGGGTAAAGGCCGAGTGATTTGTAGAGTTGTTTTGACCATGGCAGCCCTTCCCACTTAAATGTATCTTTTGGTATATTTAAGGCTAGGTGAGCTTGACTACTGACATGCAGAGGGTTAGAAAGATGCAATTGAAAATACACATCAGGAAACAATGAATAAACCATTTTTATTGAAACAAAAGAGAGTGATTGAAGTTAAAGACAGAGATTTAGGTAAGGGTCATATCATGGGGGTGGGGTGTTAGAAACCACACTAGCACACAGGGTGGGCTGCTAGCACAGGTTCTTTGATCTATTTTTCTGAAGAAAAGACAGCTTTAAAGGGGTTAATGATCTTACTTTAATTTTCAGACAGACAAATAGTCCAAGAAAGAATTCAATACACAGGGCTCCAATTGTCTAAATAGAGTAATAGATACCTAATCACTAGACCAGGGAGCAGCACCATCTGGGTTGGGAGGGGGGAGGCACTCCTTAACAATGTCTACCCAGGGTCTCATCTGACCAAATCACAAAGAAACATTCTTCCCATGAGTGAGCCCCAAAGCAAAATATCAACCTGCCAATATATATAGTTCTCAACTAACAGGCTCAGAGCTAGAAGGCATCACAGCCCATATGACTCAGTGCCTAATTGGCTCATTGCCAAAGGATGTGAAAGCCTTCCTGCAAGCAAGCTTCCCCTTAGGCAAGTTCCTCCCCCAAGGCAAAATTAATATTCCTGAATCACCTGATGGGCCCTATGTGACTTAGGATGTGTCATAGCTGTGAAGTGAGCTGAAGTTCAAAAAAGCAAGACATTCCTGATTGAAATATCTGTGTACCTTTAGACCTGAAAACACCATTCGTGTTCCAAGGGGAAAAGGGACCCATGTATTCACATGGGCCTATTAATGGAAAGAGAAGATCTTATATCCCATTAACCTAACAGGAGGCTTTTAAGGGTAGACTAAGGAGTTTGGACCTTATGTTGTAGTCAGGAATCACTGAAAGTTTTTTTTTTTTTTTTAACAATAGCAAATATTTCATAAATAAATATTTCCTAATCTCCTACTATGTATATGAAATTGTATTAGGTGCCTGGAGTTAGAAATACTTGAGTTCAAGTCTGGCCTCAGATGGTTACTAGCTATATGACTCTTGACAAGTCACTTAACTGGTTTGCCTCAGTTTCTTCATCTATAAAATGGGGATAATGATAATAGCACTTGCCTCAAAGGGATGTTGTAAGGATCAAATGAGATAATAATCACAAAGCCCTTAGCACAGTGCGTGGCACATTAAGTACTATATAAATCCTAGTTATATTAATAAAATATAATCATATCCTATGTTATATGACATAATTATATGATAGAAAAATGGTATATATGATATAAATCTATTATATGATAGAATAACATTACAATTTTAATGATGTTATTATTGTAGAAAGAGCAGTCTTTGCCTTTATGTAGTTTATTAGTTTACAGTACGGTAGGTAGACTATGTGTGAAAATCAATGGAAACCTGTCACTACGTATAGAATGTATTAGAATGAATGAATAACTATTTATTAAGTGCTTACTATGTGCAAAACACTATGCTAAGTGCTAGGGATGCAAATGGGCAGCTAGGTGGCACAGTAGATAGAGCACTGGCTCTGGAGTCAGGAGGACCCTGGTTCAAATTCAGCCTCAAACACTTAATAGCTGTGCAAGTCATTTAACCTTGTTTGTCTCGGTTTGTCTAGTTTCTGAACTAGAGAAGGAAATGGCAAATCACTTTACTATCTTTGCCAAGAAAACACCAAAATGGAGTCATAAAGAGTTCGACAACAAAACAACCACAACAAGGAGCTCCCATTCTAATGGAGGAGACTCTCTGATAGGAATAGAGTGTGTGCACCATGCATTATGCCTAAGCACTAAGTGATGCAATAGGATCAACGTACTAGAAAGTTCACACTCACTCTGACAGTGTCAGGTGGTGACATGGCTCTTCCTTGTGGTGTGAGGATGAGGGATTCAGTAAAACACCAGCACAGAAAGAATACCCTCCAACCAGTCTTTCCTGGTAGCTGTTGCCCTTGCTTTCTGCCTATATCTCCTCCTATTTTGCTGCTTGCCTCATGAAATGATAATCGTATCAAAATCTCCTAATGAAGAGGCAGCATCAGATCTAGAGCAGGCTCTTGCTGCCTTCTTTGATTTCTTTTTTGTGTTCCTGAAAAAAGAAATACCTGTGATGCCTGTTCCCTTTGTTGCCTAAGTTGTGTCTTTCCCCTCAAGATGATCATTGGTTATTTTTGAAGATGATGGCTTCGATAGCATGGTCACTCTCAGAGGTTTACCGATTGATGGGTCAGAGATTGTGTGTTTGTGTGTGTGTATGTGTGTGACAGAGAGAGAGAGAGAGAGAGAGAGAGAGAGAGAGAGAGAGAGAGAGAGAGAGAGAGAGAGAGAGAGAGAGAGAGAGAGAGAGAGAGAGAAAGAGAGATTTTGCCCATTCTCTTCTCCCTCACCTCCTACAGCAAGACAAAGAGATCTAGAAAGGGCTTCTAGGCAAACAGCTGTCTAGGTGAGCGTCCATGTATAAATGAGTCTACAGAGCCCATTCTCTTTCAGGCTTCCTAAATATTGCAAGGATTAGAATGAGGCAACATGACTTTGAAGTCTTTGCCTGTCTGTTATCCATGACTGACAACAGAGACACAAATTAACTTTTCATTTTCGCTCGACATGCTGTATTACATCTTTGTAATCTAAGAAGCAAAGCTGATGGGTCTTGATAAATGAATAGACTTAGAAATTTGTCTAGGCTATTTTAAATTCACATCTGCCAGTCAACTTAGATCGAAAAATAGATTTGATTTTTTAGAAACATGATAGAGTTGTTTTTGGTCATGCTACTACATGTTAAGTCAGGCTCAGAAAACAAAGAGCTGAATGACATTTTGTTAGATAAATAATCAAGTTATTACAAGCGTGATTGTGAAGTGAAAAATAACAATAAGTTTCAAAAGTTTTCTAAGATATGACAGAGTAATTTTGTACCTGGCAGTAAATAAAAGGCTCACATGATTGAAAGAATGGTTGTTTTACTGCCTCTGTCTTTGTAGTGCGGAGAGTCAACAAAGATTGTTGTAGCATGAAAAAGGCCCAAATATTATTTTCAGAGTTTTCATTGTCGCCTATACCTAATGCCAAGTCAACCACATTTGCCTCAACTGCCCCTCATTGAGGCTTGAGGGGATTTAGAGGAAGCATAAGTTGTGCCTGTCTCAATTGACCCCATTGAGAAATAGGGGTAGTTGCCCCCCTTCTCTCTGGCCCCAGTAAGAAGGGTGATTAGGGAATGGTGTAGGAGTTGTGCTCCCAATATCAGCAATCCTATTCTGAGGAAACTAGACTAGAATAAAGTAAGATTATTAACCCCTTCTTAGTGTCTTTCCTGTCTGACCTGATCAAGAGTGAATTTGTGCTAGCAGCTCTCCTATGTGCTGTGTTTATCTGTCTTACAGAGGGTTTTAAAAGCTAAACAAAAGACCAAAATTTATGCATGTAGATATCAAACCAGTGTGGGAGGAACATGCTAAATGGTGCAGCTCAGTGTGAGGGGCAGAGTTTCTTCAGAAGCCACTCCATGCATGAAGTGGATGGAGTGCTAAACTTGGAGGGAGGAAGACTTGAGCTCAGATTTGGTCTGAGATGCTTAACTGGATGTCACAGTCATCTAGCTTCTGTTGAAGTTTCTTCTGTAAAAATGAGAATAATAATTTGTGAGGATCAAATGAGATCATATATGTTGAATTCTGCAAAACTTGAAGTGTTATATAAATAGTAGCCATTACTATTATTAGAAGCAGCCATCAAAAGAAAGAGATTCAAACCCTGATCAGCAGATAACTCCCCTTTATGTACTCATTTACTGAATTATCAACAGGTTTCTATTTCTACCCCATAGAGCCTTGAAGCAAAGATATGTAACACATATTTATTTATTATTATTACTATGGTTATTGTTGTTATTGTTGGACTAGATCTGTGAGTTTATTGATATAATCCTCCAAGACAAAACTCCCTCTGTCATTGTAGGTTGGTACCTGGTCTTCCATTTACAGTTTCAGAAAGTTGCCTGGGCACTGAGTAGTGAAATGATTCATTGCTCATATCAGCAAGAACGACAAAATGCTTCTATACTTTGAACATCAATGAATTAAAAACATATGAACACATTAAAATAAATGCGATTAATTATAAAGTAGCAAAAATATGACTTTCTATTTTTAATTAGAAGTTTTGTCACAAGCCGTTATGGTTAAGAATAGTATTTCCTTCCCTTATACACCAAAGTAATTAAAATAGGAATTAGCCAACTGTTTTCCATAGTCAGGAGTGCTTAGGTGCAGAAGTATCCCAATACATGTGCTCCTCTGGTTTTGTGTCAATGAATCTAATGAAGCCCATGGACCTCTTCTAAGAATACTGTTTTTAAATGCATAAAATAAAATTGTTGTTCAGTTGTATCCAACTCTTTGTGACCTGATTTGGAGTTTTCTTGGCAAAGATACTTAAGTGGTTTGCATTTTCTTCTCCAGCTCCTTTTACAGATAAGGAAACTGAGGCAAACAGGGTTGTGTGACTTGCCCAGGGTCACACAGCAACTAAGAGTTTGAGGTCATATTTGAACTCAAGAAGATGAGTCTTTCTGACTCCAAACCCAGAACTCTGCCCACTATACCATCTAGTTGCTCCTAAAATGAAATACATAAGATTTAAAAGAAACCTAATGATACTTAAATTCAATCAGGGATGTGCTGGTGTTAAAATTTCTGTGCTAACATTTATACCTCAGAAAGTGGCAAATGCTACAAAGAAAGGCTTAATTTATTATTTTATTGACTGTCTAAACTTAAGAAAATTATGGATAAAATGTCAATAAAGAAAAATGAAGTTTAAATTGTTGTAGATACAATTAATTTTATATATTTTGGAAAGTCTACCCTTGAGTAGTATGAAAATAGTTAAAAAAAACTTAACACATTAAGGAGGTTCATAATTGGATATGCAGTATTTTTTTAGTTCGGTGTGTTGAAATACTCATTTTTAAATGTTTTAAGTTTAGAATAAATAGAAAATAAATGAATGCAAGAAAAGGCAAAAAAAGTGCACAAAGTAAAGCTAAAATGCTAATGGCATTTTCTCTCCAATCACTGGTAGTTACAGTTATTATAACCAACTTCCCCTGCAAAGAGGAAAGATTCAAAGAAAAGATAGCTGTTACCACCACCACCATCATACTTCTCTAGAGTCCTGGTTAAAACTGCATCTGGGCCTTTTCTTATGCTCCTACACTGGGTTTTTTTGAGTTGATGCCCAAGGCTAAGCAATTTCTCTTGACTTAAAGAGAGAGAAAGGAAGAGGAAAAAAGCAGAAGGGGGTGGGGTGGGAAGGGCAGTGGAGACCAGGAGAACTATTCCCAAAGCCAAGTCCCATGGGCTAGGAAAATTCATTCAAATTGTTCTGTTGGGAAGTGGAAAAGCACTCCTCATTCAGACTCTTCTTCTCTCAAGTGATAATTAGGGAAACCAGATGACAAAGTCAACTCATGCTTCTGATGAGGTCTTTTATCTTTCTGTGGTATCTGCTGCCTGAGATGGGGACATGCATGATACTCTATGGAGTCAAAACCAGGCAAAGCTGATGATGGAAAATGGAGATTTACCTCTTCATTAGGCTGTACTTTAAACTCCATTGGCTTTGTCATCCACCTCAATGTTGGCGTTCTTAGGATTTCTGGGACTTTCCATTTATCCTATAGTTGAACTCTCCAATATATGTTGTCTCCCCTAGAGTGAGAACAGAGAGAGTTAGACTTTTTCATTTTTATCCCTAGAGTTTAATGTTAAATGCTTAATAAATTATTTTTCATTCATTCACTTATTCCATAGCTACATTGGAGGCAAGTCTCAGGGATGAGATTCTCCCCTTTGCTTATTAGAACCTGGACAGAGAGATTATGGAAAAGCTGCTATTAGAAGTCTTTATGTTCTCCCTTTCTCCCCAGAGAGGAAACATAGTCCCAAAGAAGACTTGATTCCATCCAGTTTGGGGCAGATTCCCTGGGAATTAATTTCAAAGGATAAAAGTATAAGAAGGATATAAAAGATAAGAAAGTACTCTTTTTATCCTACTTTCTTAAAAAAAAAAAGATTGCCATTTGTTTACACAGGGCTTTTCAGCTGTCTACTAAAGTGAAATAATCATCAGAACAATGGGAAATTGTTCCTAACAAAATGACTACTTGTGATTTTAGAAACCTCAATGGAAAACCAGAGACTGGCCTATCTATGTAAGCAATGCCATTAAATATACATTTGATTCCTAGCATTCCTGCACCCAAGTCACTGCCTGAGAATAAGTGGAGGTGTTTAGAGGGGTCTATTAATATACTGCTGCAGTGCATTAATGATACTCCAGTTGCTCAGAAAAATGAATGTTCCTAATTTCCTCCCAGAGAGTGACTGTGGATAAATAAGGCCTTTAATTTCCTTTCCAAAGACTTGTGAAAAGATATGCTTTTTAAAAGCCCATTAACAGTTTGTGGGCAAGTAGAGTTCAATTGGAGGAGAATGTTTGTTGAACTGAATTTTCATTAGAGTAACAAGAAATCCTCTGTGTTGGCAGGTTATGTTATATAAGTATTAGTAATAATAATTAGCAAAAATAACAGTAATATGTGATCTTTACATAGTATTTTCAGAACCCTGGCACAAATATAACCATGGGATTTCCACCACTGGAAGATATTTCTCTAGACTGAATTTTCTCCTAAACAAAGTATTCCTGGATCAATGCCACTTGGCCCTTTTGGCTACCTCCTGGCAACAGAGGTTGCATTGAACCCTGTTGGTGAGAAATAAGTAATCAAGAGACATGAGGAGTCAGCCCAAAAATGCGCTTCCCTTCTTGTAATGAATGATTTGCCAGTTTTTTCCCCTCAGTTCACAAACCACTTGCTCAGCTTCGATGACTGATTCATGAGGCCCATGACAATCTTCCAAATAGCAAAGCAAAAACAACAAGAGCCAATGGAGCCCAATTCCATTTCACAAAAGCTGTTTGGTGCTGAGAATTTACAGTGGAACAATTAGAGGCCCCATTACTGATACAACAAAATGTTTCCTTCTCCCATAGGCAACTTAGGTTTTCTCTTTCTTCTCCTTCACACTGCCCCACTCCAGTGACTGTAAAAGGGTCTTTTTTGTTTTATCCATTTTATCCTTGATTTTTTTTGGTGGGTGGGATAAGTGGAGATGGAGAGGAAACCTGTTACATATTGAAAAAAGCTTCCTGGCCACTGTGCTAGATACTTATGTATTTGTCTGTTTTCTATTCTAGTCCTGTTTCAGATTCATCCCTCAAGAGAAATAAATCACTGCTCCTCCAGAATGTCTCCACTTCCTACTGAGAAGTTACCATTTGTTGTAGTGGATGGTAATAATGTTGATTGATGCTGGTGACAGTGATGATGTGGGGGTTTAGAGGACATTACCAGCTTGCATCCTAGATTGCATCCAATGTTGGTCCTACTTAGGAGATGAAGATGCCCATTTGTATTTGGAACACAAATAATAGGATCAGAGAGCTAGAGTTAGAAGGGACCTCAGAGACCATTTAATCCAATCCCCTCATTTTACCTATGAGGAAACTGGGATACAGAGAGAAGTGATGGGACCTGAGTTCAAATCCAATTTCAGAAACTTACTTGCTGTGTGACCTTGGGCAAGTCACCTAACCTTGATTGCCTCCCCTACCCCCCCAAACAAAAATTTAAAAAAAGAATAAATAGAAATGATATCTATTATTGATGAGGTTCAGACTCTGGGAGCCTCCTTGAGCTCCCCTTGAATCTTCCCACTTAATCTGGCCTTTCTTACTCAAATCTAATCTTCCCATTTGTTCAGGCAGTCTCAGGAAGCCCATGGGCTTTTCATTATCATTTCAGGTCTCTGTTGCACTCCCCACCCTTGATCCCATCAACCCCATACCCATACTGCCCCTATCAAGATCTCTGGATTGCCCCACCTGCTTCCCACCCAAACCCTCCCTAGTCTGATATCTCCTGATAGCCTCCAGCTGTTTCCAGCCTTTGACCCTCCTTGGACTTCTCCTCAGGACCCTTCCTAAATCCCTCCTCCCATCACCCTGGACTACCAGACCACCCCCCCAGATCCCTCCTATACTCTTTTCTGTATTTAAGTCCCACCTTGCCTCCATGAAGGCGCTCAGATGCAATCCAGCTCAGACTCTGTCTAGCTGGGATTGTGTCTGGCCCGCTTGTGAATACAAGTGTCACAAGTGCTTAGGCTCCTTAAGAGGCAACCCAATTAGGCGAATCCTTAATAAACTTTGTTTTCTTTGGCTTTAAGAAGGCTTGAGTAGAATTCATTCGAGCACGACCCGGACCGTCGGTATTTTGGGTTTCCCTCACCATTAACCTCATCATTATCACTTTCTTATTAGCAGACAATAATTGTTATTAATTGATAACTAATAAATATTGTTAATCATAATAATGATAGTAATAACTGACATTTACATGGTATTTTAAGGTTTCAAGGATACTATATATAGGTGAGCACATGATCCTACTAGTGTCCCCACTTTTCAAGTAAGAAAATTGAGATTCAAAGAGGTATTAATTAGAGGAGGTGGAACTTGAATTCAAGTCCTCTAACTTCAGATGCAAGACTCTTGGAAAGCCTTGGGGAGGGAAAGAAGGAAAGGCAACAATCATTTATTAAGTGCCCAGTATGTGCCAGAAACCGATAAAAGCTTTCCAAATATCATCCCATTTGATCCTCACAACAATCCTGTGAGGTAGGCCTCATTTTACAGTTGAGGAAACTGAGGCAGAGGTTAAGTGACTTGCCCAAGTATAAAAGCAAGGACCCTGATATATAGAGGAGGGCCTTCTGTCCCAGGTTCTTAGATCTGCTTTTCTAAAAGGAAAGCAACTTTTGAGGGGGTCAATAATCACTTTAATCAAGCACATGTGTCATTCTCTTAGTTCAGGGGAAGAAGTCAGCACCCTGAACTTCAGAGAAAATACAGAGAAATCAAAATCAATGGACGTGGTTTCCAACATACATCATAGATCAACAGACATTTCCAAGTATCTGACCATTACACACATACATAGATACCAAAGAGAGAAACACCAACATCTGGGTTTTCAAAACTGGGGGTCCCCTTATGGCTACCCAGAGTTTGATCTAGCCAAACAAACACTTTCAAAGTATAAGCCCCAACATAATACCTCACCTCAGAACCTGGGGACATCACTACCCTGGAGAAGTCTTTTAGAAAATTAACAAAAGGTGTGGGCCTCACCTGATCAAGCTTCCCTTAATGGGTGGAGAAGATCTTTAATCTCATTAACATTACACCAGGGTCCCACAGCTAGACACAGTTAGCATCTGAGGTCAGACTCAGAGTCAGATCTTCTTGACTCCAGGCCCAGCACTCTAGACACTGTGACAACCAGCTGATCTCTGGGCAATTTAGAATGAATGAGCATTGGAACAAAAAATCTGAGATTCTGACTCAACTATGGAAACCACTTTTCCTGCACAACATCCCTTTCCAAAGTTTTGAAACCATCTGTCCCTCTAAGTGAGTCAGTCAAAGTCTCTCTGGCAGTGCAGGTGAGGATTCCACTGAGTTGCTATTTAGGCTTTGGGGCTAGGCAAAGAGTTGTGGTCAAAATGATTCAGAAACAGTTTCTTTCCATTCATTTCAATACAACAAATATTGAAACTTCTACAAATTGTAAGACATTCCTCCATTAGTACAGCTTCAAGGAGAAGTCTCTCTGGACTGCAGGTGGGAAACCATCTCTAGACTATTGGCTTATTTTTTGTCTGGATTGTCTCTATACAACACCCACCATGTTTGGTTGTGCCAAACTGGAGATTAACTTTTCACTTTTTGCTAATTATTTGGTGTTATGTAAAGATTGCGTTATTAAAGTATATTCACAGAACTCTAACAAGAATAGTATGTCACATTTAGTTTAGTATTTTTCAGGTAGTTAAACAGTTTTACTGTTTAGCCCTGTGAGGTAGGCAGGTAGGATCTTCACTTTATAGATGATCTCCAGAGAATTAAATGATATAGTCAAGATTACATAGCAAATGAATGATAAAGTCAAGACTAGTGCCCAGGACTTTTTATTTCTAGTCAAGTGCTCTTAAGATTATGCTCAGCTTCTATTTTTTAAAATTTATTTTTAGTTTTAAACATTCACTTTGATAAGATTTTGAGTTCTAATTTTTCCTCTTCCCTCTCTTCCTTCCCCCCTCCCCAAGAAAGCATGTAATCTGATATAGGCTATAGATATACAATTGTATTAAACATATTTTTACATTAGTTATGTTGTAAAGAAGAATCAGAACCAAAAGGAAAAACCACAAGAAAAACAAAAACAAAAAAAAAAGAGAGAGAAAGTAGTATGCTTCGATCTGCATTCAGATTCCATAGTTCTTTCTCTGGATGTGGATGGCATTTTCCATCTTTAGTCTTTTGGAACTGTCTTAGATCATTGCATTGCTGAGAAGAGCTAAGTCTATCAAAGTTGGTCATGGAGTAATGTTGCTTTTTCTGTGTACAATGTTCTCCTGGTTCAGATTCTATTTTTGTGAAGACATATAAGCATTCCAAGGCTTTCATTTCAATATTTTCAAGTACTTCTCTGGAAGTGTCTATCTTGCTCCAGAAACTTCTTTATCCTAGAAGATGACTTCAGTCCTGGCAGCCACATCTCAGGACTACTCTCTGCCCCTGGGCCCCATCCCTCTGATTGGAATATGGAATGGCTCCTCCCAGAACTTCCATTTAAACAAGGCATCTAGGCCAAACATCTCTGCAGTGCCTACCCTACACTAAGCCTCTGGACTTCTTCATCACACTGCAGAGTTTCTTCTTCTGTTCATTCTTCTGTTTCCCAACCTCCTTTTTTTGGATTGTCTTCCTGATTAGAATGTAAGCTCTTTGAGGCCAATGACTGTCTTTATTTTTACTTGTGTCTGTATTCCCAGCACTTAGTACAGTGCCTGGAATATAGAAAGCACTTAATAAATGTTTGTTTACTGATTGGGAATAGAAACATGTTGGAAAGTCAGAGTAGGTTCAATTCACTTAACAGACCCTCAGTGAAAAAATGAGTCCAGTAATATCTGATACCCAAGTGACTAAATGTTTAATTATAAAGCTTCTTCTCTGTAGGAAATGAGGTCATAAGAGTAAAATTCATTTTTTCTTTCTATGACTATAATATCTTCCATATATCCATGTATAAGTCTTGCCAGTGAGGAGCATTATTTTCTGAATTATCTCTGGATAACTTAGCTAGAATCCCAGGAAACTCTGCTGTGTTCTTTATACATTCATATTCTCATTGATCCCTAAGTTGATGGCATCAACAAAGACAAAAAATGAGTGTGATTATGTCACAATTTTGATCTTAAGAATGTACCTTTGTCTTAGTTTAAATTGGATATTTCAAACTAAGGTGGATTTCATTTTATTTTACTTTTTTTGCTGGGAATATACAGACATTTGGTTCAACTTTCCAGTGAACATAAATGCCAGGTCAGGTGAGTAGAAATTAACCTGGAAATTCTATTTTCAAACTTGAAGTCCCTGACTTCCTTAGGCTGATGTTTCGTTCAGTTCATTCTTTTGTGCTGAGTTTTCAACAAGGCAAATGACATTTCCATGTAAAGTAGTGGTGGTATAGGATTAAGTGAGAAAAAAGGGACTGCAATTATCCTTCCCCTCTTTCTTGCTAAGCATCAATGACTGTTCCCTTTTCTTCCCTACAATCTGGGGCTTTAAGATTGTCAGAAAAGAGGAAGGAAAAGGAAAAGAAGAGGATACTAGGAGGGTAATATAGGAGAGATTTTCATAGGTTCAGATGTAGGTGAGGCAGTGCATTCTAGGTTGCAACAGAAGACATGAAATACTACTCATCTATACTTCCTATACAATTTCAGCCATGTCTGCAGAAGTAGATAATTGAAACAATTGTCTGGATAACTTATGTCAAGGATTAGCTTTTTTTTGGAATCAGTTTCTCAGATGACCAGTAAGATTTAGGTTTGAAACTCAATATTTGCCTCAATTTATCACTTCTTTTGGTTAATAATGTCTTGGATCTCGCTAATGAAGCTTAATGGTCATTACAAATATGACATAAGGTCCTAGATTCAGATCTGTAAGAGACCTTAGAGATCATGTAGTTCAGTCTTCTCATTTTATAGATGAGAAAACCAAGACCTACTGTCTTTTTCAGGGTCACTTTGCTAGTAAGTAGAAAATCAGCGTTTCAAACTGATGTACCCAACTGCAAATCCTTTTCCACTGGAATTGAAAAGTTCATAGAGCCATAGACAGTTATAATTATAATATTATAACAATAACTCTTAATAATAGACTCAAAATTAAAAAGAGGCTTAGAAGTTTAGTTTCCTTTCTTATGCAGAAATCCTTTTCAACAGGTATAATTTATTTTTGAGGGGAGTGGGAGTCGACTGGTGGTGGGGATGATCATTATTTTTAGGTATTACCTACTCTTATTTATCTGCTCATCGAATTGTAGATTGTCTAGTTCCTCTGCTTCTCTTTGTTATCTGCTTTTGGGCGATTTCGCTATTTGTTAACACCTTTGCCAAAGATATCAGGAAGGTGAAGAGGAGAGGAGACTGATTTGGAGTTAATTATGCTACCAGGTAGCAATTCTGGTGAGAGGTTGGTGGATCAGGTGGTTAGAACTAATGATAAAAATGAAGTTTGGGGATTATCTGTAGATTTGAATGATACATTCAGTTCCTCTTTCCCCATTACTTCCCATAATTGAGAATTAACTGCAGAGATTTTTACTGAGCCTCTAGAGATTTTTTTTTTAAGTCCACAAAGTAAAGATAGATATTCAACATCTATGTTCACATTATGGTTACTCCAAATTCTGATGTAGGGCTGTCTTGTCATCAGCTCTATTTTGTAGATTTCTATCACTTTCATCCATGCTAAAGGGAGAACAATGGCTCTGCGGATGTCAGTTTTTATTGCGCAGCTAATATTAACTGGAAAATATGGATCAGGATTTGTAGTCCACTCACGCGTCTCCACACTTGCCAGATTAACACAATTCCACCATTCCTCCTCTCACCAAGGTATTCAATGGTGAAAAATGATTCTTCAAAGGGTAAACAATTAGTGTATAAGATACAGTACATTAAACTGACTCCATCTTTCCTATGTTACACCTGAACTCAATTATTTCAAAAAATCCTGAAATCAATGAGTTCCTGGTTACTTTTCAATGACATTTAACAGTTAGACTTAAAAATACAGAAGAAAGCATTATAAGTTTTATCCAAAATGATTATGGCAGTCATTTGAATAAAATACAGATTTTGCAAGCTGTAAAGCATATCATTACTGTACACTGGTCTAAGTAAGGTTTGGTTCACAAACTACAGAGCTCTAACCAAGTCATTAAATCTATCTAAAAGGGCCTCATTTGAGAAGCAATAAAATTTTTAATCATTTTATTATTAAAAGAGTGTTTAATATGTAGCTAATTAAATGCCAAAGGCAGGTTATCTGAGTTTAACCTTCAAAAAGAAAATGATGTATCAAAGTCTGCCTCTGGCATCATGGGATAGAAATGTCATCCTCATAATCATGGCGTGACAACTAGCTGGTGGCCTTTTCTAGAGCTATAGTTAAATTACCTGATTAAATTAATAGCCATTTAGATGTTTTAGGAACTGCACAGACCTATACTAAATGAAAATTAGGTCCATTACATTTTCTGAGTGGGCTAGATAGACCCTAAAATAAAACATGTATGCCATTGTCCACATTACTTAGATTAAGCAATTAAAAGCTCTTTCTAAAAAGTGACTAATTTCCTATAATGTACAGAGAACTGTATTTACACTAATGACCAGAAGTAAGATTTTTTTCTTGCTCCCCCCACCCTTTTATTATTTATTTTAACTTACAAGAACAACATTTGAGTACACAAGTAGGGGGAAATTGTCTGCTAATTGGGTCCTTCTGAGTAAAAAAGTAAGCAGGGAATGTTTTAACAAAAGGAAAAGAGTAGGAAATCAGTCTCACTGGGAATTTCTCAGACTATCACTAAGTCTTTCTGGGGAAAGGATGGTAAAATGACCAATCATGGCCATGCAAAAGAATATTGTTGTCTTTCTTTGTATCCCCCTTGCTGAGCACAATGCCTGGCACATGGTAAGATCTTAAAGTTTTGTTAACTGACTGATAATTTTTTAGAAGAAAACTTGGTTTATCATGTTATCAGATATGTCAGAAAATATGATTCACACATGTCTTCAGGATTTTTTTTTCAGAGAGAAACTACTATCCTTTTGTGCTTTTCTAGTTGAAAATAGATCAGGCAAAATTTATAGTGAGTTAATAGCCATCTAGGTGGCTATTACCAGTACTTAGTTAGCAGACATCATGGGGTTTTCCTATTTTGAGAAATGTTCTTAAATGATACATTTAGCAAGAAGTTTAAAAAAACATATGCCAATAAAACTAGTTGATAATTCATTAGGCCAGTTTGTGTCCCATCAACGACATCAGTGCAAAATAACCTTTAATACAGAAACAAAACTTGTAATGTAATATCCTCTTTTTTGTCATGGAACATTTCTTGATGAAGCTCTGTATCAGACAAGATGGGGCTGATGGGATTAGGTACAGATAATCCCTCCCTTCAAGAAGTTTATAATCTAAGTATTCCTCTAGGAACTGTGAGATGTGGATTTAGAATTCAACTGAATTAAAGAAATATTTATTAAAGGTCCACTATGTACAAGCTCCCTGCATGAGATACCAAGGGTACAAAGAAATTATGGTCATATAATAGATCAGTTTTAAGAGTTCTTTATGTACTTAGTAATACCTTACATTTGGAGGCAGTTAGGTGGCTCAACAAATAGATATCTGGACTTAGAATCAGGAGAGACCTAAATTCAAATCTGACCTTGGTGAACCTTTATTAGTTGTGTGATTCTGTGGGTATATGGGGTGTTTGGGAAGGATTAACACAGCTGATATGAGGGTTTGTCCAGTCCATTTCAGGGATGTGGGTAAACAAAAGGCCTCAAACCTGTTGGTGAGTTGGTGGGATGGGTGGGGTGTCTACCTCAAAAATGTCAAGACTTTCCCTAGGGGAATGGACAGAGGAAGACAGTTTGTTCCAAAGGCCATGAAGGTAGCTGAAGTACATGCTGTGGCAGCTGTAGAGGTTGATCAGATACATCATTCTGGGCCATCATCAGTCTTCTTTTGTCTACTTTTGTCCTACCATTGGAATTCAATTACTGGGAAGAGAGAGTGAGGCTGACAACTTTGTGCAACTCTGCCTCGCTTAAATCCAATTCATGCCCATCGCTCATGAGGTCACTGGTTCTCTTTGAAAACAAAGGTTAGACAACAACAAGAAGATTCTGGGCAAGTCCCTTAACCCTTGTCTGTCTCAGTTTCCTCATCAGTAAAATGGAGCTAATAATAACACCTACCTCCTGAGTTGTTGTAAGGATAATATTTATAAGTGATACATAATTGCTATTATTATTGTGTTTGTATATCACTTCTTGGTTTATAAAATACTACATTCTCATTTAATCCTGAAAATTACTCTGTAAGGTAAATGTTTTTGTTTTTGCAGGGTTTGGGAGGTGAGGGTGGGAAGGGAGGAAGAGGTATGTCTGAAGTGGAGGCTGGATTTCTTTTATAGAAATAGTTCTTGACTAAACTCATTTTTACTAATACAGACCCACAACTTAAAATCCTAGGGAGCATCTGAGGCACTGGGAGGTTAAATGCTTTATAACAGGGTTATACAGTCAGTTAAAATCAGCACATGTCTTTAACATAGGTCTTCCTGATTCCAAGGTCAGATATCTACCCATTAAGCCATACAGTTTTTTAGGTAGCATTATCTCACTTTCTACATAAAGACTGAGGTTGAGTGATTTGTCCAACATCACACATAGCCAGTAAGTGGCAAAGCCAGGATTGCCTCTTGGTGAACTTAACAACAAATTGAAATGACCAAGTTTGCTCTGGTAAAAATTTAGAGAAACAAAACATTCTTTCAGAATCTTCCCCCTACCTTCCTCCCTTCCTACCCCAAAGGGAGGGGGAGGGGGAACACAATTCTTCAGGAATCAAGAGTATGCTCTGGTATCTCAGTTAAGACTGAATTGTCACAGGATGGAAGAAAGATCATAGGCATCATAGATTTTCATCTGGGAGAGACTTTAGATGTCAATTAGTCCTTCAGTTTACAGAAAAAAAATAACTGAGGTCCAAATATGCTGTTGTTACTTTCCTAATGTCACACCCCAAATAAGCAGTAGATACAGAATTTAGTGTTAAGTCCTCTTTATTTCTACCATATCACACTACCTCGCAGACAAAGATGAAGTCTGTATTTCAATAATGAAATGAAAAAGGGGAAATATACTATCAATGTAATTTATCATTTCACACATAGATGTTATAGAATTCTTAGGATTTGATTTTAATGGTGACCCTTTCTAGACAATGTCAGAGTTGGCTTCCATGGAATAAAAGAAAAGAGTCATATGATTGCTCTATGTCCCTAAGTGGGTTCAGCTGGATTATGTACCAAAGACTATAATTTTCTAAGTTTCCAGGATAAGAACTCCCCACTTCAGAATTTCATGGAGCAGCTTAGATATAAAAAAGATATAAAGACCAACTATTAAATTTACGGAAAGTACAGAAAGAGAAATGTAAGAACCTCAAAAAACACTTTATTTTTAAGAATGCATTTTAGAGTACATTAAAAACTGACAGCCTAATTACTAAATACCTCCACAATATGGATCCAGACTTCCTCTCTAGTTCTACCTCACTCTATTTCCCCTTTTTATTCTTTGTGGTACATGCTTAATAAAGGTTTGTTGTATTGAATAGATTAGAAGAATCACTCAACTTCACTACTATTTGGAATTTCATGGGATCATAGATTTAGAGCAGTATAAGACCTCAGAGTATATCAGATCTGATCCCTCCATTTTAGAGAGGAATTAACAAGGCACAGAGAAAGTTAATGACGTGCCCAGGATAATACAGTTTATAAGTACCTGGGATGAGATGTGAACCCAGGTCTTCCTAAATCCCAACTCAGAACTCTATTCACTATACTGTTTTGAGGATGCTGGAGAATAGGTAGCCTCCCTCTCCTTCTCCCTATCTTAGCCTTATTCCCTGGCAGTCAAAAAAACTTGTTTTTTTTAATGGTTCAGTGGAAGCATCAATGAAATGTTTTTCAGTCTTTTCCCCTCCAACAGTTGTTTCCTATGAAAAGCATAGCGATGAAATGTTACGGACAATCCATCTTGAAAGATTTTGTATTCTGAATGTTCCAACAGATTTGACATTTATTCCCACTGAAATTCACATCATTCAAATCTAGAATTGGGATGAAACAGAAAATATCACTGAGGATGTTGAAGTAGACCCAGGCTTCCCTGAATTCTCTGTCATTCTACCTTTGTTTGGACATAGACATTATAAAGATTTCTGGACATTAACCAAATAACCTATTCATGGTTCTGGCAGGAAAAAAAAATCTGGTATCGGTGTGTGATTAACATATATGTTTTCTTATCATGTTAAAGGGCAACATGAAGGAGAAGAGAAGATGCCAGATGAATCCATGGCAATATCTCCAGTCTTTTTATGTTTAGAAGATTAATGTTGAATAAAAAAAGTACACCACACAAAGACAGCCAGGGATCCCTGTTGTCTTTGAACTGCTGCCACTTTCCCGGTTACATCAGAGCAGGGAAGGGCTCTCCTCCATTCCTTGATGAAACTACATCTTGTCCTCGTTCAGAGGGTTGTATCCAAGAGGGTCGGCAGCTAGGAAACCATCTCTTCCATCAGATATAGTACCCTTGTCATTAACTATTCTAGTTCTAAATAGAAGATTTTTAGGGGGTGAGGACCCTGCAAAGCCTACATGCACCACCAGAAACAGGAAGAGAATAGGTTCACATGCTAGAGAGTGGGGGAGGGAGGAGACAGGAAGGGCTCCCAATACATGTTACATTTCTTATACTTGTCCATTTCATTATGGTATTTCATTTCATGGGCATGCCACTATTTATATAATATATACAATTTACATAATGTATATAACATATTTATATGGTATATATTATTTATATATTTACATAATATATAATATAATTTATGTAATAATTTGCTGACATTTAGGTTACTTAGAGATTTTTGAAATTAGAAATAATGAGATTATGAACAATCTTTAAATGCCTTGCTCTTTTTGGTGGTTGTTTCTCAACATATTTTCATTGGATATTTCCAATGAAGTAATTATTAGGTCAGAGAGCATTATTATTTTTGCAATTTTTAATGAATACTGCCAGATTGCTTATCAAAAATTTCTACAAGTTTGCTGTTCCATCAGAGATAAAAGAGCATATTTGTTTTTATGTAACTCTGCAAGCACTGAATTTCATTGCTTTTGATTATTTCATCAATTTGATATTTATGAAGTGGTATCTCATAGTTCATCTAATTTGTATCCCTTTATTAGTGAGGAGAAATACTTTATCAAGTGATTTTTGAGACCAGGTTAGATTTTTTTCAATTGCTTGTTCCCATCCTTTAACCATTTATTCATTGAGGATTTTGGATTCTCTTGTAAATTTTTAATATAACCTGATATATCTTAATCTATTATTTTGGCATAATTCTCTCATTTTTCTTTTTTACTTTAATTATGTATTTTTTGTGATACAGGAATTTCTTATTTTAATGTAGTCAGGCACAATTATTTGTATAAGAGTTTCTTTTATTTGTTTAAAATAATTTTTCATCTACAATGAAGATAAATGGTTTCATTTTATTTAATTCTTTGTTATAGTTTATATGTTTTTAAAAGTCTATCAGGTAGAATTCACTCAGGGATATGGTGTGACCATATATATAAATCCATTTGACCCTACACTGCTAACTAATTTTCCCAAGTTTGCTAAATAATTCTTCTTCCAGGGTTCATTTTATATTTGGTTATCAAACACTGAGAAACATTGTGGCATACTGGATAGAGAACTGGATTTAGAGTCAGAAAAACCTGGGTTGAACTCCTTCCTCCTACCTCTGTAACCTACTCATTGTGTGACTTTGGGGTCAGATACAACCTTTCTATGCTCTAGTCAACTCTCCAAGACTAGAAATTTTACATAACATGCTATCTGCATCCATAGAGGCAGTTTCCTCACCTGGGTTCCCTTATACCAGTGAATTAACAGGTACAATCTCTATCCCTCATCACACTAATTCGTATATACATATATATGTATATATATATGTATATATATACATATATATATATACATATACATATGTTTAGTTAGATATTTGTTGCATCTATTTAATTTCCTTGACCTCTTCATTTTTTTTTGCCCAGTACTAGGCAGTTTTGATGATAACCAAAGTGTAATGGTTTAAGATTATAGAACCAATTTCATCATTAATATAAATGTGTGTATTTATTATATATAGCTAATATTTATATGACGTACTATATTATCCAGTTATGAAAAGATAGCCAATATTTATATGACATACTAAGTGCAAGGCACAGTGCTAAGCATTTTTTTTTTACAAATATTTTCTCATTTGATATTTCACAGCAACCTTGGAAAGTAAGTACTGTTATTATCCCCATTTTACAGATGAGGAAACTGAGGCAAACAAAAGCTGTTTCAAGTGATTTGCCCAGGATCACAGAGCCAGTGAGTGTTTGAGGCTGGATTTTATCTTCCTGATGCTAAGCCCACTGTGCTGCCCAGTCCTTAGAATTTTCATTAACATCAAGCATATATTTTAAACCAAGAAGTACTGATATTTTTACTTATTAATTTGACTCATCCATGAACATTGAAAGTTCCTCCCATTATTTAGCTCTTTCTTTATTTCAATTATTATGGTGTTATAAAAGCATTCAACCCTACTTCCCAGGATTATTGTGAAGATCATATGAAATAAGAATTGCTAAGTGCAGCATCTGGCACATAGTAAGTGTTACAGAAATGTTAGCTATTATTATCCTTTATATATGTGTATTTCTAAGTGGGTTACTTCCCAAATGTTTGAAGGTTTTTGTTGATATTGATATTTCACTGGTCTTCATTGTCAGTGTAATTGAGGAGCCTTCCACCTGGCCCAGCTCAGTTGAAGTAATCACAGAAAGGGTAGTTAATGGAAGTCACTAGGCATTGAATGTTAACAAAATGCAAGTACACGTGTAAGCCCTGTTATTCCTTTATGAATTCAATCAATCAATAAACATTTATTAAATGCCTACTGTGTGCCAGGCGCTGTGATAAGCACTGGGAAACAGAAAGAGTGTACTTGTTTTTATGTAGCTTTGTAAGCACTGAGGCAGAGATTAATCTCCTTATTCAGTGCCATACCAGTCAAGGCTGATCTGGGGAGAAGTCATTCAGAGAAGTCCCAAGATAATTCAGCCAGGTGAGAAATGAGAAATGCAAAGAAGTTTCTCTGACTGAATTGGAAGAAGGGCTCAACACTAGCTGGTAAAAGATTGGTTATGCCCAGTTTGATTTAGTTAGCAGCTCTTTTTGTGGTGGCTAAGAATTGGAAACTAAGGGATGTCTATCAATAGGGGAATGATTGAACAAGTTGTAGTTGTAATGGAATATTATTGTGCTATAAGAAATGACAAACAGGATGATTTCAGAAAAAAACTGGAAAGATGTACATGAATGAAAACAAAGTGGAGTAGATCCAGAAGAATATTGCACATGGTAACAGCCATATTATATGATGAACTGTGAATGACTTGGCTATTCTTGGCAATATAATGATGCAAGACAATCTCCAAGACTCATGATGAAACATGCTATCCACCTCCAGAGAATGAACTGATATTGTCTAAAACAGACAGAAGCATACTATTTTCACTTTTTTGAGTTTTCTTGCACAAAATGACTAATACTTAAATATTTTACATGATTGCAAATGTATAACCCATATCAGATTACTTACCTTCTCAGGGGGAGGAGACGGGATGGATAGAAGGAGGGATAAAATTTGGAACTCAAAATCTAAAAAAAGAATGTTAAAATTGTTTTTATATATAATTGGGGGCAAATGAAATAGTATTTCAAATATGCTATTTAATTAAAAAAACTCAAATCTATACTGTTGGTCACAATGGGCACTGAGTCATTGAACATGTGTGATTACTTTAAACCATTTCCAGTCCTCAATAAACAGTTTCTGTGTGCATAATTTCCTTATGGTGGCTCAGATAGTAGGCTCATTTTCACAAAAAAAGGAGGATGTATTGCATAGGTAGCAAATGATTTAATTTTATATCTTCCTACTAAAAACACTATTTATGTAAAAGGAATGACATCATTTTAATCAATGGTATTAATGAACCCTATTCTCCAAACTGTGGATTAAATACTTTGGATACAATTCTAGAGGACACACCTCTAATCAATCGATTGGTCAATAAATAATCATTTATTAAGGACCCACTATGTGTTAGTCCTGGAGGTTCAAAGACAAAAATGAAATTATAACCACCTTCAAGGAGCTTATACTCTAAAGTTTTATTTGCAGGATAGATTGCTAGTTTTTCCTGCTTCTATTCCATCTTGACCACTCTCCCTAATATCTCACTTGACCCTCACCACAACCCTAGGAGGTAGTATTACTTACAGATGGAAAAACTGAAGCAAATAAAGGTTGTGACTTGCCTTAGGACACACAACTGGCAAATATGTGGATTGGATTATGTATTCAGGTCTTCTCCTGATTCCAAGTCCAGTGCTCTGTCCCCTTAACCAGCTACCTGCCTCATAAGAGAAGATTTCTCTTGGAAGTCTCCTGAGGATGGAGTAGTGGCTCCCCAAATCCATTGATAAGTAATAGTTTCAGCCTATATTTGAGGAAGACAAGGTTCTTCTCTTGTCTATCATTTTTCAGGAGAATCACATTGCTATACCCTGATGAGTTGGGAAAGGAGCTCCAAGCAGGCTTATGGATGAACTGCTTCTAGTTTCCTCTCTAGAGGACAATGAAAATGCCATTCTAAAGCATGCATTGTTGTGTCCACTTGTCACTGGTGTTAATTTCTCTCCCATAATTATTGATGTTCTAAGCCCCAATGGCCAGGGCTCTTCTTATGGAAGGGAAAGTGAAAATTTTTTCTCAACTTTGGTCCTAGCAGGGACATCAATCCTGATCTGTTCCTCACTACTGAACTCCACACTGACCACCAGAAATGAGGAGCAAACCTAACTACACCAATCAGGGCTGGTTCTCAGAAAGTAAGATTGAATGGCTATTAAAAGCATTGACAGGTATAACCTAAATATGCTGTTCAGAGAAGGCATGGTCATCATACTGAAACAACATCATTCTTAAACACAATATTTTCTAAGATTTCTAGGAACCAAAAATATCTAAGAATCAGATACTACTGGTTTCTATTTGGAACCAATTTATCTACTCAAACATTAATTAACTAATTAATTAAGTAATTCAATAGTACTAAGTGGACACCTACTTTGCCAGACCACTGGGCATGGGGATAATAGGAAGTTCAATTCAATTTGACAAGCATTTGTTATGGATTGATGGGGGCAATGCACTGTGCTAAGTGTTAGGATTATAGATGCAAAATAGAAAAGTCTCTGCTTTCTTCAGGAACTTACACTGACCTCCTTTCTGTTACTTGCACAAGACACTTTCTGCACTTTCACTAGCTATTCCCCATGCCTGGTATACTCTCCTCTTCACCACCTCCTAGCTCCCTTAGCTTCCTATATGACTTTGCTAAAGTCTCACCTTCTAGAAGATGCATTTCCCAGTCCTCCTTAAGCTTGGTGCCTTTCCTCTGAAACTATCCCAGATTATCCCATATAGGACTTCTTTGTACATAGTTGTTTGCATCTTTGTTTTCTCCCCAATCAGATAGTGAGCTTCTGGAGAGCCAAGACTATCTTTTGCCTTTCTTTGTATCACTGGAGTCTAAGACAGTGTATGTTATATAGTAGGTGCTTAATAAGTGCTTGTTGAACTAAACTCATTGCCAGAAGCCTCAAGTTCCAGCTTTACCATTTCTTAGACATATGAAGTTTAAGAAGTCACTTAAAATTCTTTAGTCTTTAAAACAATAATGATACTATTTGTGTTACATACTTTATAATGTAAGCATCAAATGAAAGAATATGTGTAAAAATGCATTGTAGCCATAAAAGTGTTGAGCATAGAAGATCCTATTATCATACTTTAGTACATCTGTTGATCTGTGATCTAATAAATGTGAGTACCCCTCCCAATAACGCAGATCGAAATCCATCCGCTACATATCCTCTCTCTCACTAATCATTATCAGCCTTTTCTGGAGGGCTGTAAGAGGAAGAAGGGAGGCCTTCTAGTTTGGTATTATATTAATAAACATGTTTTGATCCCCAAACATTACACACTTGGATACTTTTGTGTTATAGACAAGAGTGGAATTGAACATTGAATTGATCCATTGTTCAGGAAAGATGAGATGATAAGGTAGAGAAGAGGTCAAACTGCTTAACTCATTTTACTTCTCTTTTCTCTGACAAGGAGAATGATCTTTGGACTTGAAAGGACAGAACAAAAATGGGTAACAGGGAGCTAAAATCCAACGTAGGATATCATAAACATGTAATAAGAAAATATCTAGCTGTCCTGGGTTAATTTGTTAAAGTATCCAAATAAACTACATTCCAGGATATTGAAATAATTTGACAGTGATAGTTGATCCAGCTAACAATGATCTGTGAAAAATGATATGAACTATGAAGGATTCATGAGAAGGGTAAATACCATAGTTTTGAAAAAAGGGAAGAGAGTAGAATCTGAAAACTAAAGGCCAGTGAACTTGACTTTAATTCTTGTCAACATGCTGAACTTATTGTTAAGAGATTATTATTGTTAAGAGATAGTGGACATCTAAAAAAAGGAATTAATGATCATAAAGCACTTAACTTTTGCCTGCCTCAGTTTCTTCAGTTGTAAAATGGAGATAACAATAGCGCCTACCTCCCAGATTGCTGTGAGAAAATGAGACAATATTTGTGAAGTGCTTAGCACAGTACTAGTACATAGTAGGCACTTAATAATTAATGTTTTTTCCCTTCCCCTTCCAGAGCAGCGACATGACTTCATAAAGAATAGGTCATGACCAATCTTGGTCTCAGAGAGCTGATGATAAAATATACCTCTTGATAGAGGAGACTGGGACCGTAGATATGGAAGATGGGTTATGCTGTTGGTCTTAATCTACGGTTTCCCTTAAACATTTTCTTTCTTATGAAGGAAATTCAATAGTGTGGGTGGGGAGATATGTAAATAATAATGACTTCAGTGTAAAAACAAAATAGCAACACTAAAATGGGAAAGAAAATCGTCATGCCAGAGTAAAAAAGAATTTCCATTTTTGGGGGGGAGGTAGCAGGATTTTCTAGATAGTCTGTCATATCATAAGAATGCTCTAGATACAGTTGCCTATACTTTTAGCAAAATATAAAGTTTGACAAAACTTTTTGCACAATCCTTGAATAACGGAGAGACTCTGGCTTGATGATAGTACATTTAAATGACTTTGGAACTGAGTGTATGGAGAGTATAATGAGCTGTCATTATAATGCAGCGTCAGCTTTGACAGAAGTCTCTAGCACAATACCCCAAGAATCTGTCCTTGATACTGTGTTATTAACTTCTTTTTTTTAATCAACAGCCTGAATGAAAGCAAGATGATATACATGTTGACAAAAGCAGGGATGGACAGCTAAACTGTTGCATGACAGACCTAGGATATAAAAATATCTAAATAGGCTAGAATTGTGGAATGATAGGCATTTAAGTGGTACAATGTGGGGTCCAAAATTGTCCAATCTGCAAGAAAAACCACTGAGGTAGAGCTCTGATCCAATAACCACTTATTAAGGGGACCAGATCCCTTCAACGAATGGGATCCTGCATGTCCTCATGATCTGAGATGCTTCCTTTCCCTAGGGCATTGCTTGATACCCTAGGGGTACTTGATATTCAGACACACAGAAGAGGTAAAATAAAGTACTGAGTCTCTGGTTGACAGATCTTGATTTAGACCCTATAGGAGGGCCAGAAATGATGCATCATCATGGGTGGTTGCAAGATGGACAAGGCAAGGGCCATCTTCACTGACTAGGTGGTCAGTGGGCATGGTCTTTCATTCATCACCTGAAAGGGTGGAGGTCCTTTACTCAGCATTCTTGTGGGCAGGCAAGTGAACTTTATAAAGGCTAGTGAACAGTGAACTTAATAGCTTGTAGTTTAAAGTTTGGTGACCATTATAAGAAAGAATCTATCCTCTCTAATTATTCCTAAATGTAATTCTTATATTAATATGAGTTAACTAAACTGACTAAATGTATATTGCTAGTATACTGCTGCTGAGTACATTGCTAACAATCATTACCCCTGTGGAATCACACTGAATTGATTAATACCGATTGGAATAAAATAGGAATCTTATCATTTCTCTCAACTGTGTGTAGAGCACTGGGCCTAGAGTTAGGAAGACTTGAGTTCAAATCTGATCTCGGATTAGTGACATGACCATAAACAAACCATTTCTGTCTAAACTCGGGTTCCTCAAATAATAGCTCCTCAGAGTTGTGAGGATCAAAGGAGATGATATTTTTAAAATGCTTAGCCTACTGCTAGCACATAGTAGGCACTTAAATAAATGCTAACTATTATTATTTTTATTATTGTTAATTATAATAAGAAAATTTAATAAAGATAATTGTGGATTCCCATTAGAAGGTTAAAAAAATCAGTCTTCCTTTGTTAGATCCTCATCTAGACCATGTCCTCTAAACATAAACTTCAGGGTTCTCTACTGGACCCTCTTCCTTTGTCCCTCTATACTCTTTCACTTGGTGATCTTATCAGGTTCCACAGATTTAATTACCTTCACTATACTGATGATTCTTATAACTAACTTCTCCAACCCCAGCCTTTTTGCTGACCTCCAATCTTGCATCTCCAATTGCCTTTCAGACATATTGAACTGGACATCTAGTAGACATCTTAAACTCAACATGTTCAAAACCAAGCTCATTAGCTTTCCTCTTAAATTCTTTCCCCCTCCTAACTTCACTACTATTTTGAGGACAATACCATATTCCCAGTCTCTCTGGCTTATAATCTAGGTGTCATCCTTAACTCTTCACTATCTTTTACCTCCCCAACCCAATCTATTGCCAAAGTCTGTCAATTTCATCTTTGAAACATCTTTTGGGTATGCCTCCTCTTCTCTCATACTACTACCACCATGGTTCATATCCTCATCAACTCCTGCTTAGAGTATTACTCTAACTTGATGATGAGTTTTTCTGCCTCAAGACTTTCCCTTCTCTAATCTATCCTTCATTCAGCCACCAAAGTGATTTTCCTAAAGCACAAATCCAACCTTATCATCCTCTTACTCAATAAACTCCAATAGCCTCATTGCCTGTGAGACCAAATACAAAATCCTATTTGGTGTTTAAAGCCTTTGTAACTTACCTCTCTTTCTCCCCCCACCCCTTGACCTTTCCAGTCTTCTTACACCTTACTCCTCACCATATATTCTTCAGTTCAGAGACACTGACTTTTTGGTGTTCTATAAACCAGACACTCCACCTCTTGACTCCAGTACTCTCAACTGATCTTCATATGTCAAAGTTTTCAGATCTGCCCTCAAGGAGCTCACAATCTAATAGGAGACAACAAGCAAACAAATATGGACAATCTATATTCAAGCTAAAAAGGAAATAATTAAAAGAAAGAAGGCACTAGAATTAAGAGGGATTGGAAAAAACTTTGTGTAAAAGATGGGAATTTAGGTCAAACTTTCAGGAAACCAGTAGATAGAGAAGAAGAGAGAGAGTATTCTAGGTGAGAGGGACAGCCAGAGAAAATAATATTTTTAAAAAGCTATCTATTTGTAGATGATGGACTTCTGAGGACCTTTCCAACTTTGAAATTCCCTAAATCTTTAAAGTTATCCCATGCTCATGTGTATTTTGGCATTTTCATCTATACAGATATATCTTTAACTGCAGCATAATTTATTATATCTGAAAGATTTGGTTGTTCTGATACTCCCTAGCTCATTAAGATGGGTCTGCAAGTAGTAGAACGAATGCTTCTGGGCTCCAGAGAACCTCAGAACTGCTAATTTTTTAATAGTATATAGCAAATTGAAATGATTAGTTCTCAAAGAGGAAGAACAAGACCAAAGCCATCTTGGAGCAACCTTGACAGTTAGAAATAATATGACAAGCAAAGTCCCATGAAATCACAAAGATGCTTATGAGGCAAAATGCTTCAGAATGTAAAATATAGAGATCACACTCAGACAATGTAAACACCAAAACTTCAAAATGTTACAACCTCCTTGACATTTTCCCACTTTTGTTTACCCATTCTTCCTTTAAAACTAAAAAAATGGGAAGAATTGATACAAAGGAATTAGATGAGGGAGGAGAACTGCTAGTTCTGGGAAGCTACTTTCATTGGCAATGAGTTTAAGAGGGAACAATACATAGGTCTTTAGAAGAATATAAAGATCTAAATTCAGAGGAAATAAAATGGTAGGGACACAGGGAAGGGAGAGAGGACAAAGGAGGGATTTTTAGAGGAGTTTTAAGGGAATAAGTAAAAGGGGGGTGCAAGGGTGTTTAAATTTGTGGGAATGGGAGCATAGGGGAGGGATCCTTGGAGGAAGGTAGGCAAGTAATAGAAGGGCAAGGCAGTGGGTAGAAGCAGAGGAGGCAGGAGGGATAGGAAAAAGAGATATACACAAACATAAACGCAAAGGTCAGGAGAAGAATATTTTTTGGGAAAGTATATGTCTATGTATATATATATACATATGTATATGTGCATGTATATATCTATAGAAAAAGATATCTAAACTTTATGGTCGCCTTCTGAGAGGGTGGGGGGAAGGGAAAAAAGAACAAGTAAAAAAAGTGCACAGCAGAGAACAAAAGAAAGCTCACAAGAAAGCAAAAAATAGATGGACAATTCTCAACACAGTGTATTATTCATCATACAGGCTTTTTGGAAATGAAGATTTATTGTCACATATTTTGAATCCTCTCTTACTATGCACATGACATGCTTTTCTTTCTTTTTTGCTTTGTATTTGAGTTCCAATATTTAAGTTTATGGTATGTTTTTGTTTCTTTTCTCTATTTGCATTTTGGTCCTTGAGTCCAAACAAAAATTTTTTTTAAAAAACTACAGAAATGGGTGGTGTTCTAGGTAGAATGAAAGTCAAAGCAATCTGACTTTGTTACCCCTTATTCAAACAAGTAAAATATTTTGGGTTTATGTGATTTATTTGATATGATTTTTCTAAAGGTAGTTTTGGAGATTCCACATCTAGTTCAACCTCACAGCCTTATAACCTCTTATAAGACTTTTTCTTCTTCCCCTTCTCTCTATTAACTTGCTTCAAATAAAGGTAGGGGATTAATGGGCACTTTCTTGGTATGATGATGATGGCAATGATGAGGGTAGGAAGAGATTAGAACCAGTTCTTGCTAGTTCCCTCATCTTAGTTCATAATGAGCTTATAATTTTCTTAAGTGTACATTATGCTGGTTTGTGGCATCATTGAAAGCAAAGCTCTGGGTCATTATTACGCTTGAGTCCTTTAAAGCCTTCCCTTGCAGATGCAAACATACATCATCCAACCTGGCTTTTGAACAGTGCATTCAGAAACCATTTCATTATTGAAATTTCTGGTTTGTGGGATTGCTTGAAATACAGTCAGGAACTGTGTGCTTTAGCATCTCTGTAATACCAACAGACCTCCAAGCCTCACTCTAAAGAGATGGCCCTTAATAATTTATATGCCTACATTTCTTCCCCCTCTTGATGTTGTTAAAAACAATGAAATACAGGACCTGCATCCTCAGAGAATGTTACAGGCCAATTTATGATTCTAATTCTCTGTTTGGTCATCTGAAATATACTAGTTTAGCAGTTTTATGACTTTAACAGGTATTTTTTTTTTAAAAAAAGCAATTCCTCCTCATATTACCATTCTATAAATGTTTTTGGCTCTGGAAGAGAAAATATGTCCTTCAAACAAGTTTCTTTCTTTTGGGGATACTTCTGTAAGGGAGTTCTACTGCGTATTGACTACTCACTGTTTTTCTGTTATCATCTTTTCAAGGTTCAATTCATTACCCCTGTTCATTATTCAATTTGTTGGGCTTTGAACACCTGAATAATTGAAAACTATGGAAGTATTGTAAATTATGGTCTCTGCTTTCATAATCCCAGTTTTAGGGGTTTATGACTATACTGTAAAAATTCACTGTGTTGGAACCGGACATACAAGGTCTTCTGTTGAAAGAAAATTAATTTTTTTGATGCAAAATATATTTTCCCTCTTGCTACCAAACCATGACTACATATAGTAACTCTTGCCTTTAGCAAGAACAGAGATTGTTTGCTGTTCATTTTACTGCATTTACTCAGACTAGTCCGATGCCAGAGCTATGGAGGACATTTCTGCCATTGGAAGCAACCTCCCCTATATTCTTTTAGAAGGCAGGCAACTATCACAGGATTGTAGATTTAGAGCAGGGGGTGGTGATTTTGGAGATCATCTAGTCCTACTTTCTCATTTCCAGGTGAAGCGACAAAGGCCCAGAAAGGTTCTCAGTCAATAAGCATTTATTCATCTTATTATGGGGTAGCTAGGTGGCCCAGTGCTGGGGCTAGAGTCAGGAAGACACATCTTGAGTTCAACTCTTGTGTCAGACACTTAGTAGCTATGTTCCCCTGGACTAGTCACTTAACCCTGTTTGTCTCAGTTTCCTCATTTGTAAAATGAGCTGGAGAAGGAAATGGCAAACCACTCCAGCATCTTTGCCAACAAAACCCCAAACAGTGTCACAGACATGATTGAACAACGAAGGTTTATTATGTGCCAGGCATTGCATTAAGTGCTGAGACTACATATATACAAGCATAAAGAAAGACAGACCCTGCCTTCAAGGAGTTTACATTCTAATGGAGGAAGAAAACACACAAAAGGAAGATGAAAAGGCAGAGGGAATGAGGGTATGTTTGAGGAGCATGGTAGAGAAAGACAAGTTTATAACCTGCAGAGGAATGAGACTTGGCTGGCTTTGGTACCCTCCTTAAATAGAAGTTCTAGAAAGAGCCATCCAATTACAGGGAGAGACAGGGAAAGGTGATATTTTTGATGTGTGAATTCAGGGCTGATATGAGCTTTCAAGATGAAGAGGTTTCTAAAGCATGATAGAGAAGGTCCAGACAGGTTTAATGACTTGACTGAGGTTCCATAAGTAGTATGTGACAAAATTCAGTATCTCTTATTCCAAATTCAGTGTTCTGTCCACTTTAACATGAAGGCCAACTTCTGTCCTTTAAACCATGGTACAGGTGGAAAAAACCCCAAGATGAGTGAATGGGAGGAGTTAGAATAGAGATGGGAAGGTTACTCTGGTGTATGCATGAAAAATCTTCTCCAGTATAGATGTATGAGTATTTTACCCCAACCAAGTCATATATGTATATATGTGTGTGTGTGTGTGTATGTATGTATATACACACACAATTAAATATACACACACATATATATTATATATAATTTGTGAAAAAATCAATAACTAGATGGATTTGTGAAAATTGTTACTACTACTACTACTACCACCACTACTGCTGTTGCTGCCTTTGCTTCTACTATTACTACAGCTGTTGTTGCTACTACTACTACTACTACTACTACCACTACTACTGCTGTTGCTGCCTTTGCTTCTACCATTACTACAGCTGCTGTTGCTACTACTACTGTTGCTGCTTTTACTATTTCTTCTGTTGCTGCTAATACTGCTGCTGCTGCTGCACACACACACCCAACCACTTGTGTGCTGTTTTCTTTATTACTTTTTTTTATTCTATGAGTTGTCTTCCCCTATAAGATTGTAGGTTTCTCCCAGAACCTCAATTTTAAGGAGGATATCCAAACTATTCATGTCTTCCTTCTTTCCCTTCTTTCTCATAGTAGTAGTTTTACTAGTATTAGTGTGTGCTCATTCTTCGTTGCTGAAGAAGACCATGCCATCAGAGAAATGACGACATGACTTGCACTTGATTTTGTTTTGAGTGAGGGAGGGCTGTGCAGGTCACCAGCCTCACTTCTCCTCCAGAGCCATCTGGATCCAGTAACCAGATATTCATCAGAATGACTGGGGATGACCCAGGATGAGGCAATTGAGGGATAAGTAACTTGCCCAAAGTCACACAGCTAGAGAGTGTCAAGTGTCTGAGGTGAGATTTGAACTCAGGTCCTCCTGACTCCTGCACTGGTGCTATATCCACTGCACTGCCTAGCTGCCCCACTAGAATTAGTACTAATAGTAGCAATGATAATGGTAGTAAGTAGTAGTGATGGTGGTAGTAGTGGTTGGTAGTTAGTAGTAGTAATACGACTGAGAATAGTGCAAGATTAGACTGCCTCAGTTATGATGACCTAAGTTTAAGTCTTGCTTCAGACACATAATAACTGTGTTACCTAGGTGTAGTCATTTAACCATTCAGTGTTTCAGGCAACTCGCAAATAAATACTATATGCCTAAGATAATATGCCAGCCTGAATTGTAAAAGGGGATTTTCTATTTTGGGAATTAGCTATACAGTGAAATCACCAATATAATCCCTATCTTATTATTTTTATTTTTTTTTATTAAACTATGTTTAGAAAATATGTTTAAAGTTGGCATAAATTATTTTGAAAGACTACTGAGGAAAATTATTCAGTTATCCCACTGGCATTCTAGTCTAGTTCTGAACAATTTACCCTGGGAATAAGAAAGGGCAAATGTTATTATCATAGATACAAAGGGAATTGAAACCTGCATAAAGAGAAACAAACATGACTTACTGTCCTCCCAATGTATCTCAAGTGATTTCTACATATTTTGATTTTCAAAATCATAATCCAAATCCTAGTCAATAGCAAGTTTCATGTCAACATTTGCTAAATGATTGTTTTAAAACTACGTTTGCCAGAAAATCTGAGCTTTTGAATTTTTTTCTTATTTGTTACTCTAAAATATATTCACATTCTAACAGTCATAACTTCATTATCTTTCTTTTAACTGTATTAACTTCATTTAAATAAGAATTAAATGATATTAAAATTAAATAAATATAATAAAATTAAAATAAAAAACAAAACAAGATTGACCCGGCAGAACTGTAGGTAAGTGAAACATTGGTGAAATTAGTTAGCAAATGTTACTGGTGAAGCTCCAAAAAAGAACTGAGGAGTGATTATTTATTCCAAACACTATTTTTCTGACATCTAACAATGGCTTTCCTATCATTATTTAAAATTACATTATCTCTTTTTGGGGGGGTTAAGATATTTATGATTCTTCTTAAAGATATTATCTTGGAGGGCTAACATATTAACCAATCTGTTATGCTGTTTTTGTTTAGTCGATTCAGAAATGGCAGACTCTGAGACCCCATTTAGAGTTTTCTTGGCAAAGAAAACTGGAGTGTTTTCTCATTTCCTTCTCTCAGTCAATTTACAGATAAGAAATCTGAGGCAAACAGGGTTAAGTGACTTACCTAGGGTCACACAGCTAGTAAGTGTCTGAGAACAGATTTGAACTTTGGGAGATAAGTCTTCCTGACTCCAGGCCTGGGACTCTATCTACTGTGACACCTAGAAATTACTAAGCAAATTATATCATAATTTAAAATAGTCTTTATTATATCATCTTCACAAGTAATCAGGGCACTGGAGGACTAGTACAGTTTTTTTTTTCATTTTGTTTTAATATTCCAACTGCCTCGCACAGTGTCCTGCACAAAGGAAGTATTTAATAAACACTTGTTGGATTGGATTGGATTATAATGGTGCAAGATATAGGAGAAATATGGTTTGGGGGCTTAGGGAAAAGTAAATTGAATAGCAGTATACCTAACTCTAGCTGTTTTACAGCAGCTTAAGACCATTAGCTTTGGTAGATATTCAGTAAAATTCAAAAGAAGAAAAAGAAGAAAAAATGGAGTGTACAAGAATAACTCTGCTTATTTCTGCCAAGGGCAAGCCTTGGCATCCAATTACATCTCTTTGTTTTATCTTTATCTTTATTTTTCTCCTCTTTTTCCCAATAAAGATGATGGGTAACTTATTTCCCTTTGCTACATGACCCTTCATATAAATGAAAATTTAATAAAGTGAAATAAGCTTTGATTAACTAGGGTAGATAGTAGATAGAGGGTTGGGCCTGGGGTCAGGAAAACTCATCTTCCTTTGTTGGAATCTGCCCCCAGACATTTACTACCTATGTAGCAGGCAAGTCTCAGTTTCTTCAACTGTAAAATGAGCTGGATTAGGAAATAACAAACCATGAGAATATCTTTGCCAAGAAAACTCCAATGAGGATAATAAAGGATGTTTCATGACTCAAAAATGCCTGAACAACAACAGAAATAAACTTTAAATTTCTACTTAAATTAGACAACTTAGTCTAATAATACTGATGGCACAGATCTCTGAAACATTGAGATGCTGTGCATGTTACTGAAATTTTGGAGTAAGAAATAGCACACGTCAAAATACCAAATTTCAAAAAAGTTGCCTACCTACTTAATGATATAATTATTACAGAAGGTACATAAAATGAAGAGGCTAAGAGTCTAGAAAGTGTATAAACACATGGAGGATCAGGTTAACAACCCAGTGAACCAAAAACTACATAAAACTTGGTATCAGTCAACTTTCTGTGAAACTGGCCTACTCGCTGAGATAGTGAAATGAATGTTTGTCCTGGAGTCATAGTTTGAATCTCTTCTCTATTACTGATTGGTATTTCTATGTCCCTAGGCTAACCACTTCACAGAGGGGCTTCTGATTCCTCATCTATAACATGAGAGGGTTCAACTTGATGACTTCATGGGTTCTTTCTAGCTCTTGATCTATGATCCCTGAACTTAACATTTCATCTCCCATTTCCATGCCTGGAATGCATTTCCTCCTCAATTCTGCTTCTTAGAATTTCTAGCTTCCTTCAAAGATCAGGTTAGAGAGAGCCTTCTTAGCCTTTATGAAATCCTCTGTTATTAGTGTTTTTCTCCTCTTCTAATTATTTTCTATTTACTTTTTGCTATATTCTCTTTACTGAGTCATCCCATTAAAGTTTTAAAGTTGAAAAGAACTTTAGAAATTTTATCAATAGATATAAGCACTTACCATTATATATCAACTAACATTTATACAGCTCTTGAAGGATTACAAACCACTTTACAGATATCTTATTTGATTTCTATAGCAATTCTGTGAAATATGTATTATTGACACTCCCATCCTACAGATATTGAAACTGAGGCTGGCAGAGGATAAATGATTTCCCCAGGTTTCCAAAGCTAATAAGTATCTATGTCAAGATTTGAACACAAGTCTCTCTGATTCCAAGTCCAGCATTCTATGCACTGTGCCACAGCTTAACAGTTCCTGCCCTTAAGGAAATTATATTCTAATGTACTAAGATGTAATCCATCCCCAATATTATATAGAATAGATTAAGACTTAGAGACCTAGAGAAATGTGCCCAAAATGACATGGCTAGTAGAGGTGGGACTAAAACCGAAGTTTTCTTGCTTAAAAATCTAATATACCATATACTGCATTCACCCTGTGGAACATAAATTCCTTTTTAAAATACTTATTCATTCATTCATTTTAACTTTTTTTATATTTTGAATCCCAAATTCTCTCCCTCCTTTCTGCCCTTCCCCCACCCATTGAGAAAATAAATAATATGATGCACATTACACAGGGACATAAATTCCTTGAAGGGTGGGATTGTTTTGTCTTTATCTTTTTATCCCCAGATTCCAGCACTGTGTCTGGCACAAAGTCTGTGTTTCAATTGATTTATTAAAGTGAGTAGAGTAGACATTTCTGCCTTGTGTGATTTGAGGGGCACCTGGGAGAACAAACACACTATAAACAAGGATGGTGTTTGTAGACAAAGCTATGCTCTAAAGGATCAACACAACATAGTTTTGTAGTGACTCCATAATGACTTCATGTTTTTGGTAGCTGAATACCTGTAGTTTTAAAGTGAGACCTACTGAAATTTTGTTTTCTCTAAAAGTCTCAGATATATAAGCAAACCTAGATCTTTAACCCATATTTTCCTAGGATCAATTTTTTTTTCTGAGTAAAAGTCTCTAAGAGACTTTTTTTTGATCCAGTCTTCGTCAGGTTGTTCTCCAAAGTAGAAAGTCCCTAATCTTACCATCTTTCTAGACTAGTCTTCACAAGTGCAACAGTAGTAATAGTAGTAGCTGTAGCAGCAGCAGCAGCAGCAGTAACAGTAACTGTAGCAGCAGCACCAGTAGTAGTGGTAATAGTAACTGTAGCAGCAATAACAGTAACTGTAGCAATAGTAATAGTAACTGTAGCAGCAGTAAGTAGTAATAGCAGCAGCAGCAAAGGTTGTAATGGTTGATAGCAGTAGGACCAGTTGTCTACATGGTGCAGCCCAGCTGCACTTTTTCTTTCCTATGAGTTTTCCCCAGTCCATGCTTTTGCTCACATAGTTCCTTGTGCCTAGAATGACTTTCTTCTATTTCATTTTACTGTTGAATTCCTGTATATCCATATCTAAAGTTCAACTCAAATATCACCTCTCCTGTGAAGAGTTGCTTTTGTTGTGTTTTGTAATTCTCTGTTGCATTTGTCTTGTAACTTTTAAAAAATTGTAGTAATCTATCTACTAGACTGTTTGCTTCATGAGGACATACATGCTGTATCTAAACACTTTAAGAATGTCTAATGCAATATTCTGCACATAGAAGACTTTTAATAAATATTGAATATTGAGGTGGGAACTATATGGTGATCAGATTATGGTGGTGGTACAGAGGTGATATATTTTTGACTAATTTAGTCTGCTGAGATTAATGTTCCCACTGACTTCTTAGGCTGCTAGGGTTTTGGGAGGTGAGGGCATGCTACTAGTAAGAAAATGTGACAGAACAATCACGTTAGGCTTTTCCCTTCAGAATCTGAGAACTCCTCTTATAGTTTTCCTTTTTGTGTGTATAGGATGCTTCCTTTGTCAATGTACAATCCAATTCTTTTACTTTTAATACTTGGCTACTTGAAAATTTAGAGGTAGAAAGATTAAAAAAACTTATTAGGATATTTATTATCAGGTTCAATTGGCACTGAAACCAATATCCATTGAGAAATTCAACCAACCAGTCTTGCAAATATGCTAAATCCTGACAAAAAAGACAGGTTGCAAAATTTGTAAGACCTAGATTGTGTTTTTTAAGAAATTTGCAATGGATAGGATTATGAGAAGATGGCAGAGTAGGTCAGAAAACTTTCGGACCTTCAAATTTCCTCCACAAAAAAGACAGAACAGTACCTCTAAGCAGCAGGAATAAAAACCAGGTAAAGTAGGTGTCCTCCTAAAACACTGTAAGAAGACCTCAGGAAAGATCTGACCTCCAGCAGATGTTTGGCCTTAGTGAAGCACAAACACCTCCATACCAAATCTTCAGAATCAAAAAACAACAAGCCCTGGGGGCAGCTGAGTTGAGAGGCAACCTCAGTCTTAGAAACTTTCATCTTGCTGACGGAGTGGGGCATCTGAGTATGAGAAGATTAAGGGATTCCAAGCACAACTGTGTTGACCGGACTCCCAAGCTATGGCTGGAAGGAGAAAGGAATAGTACTTATCTGGTGAATTTACTAGTGAGGTCAAGGACCTTACTGGTTATGGGCATTGGAAGGAGGGCAGAGTCCTTCCAGTTTCGGGGCAGAGAGGAGAGCTGTAGTTTGCAGCCACCAGAGGGACCACAGGGAGCAAGGTCATTTTTGGGACAGTGTGGCTGGGGGCCCTAGCTGTGGCTTAGGAGTGGAGAGGACAGCCTAAGGTTGGGTCCTGAGACAGACCTCAGAAAAGAATAGTAGGAAGGACCTAAGGCTTGAGGCATCATTCCTCATACCTTAGGACTCAACAACAATTACACTAATAGCTGCTAAAAATAAAACAAATAAAATTAAATAAATAAAAATCAGTTAGCAATGAAGAAAGAACCCAAACATAGATAGTTACTATGGGGATAGAAAAGATCTGGAATCATATTCAGAAAAAGATAATGGAGCTTAAAAAGCCACTCCTTTTTCAATGAGAAACATCAAATGGTCCCAAGTATAAAAAGAGTTCTTAGAAGAACTTAAAAAGGACTTTACAAATCAAATAAGAGAGATTCAGGGGAAAAAAAATAAGAGCAATCCAAAAAAATCAAGAAAATTATGAAAAGAAAGACAAGAAAGTCAACTAGAAATAGAGAATCAAAAACTTAAGGAAGAAAACAATTCATTGAAAACTAGAATTGGGCAAGGGTAAAACAAATGACATTCTAAGATATCAAAAAATCATAAAACAAAATCAAAAGAGTAAAAAAAAAAGAAGAGAAAGTGAAACAACTTATCAGAAAAATAATTGATCTGTAGAACAGATTGAGGAGAAGTAACATAAGAATAGTCAGATAACCTGAAAAGTATGATAAAAAAAGAATCTTGATACAATATTACAAGAAATTATCAAGCAAAATTGCCCTGAAGTTCTAGAACAAGAAGGCAAAGTGGAAATAGAAAAAAATCCACCATCACCACGTGAAAGAGATCCCAGGAGGAAAACTTACAGGAATATCATGGCCAAGTCTCAAGGCTCATAGGTGAAGGAGAAAATATTAGAAGCAACAAGAAAAGAAAAAAAAACATTCTAAATATTATGGAGCTTCTGTAACTACACAAGACCTAGCAACTACTGCTGTGAAGGACTGTAAGTCTTGGAATACTATATTCTGTAGAGCAAAAGGAGTTATATGACTAAGGGTAACTTACCAAGCAAAGACAAGTATAATCCTGATTGAAAAAGATGGACATTTAAAGAACTCAAAGACTTTTAAGTTTGTGACAAAAACCCTAAAACTTAAGGGAAAATTTGACATATAACATCCAGGAGAAATATAAGGTAAACATTAAAGACCGATATAAGAGATTCAGTATAATGCCGGTTAAAGATCTTCCCACACCCATTAATAGGTTTCAGGTGAAGTACATTAAGGGAAGGTTTTAGGGGAGGCTTGCTTTGTAGGAAGGTCCACATATTTTGTTAATTAATGAGGCACAGGGTCGCAAGGGTCATTTTGCTCTCCAGTTCTCAAAAGTGTATATATTCTCTGAGGTGAGGTTTTGCTTTGAGGGTTTGGAATAAGGTTCATGTGCCAGATGAGACTCTGGGTAGCTGTTAAGGAATCTTTCCCCCCCCCCCCCACCTCAGTTTTGAAAACCCAGATGTTGGTGCTTCTCTCTCTGGTAAATATGTATGTATGTATATAATGGTCAAACAGTTCTGTCTGTTGATCTGTGATATATGTATTGGTATTTGTTGGTCTTTATTTCTCTGCTTGTATTTTCTCTGTTGGTATATATGTGATTAAAGAAGATTGTTTACTCCTCAAAAGTTGCTTTCCTTTTAGAAAAGCAGATCAAAAGAACCTATGCTAGCAGGTCATCCTGGATGTGTCAGGGTGCTTGGTGCTATATTCAATAAAGTCAAGTTGTTTACTTTGTATATGTGAAAATATTAGCAGTATCTTTGTGATTTTGTCATCACTATTTAGACAGTTTGAAAGAAAGGTGTAGCTGAGTTGAGTATGATGAGGCAATTCTAAAAAAAATAAAGCTGTGTAGGGAGAAATAAAAGTAGTAACTATTTCATACAAATGAGGCATAAAAGGAAAAATTGATACAGAAAACGTTAGTAAGGGGGAGGGTGGGTAGTATTAGAGTCTTACTGTCATCGGGACTAGGTTAAAGAGGGATCTACATATATATCTAGAAAGGTATAAAAATCTTTTAAATTCAGAAAGAAATAACAGGGGAAGGGGATGGGGGGGGAGAGGATAAAGGAAGAACTCTTAGAGCAGTGTGTAAATTAAGGAATAGGAGGACAAGGCAGTGGGTAGAAGTAATGCAGAAGAGTGAGGAGGGATAGTGTAAATAGGATGATAAGGATCATGAGAAAAAATAGGAAGGAGGGAAATACACAAAAAGTAATTATAGCTTAGAGTGTGAATGGGATGAATTCACCAATAAAGTAGCAAGTAGAAATGAGTAGCAGATTGAAATTTGAATTTAATAATATGTTGCTTTCAGGAAACATTATAAAAATGAAAGATATACACAAAGATAAAATAAAAAGCAGTATGTAAAACAACAGGAATAGTAATCATGATCTCAAAGTTAAAGTTAAAATAGATTTAATCAAAAGTGAAAAATGGAGAAGCTACACCATGTCAGCAATATTATTCAATATTGTTTTAGACAATTTAAAAATGCCTAGATAGTATAAAATGGCTGAATGTATACCTACCAAAACAGACACAGGAACTATGTGAACATACACACAAAACATATAAAAATACACACTTTTATACAAATAAACTCAGATCTAAATAATTGAAATAATGTTTACTATTCATGGGTAGGTAAAGACAATAGAACTTTTAAAATGACAATTTTACCTAACTAATCTATTTATTTTAATTAAATTGCTAAAAAATTATTTTATTGAGTTAGAAAAAAAATAAAATTCATTTCAAAGAACCAAAGTTCAGGAACTTCAAAGAAACCAGGGGAAAAAGATGTGAAAGAAGTAGATTCAGCAGTATGAGACCTTAAACTATATTTTAAGGTGAAAGCAATGTTGAAGTATAAAAATAATAATTTCAATTATTTTAGGTTAAAAATTTCATGTATAAATAAAACCTATGTAGCCAAGAATAGGAGGAATGCAGAAAATTGGAAAAAAAAACTTTCATAGACAATCTCTCAGAGAGGATGTGATTGGATGGAATATTGCTGGTGGTGTATGAAATGATGAGCTGGTTAATTTAGAAAAATATCGAAAGACTTGGACTTATGAAGGAAAATGCAGTCCACCTTCAGAGAAACAGATGGTATGAGGAAATAAACATAGTACAGACTTACACATATGTGTATGAGTATATATGTGTATGTTTATAGATATCTATGTATATGTATGTGTATGTATGTCCACACTTAATTGTAGCCTTCTTTAGGATGGTGGGGATAGGGAGGGGAAAAATAAAGTCCACAGCAGAGAACAAAACCAACAAGGAAGCAAAGAAGAGCTGGGCAGCTTTGAAAACAATGTATAGTCTTTATTATATAGGTTTTCTTGAAATGGAAATCTTTTTATTGATTTTTTCTCTTATGGTCTGCTGTGTACATGGCAATGTTTTTTGATTTTTTTTCTTTTCTCATTTTATGTTTGTTTAAAATAAAAAAATAAAAATAGGAACTTGAAATCTAATTGACATAGACATATGAAAAATAACTAACATTATCTCTAGGGGAAAAAAAGTACAAAAACCCCAGCCTGTCACCTAAATCCCTCCATGATATGACTCCCAACTACCTTCCCAGGCATTTCCTATTATCCTCATTTATACCTTTCATTTGAATCATTTGTATTTGAATTTGAATTCATTTGTACTCTTCTCCACCCCCTATGCCTTCATGCAGACTCCCACAAGTGTCTGATACATGCTTTCTTTATGATTATTTTATAGAATCCTTAACTTCCTTTCAAAACAACACCTTTCCTTATCTCCTTTAATGCTAGTCCTTTCCCTCTGTTGACTATCTCCAATTTATCCTGTTGTACATAGTTGTTTTCATGTTATCTTCCATTAGGCTGTGAAATCCTTGAGACTGGTTTTTATTTATATTTTTCTGTCTTTCTTTGTATTTCCACCAGTTAACACAATAGGTACTTAATAAATGCTCATCTATCTATCATCTATCTATCTATCTATCTATCTATCTATCTATCTATCTATCTATCTATCTATCTATCTATCTATCTATCTATCTATCATCGCTGAGCAAAGTAAGATCTTTTATGCCATGCCTTTTCTGATTTGTTGGAGTCCTACTCTACCACCAATTCAATTGTTAATTCTCACTCCTTCTCAAAATTACTCAAATGTTTTGGCCTCAGTACCCATTTACATTCTTAAAATTGTTGAGGAACCCAAAGAGCTTTGGTTTATGTGGGTTAGATCCAGAGGTGTGCTGGTAAATGTTTAATAGTAATTTCTTCACATGGAAAAAACTGTAGATACACACTTTTAAGTTTAATCTGCATTACAGATTTTTTCCCATCACTTTCTTAAGTCTAGAGGAACAACAAAACAATAAATCTGCCCTAATTTGTACTGTTCACCAATCCACAGTGAAAATACTTGTGCTAAAAATTTAACAGTTGGCTCTCCTGAGCCATTTGGAGCTGACTGCAGCACACAACTGGCTATATCTATTGATGATTACAATATTAGAAAATAAAATTGACCATTTAAAATATTTATTAACTTATTTAAAATAAAAATAATGAACATATTATATGTTTACATAAAATTTTTAATGAAAATTATTACCTTTCCAAAACACAATAAAATTTAGGAAGAAGAGTAGAGCCATTTCCAAATTTTTTGCAGATCTCTTTAATCACTTAATAGAAGATAAATGGATTCTCATATCTGTTTCTGCAATGTTGTTTTGGGTAAAATATATGAAGAAAATATAGCCTCACACTTATGTAGTTGGAAAAGGGAGAAGTATTTTAGGTAAATAATATCTATTATTATTATGAAAATGGTTTTGACTTCAACAATGCCCTGAAAGGGTTGTGGGATCTTCACTGATCATTAGACCACATGTGTGGCATTTTCTGTTGTTGCTTCTTCACCCCATTTAAGTTTTCTTGGCAAAGATACTGGAATGGTTTGCCATTTCCTTCTCCAACTCATCTGAGGGATGAGGAAACTGAAGCAAACAGGGTTAAGTGACTTGCCCAGGGTCACAGCTAGTAAATGTCTGAGGCTAGATTTGAACTGGGGAAGAAGAGTCTCCCTGACTCCAGATTCATTCACTTTACTACCTAGCTTTCCCAACTCCATAGTATGAATGATTTTATTCTTTATATTTGTATGCCCAACAGTTGGCATTTAATAAATGTTTGATGATTGGTTGATTATATTGATTTATCTATATGCTCAGTGTTCCCCCCAAGTAGAAAGTAAATTCTGAAGGATGAGGACTACTTCATTTTTTGGCCTGGTTTTCCCAGGCCTATTGCAGTGCCTCATTTTGGGTGCATGATAAAGGTTTGCTGAGATGACTTGACATGAATCCTAGTGAATGGTAACTTAAATAAGCAGAAGAGACCATAAATGCTGATGCAATCTCCATAAAGGAACTGGAAGCTGAGCTAGGTCTTGAAGAATAATAAGTACTGTGGAAAGAAGAGAATTCCCAAGATGGTTCTTGGTGTTTATCTGTCTGTTAGTGTGGGTGAGCAGGTGTGCATACATGTGTTTGTTTCTATGCTTTCATGTTTGGATATGGATGTATTGGTAACATAGAAGGAAACTGGATTTGCACAGGAAGAAACCCAGTTGGGGTTGGGGGAGACAAGGAAGGGAATTTTCTTCTTTTTACCCTTTCCATAGTCATGGTGACTATTGACTGAATACTGATGAACTCTGCCAGTTATTAAGGAACACAAATCAGAAATGAAAAACTTTCTTGAACTTTAACAGACACCAGTTATTCAAGAGCCTTTTATTATGATTGTCATTAGTCAATGAAGGATCTAGAATCTAGAATATTGATTCAAGCCAATACATTTCTGACTCCACTTAAATGTGCATTTTCAAAATTCCTACTTTATGGGTAAGCTTTTGTTTATGAGGGGGAAAAAGAATTGTTATAAGAAGATATAAAAGCTGCTTAACATTTTTTATGGCACTTTCACATAAATCTTCTATCTATAACATGATCTGGTGACATAAATATTAGCAGCTTGTATCTGTTTCACCTGCTGTGAAACCAGTGCTGTCCTATAGCAATAACCAGCAATGGAATAGAGCTATTTGCTGCTACCATAAATAAAAAAGGGTGTCATGGCTGTTTTCATTTGACTGAGCAGTAATGGAGTTAATTATACTTCTAGTCTCTTTGTTTTTGATCTGTGTTTCCAAAGTCATCTAAGCTTTTGGAAGTTCTGATATATTTTTTAACTCTTTCCTTGGCCATCAGTATTACAAGGCACTTGAGATTTCAGGGATGTATAATCTTTTAAAAATATGCTTGAGGCTGTAACTGTGAAAATTAATAAGCCCTATGTTGATATGACTGTAAGTGAATATGGAGAGTAGAAAGATATATTGTACTTAAAATTTTGTTGTTCATTTCTAGCAGTACACCTATGTGCTGTCCTGCACTTAGGGCATTGTAAGGTACTTAAAATAACTAAGTGTTTTCTTTGAATTGCTGAGTTAGGATAATGTTTTAGCTTAATTTTGCAGTGGAGACAACTTAATATTCTCCACTTATAATTCTATAACTGAATTACAAGGGGACTTGGACAAGGTCATACACCAAGGCAGTGGAAGGTTAGAGTTATAGGTAGAATTTCCTTAACTTTTATTTTCTAAATTATTAATTACTATGAGAAATTATTATCACTTTTATAATATGCCTTTAATACTTACTCCCTGTGTAACACTGGGCAGGTCATTTTGTCTGCCTGTGTTTCAATTTCCTCACCTGTAAATGAGGGGATTGGAACAGATGGTCACTGATGTTTCCATTTGGGGTTTTCTTGGCAAAGATAATGAAATTGTTTGCCATTTCCTTCTTCAGTTCATTTTACACACAAGGAAACTAAGGCAAACAGGGTCAAGTCACTTGCCCAGGGTCACATAGCTAGTGAGTGTTTGAGGCCAGATTTGAACTCAGGAAGATGGGTTTTTATGACTTCAGGCCCAGCACTCTATTTCATTTCACTACCTACCTGCCCTTTCTAGGTTTAGAACTCTGATTATCTGGCCTTATGCCTGGTTTTTACAATTTAATTTTAAAAATTATCAACAAGAGCTTTGATTCATTCTGATATATGAACATATATATTTACACAATACATTATAGCTTCTACTTTCTTTGCATTTTATATTGTATGTATATAAACATACATATATTTACATATATTGTAATATGTTAATGCATATGAGATTTCATTGATATGATAAGAATCCAATGATGCAAATCACAACCCATCCATAGCTGCCATCCCATATTACTATTATTCATGTTCCTGTGAAAGTTCACCCAAGGTGTCTATTCAATTTATTATGAACCTTCTTGAATTCTCTTGGAATTGTAAGGATGCCAGTAGAGCACTGGGAGTAGCCATCCGTATTCCTCAGGTTTTCTTTGGGACCAACCCATTTTCTTTTTCAATCATACATTTCAATCGTACATGATGGTTTATCCTTTTTTTCTGCACATTTTTTTGGGGAGGTAATATGCCTGCTCATACCTACCTCTCTACTGAGAGGGTTTCTTAAATACCTAAATTATATACATGTACATATATATGTATAATACACACACACACATATATGTGCATATATCTGTACGCATATAATTAAGCAGTTAGGAGACACTTACATTTTCATTGATATAATATTGTGATAATATTATATTGACAAAACATATCTAGACTGTATTATTAATAAAAGTCAAGACTTTACAGTGGAATTAAGTTAGGTAGCAATTATGTTGGTGTTATCTAAGGGCATATATCTGTAACTTGAAATATGTTGATCATCCAGTGTTAGTATTTTAACCTTAATTAACTGAATAAATTGCCATACTTCTTTGCTTTTTTTGTGTGCATACATTTAAATTTATTCTCTCTATATCTAACAGACTCTAAATATCTAGTTGCAGAAAGAACAAATATCAAGATCCTGAGGAAAGTAGAAAATTTCAATACAAAATCCAGATTACTTTCCTTTGTATATGGATAATTTTGACTGATGTGTTTCAATTTCCATGTAGATGCTGGACATAATCTAGGGACTATTTACCATACAAAATGCCATTGGGGGTAACTGTGTATAGTTGTATATGTATGATCATACTCATTTCTATATCTTTAAATATGACTACTAATATATAGTTCAACTACATAGAAAAATGTTTTGACATTTTATTGAAAGAACTTTGTTTTGGCAAACATTCTTTGCAATAAAAAGTTCCTCTCTCTGTACCCCTCTCTATGATTTCATCTTATAGGAGAGAATGATTGCTTTATTTTGAACAGAGAATCTCTCCATTAAGGAGTTATATCCCCAAATTGTAGCTTGGTAGAGTTTCATGTAAAGACTTTCTGAAAATCTCATTTGGTTTAATTTAGCTATGATGTGAGTATTATTGGGATGGGTACAACATTCATGAGTTGCTCTGGTATCCTAAATAATAGAGATAACTCTTCATTGGAGATAATTGTCATTTATTAGAACAGGTACCCAACCAGTGTCTCCTACTATACTCAACTAGAAAAGAAATTTTGTGAGAATTCTATGTCGTCTCAGACCATGTGTGTATGTATCACAAGGATACTTGATTAAAAATAGTTGGATCTGACATTTTGAATCACTTTAATGTTTGATTTGGGTTTTGACAGTTAATTCCGTTCAACTCAGGAAGCATTTAGTGACCATTAAGCACATTTAAGACACTGGCTGAGCCAAAAGGATACAAAGACAAAAGAAAAAAATGGACTCATATCAGAGTCTATTGAGGGGATACTTTTATACAAAGAAGTAAATACAATTTAATTTGTGGTAAAAGAGAAAAATTCAGCTTGTTCCATTATTAAAAACAGGTTTAAAAAAAGGAAAAGAAAGGGAAAAGGGGGAAAAGGGGGAAAAAGAAAAAAGAGGAAAGAAAATGGAAAAAAAAAGTTTCCCTCCCCACAGGTACAAATCCAAAATGAAAACCAATAGATACAACAAGCAATTCCTAAAGATTTCAAAGTAAAGGAAGAGACTCTGTGGCTCATATGGAACATAACAGGAGAATTCTGGGCACAATTTCTTCAGCCTGAAAGTCAATTTGGAGAACCAGTCAGAGAGCGTATTCTTTGTTCTTTACCTGAGACTTGCCTATAAGCTAAATTGCCAGTCTCCTAAATTGACCTACCCAGACTCCTCAGAGTTTTTTAAAATTTATTCTGTCCATGTTTCCCCTTGATGAGCCTAATCTCTGTCATTCAGAGGACCTGGACAAGCTAGGACTCTAGTTTTGTTAGATTTCTTAAGTTATTCAGGAAGTTGCCTACAAAGATGTGGCCCATCTTTTATACGTACTTTGAACGTGCCTAAAACTACAGCCCTGATAGTATATTTAGCCAAGCAATAGCTTTTTACTAGGGAAGGTCAAATTTTCCCTTTTTGAAAGTCTTTCAAGCTCCAAACCCAGTTTGCATATTGAGCTTCCCAGAACTATTTTCACCTACTTGGGGCACTTGAGCATGAAGATGTCTTTCACTACAAATTGGTACGCAGCATGGTTAGGAGGGGGCACACATCTTAAATCCGCTCTGTTTATTACGGAGGAACTTCTGATCAAGTTTATGGTGTTCAAGACTCCAACATATCAACTCCACTGAAGAGCAGGACAAGCTATTGTAAATATGAACCATCAAAGCATTAGCCATTTCAATGAAATGAAGCAAATCAATTGTTTTTTAGAAAGGTGCCTTTCAGATCTCCTTTTTCAGGTTCTGAGTTTCTGCATCAAATTCAGCGTTACTCTACAACTCGAACCAAAGGTATTTATCTCAGGGCCTGGCAAGGTCATTCATGTGGCTGATGAGTCATTACCTTGGCTTTATGTGACTAACAATGAGCTGGGCCTTTTAAAATAATTTAATTATAAAGGAGTATGAGAGTGAATGTGGAATAGTTAAAATAATTCCAGCTCCTCAAGTAAAATGATTCTGATTTCCTCAAATGTTTGGCTTTTATCTTATGTTATATATAGAGGCATAGGATGATAGATTTAGAACAAGAAGGGACCTCAGACATCATCAAATTCAAATCTCTTATTTTAGAGATGAAATATGAAAAGAGATATAATTTAACCAAGCATAACCCATCATTGTTTTGTGGTAAGTAGAGCCACGAATCAAAGCTGACTCCAAATCAAGTACTATTTCCAATGTTCCATGCTGCCTGTCTAATGTGCTTCTCTTAATTGTTTTAAGTCATCTACAATGTATAATCACAAATACCTATAATTCACGACATGCCAAATTTATGTCGGGCCTATTATTTTATGAATTGGGATATATTTCATAGTAATTAGGGACCTGGGGATTTGTTTTCAAGGAATTAACAATTTAAGGGCTATCTAAGGTACATTTTTGAGAAAAATGTTTCTCCATGAGATAACTTGAAAATCTTGCAGTTTTGAGAACAAAAGTTGCAATTGGGACATTACCAAGATTCATATAGCATTTTTTGTTTGTTTAAAAAGATGCTTCTATTTTTTGAAATCCAATGACAATTCAATTCAACAAGCATTTATTAAGTACTTACTTTGTATAAGCCACTCTATTAGTCTGTGAAAACAAAACAAAATAACCAAGGCAAGCACTATCCTCAAAGGAGTTTACATACTACCCAAAATTAGCTGGCTGGTTAATCAACCAGATTATCCTTATCTACATCCTATCTCCATATCTACATCCTATAGATATGAAGTTTTGTGGATATAAACAGTAAAAATGAAATTCTTTCTTGGTGGTAGGAATGGCCAGAAGTTAGAAGGGACAATGGAAATCAGATTTTGGTCATATCTAAAGCCAAAAAACCTTAAGTACTTTAGTTAGAAACCTAAGGTTTTGGTCACTCTCAAAGTCACACAACCAGTTATTTTCTGGATGATTAGTTCTTATCTGGTTTTTATTATCAGCAATCTGTCAAATCAATGATAGGGTTGATTTGAATCAATAGTTGATTCAGCCATATCTTTTTCCTGCCCTGTCTTTTTGAAAATTTTGTCTTCTCTAAGAAGTCCTCCTGGATTAATTCTATTTGAATTAAAGTTGTTCTTTATTCCACTGACAGTTAGCATTTCCATGTTGTCATATATCTTTCATTATCTACAGAAAATTTGATTTGTTTGCATTTTGTTTTCCTATACATATAATGGATAAAGCATTTATTAAGTGCTTACTTGATGCTAGGTACTATGCTAATCTGAGAATACAAATAAAATTAATTACAAGGAGCTTGCATTCTAAAAGGAAAAGAGCACAAAAAGGAGAACTGGAAAAGGGGGAGGAGGGGACAAGGCTACTAGTAAGGAGATGGACAATGCGGAGAGTAAGTTGAGTGAGGAGTGAAGTAATCATGGTTGGGGTCTCTTATGAAAGGGTTGCCTGGCCTAGGGCAGGCCACAGGGTGGGAGTATTTATTTCAAGGTTGGGATGTCTGCTTGTGAGGCAGTGGAGAGAAGCCTGAAAATTTAGTTGCACCAAGAGTGAACATGCTTTAAATTCATTTTTTTCACATATGTATCTTCTAACTCTGCAACCAGAATTCAAGTTTCTTTTAAGTAAGGACTATGATTTTTTTTTCCTTGGTGGAGTCTGGAATAGTATTTTACACATGGTAAGCACTCACCAACTGCTGATAAATCAGTAGGTTGTTTTGGAGGAATGATTTCTTCCATTTTACAGATAACTGTAGATGGTCCACACTATATACCCTATGCTGACTTTCTGTGTTATAACAACTCTCAATCATGCACAATGGGAACCACACCAGAGATGACATGATGGTAACTGATGTGTTTTCAGAAAAGTGATTTGAATTCATTGGAAGATTAGCATTTAGTGTATTCAACATCATGTATCTGGTAGGATTACTTAATGTTTAAAGTCTGTTATTATAAGTCATCAGTGTAGGTATTCCACCACATGATGATTAAAAACCCTCTTTGATTTGGCAGATGACATTTGAGAATTGCTATAGCTGGTGAAGTCATCATTTTGTGGCCAATTTAGTGAAGAGGTTCTCTGAACTTAACTAGGATACAAAAGACATGCAGTTCTTTCTATGGGTCCATACTCAGCCTTTCTGACTTGGTAGAACTTTCTAGACTTTGCTATACCATTTGAGAATCCAGGGTCACCTCCTTGTCATTATGAGACATTAGAAGATCATTTCAGTTGAGGAACAAGGTACTATATAATGATTCTTTAGGATCAAGTGTGCCTACACCAAGAACAGTCAATAGAATAGAAGCTTCATTCATGATTCATCATCAGCTTGGAAGGAGGTTTCTAATGGAATGCCTCAAGGAGTTGGACTTCGTCTTCTGTTGTTTAATATTTTTGCTATTGACTTGAAGGAAAGGCAGAAATATTATACTTATTAAATTTAAACTGACAAAAGTATGAGGGAAAAATAATCAGAATCAGGATCGGAAGAGATCTTTATAGGATATAATATTGGATCATACCTATTAAAATGAAATGTAGTAGTAGTGGTAGTAGTAGCAGTCCTAGTAAAGTGGTGGTGTAGTAGTACTAGTAGTAGTAGTAGTAGTACTCCTCAAAGCTCAACCCATCATATAAGATGTGATATTACAGATATTGGAAAGGCAAAAATATTAAGGGAATATCATCCAGGGTGATATATTTTGTTCTGAGATCTGGCAGCTACTACATAACTGTGAAGGTCTGTGTTCCTTTCAGGATCTCTCAAACACTGCCAGTTGGTTTATGGAAACACCACTAATTGGATCAGGATCAGGGTTCATTAAAATTTGAATAACAGCATTTTAAATACATGTCACCATACCAAAACCCCATAATCTCCAAGCTACACAAAACAAAAAGTTTTCAAAGTACAAAGATCTGACTGAGTCGATCCAAGTCACATGAGAACAATATGTGGCATCCTTTGTCACATCTACCATTGGAGTTGGGCCAAGGAAGCTTGGAGTGAGCCCCTAGAGGATGAGGTTACATTCTAATACTTGTATTCAACCACAAAAGGCCATTATCTTTTTTTTTCCCATCATCTATTATCAAACTCTTCAAAGCTATCCATGCCTAATCATCCTGTGTGACTCCTACTTATGCCCTCCCTTCTTTTCTATAGAGAGCCCAGGGGGAGGCAAACCTAGATTTCTTCTGGCAGCATAAAGATATCAGTGAAGCACACAGGCTATGCACTTTTAATATCTTCTCATCATGTCATCAGTCCTTCTTAGTTTTTTTCTACTTTAGTTAATTTCTATCTTCTTAGTTTTCCCCCAATTTCCATGTCTCAGAGATATACAAACTTGGCAGAATGTTGGCATTAAAAAGATGGTACTTTGTTTCTTGGAGAAGTTTGGGGTCATTCTGGGTTCAACTTCTTTTTTATTTGTAATATCTTTCCAAAATACAAATATAATGGATACACTCTAGATGTTGTCTATCTAAATCATGTCATAATTTGGATAATAGATATTTTTCATTCACTTTATTATTTTCTTGTGTGTGTATAGTTACACCAAATTTGTTGTAATTTTGATACAACTCATTAATCTGATCTTTTTAGTGTTCCTTATATACAATACTCAATTTTCTAAGTCTCTGATTTTGCAATTCTTGTTTCCCGTAGCCAGAGCATTCCTTTGGAGCCTTTCTTGATTCCTACTATGCTCTCCCCTCCACATCACTTTCCATTTATTTTGTATAATCTACCTATTTTTGTACATGCTGTCTTTTCTCATAGAATGTAAGGTTTTCAAGAGCAGGCACTATTTCATTTTTGTCTTGTATTTCTAGCCTAACACATAGTAGGCACTTAATAAATGCTTATTGATCAGTTCACTCTTTTGGCAATCTCATTCATTGCCATAGATCTAACTTGATCCTGATGACCTCCAAATCTAAATCTGTAGCTTGAACTTCTTTTTTGATTTTCAGATCTAGATTTCCAAATTCCCATCACATGTCTACCTGGATAACCTACTAGCACCTCAAACTCAGAATTGTGTCTTTTCCCCTAAACCTATTCCTTCTGCTGACCTCCATATTTCTATCTGTGGCATCAACCATGCTCTCACATGGTTATTTCTGATTATATCCTTCTTCTTCTCCATGTACAATTAAGTTCCAAGTTTTTGTAACATTTCTTGCATATTGGTCTGGTGGAAAGAGCTTTAAATATGCAGTCTAGAAGACCTGGATTCAAATTGAATCTCTGACATTTACTGCCTACCTGGTCCTGACCAAGTCACTTAATATCACTGGATCTCAGTTTTCTCACCTATAAAATCAGAGGGTTATACCAGATTGCTTTTGAAATCTCTTCCAGCTATGATCTTATTATATCTCCCCTTTATTGCCAATAATACCAACTGAGTTACTGGGTTCTTATTACCATGAGTCTGGACTAGTATATTAGTCTTCTGACAAGTCTAACTTCTTTCTTCTCCCCAATCCAGTCTTTACACCATTTCTAGAATATTCATCCTTATTCATATATGTAGTTAACTTGGGGTGTATGGGGTGTTCAGGGAGGACTAGCCCCTCTGGTGTGAGGGCTTACTGAACCCTGCTCATCCACCTTTGGTGTCCACCTAACACTCAATTCTCACCTGTGATAGTATGCACAGCAGCCACACCTTGGTAAAATCATCTTAGCAGACCAGGCTGAAGGTAACTGACTGGCCTCAAACCTGTCAGTGACTTAGGGGGATGTCTACCCCAAGCATGCGAAGACTTCCCCCAGTGGAATGTACAAATGTGAACAATTTGTTCCTATGGCCATGAAGGTGACTGACACAGATACTGTGGAGCACTTGGAGCTTGATCAGGCATTAAAGACACCAAGGTTATCCACTGAATCTTGGCCCATTAACAGTTGTCCTGACTTTTGGACTTTGATGACTCTGGAAGAGAGGGTGAGGCTTATGACTTTGTGCAACCCTACCTCACTTAAATCTAATTCATGCACAAATCAAGACATCATCCTCTTAATATCCTCTTCAAAAAATGGACGGTGAACAACAGTTGTGTTACTCTTTAAAAAAAAAAATGAGTGATTTCCTATTGCCGGCTGATGTACATTCATACTCCACTTTATATTCATTGTTTTCTACAATAACACCATTTCACCTTTCCAGCATTATTTCCATATTATTTCTGTCCACATTATGCCCTAGAAAAATGACCCTCTTTGATCTGTCATGTCTGATGCTTAGTGTCTGGAATGGCCTCCCTCTACCTCTACCTTCCTAAAATTCCTAGCCATCCTTTAGGCCCAACTTAAATGTCCCCTCCTCTATGAAGTCTTTCCTGATTTCTCCAGTTCTCAAGTAGCACTTTGCTTTTGGAAATCTCTAAGAATACCGTTTGTTTTAGCACAGTTCTGGCATGTAGTAAATGCTTAATGAATTCTTGCTTAATTAATGTTGGCTGCATTTGGGTCCTACTAGACTAAATTTGATGAGGCCAGACAAAATGTATTCCTGAAACATGCTATTTCCTCTACGATTTATCACAGTGTTCTTCTGCCTTAAAAAACATTTATTGAATGAATCATTGAATGAACTTATATCAATAATAGCATTAGCATACTGCTATAAGGTTTACAAAGCGCTACATATTTGCGTTACAATATTGATCCTCACAACAACATTGTGAAGGAGGTTCTATGAATATTCCCATTTTGTAGTTGAAGGAATTGAAACTATCAGTGGTTAAGTGACTTGTCCAAGGTCACACGGATAATAAATAGCTGAGGGGTTACTTTTTACTTCCTGTTTCTAAGTCCAGGGCTTCTACCCACTGTGCAGCCCAGCCACTTGAAAAACTCATGATTTTCCTAGGTCTATGTATTTTTCAAATTAAGAAATGCTGAGATAAAAATATTTTTCTTTTTTTCTTCTGTTTTTGGCAAGAGCTTCAGGAATCCATTTCAAAACATTAAAATAATTAAAACAATTTAGCTGGAAATGTTCATTTATGAATGTATTTCTCTATTTCCTTACAAATGAAAATCTAAAAAATTATTAATGTATTCTTGCTGAACACTGATACACTATAATTCTTCCTTTTTTTTCTCCTTACAACTCCCTAAATTACAGGGAAATTAAAAGTCCATTAGGTAGTCTACATTAACATATGCTATTATAGGGCTAGTGACTAAGTATGGGCAGCTGCAGTACTTGTGAGCTTCAGTTGCTTTAGACTGATACAAGATTCATTTAATGTTCTTTCCTGTTTATACCAAGAAATAATACGGAACTGGGAAGTGATCCTCTTTAGAATAAGCTAAAGATAATCATGACAGAGAATATTAGACACATTTTGAAGTCATATTGGATATATAACCTCCTTCAGTAAAGGGGAAAGGGTCATTTGAACTGAAAGAACATTAGGTTCACAGGAGCATAGATTGAGACTGGGAAGGGGCCTTCATTGCTTTTCTTATTAGCTGAGAGGAAAGTATGTTGTTGCTGTATTATTGACCTATGCATTTTAAACATTATCATATGATTGAAGGAAGCTGGACTTTCTCAGTTCCTGAAAACCAGGAAAACAGAATACTTTATATTGATGCAACAGCTTAATTCAGGTTGCTGAAATCAGGTGTGGGGTTCATAGCTACTTGATTAGATGCTCTGAGCCCAATTTTCCCCAATTTCCTTACCCTTGACCAGTCACTGTATTAATCACATGATAACACATTGTAAGAAGTAGCATGGCTCAGTGTATACAGGAGTGACCTTGGGAGAAAAGAAGGAAGGGAGGAAGGAAGGAAAGAAGGGAGTATTTATTAACTATGTCCCAGGCATTGTACTGAGAACAAAAATAAGGAAGCAAGATTTCCCTGTTCTTTAAGGAACTTTCCTTCTTGATACCAAGATTAGGGCTTTATTAATATCACCATTTGTCTGCCATCTCTCATCTCTGTCTCTGTCTCTCTCCTTCTCCTCCCTCTCTGTGCCTGTCTCTCTCTCCATATATACAAATATATGAATGTACATATATACATATACACATAAGCACATGTGTATATGTACACATGTATACTTATGTGCCTGCATCTACATCTACATATCTATCCATATATTAGTTGAAGAGAGAAATTGCACTAACAAAAAGGGAGATCAGAAAGGCCTTGTATAAGAGGTAGTATGTGAAGGTCTCACCTTGAAGGCAGCCAGGAATTCTAAGAGATAGAGGGGAGGAAAGAATGCTTTTTGCATATAGAGACAGTGTGTGGCAGAGAGGATGGAGATAGAATGCATGTAGATAGGTGATAGATCACCTATCAGGAAATATGAAACTTGAAGCTATTGGAACAAGACAGACTGGGAATAAAGATTTAGTGATTTTTATGGAAGTAATAATTGTAGTCATGGAAATAATAACTCAGAGCTAGCATTTACATATTTAGAAATAAAAATTTAGAAGTCATTTTCAGGACGGTAATAATTATAGACATGGAAATAATACTAAGTCACAGTTAGCATTTATATGGTGCCTTAAGATTTGCAAAGCACTACAAATATTTTTTTCATTTGATCTCACAACAACCTTGGTGTTATTATCCCCATTTTACAGTTGGGAAGACTGAGGTGAACAGAAGTTGTGACTTGCCCATGATCACCTTGCCAATAAATATCTGAGGCTAGATTTGAACTCGGGTTTTCCTGACTCTAGGTCCAACACTCAATCCACTTAGCTACAAGACTGTCTGGTAGAGAATGTAAAGAGAAAAAGAAAGCTACAAGGATAGATCCTTTGAAGGATGATTAATTTTAGATGGTAGGAAAAGGAAGAAGAGTCATTGAGATCATGGTCATAGAAATTAAGGAATGGGAAAGTATCTAGAAACAATGGCAAGTGTTGCATAGGTCAATATCTCTGTTTTTTCCATCTAGTCCTTGCATCAACTTTAGAGGCCATCTAATCAAACCCTTTCATTTAGTAGATAAAGAAACTAAGGACCAGGGAAAATAAATGACTGCCCCAGGCAATAAACACAAGAGGCAGGTTTTGTATCTGGGTCTTCTGACTTGATGGTCAATGCATTTTCCAAAGGGATAAGGTGCAAGAGATGTTGCAGTCTGGGACCTGATTATATTTGCAGCTTCCCCTGTTAGAAAGTAAACACGTTGACAGTAAGGATTATTTTATTCTTCATAGTCACATTCCTAGTCCTTAGGACAATGCCTAGTACCTGGTAGGTTTTTTGGTTTATTGTTAAAACTATATGTTAAGCTCAAAGTGCTACCTGTTTATTCTGTATTCAGCACTGGTCACCCCCACCTCACTTTACAGTTCTGAAGTAAGATCCTAGGAGAAGCAACATCATGGGTCAGAGGAATAAATACTTTGACTCAGAGTATAAAAACTTAAGGTTTTAATCCAGTCTCTGGAATCATCTGTGTGATTTTGTGCAACTCACAACTTCTCTCAGTTCATTTTTCTGTTAAAGATAATAATATTTATATTACCTGTTTCACAAGATTTTTGTAAACAAAATACTTAACAAACCTTAAGGCCATATATCAGTTAGTTAGACAAGAAACATTTATTAAACATTTACTATGTCCCAGACACATGTCCCTAAGTTCTAAGGACATAAAGGAAGGCAAAACACCAAGGAAACAACCAAACCAAAAAAAAAAATAATAATCCCTGTCCTGAAGTGACATTCATTCTAATGCGGGTGAGGGAGAGACAACATATAAATATTTAGGTGCATACAAGTTACAAAATTGTAATGGCAAGCAAAGTAGAATCTTTTGCTATTTTTGTTTTAGTATAATCAAGTGCCTCTGATTGAATCTTGCCCTTATCAACCAAGAGTCTTTACTAGGAGTAAAGTACAGAAACAAGAGTTTCTTTAACTAGAAACAGTATATGAATTTGTATTGTTAATTATTTTACTGTGACTAAAGAAGATTTTCCCCACCCATTAATGGGCCTGCTCCTTAAATGAAGCTTGATTAGGGGAGTTGTTTTGTAGGAAGGTGCTAATTGAGGTACTGGGTCAGAGGGTCATGCTCTTTGGCTCTTAAAAGTGAATAAAGACTCCCAGGTGAGATTTTACTTTGGGGCTTAGTTTTTGGAAGAAAGTTAGTGTGCTGGATGAGACTCTGGGAAGCCACTAAGCAGCTCTGGCTTTGAAAACCCAGATTTTGGTGCTTCCCTCTCTGGTAACTATGGTCAGACATTTGGACCTGTCTGTTGATATATGCATTGCTTATGGTCAGACAGTTGGAAGCCTGTCTGTTGGTCTTTATTTTGCTTCTTGTAGTTTTCTTTATTGGTGAATGATATATGTGCTTGATTAAAGGAGATTGTTAACCCCTCAAAAATTGCCTAAGCACATCAAAGAACCTCTGATCGCAGCCCCTCCTGTGTATGTCAGGGTGCTTCCGTTTACAAAAGTATAGAAAGTTAATCTGAAAAGGGAAGGAATTAGCAGTTGTATTGGGAGGTGAAGGGAATGATTTGGAAAGGTCTCCCTTTGAAGGTAGGATCTAAACAACAAGCCATGGAAATTAAGAGGTAGAGGTGATGGAACTGAGCATTCCAGGCCTGGGGGAGAGTTAGTGCAAAGGCATGGAAAGATGAGTTGTTGTGGTTATAATATGGGATGGAACTAGATCAAGGGAATAGGTGGAGGGCAGGAAGAATGTATGACTTTTGATGACCAAGTTGTTCTGAAGTCTGCAAGAACACGCTCAGGTTGGTAGCACAAGTTAAAGAAGGTCCTGAGGAGCTGTGGATAAGGTCAGGAACTTTCAGTAATTCAAATATTATAAATAAGTTTCTCCTTAAAGCAAATTGAGAAAAAAAACACAGTTATTTGGGAATACAGTTGAAATTTAATGAGGACACTGAGCTTGGATGTGTTTCTTTTAATTTATGTTGCTTGGGATTCTATTTTCTTACCTCTAAAAATGAAGTAAATAATTCTTTTCTTATTCACTGCAAAGGCTTATTGTGAGACTTAAGTGGTGCTATACAAGTCACCAAACATTTATTTTGTTTTTCACATCCTTGTCATGAGTGGCCCAGGTAGAGTGGCAATTACAGGTAGAGGCTTTTGAGTTTCCAGCGATGACAGGAAAATCACTTTTCAAAGTAAATGCTGCAGGTAAGTAGTTAGCAGCATTCTACCAGGCATTGCATGGGGTGGAGCTGGGGAGGGGAGGCATTAATAATATGGAGAGAAAACAAAGGCTATAGTGGAGAAAAAAAGGAGAATCAAAGAACAGAGGGAATATGCTGCTTGAGAAGGATGGCTCAGTGATGACAGAATTGAGACCCAAAAAGCTGAATGGCTTAGAACACTGGACTTTCTCTTTATGAAATAGTAGATAAATTTAAGTTAATTTTTAAAAATTATTATTGTCACTAAGGGTGATTTTGAGAGGAAATGAGTCTTAGTGTTTAGAGGGCTAATCTTAGAATCAAGAAGTCCTGTGTTCAAGTCCTGTCTCTGTCTACATATTAGTGATGTGACTTGATGGAATGGCTTAAATTCTAAGTAACCAACATAATTTTCTAAAGATATAAATTACAGATTGAGTGATCTGCATCTATTCAGGGAGTTCTCACACTAGGATTTTCATGAACTAATGAAATCATATTCCAGACCCATCCCTCCTCCCCCACAAAAAGAAAGAAAAAGGTAATATGAAGTCTGAAAGGCAGTTTCTGAAGTCTGTTAATGCTATAGAAATGTAGGGAGATTAGTATATGCTTACAGACCTATAATACAGGGTTACCCAAAAGTCTTAGTGTAGTTTGGTTTAAGGCTTAAAACTGAAAAATACATTTAGACTTTGGGAAAATAATATGCACACTCATATACACACATACATACAGATATGTACACACACACACACACACACACACACACACACACACACACACACACACACACTTCTGCAAGAGGACTTTCCTGGTCTCTCTTTTCTCTCATCCCTACTCCCATCACTGATAGTACTTTCCTTCTGAAATTACCTTCCATTTACACTACCAATTACACTTGTATGTATAAGTTTTTATTTTGTTCTGCACGTTGTCTCCTCCATTAAAATGTGAGCTCTTTGAGGACAAGCTTCATATTCTTACCCTTCTTTTTATCCTTATCTCTTAGCATAGTGTCTTGGAAACAGTGAGTGCTTATTAAATATTTGTTGATTAACTGAACTGAAGGCTTCATTTCTCATTTGGATAAAATCTGACATTTATAAAGTATTTTTGGGGGGTGGTTTTGCATAAATATAAACCAAAGAGACCACCCCTGGTGGGCTTGTGAGTTAATATTAGCATTTTACTGTTATATTACATCATTTCAGGCAGTGAAACGAGGGTCCTTTTAGGATTTCTTGATCTTATAATTAGTTATTCCACTTGAGCTCATCTTGTACACATTCTGACCAGCTGAACTGTAGCTCAATAAATAAATTTTTGTCATTGGTATCAGGTGGAGACTATATGAATCTAGTAAAATTTCATTTCAGAGTTTAAGCTGTAGCATCCATTCTCTTTTACCCTAGCAGGAGGTGAATGTTGGAAGGAGAATTATATGATAAGTGAATTTGTTTTTCTTCCAGTTCTGATGTTGGCTTGCAGTGCCACTTGCCAAAGTAATTAGCATCTCTGAGATTATTTCCTTATTTGAATAAAAATGTTGACTACAAAGTAATTCCCATGGTAATATAAAGATTGAATAACAAATGAGAAAAAAATACTTTGTAATATTGCACTAGATGATTTCTTTTTTCCCATTCAGCTCTAAATGTATGATCCTGTAATTTTAAGATGATATTTAGGTTAGGCATGAAATCTACCAGCATGTCCTTGGGCAAGTCATTTCCCTGGGCCTCAATTTCTTTGCTTGTAAAATAAAGGGTCTGGATTAGAAGACCTCCAAGATCCCTTCCAGCTCTAGAACTATGATCCTATTTTCCTATCTATGATCATATGTATAATATGGTGTGAAGGTCTTGCATTTAAATTCATGTGCATATACTATTTATATGTGTGTATATATTATATATGTATATGTTTGTGTATTTTAAATTTTTTTCTAAGATATGACAAGAAGTGGCTAAATAACTCCTGACTACATGATTATTAAAAGACTTAAAGTTTTGATTGTTAATAAATAATTTCATTTCATCAATAGTTACTGTGTATTTTATGAGCTTTGCATAAACCACAAGCACTCTAACAATATTGCACTCTGGTTTAGTAGACAAAGGTAATGAGAGAAATGTCTTTCACATCCCACAGATTATGAAATCCTTTTAAAGATTATTGGTTTAGATGTGTTTTTTCATTTACAAAAAAAATCCAGTCTTGATGAATCAATAAATTAAAGACCTGGAATGGTAAACACAGAAATAAATGGAAGACATATACAACTAACAAGTAAAAAACAAAAGAGAACTCTCATGCCATGCCTTCTAACAAAGATTTATAGGTTATCACTTGAATTCATTAGGAGCCTAAGAGGGAACAGTGACAAGTATCAAACTACTCCACATATTGCCAACAGAAGACACAGTGTAAACTAATAAATCGTTTTAAATTTGTTGCTATTTTTCAAAACTTGTGGCCTCTGTATTTTTTTTTCTCTTAAGAAAAAAAGCCACATCTTAGGAAGCATGACGAAGGGAAAGTCGTGTAGAATCATACATTTAGAGCTTTTAAGGTGTCTTGGAATTCAGAGCATCATATGACTTAGAGATGACAGAGTCCTTTGTGTACAACCCACTCATTTTACAGATAGGAAATGGGCTTTCAGAGAAGTTCTGAGACATGCTCAAGGTAACATACCTAGTAAGTGTAAGAGGAAGGATTTGAACCCAGGTTTTCCTGTCTCCAAATACAACTTTAATCTAATCCCTTCATTTTAAAAGTGAAGAAACTGAAGCCCAAAGAGGAACGTGCCCAAGGTCACATGGCTGTTTATTGGCAGAACTGGAATTTGAATTCTCTTTCTTTGACTGAAAACCCAGTTTTCTTGCCACTATTCCACATTATTAAAAATAATATTCATTCTATTTTTTTACTCAGGCATTCTGAAAATGTCTAAACATCCTAGTTTTAGTGTACATTTTCATTTTCACCACTTAAGAAGTTTTATTGGTGTCTTGTTTTTAAGTCATAGCTATTCCTCAATATACTACTGTCACAATCAATATTTTCTTTTAATGTAGGAATAACAGTTAAGAAAGAAGAATTAGAACAGAGACAGATGTTGACCGGATATGCATCATCCTATATCAGAACTCTCCCACCTCTTTAACAAGATGAGGGAAGTATTAGTCTTCTAGAACCCGGAGTCAGTGCCACTGCACAGTGAGGCTGAGCATTTGTGAGTATCTAGCACAACAGCTAGCTAGTCACTTCTAGGATGAGGTCGCAGTGACCTTTGCCAAATAAAATCCTTTATGTGCCCTTGGAGAAGGAAAAGAAAGCACCATTTATTAAGAGCCTAATATGTGCTAGGTATTGTGCTAATGGTAATAATGATGAAAAATAACTGCCAACATTTATATAACACTATATGCCAGGCACTGTGCTAAGTGCTTTATAGTTATTATCCTATTTGATTCCCACAACACCCTGTGAGGCAGGTGCTATTATTATCCCAATTTTACCCTTAAGGAAGCTGAGGCAGACAGAGCTTAAGTGAAAAATTCAGGGCCACACTATAAGTAAGTGTCTGAGATCAAGTCCTGACTCAAGGTCCAGTGTTCTATCTAATGAGCCATCTATTATCCTATTTGATCTTCACAACAGTCCTGTGAGGTAGATGTTGTTATTATTTCCATTTCACAGATGACAAAACTGAGGCAGACAGTGGTTAAGTAAAGTGCATAGGGTTCATACTGGAAGTAAGTATCTGAGACTGGTTGGAACTCAGGGCTTCCTGACTCCAGGTCTAGCTCTATCCAATGATCTGCCTAGTACCTCATTTGGGGGAAAGCTAGATGGTCTAGTGGATAGATTGTTTTGAAGTTTTTTATTTCATTAAATTATACATGCATTTTGTTGTTGTTGATCTAGAAGTTCTAGATTTTGGCTATCCTGAGAGTTTTCATTTTCAGGTTTCTTTGAGGAAGTGATTGGTAGATATTTCTCTAGTTCTACTTTGCCTTCTAGCTCTGAGATTCTAGGTGGTTTTAAAATTTCTTGAAATATGATATCTTGACTTTTATTTTTTGATCATAGTGTTCAGATAATACAGTGTTTCTTAATTTTTTTCTCCTCAATCTGTTTTCCAAGTGATTTGTTTTTATATCTCACTTTCCCTCTATTTTTCAGTTTTTAACTTTGTTGTGATATCTATTGTCATGCTATGTAATCATTGGCTTCTATTGTGTCTATTCTGACTTTCAAGGAGTTTGTTACTTGGGCAAAGTTTTGTTCAGTTTGTGCCAAGCTATTAATTCCCTGTCCAATTCTTTCTTCCATAGCCCTCATTTCTTTTTCATTTTCCCCGCTGAAGCACTCTCATTCTATTTATTAAAAAAAAAATTCAGACTTTTTTTAAAACTCTTGCTCCTTGTCTTCCAGGAATTCTAGTTGAGTCTATGCCTTTGACTTGCTCATCCCTGAGGTTTTGTTTGTTGATATTTTGGAGTCATTCTCTTCTTTTATATTTGTGTTTTGAGCATCTTTGCTACCATAATAGCTCATTATGGGGGGAGGGGTTTCTCTTTTGGTTTGTTCATTTTTCCAGCCTACTTTCTGGTATTGGATTTAATGTTAGGACCTGGCCCTGTATTTTCTGTAAGGAAGGTCTGGGTTGGTCCTGTCCCTGCTTTCTTGGAGTACTGAATGTTATTATTATTGCAGGATCTTGGGGACAGGCTAGGGACCTACTAGTGTTCTGATCCAGGGTAAAGTCTGATTGCTGCCCCACTGCTCTGAGTACTGCAAGTTCCTGACCTGTATTTCTGTTTGAACAAGAGTAGACTGCTGCTGGACTCCACTCCTGTCAGCCATCTGGAAAGCTTTGTTGGTTGAGTGGTGGAATTGTAGGCTAACCTTTGGTCTAGGGTTTTTGGCTTTGTTATTCCTCTGCAGTCTGAATTAGATGCTGAAAATGAGACCCTGCTCTGACTTGGGGTCTGAGTCATATCACTGTTGCTTCTGATTTCTGAATTCTTTCCTTTCTTGGTAAACTTCTCAGGACCTCTCAATCCCCTGGCAATCAATTAAAATTTAGTAAGAGCGTTCTATGTGCCAGAGACTGTGCTAAGCAATGAGAATACTGAGGGAGGCAAAAGACAGTCCCTTCTCTAAAGCAGTTCACAATCTTGTGGGGGAAATAATGAGCAACAGAATATATACAAACAACGTATATACAGGATAAATAGCAAATGGTTGAAGGAAAGCACTAAAATTAAGAGGAGCTGGGAAAGGCTTTCTTTAGAAGATGGGATTTTACTTGGGATTTAAAGGAAATCAGGGAAGCCAGTAGGTAGAGTTGAGGAGGGAGAACATTCCAGGCATGCGGGACAGCCAGAGAAAATGCCTAGAGGTTAAAGATGGAGTATTTTATTTGTGGAACAGCAAGGAGGCCAGTGTCATGCTGGGGAGTAATATATAAAGATACTGGAAATATAAGAGAGGGCTTGATTCCATGTCTGAACACCAGAAGATTTTGTATTTGACCCTATTCGTGATAGGAAACCACTAGGGTTTATTGAATAGAGGGTAAAGGTGATCTGTGCTTTAGGAAAATCTCTTTAATAACCCATTCTAATCTGCCTTCTGTGAACCACAATTGTTTAGTGGGAGAAAAAGCTGCCAGTTGGCACCTATCATAATGGTTCTCTGGTCTGAGTCTGCTATTCCATTGTGGGCAAAGGACCATTTCATCTCCTGTTGCCTTGACACACATCTCCGTACTAGCTGAGTAACTCAGCTCTTCCTCTCCTGTCTATCTCTCCCCTCCCCTTCCTTCACCTCTCCAAAATAAGGTAATTTGAATGGTTAGAGGATGCCCAGTTAACTTGGGGTTTCCTTTGCCCTCCCCTTTCCTTCCCTTCCCTGGGCTATCTCCAGTCATCCTGATGACTATCTGGTCATTGGATCCAGATGACTCAGGAGAAGAAAGGGAAGCTGGTGACCTGCACAGCTCTCCCTCACTCAAAACAAAGTCAAGTGCAAGTCATGTCATCATTTCTCTGATGGCATGGTCTTCTTTGGCAATGAAGGACAAACACAATAACAACAACACACCTCCCTGGGAATTGGAGTGTTCTGCAAATGGTATGCCTCTGCTCTGATCTTGTTTCCACTGCCCACATAACTCCCTGACTATTTTCCTATGCTGATCTGGGCTGGATAAAGGACTCACTGTGACCTTTTTGGATTTTCCCCCCTCAATATCTGGTTTGTTGAATTTTCTGGGTCTATTTGGAGAAGTTTGGGGAATGGAGAACTGACTATACTGCTTCCTACTATTTTAACATCTTGGTTCTGCCTTCTTTGTAGATTTCTTTTCTTTTTTAGCATAAGTGAGTGCTGTAGTTTGTGTTTTTTTAGATTTTTTATACATCTGTTGAACATAATCATGTGACTTAGGATGAATTTGTTTGTACTGATATATGTAATATGATAATATATAGTTTACTGCTATATATTCATTGTCTTCTAAATGTTGGAACCATCCTTATCTCTCTAGTATAAATTCCACTTGATCATAATGAAAGGTTTCTTGGATAAATTATTGTATCCTACTTCCCAGGATTTTGTTTAAAATATTTCAAACAATATTGGTTAATGATATTGGTTTATGAGTCTCTCTTTTTGATTCACTCTTCCCTTTTCTAGTTACTGAGTCTATGTTTGTCTCATTAAGTGCAGTTTGATAGGATGATTTCTATTTTTATTTTTAAGAATAATTTGGGTTGTATAGGCATTGTTTTATAAGAGTTTGATAGGCCTCTTTTGAGCAATCTGGTCAGGGATTGTTTAGTATTTCCTTTATAGCTAGATTTACTTCCCTTTCTGAAACTGACTTATTTAAGATCTTTATTTAACACTGTATTAGTTTATGCATTTTATATTTTTGTATGCAGTCCTTGATTTCTTTTGTGTTATTGATTTTGCTAGTATATAACCATACAAAGAAAGTTTGGATAATTCTTTATATTTCTTCTGGTTTGGTGTGTGTGTATGTGTGGGCACACACAGTGTGTGACTTCAACTTATTCATTTTTTATTTTGGCTATTCAATTGTCTGCTACCCCTTGTAAAATTCAATTGGTGAACAGTTTATCAATTTTGTCATCCTTTTCAATAAAAATCAGCTTTTAGTTTTGTTTATCAGTTCCATAGTCTTTTTTAGTTCTTAATTTATCCATTTTCCTATAATTTTCAGAAACTCCTTTTGGGGGGGGCTTTATTTTGAATTTGCTCATTTGTTGATTTTCTATTTTGTTAATATTTGTTTTCAGGAATATAATTTCTTCATGAGGATTGCTTTAGCTACATCTCAGAAATGGTTGCATTTTTTCATCTTTAATATTGATTTTCAATTGTTAAATGTTTCTGTCATTTATTACTTGCCTTATTTATTATTTGCAAATTCACAATTGTCTACATTTGGGCTTGTGCTCCCTGAAATAGTTGATTGCTATGTTATTTCTATAAGATGTTTTAGTATTTCTGCTTTTTGACATTTGTTTGAGATTTGTATATGGTCTATTTTTGCAAAAGTGCCATGTAGTAGTGAAAATATGCATTTCTTTAGCATTCTTATTCAAAAGACACCATAAATCTTTGGCTCTACATTTTCCATCAAATATTTCCCTTTTATTTATGTTTGTTAGATTTTTCTAACTCTGATGGAAGAAATTAAAATCCCCTAGTATTGTGTAGCTTTCAATGACTTTGGAATTTAGTTAATTTTTATTTTATGAATTTAGATGCTATGCTATAATATTAACACAAATTTAACATTGAGATTGGTTCATAGTGATATTTTATTATTTATCTATTTATATTACTAATTTTTATTTTTTCTTTGATAGCATGACTAAAAAAAGCTAATGTTGTAGTTATGCTATCAAAGAAAAAAATAAAAATTAGCAATATAAACAAATAAATAATAAAATATCACTATGCTTAAAGAAACCAAAGATAATGAAAAACAATGATTTGGAAGGCATACCATTCTGTATTGGGTCTTAATCTCCCTTTTTAGAATACATTATTCAATTCTCATCCATGGTTTCTAGTAGGTTCAGAATAGCCTTTGTGTTATTAAACTTTTTTCCCTTTATTTTTTGATGTTTTTCTCTTGATTTTATAGAACTTATTTTATACTTTTGACTAATTAAATTTAGGCATTGTATTTCTTGGTTTTTGAAGTGCTGAACTTTTTTCCCCCTCCAGAGCTGATATATGGATTCTTTTAACTGGTACATTTTTTTTCCTATTGAGAAAGTCTGGGTGGTTGTATTGTATTTCCTATATTGTGAGGTTCAGGTTTTTCTATTTGTAACGTTCTTCTGGGATACCTATAATTAGTAAATTGTCTCTGCCCACATATCTTGTTTTTGAGAGCAATGACTCTTGTTTGTAGTGAGATCATGTGTTCTTTTAATGTTATTGCCTTTGGTTTTTCCAAAACCTCCTTCACTTCAGTATTTTCATATTCTACATTTGTCATTTTTTCATTTGTTTCTTTGAAGAAACTTGCCACTGTGTATTCAAGTTTTTTTAGTCTGGCAATTATTTCTTCTGTGAAGGCTGTGATTTATTTCCTTCTAATTTCTCTTATGGTTTTCATTTCTTTTTTGGACCATTCAGTACCACCTTGTGATTGTTTCATTCAGTCTTGGAATTCAGATGGGTTCTGTTTTATTAGTCATTGGTTCATTTTTTCTTTAATATTTGTTCAGAATATTTTGTAACCTCTGATGATTTAATACTCCCCTTTCTTCTAATTTTAGTATCTTTTTGTTGATTTATTTGCTTGTGTTCTAGTTTTTTAATTGAATTTTCTTCTTGAAATATTGGATGTTTTAGATTTTTTTTCTTGTTTCCATGTCCCTCACTTACTGTTTCCTCTCCCTGTGAAGATGGGTGCACTCTTGTAGCTGGACTACAAAGCTGTCTCAATCTTCTTCCATGCTGTGGGATTTACTTTTTATCAGCTTTCATCCTTACTAAGTATTTTCTGACTGGATAAGATTGGCCACAGCGAGATTTCAAGATTTCAGTCCCCTTTTCTTACAGATCAGACACAGCCACTCACATTAGTCCTCGGGCCCAATTTCTTCTCTATATTTTATTATTTTTTACATTTCTGGCTGGGAAGAATCCATTTCTAACTCTTTCTCAGAGTTGGGAGAGGGTACAGATGGTGTTTTGGATGAAGTTTCTGGAGCCCTTAGGTTTCATAACCGAGGAGACACTCCAGACAGAAGGTAGCCTAATCTCTCCTCATCTTCCGCAAGTGGAAAGGCAAAATCAATGTCTCTTGTTTGTTGTCACTAGGTAGGAGTTGTGGAGGGAATGGGATGTGTCAGCAAATTCTGAAACATGAAAGGGGAATACCCATATGGATTCCAGACAAGCCCATGGATCAGTTTGTATGAACCTGACAGAATATGGTAGTTGCTGGAGGTATGCTAAGTGAAGACTAAGGATTATATTCTCCAATATTAATTGATAATGTTTTTACCCTGTCAAGCTTCTTCCCTACCTATCCTGTAGATTCAGCTGTAATTGTTCTATATCTGGCACGTAATTCCTCTTTTTGGAAGAAAGTCTTGTTGGAACCAAGAAAAATGCCTAGACTACCATCTTGTTGATCACATGAGCAGGAACTT